>NC_140934.1:106884321-107516821 GCF_014529385.1 Adiantum capillus-veneris | reverse complement strand
TACCTCTTCCCCTTCTTCATCGATGGCCCGTGAGATGGCCGGTATTTGTTCCTCCATGGGAGCCTTCCCCTTCCCGTTGACATTGCTCGTTCCTGCCTCGCAATCGTGGGCACCACCGAAGCGAGTCCTCTTAACCGGGGCCATTTCTCACTACTTTAAATGATTAGCTTGGAGAAAGAGCTAAGGTTCGCAAGCATCATAACAGTCCAATGGGTAGATTAGTGACATTAATTAATCCCTCCTATATGATAGATCTAGATTTTTCATAAAGCAATCATTAAGGATGGCACATAATCCTATGGGAACCGGATCTAAAGATAATTACTCGGCTTACATGATTAAGAATAATAGGATTTCACTAATGGAATTATCAGAGAGATGAATTAAGTATGATTAATCTCTTTCCTAGCAATTAGAGGGTGCAAAGTCACCGCATGCATAGGTGTGAGAAAAAACCATCTCTTAGAGACTTAATGACAGATTAATCTTACCTTAATTATATCTTAATGCATAACAGAGATGAATTTAAATCAGCTACAATATTAATGCGTGATAGAAAGAGTGGTTCTCATCAATCTACACAATTACTAGCTTACCGATTAATTACTATACTGCCTAGAGAGAGAAAATTCTGGTAATTATTCTCTAATCATTAATTGAGAGTGATGAATGGCTGATAATTCAGCTATGGGATGATGATTACACAATAGAATATGGTTAATGAGAATTTAGAGAGTAATTATAGAGAATTACGACTAGGAATAAGCATAATAGACGAGAAATTTAGGCGGTAATGAAAAGGATTTGCAGAAAGCATTAATTAAACCGTGGTTACCGTGATTAAGGGCTGATAATCCTCTCGATTCGCTGATCTAATCGAGCTTCTTGAGGCGAGAATTCGACAGCACCTCCCTCCTTGCTTCTCCTTCAAAAGGTGTGTGTGTGCATTGTGTGTGTGAGCATATGTGTGTGTGTGTGTGTGCAGGTCTTTAAATAGGCCTCCTCAAGCTGAAAATCGATTTGTGTTGCTAAATGCATCTGGGTGAGCACTCAGTCCTTGCATGGCAAGTCTAGTTGCCTACCCACCAAGTGTCCAGTTGGCTCAGTAAACTGACTCTCACACTGAGTTGCAGGCTTGGCAGCTTCCCCAAGACTCCCACAAAGCAAGAGGGCGCCCCCTAGCTGCTAAAGCAGGTCTGGAGTGGGCTCGGACCTGTTCCCACACAGCCTCGGGCCCCCGGTACCTCCCCGGATAATTTTTAGGAAAATTGGTTCTAGGCTAAAACGGGTCATACGAGTCGGATTTTGATGCCAAAAATTGCTATAGCAAGCTCTAACTAAGGCGTAATGGCCCGAGTACCTGCCATATTTAGCAGCCCCCGGGGTCCGAAAATGCATTTTTTTCAAATTCGGGGTACTGGTGCAGATTTTCGAGACGGTCAAAACTAGACGGGTCGGGTGACCAAAAACTTACTATATTTGAAAAATTTTCCCAAAAATTATTTTAATTCACATTTCGAAGCTTTATGACATTTTAAACATCATGGCACTGACAGAATTCGGAAAACTGCTAAAAATAGTAACTTTTTTCCATTATGATCATTTCATGGTACAAGGGTGCTCTTTTTGGTTGGAGTCAGAGACCTTACAAAGGAAGAAATGTTGAGCTTCAAAACATAAGAACAAGTAATGAGCACAAAGGCCACCAATAATGAATCAAACATGAAGCATAAATGAACAATCATGCAAAGTGATTTTTTGCTTCTAAAAGATGGGTTAATCATAGTCAAAAACTAGACAACATAAAGCAAAAAAATACTTAAACTATTGTGAAGATTAAACCACTTGACATTTCAGTTTTAGGCATGAAACACAAGCAATCAATTATGACCCTAGGCTAATGCAAGTTCATAAACCTACTAGCCTAAAAACTATGTGAACAATCTTAATAAATCATTCAAGTCTATCATGTCTATGGGCTATAAAAAAGCTCCTAATCTATTAGTACATTGTCAAAGCTTTTTGAAGCTCTGAAAGTTTTGATTTAGTCATTCATTGAAAAATTAAAGCACAATCACAAGGCTACCACCCCAAGGCAAGTCTAGGTGTGACTCTCAGCTCCTTGAACCCTCAAGAAGGTGTTCCAAAAGCCTACTAGCTTACCAAGGCGACGGCTAACCCTTATCAACCCAGGGCATCGGTTTAGGGCCTTGACCAAGCAAGCCAAGGTGATTCCCCTCGCCTACCAAGTGCCAATAAGGCGCTAGGCTTCACATAGACACAACATAACATATAATTTTTATTTTCATGTGCCTTAGTAGCATTTTTGTTACTTTTTTTGGGCACTTCTTTGCTTCATGGCTCATTTTTTAGCACATTTTTATTGCTTCCTTTATGAGATACTAGTGGCAATTGGACTAAAAAAGACTAAAGCCTAATCACAGCCCTAGGTCATGACAAAAGTTAATGGGATATTAAGACTATCACTAAGTATCTAGGACTAGCAAGAAATGAACCTACATTAACCTAAGGTCAAGGCTAACTACCTATGATTAACATACATAAAACCTAATTTTTTGTGAGTTAATTTTCACAAAGTAGGGTGTTGAAACTTTAAAATGCCTAGCTTTCTAACATGAAAAAACCATATCTTAGAAGCAAAATTTCACTTAAACCAAGCAAGAGAATGGAGAGATGAACAAAGAGCCAAATCATGGAAGGATTACACCTATTCATGCTCTTTGAGCGTCCGTGAGCAAACATCCTTTGTGTAGAGAAGTCTCTTGATCCTTTTTATTTGCAAAAGAAGCTGACTTGAAGACAAGTGAAAACACAAGATACAGAAGCCAATTATTTGAAAACCAAAAGCACACAAAAAACATTAATGAATTCCTAAAGCGTGGGTCTTGCATACCTGAATTTGCCAAAGGGAAAAAACCCAAGGGAAAAAAATTCCTTTGGTTATGCACATGATGCTCTAAAGTAGAAAATTTATACATACATATCAACCATGAGAGATAATGAGCTTCTACATAAGCAAATTTTACAATTTTTACAATCTCTCATGCATGGTTCAAAATTGACTAAGTGTTAGCTCACTTAAAATATGGAATTTAAAACAAGTTAAGAGCTAAAACATAATGCAACTTTGATGAAATGAAGTGGCTCTCGAAAGTCAGATTTTACAATTTAAAGATTTCCAAAAAGTTGGCTAACAACTAACTCATATGAAATTTTACATTTTTGAGTGCAACCTATGAGCTAGAGATGACTGCAACTCGATGAAATGAAAATGAATGGCTCTTACTAGCCAAATTTGTACTTGAAAGCTCAAAAAGTTGGCTAAACACTAGCTCAAAATGAAAAATTTGCATTTTTAGACCAAGCTATGAGCTAGCATTACAACTTTACACATTTGGAATGGCTCTAATTAGCCAAATTTTGCAATACATTGCAATGATGACCCCATCTTGGATCATTTGGAATCACACATCTGCCACACTCCTTCAAAACAACTCAAATGTTAGTGCTCTTTAGCTTTTGATCATCCAATATAAGCACTAAAAAATCTACTCAATCGATCACAACCCCCAATGCTCTCTGTTGGCCATTTAAAACAAGCTCAATTTTAGTACTTTGCAATGATTTTTCATTTAACTCAAGCACTAAAATATATCAAGCAATGCTAAGCTCAAGCACCACTCGTCATAATGCAACTCTTATGCCTGCATGTATATCACAAGGCATTTTTCCATTTAGCATAATACTCAAACCAAGGTAATGAAACTCATTTGTGCATTTCAAAAAGAGCTTGCCATTTAGTGCAATGAGAAATTCAATTAAGTCGAGCACTAATCCAATGTAAAAGCCAAAATTTGGGTACAATGAAGTTAATGCCTTCAAAGGCTCACACAATGATAGCACACATGAAGAAAATGCACGACCCTTGAATAACCACATTTTGCATTTAAAATTCAATTTTGTTCCTCTTATTAGGCATTCGGATCCTCAAACTGCTCTCAACTTGCCAATCACCCCCGTCAAAAACATGTTAGTGCATAAAATCATTTTGCATACACCTCACTTTGCATTTAAAGCAAGCATGAGATTAATGAAGATTTGTATGAGATCAACGAAGAAACGACAAAATCCCAAATAACTTGCTCTAGGAGAAAAGAGAAGTGTGACTGCCCGTTTAACAGCCCCCTTTTTTTTCATTTTACTGCAAAAGTAATCTTTAACTTACTTTTTTCTTTTTTCTTTTTTTTTTCTTTTTTTTTCTAATAATGGCGGGCTGCAGGTGCGTTTCTGAGGAGGCCGCGAGAGAGAGAGAAAGAGAGAATTGGGAGTGGGGAAGGCTGAAGGGGTAGTGTAGGTGTGTGGGTGAGTGTGTTGACTTGGTGGTGAGCCAACGTGAATTATAGCAGCAGGTCAAGCGGCGAAATCCGGGAGCTGCAAGAAAGTGTGTGTGTGTGTTTGACTTTGAAGGTGTGCAGGCTTCAAAGCATCCAAAGTGGGGCAGGGACAAGCTTGGCTCAGGGAGAGGTTTGCCGCCTTATCAAAGCATGGGTCGACCCCGCATGGTGCGTGCCTCACAGCCTGAGTGGGCTGCCGAGATGCAGTGATCACGAGGCTTGTTTTTTGGAGGTGTGAAGGACCCGTAAGGTGCGGCCATTGCAACGGAAAATGAGGGGTCAGGGGTCGCGTGTGTGATGCACGGATGGAGAGTTTTGACAACCCCACCAAATCATGAATTGGGCAAGCTGGAGTAGGTTTGACCCTCCAAGCTGGAGTAGCATGCGGGTGAGCATTGAGTGTGCGGGTGCGAGGAGTCCAAGCCAAAAGTGGCGAGGTGGGGTTGGTAGGGCATCCACGTGACAGTAGGGGCCATGCCAAAAATATGAGATTGTGAGTGTGTGTAGGGGTCTGTGTGAGCACCAAGCCAAAAATGGTGGGCCAGTAGGACATGCATGTTACAAAAAGCAAATGAGTGAGTTTGATTGAGTTTGATATCAATTTTGAAAAAAAATCCCGTTAAGGGTCTTTCCCACGAGGCAATGAGCGATACGCAATGTGACAATGATACACACCTTCAAAATAGGTCAAATTTTTAATTTTTTTCATGCAAACTTTGATTCATATTGCCTCAAATTGATGGTTTTCTCGTGAACACATGCATTGGAAACTCCTTATGTGCATAAAACCCATTTTCAAATTAAATCAATGTACATCCAATTGGGCGATGAATCCATGCTCAACGAATGCACAAATCTCCTCATTTACTTTTCTTTTACTCCCTTGATCCCTCTTCAACTTGTTTACACAAATGGAAACATAACTTACATATGTGGTGCAATGAAGAATTAAAGCCACTCGATCATCGATTTGTGCACTATTCAATCACTTTTTATCACACCAATCAATTTAGCATCCATTGTAATGGTAGTGTACTTAAAATCATCCCCAAGTGAGTAGTGTACCAATTGGGTCATCAATCAATCACAAACACATCAATTATTTGGCCATTGTAATGGTAGTGTACTTAAAATCATCCCCAAGTGAGTAGTTGTGCGCTCCTTGCCGCACTGTCGAAGCAAGGGACTTGCCAATACACCGTGTGCGAGCCACAAACGGCTCCAAGCACACAACAAGCCTAAACTAGCAAGCTCAAGGAAACAAAGGGTCTGTCACTCACCGCTCTACGCTCGCCTTCGTGGTGGATTCCTCGCCGCGATGAAGAAGAAGCTGCAGTCGTGCCGTGCTCAACCGCTTCGCCGCTGTCGTGCCTTCGTAATGCTCGATCGCACACACACTCTCCCTCTCTCTCTCTCTCACACACACACACACACACACAAGGAGGTGAAGAAGAAGAAGATGGAGATGGAGCAAGAGAACTCTTCAATTGCACAAATGAGAGAATGAGTAAAAATTAGGTTTAGTTGGCTTTTATAGGAGCTCACCCCATTCACACTTGGGCGCCCATGCTTAGCCAACTAACCCTAGCATGTTCGTGTTAGAGTGCGCCTCTCATCGGCGATCACTCTTACCCTTTTCCTATTGGTCCGACAAGCCCGGTACCTGACTCTAAATAATACATAATACACGTCCGTCGTAGGTGATAGGGTGTCCGTGTGCCGTGAGGGTTAACATGCCCCCCTTCCTGATGTAGATTCCGTCCTCGGAAGCTATTGAGCTGAAGCTTGGTATGTCCATGTTGTAGAGCATCTAGATTTGAATCTGCAAGGCAAAGTCACTGTTTTAGCAAGCGGAATTATATTACCATAAATCATGAGGGGAATGTACAGTACATGTGGAAATGAGTAATTGCAAGACTTATGAAATGTTAGACTGCCATTAAGGACAAATAAATTGCACTTTGAGTAGATTAATTAATCAAGAGTTTTGAGCTTATGGGTGAGTCTATCAATTAGTTAGCTATGACTAAGGTTAAAACAACTACTCTAGTACTAGCTAAGCTAAGAAGATTATCTAAATGCAAGATTCCCTAATTATGCTTTTCAGCTTTGATTAGCCAACTCGCTCTCACAACTGCAAACAAAAGCTTGAAATGTTAACTATAAGCTCAATGGAAGTCTTTTAATTTTTCTTTATCTTTTTTTAATACTTTTTCACTTTGGGTCACAATCATGTGACGTGTGTGCTTATTTTGTATGTCCGGGGTTTTTTGCTTCTCAAGGAAAAGCGCCCACATTGGGAACCTCTAGGGCTCTAGTACCATAGACAATACATGTGAGTGAAGTACTAATTCAAGCTAGGATTTCTCTTCCAGCATAAGATTTTTCATTTGTGGCACTTATGTTTTTTTTTTTTTTTTTTGCTTCCATTTCCTTGGTATTCGCACTAGTGTTTTTTGTTGTTTGAGTGAGCAAGCCTTTCTCTGCCTAAAACATTCCTAAGGTCTCAAATACTCGGATAATTTTATTAGCTAAGCCTAGTGGTCAAGTAAATGAGTTAACCTAAAGTCACGGTCTCCTAATCTCCAGGCTCATCCATAAGATTAAACTGGAGTTCAATCAACTTAAGCAAAGACAAATTTATACATCTATAATGGCAGATAACAATCATAACTATTGCACTCAAACAAAGAATGAAAAATCATTATTAGCAATTACACATATCCACCAACATGAATCATGGAAAGTAGTACACCTGGAGGTATGGAGTGGCTCATTTCGTTGAAGCAGATGTCCTCAGCCATGTGGATGGAGATCCATATAAGTCCTACCTAACACATCCAAAAACAGGCACTATACCTCTAGGAGGCATGTCAGTGTGAAAAATTAAAACTCCTAAAAAACAAACTCAAAACACAATCTAGACCCCTAACCTACCTATCTGTCACCCCTTTTAGAATCAAGGAAAGAGGATATTATATAAACCGGGTGGCCACCCTAAGGCTAGGCCTCTATCCTCATCATCTAGATAAATAAAATCGTTGTCCGTGAGGCCATAGTCTTCCTCGGTCTCTATTAGTTCCTCTTCATCATCCTCTTGTGCAAGCATGCTAATCAAGAACCTCGTGATGCGTGGATACTCATCTTGTGCAAAAGAATAAGCATGTGCCATTGGAGACACATTCGCTACTGGGTAGGGATCACTAGTTAGCCATAGACGTATCAGCCATTCTAACTCCTCAAAATTTCTCTCACATGCAAGGCTCTCTATCAAATCCCATTCGCAAGAAAGTATAGGGTAGCATACGTAGAACACTTGAGGAAAAGACAAAGGGTACCTTTCATCAAAAATAGAAGTGCATGCCTCTGGTGAAGTAGCCATTTCTGACAAGACAGATAGATTTGGTTAGGCCTTTAAAACATAAGAGTTGTTTTTGTGTGTTGCTTGAATTGACACGGTGAATTTGGACTTATATGTAAGATCTGATAGGGTGCTCTCTCATTGCTAGGCGCTCTTGCTCTTTACTATTTTTTTTTTTTTGTGAGTATAAGGCTATACATATACATTCCCTAAGATCGGAGATTGAGAGGTCAAGGAAAAAGGTTGAGAGGGAAACAAATGAATGATGACTGTCAGCAAACACTCCCCCCTTCCTTGGGTAGATCATACCGTTTGAAATGAGCTTGTCACCCTTTGAAACCAATTGTTCCAGTTGGTAATAGGTGAGGATTTTAACCAATAGTTTTCGACCGCCCTATGCATTTCATCTAGTTGCAAGGGTGGTAAGGTACTCTCCCATGATTTTATTTGAAACGTTGTTGTAGGTGGTGAACTTACCCCGGAAGGTGCAAACTCTTTCGTGCTTGTATGGATATGTACAGTGGTAGATGGAGGTTGTGTCGAAGCTTCTATTTGCGTATAGGAACTACATGAAGAGCAAGAAGCTTCGTTTGATTTCCCTGTTCCTGAGCTAGGTGGAACAAATCGTTCTTTCTTTGGTACCCAAACTAGCTCTAGAACGGGTGTGTAACATTCCATGATTTTTTCCTTTCCGCGATTTTCAATTTGTTTTGGAGCCACAGGATTGGGTTTACATGGGCCAGGTGACAGGTAAGAGTACACTTTACGTTTGGGCACCCAGATTTGATCATTTCCTTCAGAGTATCCTTGGGCTTCCAATAGTCGTTTAGGAATCCAACGCAGCGTTTCTTTACATTTCTTGGAGTGAGTGGTACGGTTCTTACTAGGTTTCCGTTTTTTTGCATCAACCATGCTCACTACAGAGGTTTTAGGGACCCACTTGTATGTTTTCTCTGTTATATTAGGATGGTTCTTGTGTGTCTCAAGCTTTCTTTCAACTACATCAGTTGAAGCTCTAGAGAGTTGGGCTATGGGGACGTATGGTTCAACCTCCTGGACATGCAATGTCTTGGGTTTTATTTCCTTGGGAAATATCTCAGGGACTATGGCTTGAGTGGTAGGGCTAAGAGTTGGTTTTTGCGTTGTAACACCCCCAGTCCCCCAATCAATAGTGCATTTGGTGGCTATCATCCACGTGCGGCCTAGGTTTATATTACCCTCCATAGTTCCAGTAGGCATGACCAAAAAGTCTTGAGCTACAACCCCATTGTCATAACTGACAGAAGTGTGCCAGATTCCAAAAACCGTAGTTTTTTTTCTTGTTGACACCCTTGACTTGGATAATACTCTCAAATAGAGGTGGCTTCCCTAACTGACACCACACCCTATAGGATAGCAGATTGTATTTAGCACCCGTGTCCAATAAGGCGTTATATAGCACTTTTCCATAGGCACTATTTAACTCAATGGGGTATCGTAGAGGTGTGTCAGAGTCCAACCCATCCTCTTCGATTTCCACGTGGAATGCATTTGTGACCCCAAGGTTAGCCTCTCGTTTTTGTCTTATACGTTGTTGTCGCTCCTTAGCCTCAGCTTGAGCTTGTATCTTGTTTAACTCGGTTTGTGCTTTGGCGGCCTTCTTTTGATGAATGGCCCGTAGTTCTTCTTGGCTTAAAGGATCATAATATCTTTTGAATTTACTCCCATTGAGGAATCCAATGGTTTCAACTCCATCAAGAGTTTCCACACGAAGGGTACCTTGTGGGGTAATTTCACATACTCTATATGGTCCTTTACCAGCATATTTCAACTTTTTCTTCTCTTTACGTACTCCATACATAAGGACTTTATCACCAACTTTGATGTCCTTGTCCTTCACATGGCGATCAAACCACTTCTTTCTCCTATCCTTTTCCACAAGAGCATTTTGCACAGCCAACTGTCTCTCTTCGTCTAGTTTTTCTAAGATAAACAAACGCTCGGTTAAGGGGTTACCATTCCATCCTTCTTGCGAAGCTACCCTAAGACTAGGAATGACAAACTCCCAAGGCATAACCGCTTCTTGGCCGTATACCATTTCGAATGGCGTACAATTAATAGCCACTTTATAAGCAGTACGATAAGCCCATAGAGCAGATGTCAACTTCAAATCCCAATCAGTGCGATGAGCTTCTACCGTCTTGGTTAAAATAGAGATTAGAGTCTTGTTGGTGCTCTTGGCTTGTCCATTAGCTTGCGGGTAATAAGGTGTAGACTTATGGTGGGATATCATAAAGGTCGTGGTAAGCTCTCTTATTACCTCATTTATAAAATGGGTACCATTATCACTAACAATTTCAAAAGGGCAACCAAATCTTGTGATAATGTTCTCAAAAAGAAACTTAGCTGTTGTCCTCGCGTCAGCTTTTTGTGAAGCCTTAGCTTCAGCCCACTTTGTTACATAGTCCGTAGCAACTAGAATATATCGAGATTGAGTGTTGCGAGCTGCGGGACTAATTGGACCTACAAAGTCTAAGCCCCATTTTTCAAATGGTTGGGTTACTTTAATAGGATGTAAGGGCATTCTGTCCTTGCGCTGTGTGGTCTTGTAACGTTGGCACTCATCACACCCTTTTGTAAAAAGTGATGCATCCTTAAATAAAGTTGGCCACCAATAGCCTGATTGCAGCACCTTTCTACCAGTCAGGTCCCCTGAAAAATGTCCTTCTGCTATGCCCATATGTGCTTCTTGAAAGATATACAAATATTCATCCTCGCGGGCACAACGCCTAAGAATATCGTCCTTGCCTAATCTATACATGGTTCCGGCAATCAAACAATAGGGTTCACATTCTTTTACTAGCCTTCGAGCGATATCCTTACGAAGTTCCTTGGGTGGAAAACCATTAACTAAAAAGTTAACAATGTTCTCACTCCATTCAGGCATAGTCTCAACTATGAATAGGGAAGTATCGGGTAATTCATCATCAACTCCTGTAGGGGCTTCACCATTGGGTATGCGAGACAAATGATCAGCCATGACGTGCCTTTTACCGGGTCTCACTACAATCGTGAAATCAAACTCCAGAAGAATTAACAACCATCGTGTGATTCTTCCTGTGGAGCATGGCTTGTTTACCAGATACTGCAACGCTTGATGATCCACATAAAATACAAACTTGTTTGCCAGAAGGTAGTAGCGAAATTTCTTTACTGCATAAACCATTGCCAAACCTTCTCGCTCTGTAGTGGTGTATTTCCTTTCAGCATCATTCAATTGACGGCTTGCAAAGCTAATGGGATAGTCCAATTTATGTTCTCCTGGTTGAGTGAGAACACACCCAATAGCAAAGTTTGATGCATCAATATGCACATGGAAAATGACATCCCAGTTAGGTGTCCTTAAAATCGGAGCACTTGCTAGTGTTTGCTTCAATTGTTCATAGGCCTGGTCACACTCTTCAGTCCATTTAAATTCAATGAGAAGCTTGTACAAAGGACGTGCTATCTCAGCGAAAAATAAAATAAACCGTCGATAATAACCCACGTGTCCCATGAACCTTTGAACTCCCTTGTAATTGGTTGGTGGTGGTAACTCTAGAATCACTTTAATTTTGCTCTCATCGGTTGAGATACCATTCTTGGATACTATATGCCCTAAAATAACTCCATGCTTGACCCAAAATTGGCATTTGAACGGGTTCAATGAGATACGATATAACCTACATTTGATAAGCTTTTCTAGTTCTTCTTGAATGATCTTTGCGTACTTAGGATTCATCGGGTAGGGTCTTTGTTGTACGGGCTTCGCAGTGCTAATCATAGGGATTGTATGTTGGACCACAGAAGGCGGAACACCTTTCATATCATGGTATGTCCAAGCGAATACGTCCTTGAATTCCTTGAGAAGCTCTTTGAGGACCGCCTCTTCAACTTCTGTGAGGTCTTGGGCAATAAAAACAGGTTTTGATTCTTCACCGGGGTCAGCTAATTCTATTTCTTTAACTATTACCGGACCATCATAGATTCCATTATTCCCATCGATAGGTATTCTTTGGGCTTTTGTGTACACAACCTTTGCTTCCCCTGTGGTGTAAGATTTGAAATGTTCTGGTGCAGGATGCAAGTCTGTGGATTCTGGTTGTGCGTTGGTTTGTGCTTCCATTTCTGCTTTCTTGTGTTGTCGAGCTAACTCTTGGTTTTGACGCCTCCTTGCAGTGCGGCTCAACTTTGGCTTGTCTATGATCTCTAATTGGGCTATGTCATGGGGTCGTGGTCTACACCACATAACATTTTGGAGATATTCACCCCAATTGTCTACCAATTTTCGATGAGCATCACATGCTCCTATATAACTGAGCCATTCTGCTGAGGATCTCTTCTTGTTTATCCTAGCACGTACATTGGCTCGATATCGACGCCTCTTAAGGTTTTTCTTTTTCTTATTTGAGACCTGCTTTTGATTTGCATTTAGATCTGGCTCACTAAAGGAGTCCTCGTTGGTGTCCTCTTCACTCTCGGAGGAGCTATCATCGGTTGATGTGCTCGGTCCTTCCGAATGTTTTGACTCTGAACTTGCTCCACTCTCTAATTCATGAGATTCAGAATCCGTTTCACTCTGGGAGTCAGTGTCCAAGTCGTGTTGGTCAAAGTCTTCTATTGAGCTATCGGTGTCACTGTCAGATTGGTCCACAATTGCCTTGCCCTTAGAAGATGCATGTATGGCACTTATCATGTTCAGAGGTGCAATTTGTGGTACCTCTTCCCCCTCTGGTGTGACCCAAGTGGTTCCTCTATTTCCCCAGGTATCTATGGTTGCAGCTAGGTGTACCCAATCCACATTGTCCGACTCAGTCATCCCAGGTAGGATATCCATATAAGGAGAATCTTGGCCAATGTCTGTATCCTTCTTACAAGTGTAACAATATCGTAGAGGGGCCGAGTGAACTGTGGTGTCAGAGCGATGATCAATAATGGTTTTACTCCCTAAGGGGTGTACCTTACCAGTCACCAAATCCACTCTAAGGAAAGAGTCTTGGAATTGCAAATAGACATGATTTTTAGACCAATCATGAACCATTTGTGCTTCCCTCATGAATGGTCGTCCTAAAATCATTTCATATGACATAAGGTGTTTAGAGAAATCCATTACAATGAACGTATGTCGTACCTTGTGTCCTAGAACTTTGATCTTAAGATCCTTGAGCATCCCCATAGGTTTGGCTATGGTACCATTTGCCATCTTTACCACAATGTTAGTAACACTGAGGCGGGGTTTTCCCATGGATTCCCAACAATCTTTTGTAACGATGCTAACTCCCGCACCACCATCAAGAATTCCCTTTATAGTTAATCCCTTGGTAGTGATGGGTAGGGTCGCATTAGACTCGTCGCCTTCAAAATACTGCCCTAATTCGTTAATGGGTACCTCGATCACAGACTCGTGTCCTTCTAAGTCAAGTGATTGCACATGATTTTCCTCATCAATCATAATCGAGTCATGCCTATTTGGTTGTGCAAACTGCGGTAATCCCGTTCGTAGCTCTCCGTTAAGGAATGCTCGAAGTGCAAGGAATAACTCAGGATCTCCATACAGCTTTGCTATGATCGTGGTTTGGACCTCAGAAGACATGAAGTCCACTAGTTTGGCAACATTCATTGGCGTTTTGGAGGTTGTAGGTCCTTGACTAGGAACTGGTGAGGATGGAATCTCATATTCCTCAATGGGATCAGGTATTCCTTCGTTAAACATCCTTTCCAACAAGAAGGGTGTATGCTCACTTTCTGATGTCCCGTCCTCACTCCCTTCTTGGATGATACTAGATATGGCTAACGGTCTAGGGTTCATGTGGGGTGGATGAACTTGCGTGGGAAACACTATGTCATGAATTTTGACATGCATGGGTTCTGGTTCTAGTTTCCTTTGAGTCTCCTCCACTAAACCTCTTAGATGTTTCACCTGCTCAATCTCGTCTACTGGGTTTGGGTATGTCCCAATCTTCTTTTTACGATTCTTCCCTTTTTGCCCCTGCGGTTTATCTTGGGGGTCTTGGATTGGATTTGGAAACACTTGTGGTGTTTTCAGAGGCTCCTTATGGTTTTCTCTTATTCAGTTTTCATTTGGTTCCATGTTACGGGTTTCTTTGTCGGTCTTTCTCTTTGTGGTATTGGTTCTAGTCTCCATTGTCTCGACTGAATCTGAATCATCCTCGAGGTCATTCATATACACGGGGTCATCTCCTGTTCCTATGTTTGTTTTGGAACTTGGCTTTGAATTTTCCGTATTCTGCGACTTCTTCCTTCGTGTCTTCTTTTTCTTTGCTTGGATAACTGAAATGGTATCTCTCTCTTCGAGGATATGGCGTGGCCCTTGAAGCATGGACCGTGTAATCGCATAAGCGGGTGCGACGGGTGGTATTGGCGATGTCACACTAGCAATTTTGACCAAATTTAGGGGTGTGATTTTAGGCGCATTTGGGTTATAGGGGCATTGGGCAATCAAGTGATCTATGCCACAACGATTACATGTGAGTATTGGCATTGCAGACGTGCTCCCTTGATTCACTTGCATCTGTGCAGCATTCTTTTGCAGCCTAATAGGGCACTCCGCTACTCGATGTGGTCCACCACACTCGTAGCATTGAAGAGGTGGCCTCCTAGCTTGGGTGTTGATATTTTGACCTCTGGATGCGAGAGCAGCAGCTTGATAAACCGGCTTGACTTGCCCCCAACAATCTTCCATGTAGTATATAGGACACTCTTCCAATGTATCAAGTCCGTAGGCAATACTAGTGTCTATTTCCTCCTCACAGCCATCTGCATAAGCATTTGATGGCTCGCAACCCACTTGGTTCATAGGGACGACTCTTGGATGCAGGGGCTGTGGTCCTAGCACAGGAGGTGGTAGCGGTGTAGCTTGTACAACATTTTGAGGTCTAGGGACCATGTGTTGCGGTAGTTGCTCAACAGGTGGAGTAGGCATCAATACAGGAGCTCGAGGCGCATCCGTCCAGGCTACAGGTGGTCTATTTGCCATCATACATTTGATCATTAAACAATCCTTAGCTTGGTGACCATACCTACCACATGCGTTGCAAGTTCCATTAAATTTTACTCTAAACGTAGGGCACTCACTAGTGCTATGTGGACCTAAGCAAATGGAACACCATTGTTGCTCCCTTCTTGGATACATGTGACTATTTTGAGGGGGTCGATTATCCTTAAGAGACTCTTGGATTGCCTTGGTGAGGTCTGTCAAGAATGTCTCAAATACCTTTGGCTCATTGGCAATGGGCTTTGCAGTCATGGGTTCATACTCAATGGCTTGTGAGCTAGTGGATCTCGTGTCAGTAGACACCCTCATGCCTGCTATCATCAAGTTGTCCTCTAATTGGATTGCATTGGCAGTGACATCTTCCCAGGTTGTGATACCTCTAATCACTAGTCCATTATAGATTCCTTCATTCCTCAACCCTCGAATGAATCGATCAAGTAGTTGGTTATTGTTGAAGCGCTCATTTACAGGGCAGCGAGAGTTTAAGTGCTTTAGACGACTAATGAAGTCCCTTATTGACTCTCCTTCCTTACGTTCGGCCTTCTGTAGCTGAGATGCTACACCCCAAAGCACACCTTCTCGTATGTACTCCTTTAGAAACAACCTTCGAAGGGTAGGGTAGATTGTTTTCTCGTCCACCCTTAGGGTCGTATACCAATCTCCAGCCTTCCCACTTAATGTCAAGCTTAAGGCATTGCACTTATGTAGTTCGTTGTGTTCCCCTAAGGAATCACATACTTGTTCAAACACTTCAATGTGTTTTCTAGCATCTTCGTCCCCATTGAATTTTTGCGTGAGTTTGGCAATTTGTACTGCCTTACTTCTAGGCTCTCTATCAGATGCATGACGCATATTTTCCGCGATAGATCGACCTATGGTTTGAGCAAACGTTGCCAAGTCACCTATGTGAGGAGGCAGGGCCGGTGGAGGTACTCTTGGAATCATATGTGGGAGAGGGACGGGTGCCGGTCTTGGCCTATGTGTGGATGATGCAGGATATGGAACATAACCGGGCATAGGTCCACTCGGATAAGGGCTAGGGAGCGGCACTCGAGGAGCATAAGCAAGTGGTACAATTGGAGGTGTGGGGGCCATGTGTGCATAAGGGGCTAGAGGCACATATGGTCGAGGCCCCATATTAGGTACTACGACACTAGGTAGTGGCACTGCGCTAACCGTAGATGTCATCGGTACATTCTCTGTCAGGCTTATCCCTGGAGTGAGCACTGTGTTTTCCTTGATAGAGGGTTGAGCCAAGTTAGGAAAGCTAAAGTTTTCGCTCGGAGGCTCAGATTGCATAGAGACCCCAGGTGAAATGACGTAAGATGGGTCCATGGGGCTCATTAGAGGAGTCTCCATTTGTGATAGAGTAGGCTGTTGAGCCTTGCTCGTATCCAGAAATCTCATGGGGCCAGTTGAGAGTATATTTACCCCTCGGTTTTGCCTTTCTGATTGAATAATGCCATGGATAACATTACAGATCATTTTCTGTTGATCTTCGATGCTCGTGGCACTAGAGGTGGATTGTATAATCTCTATCCATCCTACATGGTAGGCGTGGCCAGAGTGTAGATCCGTCAACACCTCAGTGTGGAGGTCGTATGTCCAATGATCATTAATGAACAATCCTTCTAGAGTCGACGTGTTAACGGTTTCTTGTGAGGTAGAAGCAATATTGCTCCCCGTGGTTTTACTTGTCACCAACGGTACTCTAGAGGGAACTTCTGAAGGAGGCAGCTCAACAGGGCCTTCTTGGTAAGAAGTTGGTAGGATATCCACATGGACACTCTTTGGGGGTGTGGGGTCCACGTGCGATGTGAAAGGAGAGTCCACTTCCCCACCCCCTTCGTGTGCTTCATTTGCATCAGGTTCCGAGCGAGTAGCTCTACCTAATGTTTCCATGAAACGGCTAAACATACTAGTACTAGGCTGTGGAGCTTCGGGAGGTGCATGGCCTTCTCTCTCAGTGTTTTGGGTAGGGTATGCTTCCATGATTTCTGAGTCGGAGGAGGAATCACTAGCGGCTATTTTAGGGTCTTGGGTGGTGCTACCTTGTGTCCCCGTTGAGGGTCTAGAGCCTATCGTGGATGGGTAATGGGTGTCCGTATGAATAGAGGCACTACCAATGTGATCGTGCTCTAACACTCGTCCAGAGCGTAAGTGCATGTGCTTTTGATACCCTAAGGTGTCAAAAAGCTGCTCTAGGAGGCCTTGTGACTAGTTTTTAGCGTGTTTTTTGTTTGTTTTTTTGCTAGATTTTTTAGAGCGTGTCGTGGAATGGGCCGTGTGATAGCTCGAAATGAGCGTATCGGTCAGAGGGTCGTGCCGTGCTTTACAGCCCTCCGTTTGGTCACTCTATGCCCTCGGAATCCCTAAAACTGTCAATTTCCAGTAGGGAACTGGGCCCAAACTAGAAAGTCTAAGGGTGCAAGTGGGAAGAGAAAGGAGGAGAGTGGAGGACTTGTCCCACATGCTCTCATTCTCTCTTGAGGGAGTAGGGTATATATATAAGAGTGAGTCTAGTATATATCATAAGACTGAGGTCTGAGGCCTGGGCCTGGGCTTGGAAAAATGATCTCGATCTACCTTTTATACAAACCAACCCGTCCGTTTTAAGAGTCACGTTTTTATTTTCGAAAAATTTCACCGCCCGCTCACTCGCGTTTTTAATTTCCTTTTTTTTGTTTTTTCAGAAATTTTTTTTCCCCAAAACAAAAAATCAAAATCACTTTTTTTTTGGGAAATACAGAAAATACAGAAATTGAAAACGCAGAAATTCAGAAAATTGAAAAAACGCAGAAATGCAAAAAATTGCAGAAATTGAAAACGTCGAAATTGAAAATGCAGAAATTGCAGAAATTGAAAAAACGCAAGAAATGCAGAAAATTGAAAAAGCACAGACAATAGCAGAAATTGAAACTTGACAGAAAATGCAGAAAACGCAAAAAATAGAAATCTCCACACAGTCCTTCCCTGCCTTTCCTATGATAGAAATTGCACCACAAGGAAGCGTAAAGCGCTAACCGAGCTTAGTGTAGGGCATATCCCCGGCAGCGGCGCCAAAAATGTGCGCTCCTTGCCGCACTGTCGAAGCAAGGGACTTGCCAATACACCGTGTGCGAGCCACAAACGGCTCCAAGCACACAACAAGCCTAAACTAGCAAGCTCAAGGAAACAAAGGGCGTGTCACTCACCGCTCTACGCTCGCCTTCGTGGTGGATTCCTCGCCGCGATGAAGAAGAAGCTGCAGTCGTGCCGCGCTCAACCACTTCGCTGCCGTCATGCCTTCGTAATGCTCGATCGCACACACACTCTCCCTCTCTCTCTCTCTCTCTCACACACACACACACACACAAGGAGGTGAAGAAGAAGAAGATGGAGATAGAGCAAGAGCACTCTTCAATTGCACAAATGAGAGAATGAGTAAAAATTAGGTTTAGTTGGCTTTTATAGGAGCTCACCCCATTCACACTTGGGCGCCCATGCTTAGCCAACTAACCCTAGCATGTTCGTGTTAGAGTGCGCCTCTCATCGGCGATCACTCTTACCCTTTTCCTATTGGTCCGACAAGCCCGGTACCTGGCTCTAAATAATACATAATACACGTCCGTCGTAGGTGATAGGGTGTCCGTGTGCCGTGAGGGTTAACAGTAGTGTACCAATTGGGTCATCAATCAATCACAAACACATCAATTATTTGGCCAATTTAATCATCATAATTGGTAAAATACCAATAAATCATTCACAATTTAGGCATAATTGGCCATTAATTAGGCACACACACCTAAATTTAGGCCGTCGATTTGTGCAAAAATTTTATTAAACACTCATTGCATTTCCTCAATTGCACACTTGATCACACCTACATGAGTATATACATGCTAAATTAACTCAATTTTAATCAAAAATTGATCCAATTTTAACTCAATTTACCATTGCACACACACAAAAATTTAGGTGCACAAATCCAATTTTTTTGCTCAATTAGCAATGAAATTAGGCCAATTCCTAATGTTTGCACACACCTTTCTTGCAAAATCATCAATCTACAAGCATTTAGGTGTTCAATTTCATTACAATTTCATTCCAATTAGGCATAAATTCCATCAATTAGGCACACACACCTAATTTTAGCAATGATTTAGCAACTCAATGGGATCAACTTAATCAATCAAAAATTAAACGGAGTAGGTCAATCCACTTACAATTGATTGTATCCAAGCTAATCCTTGCTCCACGCGACGATTCCATCATGCACACACATGTGTGCAACTCCGATTCAGTCCAAAATTGATCAAAAAATTGACCAAAATCAACACTCAATCACATGATTAGGCATAGATTAGAGCAATTAAGAGTGATGATCTTCCTCAATTAAGGGGATTTAGCATACATTCCAAATCAAAATTAGTGGTTAGGTTAGCACAATTAGCATGAAATTAGCATGAAATTAGTACAATTAGCATGAATGGGATGCAAAATTAGTGAAGGTTAATGAAAAATTAGTAAAATCAAAAGAGATTTTATGGGTTTTTGGGGTGAAATGACTCTATACACATCTAATTAAACCTAATTACACTACACACAAATCAAATCCTACCTAATTACAAGAAATTGGTAATCAAATTACTCTTATCTTTCGCAACCTCAAATCCACTAGCGTAGGCAACCCGTCCCTGGCAGCGGCGCCAATGTTGGAGGCTCGCCATAGCATAGGCAATCTCCCACAAATCTATCAATCTGGAGAGAGAGAGTATGACCCGGCTAGGGCTTGGAGGCATCACACAAAGAATGTGCGAGAGCGTCATTGGATGCAAAGATTGAGAGGATTCAAGAGCGTGCATCCTCCAATGCAAATAGAAATCATCCCAAACAACTAATGCTAATCGCACATCAAGCATCAATTTCAAGCAATCATCTACAAACATCATGCAACGAAGTGAAACACACTAATCTTGGAATCTCTCAAGCACAACTCTAATTACATGCATTGACGATTAAGCACACAAGATCGCATTCAAGTCGGCCACCCCAACCATGACCATCATGGTGTCCAAATCAAGTCACACATAATCAAATTAAGCTCAAGGCTTCTTAAATCTACACACACACACAAGCACACCATTAGAGGACAACTCTAATCCCTCAATGACGAGTACACCCACTCTGCTTAATCGAGAGAGTTAGATAAGGACTCCACTAATCGGAGAAGCTTAGCATAAGTAAGAGTTAGATTAGAGAAGATCAACACTTCAAAACAATGAAGAAAAGTAGAGAAACATGATTGACAACATAATGAAGACTAGATTAATTAAGAGAGGATTACACTAATTACATGTGATTAGCACTAGCCTTCTAAGCATGGGCATTAAGCTCAAAGGCTAGGCCATCAAGACCTCCTCTAGGGAGAGAGTTCTCAAAAGGACCACTCAAGAATGACCTCTCATTAAGCATAGGGCTCTTTTATAGTTTTGGGCCTCAAACCCTTCAACTATGGGATAAAGTGAGCTCTCTAGCCTAGACTCATACAACTTTGGAACTCCTAAATGAGCCCAAGCCCTATACAATGAAAATTAATTATTGTGCACTATGGCACATCCACAACTTGGTGCTTAAATGGTGTAGCCGTTAGCCGCTTCTAGCATAGGTTTATTTTTGTTATTAGCAGGCATGGCCATCCTTTACCTACTCTACTCAGGGTCCTCCACTGGTCGTAGATCTAGCCTTACATCGGGCTATCTCTTTACGAGAGTAGTACCTCCGTTTGACGGAGGATTTTTTTGGTTGCTACACTTTGCACAATAGCTTGCGACCTATGATCTTTCTCCGCAGACCATACCATGGGGGAGTCAGGGAGGTACTCCTTATCTTTAAAGCCTCGCACCTATGGCACCTCGCTCTACGGCACCTTCTTATCGTCCTACTCCCCTTCCATCATAGGGTCCTACTCCCCTTCCATCACAGGGTCCCACTCCCAACGCATCACTGGATCCTACTCCCATCACATCACAAGGTCCTACGCCACTCCGTTGCACTTCTGTTTCACCAGACCACCGTTGACAAACTTCCTCTAGCAGTACACGTCGACGCTCATCTCAAGGCAGCGAGTGCTGTGAGAGATGTACGGGTGGCGGATCTTGTGGCTTCACCTGTTTTGGTAGTGGCGGGGGAACGAAGTCCCCACTTTTCGAGCGTGCCGTCCCTAATGCAGAGGACGAGGATACTGATGCACCCATGCCAGACATGCATGGGTGCTACTACAAGATTAAATATAGCAATGAGGTGGACTTCGACACAGCACAGGGCAGGGCATTTTGATGCCATCTACAAATTCTTATACATTCAACGTATAACAACTGTTTTGTAAAGTTTAGAGACCAACTGCCCGATCATGCACGCTACATTGAGCACGCGTTGCTAGCTAGATTTCCAAATGCGCCTAATCAACGTTTTTCACAACAGTGGTTGGAGGGCTTCAGAATTGTTTTTTTGAAAAATAAGCAGTACAGTGTGCGGAGCGCAACAACCAACCACGTTAGAGATCTAGACAGGAGCTATCACAGTGGGAACATGGCAAACGCGGAATGGGAGTGGGCAATGCAAGAAAAGAGCGATCAGGCCAGGCTCATCCTACAAACAACAACGCGAAGCTTGCACTAGGCAAACACCCACGCACTATGGCTTAGGAGGCAAGACAGCGACGAAGGACAAATATGTAAGATTGATTAAATTATAATGTCGATTAGTGATTTTGAACATTTAGTTTGATGCTTTGTTATTGTTATTGCTAACTTAGTAAAATATCACTCTTACTCGACCAACCAGAGAGATAGTCAAGTATTGGGAGCGCCATACAGAATTTAATACTTGGTGGTGGTTGTTCGAGAACAACCACATCTCTCGCGAGCAATTCAATGCAGCGGTTGGATCACTACAATCGGTAAGCTTAAACAAGTAATTTTGTATCAATTGTTTTGAACTGTTGATAATTGTTTAATCTGGTTTGGGTTTGTGTAGAGTTAATAAGGTGGTCAAATGTACGTGTCTCTGGATAAGGACGAGATTGAGGAGGATTAGATAGAAAACTATTTATCCAAACTTTTGTAAAGTCCCAATGTGCCACAATGTATATACAAAAATTTACATTTTATTTGTAACCTTTTTAAATAGTTGATCTTCTGCATATTAAATTGTCAAGGTAAAGTAAATTCAATTTCAATTCTTTTTTTTTTTGGTATACTCCTTTAAAAAACAATTGATGTTTCATTGTTTTATGCAGGTAAAACATAAAGGTGCTCATTTGGGCCACCCAATTTTGGGTGGCCCAAATGAGCACCTTTATTTTTGAATGGTCGATTAGCGGCAATAACAACAATAATAGAGGCGACAACTTTCACAGTAATAGTTGAGGGTATATTATCGCTACTATTACCGCGTGTATTGCTTTCAAATCACTACCGAGTCCATAGCCGCGTTTATTGGCGTCCCCGCAATCTTTTCTCTCTCCATTTTCCTTTGTTTTTCCGTGGCAATACTGGCACCTCACAGAAACCCTTAGATTTGTGGGCCATAGCAAATAGCCAGCACCTCACAATGGCCACCTTGGGGTTGGATTCTCTCTCTCTCTCTTTCTCTCTCTCTCTCTCTCTCTCTCTCTCTCTCTCTCTCTCTCTCTCTCTCTCTCTCTCTCTCTCTCTCTCTCTCGGGAGCATAATAGCCCTGGGCTTGCTTTTTTTTCTTGAAAACAAAGTTTTCTTGAGCTCTACACATGTGCCTTCTTGCTTTCTGGAACTCGAGAGCAGTGCACCCCCTTTCTATTTATTGTCGTCCCTCTCTATTTATACCCCAAATCGTCCAAGTTCCTTTCCTTCATTCACTCCACCAAACAGCTTGCAGGGAGGAGAGAGAACTCTACAATATTAGACCCACTCCACTACTCTCTATAATTAATCAATTCGAGCCATGGGTGTAGATACTTAAGTTCTCTATGTGATGGTTCGCTCTCTCTCTCTCTCTCTCTCTCTCTCTCTCTCTCTCTCTCTGTGTGTGTGTGTGTCTCTCTCTCAGCCCGTAGCTTGAACCCTAAATCTAACCCTTGCGAGTCTCCCCTGGGCGAGGGCGGTCCTGTGGGGGGCATTATGACCAAGCTCTGCCCATGCCCAAAACTTACCCGCCAACAACGCGTTTCTGATTTGCTACTAAGCGTCCTACTCGCCTGCACGTTTCTCTGCTGCGACACAGTGTTGTGGCGACCTGCTCACTTTCTACCACCACCCCAAAGCCTTTCCCCTCTGTCTCAACCCGTCAAACAATCCCCACTCTGCTTGTTTTCTCGTCGATAAATACCCACTCTGCTCGTCTGCTCGTCGATACCAGAGCTTGGCTTCATGCCTCCAAAAAAATTAAATCACCATAAACCCTCGATCCCACACAACCCAACCAAAATTCTTGGCTCGGTGTCGTCCTTTGGCACCCCTATTGCGCGCAAGAGCTTTCTTGCGGTGGTAGCGGCACCAAGGAAGGACCCCGCCGCCCGCCAGGAAACACAAATCATAGCCCTTGAGGCTCATATTCAAGAACTGGTTGGGGAGAATGGAAGACTCAAAGAACGTCTGCGCAATCTTGAAGATGCGAAGGAAGTAGAGAGCCAAGATCTACTTGTGAAAGCACACGATGTTGAAAATGCTTTTGCTAAAACTATCAAAGCAGCCCAAGAAGAAGTCCACGACGCAACTTGTAAAAAGATTGTCAACGAAGTTCAAGCAGCCTTACAAGAAAATCGGCTATAAGAATCTGTTAGCCTTAAGGTCCGGATTGGAGGACTCCCCTCACCATGGTGCACAGACAAAGACACTCTTGAAGATGCAATCACCAAGCTCAATGACATTCTCCAGCCAGTAAATATCAAGCCAGAAACCGTCTCATGGATCAATGACACACATAAAAAGGTGCCACCCCAGCATTGTATCCTTACTCTCAAGGACAAAGAAGAGCGATGGAAACTGCTATGCCAGTCTCATCTCCTAAAGGGAACAAAGCTATGGATCGCCGAAGAATTGACCGCGAACCAACTCAAGACCAAAGCAAGTGAACTCAAGAAGATGCACAAACCTCTCAAACAAGGTAAACGGGTAGTCTATCAAGGTGGTAAAGCCGTCATCCAGGAGTTTCAAACTCCCAAACCGGCTCCCCCCTCACCTGAGCCTTCCTAGGTTTCATCCTCCTTTTTCTTTTCCATTACCCTCTTGATGGACCCTCAGTCCTTAACTGATATGTATCCATGATTCACTTGAAAGCAAGCATTGTAATGCTCTGTTTTCCGGTCCCATAGGAGGTCATATCTGACCTCCATGGACGATAATTCAATCTCTCTCTCTCTCTCTCTCTCTCTCTCTCTCTCTCTCTCTATTTGCTCACACTAGCTCAACAGGGTGGCAGCTTGAGCCTTGGAGCACTACGCGATGGCTCTGATTGCCTCTTGAATAGAGGAACCGTAGCTGCATAGAAATGGATGGAGAAGAGTCGAAGCGGCTAATCGAAGAGGAGAGGCAAGGTGGGAAGTTGGGTGAGGGGAGAAGCTTCAATAGGAGAATGTGAGGGGCTTTGGTGCTCAACATAGTTACAATTGGTTGGAGAAATCTCCCTCGAGACACACACACACACAGTCTCTCTCCCTCTCTCTACGGCGTGCACACTGCTATTAATTCGGGCCTTGATTTTTTATCTATACCATAGAAAGCTCATGTGGCTAGCCATACACACTCCATTTTTAAATTTAGAAAATTTTCTTGCTTTTATATTTCTTAAATGTTATCTAGAATAAATCCCTTTAGTCTTGCTCCAATTAATTGGTATTATCACTTAGCACATTGTAAGCAGGTGCTCTGATGTTATCATTCAAATTTCAATTAGCACATTGTAATTTGTAAACAAAGACAATTTTTCAATTAGCACATGTAATTTGTAAGCAAAGACAAATATTTTTTGAACCTTGGTTATTTTTTATTGTCACTATCCAAGTAAATGTGGATCATGTGGACATGAGGAATCAACTCCTAATTATGCAATGTTTTCATTGATGTAGTTTGTGGGAGATAGTTGATAAGTGCGTACATCTAAGGTGGAGTTGTGAGTGGGCGAGGACTAGTTGTTCCTTCGATTGGACCATCGTAGTTGTGAATGTAGAAGAAAGTGTGCAACAGCTTGCATTTTTGATATTTTACTTCAACCAGATGATATCTTTTGCAATTAGATATACATTGACTAAAAGTTTATCTTGCTACAATGTGCTCTCTCTCAATCCCCACTACCCAAAAAAAAACCATATGCACATGCATGCACACACGTCAGATTGCGTGATAAAAGTGTTTTTGCTAGGGGTTTAGACGCTACATTTCCAAATGCAACCTACGTCTAGCAATCTTCGCCAGAAATTGATGCTTTGTGTATTTTTAAATGGCTAAAATTGCAAAATCTCGATTTTCAAAGCTTTCCCTTATTAGAAAAAATATGAACCCTCTAGAGGCCCTTTGGGATTGAGGTTAATTAGAGGCCAACCAATAGGGAGAGGGTGGTGGACACACTCTATACCCTCAAAAAAGTAGGGGGACAAGGTAGCCTTACACCTCTTAATGGCCACCAAGTGAGAAGGTTAGGGAGGTGGCTAGGAGAAAGGGATTTGGGGGGAACCACTTTGATCTCTTTTTCCTTACTTTTTGGCTCGGATTTACAAATTTTCAAAAAATTTGCCTCCTTGAAAGGCCTCCAAACCTATTTTATGGTCAAAAAAGCATTTTTGACCTCCAAAAGTGAAAAACGTGCACAAAAAAACCAAAAAATTGTAAAAAAAAAAAAAAACATTTTTCACTCTCCAAAGTCTTTCCAAACCTATTCTATAGCTAAAAAGTGATTTTCTCTCTCTACAAACCCTTTTTCAAGCTTTAAGTTGCTGCAACAACCACATGTCCCCCTATAGTCCATCATTATCTCTCTGCTAGCTTTCTCCCACCTCCATTTTAGCACCAAGCAAGCTTCTCCCCCATCTCTTCCGCTTGCCCACCACCTATTTTCACACCAAGCAAGCTCCTCTCACTTCTCTCATCTCCATTACAACATGAAACAAGATTCTCCTCCTTCTACTTTTATTCACTCACACTACATGGAAACCTCTACTCCCGAAGGTGGAAAAAGTATGAGCTCACATGGATTGCATACCACAACAGCAGGAGGTGTGAATGGTGAGTGGACATTGCAAGGGTTCACCTCTAACATAAAGATAGAATGGTAAGAAAACTACCCTTGTAGCTTACATTTAGAGCTTAACGTCATCTTCATCTTTAAGTTTATCATGTTGGAGACAATCAACCTCTTTATGGATTTCAATGTCTATGGCTTCACACCTCATAACATTGGGGTGTGATATATTGTTAATGCTTTGGTGCGTCATCTAGGGTTGTGTAGCATGTGATTGAGTCTCACAATGCAAGTAAGTTATGTTATCTATGGAGAGTTATCAAAGATTCTTCTTCTAATTTCTTTTTTGTATAGTTGTCACTAGATTATTAGAATGCTATCATTTTGTACATTATAGCTTTGTGCTCACAAAATTTGGTGTTTACTTGCAAAGTCAACTTGTTTTGAGAGGACATGAGCAAACAACCATGTGCAGAGATGGAAAACACTCTATTTTTGGTCCGCGAGGAACCCTTCACTACCATGTCAATTGACTTTGATAAGATTAGTAGGACTTGTGTAGAATCTTGAACCAATAGGTACTCTCTAGGAGCTCTTAGAAAAGCCCTCCATAAAGTACTACCATCTTCCCTAGTGCCATAGACACACAAATACTCAAGTGTATATAAATCTATAGATGAGTAAGACAAATACTTGTAAGAGAAGCCTGACAACAACAACATTGTCTCCCTTTGTAATTTTTTCCATGAGGATGGATTCCTCTATAAATGCTTTTGTATTTATACTCATTTTGGTGCAATATAAATATGTTATGCTTTAAATGGTGTCGTATTGAGTGAGAATATTTAACTTAGATTACTGGAGTTTCATACAAATTTGAGAAACATTGTTGACCTTTATGAGTATTTTGATTTTCCTCTAAGATGTTTCAAGTCTCAAGTCTTAATTACTGCACCATGAAAAAATTCAAGCAATATTTTGATTTCAGCTTAATCATTAATGGGTTATTCTTATTGAAGTGGATCATAGACTTTGCCAATATGTCCTCATTCGAGGATGTTCAATATGTCCTCTTCATGAGCAATGTTTTACAAGTTGAGAAATCTAAATTCTTGCTTTCCAACATGTTCTTGTTTCCATATAGTATGTCTATGCCAAGCATGAGTTAGAGAAAGGACAACTTGAGATGAAAATGTCGATGTATAGTGGTGATTGATAGGTGAACAATGAACTTATTATTGATTCATATTTCAACATACGTATATTGTAAAGCCTTTCTGTTTCCATCTTTTTGTTTTTCCTAGGATGGGGATGACGAGCAAAATATCTTACTAAAGCAAATGAAACGGGCCCTATTTTCTAGAGAAGGAAGTGACATCGCTAAAGATGCTGAAGCATGGATTGAAGGCCGTGATGATTACTTTTTGCTACACACAATGCTAGAAGATCAATCCATGCTGGATTGCTATAAGCTCACTAATGATGCCAAGCTTTGGTGGAAGGAGTGGTACTGAAGGGATTGGTGAAGCTTTAGTGACATGGGAAGTTGTCAATAGGGTAATAAAGGAGAGATATATTCCCTTGGATCATGAAACACCGCAGATGAATGAGTTCTATACGCTCACCCAATGGATCTTCACCATCAATGCTTATGATTCAAAGGTCATCAAGCTCAAGAAGAATGCCCCTCCCATGACTATTAAGCAGGATATTAGCTGCTTTGTACATGGGTTAAATTCTCCTTGAACCATGCTCTTCAAGATGTAGTGTTTAGGACCAAATCACTTGATGACTAATGGAAGGGCCAATGTAAGGAGAATACCCCTTGAGTCCTACCAAAGTCAGCCTCAACATTGTAGACTCAACATTGTCTATTTCTCCCCTATGCAAGGACAAACAATCATAATGATGGGTACCACAGAGGTAAATCCAAGTTATATCTTATCAAAGCTAACAAGCTTCTTAAGGTTCCTAGAAACAAAAAAAATGATATATGTAGTAAATCTTAACAAGCTAGAAGAGGAACATAAGGATCATGACCCCGCTTGGTTAAAGGTCTTGGTTATATGAATACCAAGACCTATTTTTGAAGGAATTGACCCAAATGCCACCAAGAAGAGACATAGGCCACTTAACAATGTAGAAGAGAAACCTAAGGATCATGACCCAACTTGGTTATAGAAATAGCAAGACCTATTTTCGAAGGAATTGATCCAAATGCCACCAAGAAGAGACATAGGCCACGTTACTGAGCTTATACTAGGGGCCAATCTAGTAGCCAAAGGCCCTCACAAGATGTCAGTCCCAGAAGCTATAGAGCCCAAAGAACAACTTTGGTTGTTTTTGGAACAAGGGTTCATTTGACTCCGTTTTTTCATTAGGAAGTGAATGGGGTATAGGAGCACCTCTTTATTTGTAAATTTAAGGGAATTCTTAAAGCTTAAGCCAAGTTTGATCAAGCTTAAAAGAGAGGGCAAAAAGGCCTATGCTGAGATTTAAAAAAAAGCCATTTCTATATTTTGAATTTGAAAGTAGTCTATTTAGTAACCCAAAAGAGAGGTTGGTAAATGAATTTTAAAATGTCCTTTTTCCACCCCGCTTCTCTCTCTAACATATAAAACTCTCTCTCACTTAGAACTCATTAAAGGAGGCACTTTTTAGCCCCCTACCATAAAAGCAAATTTTCCACATTCTCTTACTGCATTCTCTCTCTAAAATGTGAGCCAACTCTCTCTCTTTCTTTCTCCCATTTTCTCTCTTGTCAGTTCCTCTTCCAATCATTAAGGAACATTCTTGGCTACCTCTTTCTGAAAAAGTGTAGATCCTCCAATGTTGCATATCTTCCCTCTCTCCCACTCTCTTCCTTTATTGTCTTTCTCTCTCTCTCTCTCTCTCTCTCTCTCTCTCATGCTTCTCCCACTCTAGCTCCAACTGAGTGCAATGGAAAACTCCATTACCTCTGTGTGAAACATCATTTCTCTCTCTACAGTCATGATCAACAATTCAAATTCAAAGGAGATTGAGCTGCACTCCCTCTCTTTCTTCCCTCCACAACATAATCCTTTTCTCCTATCTCTGAGTACTCTCCACTTCTTTCCTCCATAGCCACCTTCACCTGCTTCTAGCAGTCACCATTACACATTCTCACTAATTTACTTGATTAACTAACACAAATGTCATTCAATCCCCTACCACTATAAGACATTACTAACAAGTCAATATGATATCAATTAAACACTGATTTAGAGAAGGAGTACGCTACTGTGCGACTTGGCACATATAATCCCAATGTTGGAGACCAGCTACGGAACCATGGATGCAAGGCAATCAACTTATGGGTTGATGGCCATATTTACCCTGGCGATCCAATGACCAATGCATCACCGCCTTTTCCTAATGTCACTGAGCTATTGCGTTTTATTGGAGAGGGGAGAGACGAACTGTTTGGCTACTGCTGGAGATTACATTCAGCTTTTGTCAATGAAAGGGAAGCAAGAAAACATCTCTGTGCTGCCTATTCATCATTGGAAGAGAAGTACGTGAAAGACATTTGTTGGAATTAGGGTTGCAGAGAGACATACACAGCTTAGAGAAGACAAAGGAAGCTCAAGGAACACTATAGAGAGTGTATTACTTAGTATGCAATGGAAAGATAGATAGCCCTAGAGTGATGGGTGTATATACAATGCTTGGGGGAAAAAACCTCCTAAAGAGGGAAAAAATGCCCCGGCGGTCCTAGTGTGTTCACACACATCACTACCACATGTATATGGTAACAAATCCCCCCTGGAGTGATGCGGTGAACGAGAGCTGGCACATGAGTAAAGGGAAGTGCCATGCCCTGAGGACATGATCAGTCCACAAAGGGGAGTAAGCCCAAAGCTTTGTGGAAAGCTTCAAGCTTCTCACAAGACAATGCCTTTGTGAAAAGATTTGCAAGGTTGTCCTGTGTTGGCACATAAGAGAAACTGATCTCTCCTGTTGAGAGCCTCTCCCTGACATAGTGGTAATGCACCTCAATGTGCTTTGTGCGAGCATGAAAAACTGGGTTCCTTGCAACTGCCAATGCACTCTGACTGTCAGTGTAGATAGTGTTGGCAGTATCATGTATACTCAACTTCCAACCTGTTTCCATGGGAGGGGCAATAGGTTTGTAGTCCTCAAGTCCAAACTTACATAGCAATGTCTCTATATAACTTTTCTGACACAAGGCAATACCACCATCACATTGCTTAAACTGTATACCCAAGTAATGATGCAACAACCCCAAATCTTTCATCTTGAAAGTAGCATTCGAATCAACCTTAAATTCAGCAATATGTCTCTCGTTTGGTCCAGTGAGATGAACAAATCATCGACATAAAGAACCACAATGAGAAGTACATCACCCTCACGCTTTACATACAATGTGCTTTCTGTTGGATGTTATTACGAAAGCCTCGTTTAACCAAATGAGTGTCAGCTTTCTCATACCAAGCACGAGGAGATTGCTTCAACCCATACAAAGCCTTCTTACATCTGCACACTTTGTCCTCTTGTCCTTTTATGACAAAACCGCGAGGTTGCGTTACATAAACTTTCTCAAATATGTCACCATTCGAGAAAGCAGTAACAATGTCTGATTGATGTACATCCCAACCAAAATGAGCTGCCAATGCACATAGAAAATGCACAGTAGTCATACGACAAGTGGAAGCAAAAGTCTCTTCATAATCTATGCCTTTTTACTGCGCATAACCCTTTGCAACAAGTCGAGCCTTATGGCAATCGATCTCACCATCCAGTTTGCGTTTCAACTTGTAAACCCACTTTGTACCAATGGCCTTTTTGCGAGGAGGCAAATCACATAAATTCCATATGTCATTTTCTATAAGTGCATCATATTTTGATTGCATGGAAGCCATCCAACTTTCTGAATTTTGTGCTTCATCAAAAGACAGAGGTTCCTCAACATCATGTAAACTATACACAGCCAAAGCGTCACAATCTGATGCATAAGATGCATGGCGAGAGCCTGAACGAGAATGACTAGACAAAGGTGCATCCAATTTACTGTCACACAAAGTGTGCACCAGCCATTTTGGCATACCTCTAGCCTGCTCATTTTCATCCCTTTCCTCATCAAGTACATCATGTACATCTGCATTAGTAATAGGCTGATCTGTAACATTTTCAGAAACCCCCATAGGTTGTACATTTGCCTCATTGGAACTTACATTCGTATTTCCACCACTGAAAAGAGGCAACAAAGTGTCATAAATGTCCTGTGAGCTTACATTACTTTCTCTAGTACATGATAGCAAGGGCTGAACAGAATCTTCCAAAAACACTACATCCCGTGAAACCAGAATACGCTTTGTTTGCGGATGATATAACCTATAACCTTTTATTTCAACACTATAACCAACAAAAATACATTTGACAGCCTTCTCATCCAATTTTCTGCGCTGTGTTTGTGGCACCAAAGCATATGCGAAACAGCCAAAAACATGCATGTGCTCAATAGAAGGCTTTCTATCACGCCATGCTTCATATGGAGTAATAGAATACAAAGCTTTTGTAGGACACCAATTTAGTACATAAGTGGCACACATGATGGCCTCAAGCCAAAAAGAATGTGGCAAAGCTTGACTTTTGACCATACATCATGCCATTTTCGTAAGTGTCCTGTTTTTCCTCTCAGCAACACCATTTTGCTGAGGTGTATAAAGCACTGTACATATTGGTGTTTTATCCCACGACTAGCGAGAAATGCATTGAATTCATGAGACATATACTTCCCCCCTCGATTGGAATGGAGGGTGCCCATAGTACATTTCAAGACATTTTCAGCCATAGCCAGAAATAGTTTGAAGCACATAAAAACTTCGGACTTTGCTTTAAGCGAAAATACCTATGCATGCATGAAGTAATCATCAATGAAAGTCACGAAGTACAGGTAATTGCCCAAGGACGGAGTTTGCATGGGCCCACAAACATCACTATGCACAAGCTGCAACCTGCATGTGGCGTGAACTTAGAAACTTAGAACGCTGCATCTTACCTAAAATACAGCCTTCACAAACATGTTTGACAGGTGCTTCAAGAGGCGGCAAAGAAGAAACCATATCAGATTTTTGCAAATGCAGCAAACTGGCAAAATTCAGATGACCAAAACGTGCATGCCAAAGTTTTGCATCTGAAATAGCCCTTGAATCTTCAACAACATTCGAAAAATTTTGTCCACACTTGTCATACAAAGTGAGCTTATACAGCCGACGACACAAAAGGCCAGATGCAACAATTTTATCACCAAAATTGAGATCATGAACTGTACATTTGTCATCCACAAATTTGACTACAAGTCCAAGTCTAGCAAGTGCGGATACAGACAAGAGATTCTTCTTGATCCCTGGTACATAAAGTGCATCAACATGAGTTAAGGGAACTACCATTTGCAGCAGTAAGCACAATCTTTCCAACTCCCTGAACTGGATAAGAGGCATTGTTGGCACAAGTGACTGAATTCCCATGAGGGACAGACTCGAGAGAGTTGAATAACTCACGATGTGAGGTAATGTGCTTTGTAGCACCACTGTCTAAATACCACACATGTGAATCTGCAGCAAAACTGACAAGTATGCATGATGGACATCAGGATTGTAAGTGCACTCTGCGCTAAAAGTCCATTCTGCATCGACATGAGCATCACCGTCTCCTTTCACAGAAGACTCAACAGTGGCTGCATTTGTAGTGGAACCAACATTTGCAGTGGAACCACCCTCTTTCTTCTTAGGCTCTTTGGACTTCAACTTAGGACACGACTTGATCAAGTGATCATTAGCTTTACAATAATGGCAAGGCATCTTCTTTTTTCCCTTATCACCAGAATTGCCAGATGAAGTGCTACCAGCAAAAGCATAGGGAACAGAAGTTTTGCCACTCGTAGTAGAACCATAAGAAGTGGTTGCATTGCTGTTACCACCCTTTCTTTGAGAAGCAATAAAAGCCAGTTCAACTGCACGCTGTCTAGTCCTGTTTTTTCTAGAAAGTGACTCTTGCAACAACAATGTGCATAATGCATCAAACTTGACAACTTCCGAATTTCCTTGGGTCATAAGTCTCCAAGTACTAGCAAAAGTCTAGTAAGAATCTGGTAAGGCATCAAGAACAGTCTGCACAAGGGAACTGTCTAAAATGACTTCACCTGCAAAAATAAGTTTCTCATTGATATCCTTGACACTAGCAAAAGGAAAGTGTCCATATCATCTTCCTCATGCATAATCTTCGACTCCATCTCTTTACGCAGCAAAGCAATTTTAGACTCATTGTGACTTGCATAAAGACCATCCAAAATATCCCAAGCCTGTTTTGCACATTTTTCTGAACGGATGTGAGGAACAATGGTGCACTTCACAGACAATGCAATCAATGCATGAGCCTGCGCATCCTTTACATCCCAACGAGCTTGTTCTGCTGTAGGAAAAACAACTCTAATAGCAGCAATCCTTGCAGCAAGACCTGCAACATCCTCAACATCGCCTACATCCTCAGAACCAGGACGTACATCAATGCCCTGCACAATGTTCCAGACGCCTTTTGACACAAGAACATGTTGCATCACATAAGCCCACATAGGGTAGTTGTCCCCATCCAACCTGTCCTCAGCAGCAAACATCTTAAACACATCTGTGTTGTTGTCAGCCATGGTAAATATTGCACCTGATGTGAAAACTGCCCGAAAATAGGAGAAACAGATCGATAACAACACATGCTATATAGCACAAATCGTAGAAGACTATGAGACACCTGTTATGCAGAAAACGGCACTGACAAAAATTTTGCACAAAATGACGAAATAGCTTTTACAGTACTGCCTGTAGTGGAAACAGAGGCCAAAATGCGCCCTAATAAAAAAATTGAGCTGACTAAGCTCTATGAGTTGTCTCGAAATTTTTGTCGACCTGCGAACGCTTGCCAAAGCTCACTAAAATCGGAGAAAGTGAGCAGGCGTGTGCTGGAGCAGCTGGCAACTAAGCCTGGGAGGACGCAACCTGCTCTGATACCAATTGTTGGAATTAGGGTTGTAGAGAGACACACACAGCTTGGAGAAGACGAAGGAAGCTCAAGGCACACTATAGAGAGTGTATTACTTAGTATGCAATGGAAAGATAGATAGCCCTAGAGTGATGGGCCTATATACAATGCTCGGGGGAAAAACTTCCTAAAGAGGGAAAAAATGCCCCACCGGTCCTAGTGTGTTCACACACATCACTGCCATATGTATATGGTAACTGTTGGGTATTCAAGCCCAAATTATGTCTGATGTCAACTAGTGGGAACAGGCCCCTATAGCATGCAGGATAACCTCAGTTAGAGTTGAGTCTCTTTTGCATGGCAAGTATGCCTATATATGTAAAAGGCTACACATCAATCAAAAAATAAGAAGAAGCGTTATTTTTACTGTATCGACTTCTCTCTCTCTCTCTCTCTCTCTCTCTCTCTCTCTCTCTCTCTCTCTCTCTCTCTCTCTCTCTCTCTCTCTCTCTCTCTCTCTCTCTCTCTCTCTCTCTCTCTCTCTCTCTCTCTCTCTCTCTCTCGCCTTCTGCTGTGCTTCCTCCACGCCATGGCTTCCCTCAGGCTGCATCCCCCATAGCCCCTCGTTCCAACAACTGGTATCAGAGCCTACTGGCCCTCGGCTCTTAACTCCACCTCACGGGTACGGCCGCTTACAGAGAGAGAAGGCCGTCTGTCGAGCTGCAACAAAACTGAGCACAAGCGCCCGCAACACAATCGCCCTGGCATGCTGACGAAGTCTCAACACTACCGCGTCTCTTGGTTTGGTGGTTTTAGCCTGCTGCGAAGCATCTTCTTCATCTCGGCGTCGTCTGCGGAGCAGGAAAACAATTCGCTGTATATTTTATTTTGGCTTTGACTTTCACACAAGGCTTATTATTTTTAAGCTTGTCCGCCCATTCCTTCTTGGCCAACCCCTATACAAGAGGTGCTTCTCACCTTCAAAGCCAACTTTGTGGGTGGTCTTCTTCCATCCGTTACTGAAGGGGAATTCAAGAGCTACTTTTCACAGTTTGGCAAAGTTATCGAGAATCAAATCATGCTAGAGCATGGTACTGGGAAATCTCGAGGTTTCGGGTTTATTACCTTTGATGATGAGCAAGTAGTTGGTAATCTTTTGTCAGAAGGACAAGCGCTTGAGCTGGAAAAGGTCATTTCGTATTTGATTCACCTGTCCATTTATAGAGCAAAAGGAAAAATCTACAATCAACATAAGCTTTTCACAACGTTGTCTCCAAGTGGTGATAAAGAGGATCTTTGGAAGGTTGTTGATACATTTGAAAAGAACCGGACTGTTGATGATGATAACTTGGATAGTGATGCTAGCAGACAACAGAAGAGAAATTCCAAAATCAAAGCTCTTCCAGAAAGAAAGACAATGGTGATTTTTCAATGGTTTTACTTCAAGCACTCAATACATCAACAGATGCAGAACATGAAGATCTGCTTCGAGATTGTGGTACAAGACTTCACAAAGTATTTTTTATCTGCTCAGTGTCATAGAAGTTTTATGTTTATTTGTCAACACAGTCATATACTTTTCAGTCAAAGCCTTCTTTTAGCTTGTCTGTTGTCAATTATTGCCATGCCAAAAATCTGTACGAGTTATAGACACTGCCACAAAGATAAGTGGTAAGACCTCCCAATTTTTATCAGTTCTCAGCCCATTTTTGTTGCATTCTCGTGAGGTTACTGGGTACACCTTAAACCCAATGTTTGGCAGTGAACCAAAAACTCCACTTTTGGTAGCTAATGTTTTGACCTACACCCTATCTGTTCAAGGGGGGGTTACTGACCTAGCACCAGGTTATGGATAAACCAAAAATCCTTGGTTGTGAGAAAACCTAAAACTCACGGTTGACGAGTACACCAAAAACTCGAGGTATCATGAGTTGCTTGTCCAGTTCGGGCTTGAGGGGGGGATTGTTGGGTATTCAAGCCCAAATTATGTCTGATGTCAACTAGTGGGAACAGGCCCCTATAGCATGCAGGATAACCTCAGTTAGAGTTGAGTCTCTTTTGCATGGCAAGTATGCCTATATATGTAAAAGGCTACACATCAATCAAAAAATAAGAAGAAGCGTTATTTTTACTGTATCGACTTCTCTCTCTCTCTCTCTCTCTCTCTCTCTCTCTCTCTCTCTCTCTCTCTCTCTCTCTCTCTCTCTCTCTCTCTCTCTCTCTCTCTCTCTCTCACCTTCTGCTGTGCTTCCTCCACGCCATGGCTTCCCTCAGGCTGCATCCCCCATAGCCCCTCGTTCCAATAGTAACAACATTTAGCAAGTCAGAGAGGAAGAAAACGAGAAGACGAAGCAGCTAAATGACGAGATGTCAAAGCTTATTAAAAAGGCAGAGCATCAAAAAATGGAGCAAGAGCGTCGTCTAGACAATTATGTTCAGCTACAACATACTGCACGTAATATGCACTGACAAATCAATCATCTCACACACATTCCATTGGGCTATCACAGTTGCAAGCACAAGAGACATGCGATGTCTATGCTATCTTCAACCGATGGAGCTCAAAAGAAATGTATCCGTCAAACTCGGTAGGAATACAAATGCAAGCTTCTAATTTCATACTTTTTTTGCAAATTGCTGTAATATTATTTCAATATGTAGGAACTTGGCTCGGACGATGATGGGCGGACGATGATGGGAATTGATTACAATGTTGAAACGACTAGACATAATCTGCTGTAGCATATCATCAAACCAATGGAGTTCGTGGAGCTATTGGATGATCCATCCAATGCTAGCATTGCTAAAGTTTTGTGCCAGAAGTATTTTAGTGAGCTAAAGAGCATTGTTTCACCTCAGGAGATGATGGAGGTGTGTGATAGTGCAAGAATAAGTTTCAAGGTCTATGAAGCTTTGTATAGACTTGTCACACTAGGTCACAGAGCAAAAGGCTTGTTTAGGTTGCTTCCAATGCCTTACTGTGTTAGCATTGCAAAAAGGTGCGCCAATAATGATGTTTCAAGCTTGTTGGGTGGATTTCAATATGTGGAGGATGCCGTGCCATTAGAAGAGAACAAATACTTTCGTTACAACGAGTTCTATGATGCCTATGTTGACTTGTGAAGCTCCAGGAGCCAATGATCAGATTTTATGGGTTGGCATAGGAAGAGTGTGATGGAAAAGCTATACTTGTGATGAAGCTTGATAAGTGCCAGATTGTCAAAGGTTAACGACTCAAAAGGTGTGACCACTACACAAACAATGGGTAAAGCACTACAACAATGGATAAGGGTGGCAAAGCTACAATTAATTCTATGAAAGGTGTGACCACTACACAAACAATGGGTAAAGCACTATAACAATGGTTTCAAGGTATCCTCAGTTGTAACCAGAGTGTACCCCCTAATCGAGACATGGACGATCCAAATTGGGATCCTATTCTATCGATTCCTCTGATAAATGTGCATGTGTGCACTCTTCATGACCGTCTACAAATTCTTGACAAGTTGCTTATGCTCCATATTAATTATGCTTGGAATATGGAGCCTACAGAAAGAAGAGAAGAGTGTATCAGAGAACTTGAATCTATTCTATCTAGCGTTGGCCTGCATGGGGGTGCAGTAGAGTTATCAAAGGACAAGAAGGCATTTGGAAGTACACATGATTCTCCTTATAAAATATGTATGGGTGGTAGTAAAGCTAGGAATATGCTTTCAAAGTATTCTGACTCCCAAAGTCCCAATGAGTTTCAATTGTGGAAAAAAGGTGTGTGACATTACCACCTACAGAGGTAACGAAACAGCCCTAGGAATTAAGCGTGCTCATGTGTGGCAGTCTGTAGATGATATTTTTTGTTTTCTTGAAAAGACAAATCTTACTTCTGTTGAGATATCCGCCTTAAAGTTTGTAATCAATAGTTTCACAGAGCAAAGGGTGGATGCGTGGGGGGAGATGCATAAAACACATTACATGGTGGGTTGAACACTTTGTCTTTGCAGTAAAAGAACATCAGTGTTTGAACTAAAGTTTTATATTTTTGCAGCACATTCTTTTTGCTCATAGCTCATTTTTCCTCGACACATTCGGTTCATTGGGCATCTGGAGTATCCAAGGAATGGAGCATTCACACATATCAAGCAAAAGCAGTGTATTTTAAAAATACACGGCATGGAGGTGGAGGAAAAATAGCAATGCCCTACACGAAATGTTCAATTGGTTCTACAGTTTTAACGGGGAGAGAAAGGAAGAATACTAGAGTGCAAAGAAGCTTGAAATGCAGAATAGAGACAGTGATTAGCATGAGGCGATCACAATCACATCATGCTTCTAGTGCAAAAGATCGATTCCGACGGTGGTTGGCGAGACAAGGCGACAAAATGGCAGGTGTTGGGTGGAAAACCAATAAATTTTTGACACTAATCATTTCCATATTAAACATACATTATAATGCCACATGATTTGTTGATGTCCCAATCAGTGGTTACATGTAACAAATTTCGACAATTTTGGAGTTATTTTTTATTTTTAATGGTATTATTGAGTTCTTAAGTTTTTTTTTTTAAAATTAGTACTTTATAAGTCAAAACTCACAACTTGAAGTTCATTTCTTGTTTGCACATTCTAGAAGATCCACTCTAGTACAAACACATACACACTCATATCTTGCACCACATGAACAATTCACACGAGTAGAGTGGCACTACGTACAACAATACTAGCATAGCTACTCACATCACGAAAAATCCGCATCTCGAACCCCATGTAGAATCTATGGCTTCAAATCCACATTCCCAATCACATGTGGATAACCCAGCGTCCCAGCCCACTCCAAACACCCAAGAGCCTCCCCAACATGTGACATATTTTTGGAGATCTTGACGATATAATCCATGCCAATCGCACATCTCTGCCAGATCCCCCACCGATTTCAACTCTACACAGAGCAATGCAAGAAACTATAGACACAGAAGAAGAATACCGAGGTTCACTTGAAAATCCGCCGCCCTCACCTGCTGTCACAACCACTGGTGCTCATGCCATCCCAAATACCACACCGTAAAAGTTTCCACTGCGAATCAAATAAAGATTAATTAAGGTTGTACCAGGCGACCCAGTTTCTAAAGAACGAGAGGCCAAGAGGAGGAAAAGGCAAAGAGAGAAGGGAAAGAAAGAGGCAGCTAAGATCAAGGAAGAACTGAGAGTACAAGAAGAGCAAAGAAGACAGAGAGAGCAAGAGGAAAGGTAGAGAACTGAAGCTGAGAGAGCTCATTTGAAAAAATTACAAGCACAAGCAGAGACAGAGAGAAAGGCGGCACAGGATAGAGCTCAAGCCACCCAACAAGCAAAGGTTGGGAGCTCAAGGCCTTTAAAAATCCCTCAGAGAGCCAAGCAATGTGCAAAGAGAAAAAGGGACAAGGTGAAACCTGAAGAGAAACAAGCCCAAGAGGAGAGGAGGAAAAAATACAAAGATGATCCTCCTTAATGGGACAGGCAGGCGGCTCCTCCACCACCACCAACAACACAAAAAAGCGGAGATGGAGGCCAGGCACAATTGCTCTGCGTGAGATCGGATAAATATCAAAAGAGCACTGAGCCAATCATACCCAAAGCGGCCTTCTCTCGGGTGGTGAGAGAGATGATGGATGAATATAGCGACTCGGTTACACAAATACAACGTGCAGCTCTACTGGCCCTACAAGATGCTGCTGAAGACATTTTGGTGCAGCTATTTCAGGATGGCATCTCCTGTATGGCGCATGCAAAGCATGTAACATTAAAAAATACGGATTTAGCCTTAGCAATCAATTTAAGAAATGAAGGATGCCTTCATAAGATATAATTTATTCCATGTACTCTCTCTTGATGAAATTTATAATCTTTCTCTATAATATCAAATGGTAAATTTCTACCATTCCGTGCAACTGTTCAATTTTAATTTGTACATTGTTTTTGATAAGTATTTGAATTGTTGGATATGTTGAATTTAAGTTGATCACCACGGCTCTCGGCTTGTCCAGATGATGCACATACATGCACAGAACCTCAAACATGCAGCCATCGGGCGGTCGGGGGGCGCATCTCGGTGATTCTTTTGCAAAACGGGATGACGAGGGGAGCGTACGGGGTCAACAAGACCAGATAACACATTGGCGGCGCCTGGCGGGGTCGGATGGGGCAAAAAAGCCCCTTGTGTGCCACGGCGCGCAGGGAGCAATTATGACAAAGAATGATCGAGACGCGCCCGGTCGCCCGGTGGGGCTACATGTTCGAGGTTTTGTGGATGTGTGTGCATTGGGTGCAGAAATTAAAATTATTGGAAAATATGAATAAAAAAACGAGTACTGAATGGTGACAAGAACCATTGACAAAAAAGATTATTCTTTATTGATTACATCATGGTCGATTAGTTTTTCTATGAATTACATATGTGGGTATGGGGCGAATGGCTGACTTGACACCGAGGGATTTTACAATTTCCTTCGGGTTTGTCAACCCTTGACCTAGGATCAAGGCGCAGTGGGAGGGGACTGAGCCTGGGTGCTTGCCTATATAGAATGCTGCCTCTCGGTCCACCACTATACATTTGTGAGAGTTTAGGGTGAGAGAATCTTCAGTGAGTAGCCACTTAATGCTTTGCACTTTAGCAACTCTATAGAACCACTCTTGGAGAACTCTGTGTGAGCAACTCTAAGAATCGATGGCCCCAGGTGGCTCAGGTAGTGCCAAAGCCAGCTATCCCTACCCATGGAGACGTTACGTGAACCTCCAGTACGAATTGCGAACTTATCAACATGGTATGCCGTCTGCAAAGCATTTTAATTGATTTTAGCACTTGTAGTAAGGAATAATAGAAATTCTACCAGGTTAAGATTTGTTTACCTCAGTTTCTTCATCCTTCTCTTCAAGATTTTTCTTTGTAAGATCGATGCTAGATTGATCATCTCTACCAATCGCGATTAGTGGTTTGTGTGGATGAAATGCGCTCTCCGGTATGCTTTCGTAGAAAGAGGCACATGCTTTTATTTCCACTAGTGTACTTGCTACTGTTTGCACCAACTGTTGTTCATTTTCATTGGGAAGGAAAGAGAGGCTTGCTGGGAGATCTTGGTCTTCAAAGTCAATTTGAAAATTGACTTTCTCTTCCTTTCCACTGGGATCCGTCATGCCCTCATAGATAGCAAGCACTACGAGCGACTCATCTTCTTTGAGTCCTAATGTTTTGGCAATGTCGTCAAGGAATAGAAACTGACGATCATCCACCACCACTGGATGCAAAGTGAGAATTTGGAGGTCCGGGACCTCTTCCAGCACCTCATGTCCCTCTATCATTCGATCTTCCTCCTGGAGCTAGGATCTTGGAGGACTACAAGTGCCATAGATGCTCTGGTCTGCTCATCAATCTCTTCGATAACTTCATTTGATTCCTCCACAATGGTCATAGGAGGTCTTTGGTTGACCTTTTCCTTTGATTTTCCCTTATCCATGCCCTCAATCACAAGTAATGCCAGAACCATGTCCCATGAAATAAATTGGGTGCATAGATGCTCAAATCTATGAGATCATCCTCATCCTCTATACTGTAGTCCCGTTCCATGAGGCATTTAATAAACCTCAACAAGCAAAACCAGAAGTTTTTGTCAGTCGCATAGAGATACTTCAAGAAATCCACTAGCAACCACACGGTATCGGATCCCTCAAGGATTATGGCATATTCTTCCATGTGCTGTGCCATGCAGTCAAGAAAGATTTTGAATGCCTCTGCACGAAGGTTGTCAGTGGCGTGCATGTCAATTGTCCCCTCGAACACACTGAGTAGTTAATGTGCTTGATCTGCAAGTCTTACCTTTTCTAATTGTGTGAGAAGTGCATCAGTAGACGTTGCCATGGGTTCGTTCGTGAAGAAGATGCGAAGAGAGCTAATAGCTAGAGTTTTGTGAATGTGAGAAATGAACTATAAGCACTAGAAAGTCACTTATATACCCAAAGTCACTTTTTAAAAAGCACTTGAATTAATGTCAAAATAACTTAAAACTTTAATTTTAAACAAAATCACACGACAAAGCATTGAAAGACACCAACATTGAAAACATTTGTGCTCCACATCAAATAAATTGCACGTTTCAATCGAAAACTTGAACAAGCTGAGAATAAACAAGTATGCATAGAAACAAGATTCAAAACACCATATGTATTAATGTGGGAAAACTCCCTGTCAGTTACAAGCTTTTACAAAAATACATCGCAGAAATGGAACGTTCTCACATAGAAAGCTCTTCTCTTTTTTGGAGCGAACAATCTTTTCATTGATTACAAAGAGATATTGCTTGGGCAAGGTATATCTGAGATTAAGATACAAGCGAAGGTGACTGAGATGCCAGTCATTGTTCACTGTAATTTGGTACACTGCATCGTCGTGGAGACGTATTTACAGGTCAAGTGATTCTCTATTAGCAACCTCAGAGTCTAATGCCTCCCATTCTCCCATCGTCATCTTCCATCTTCTATAGGGAAAGACAATCGACAAGCTTTGCTTCACAATCTGGTATCGGAACACCACATTGTCAGCAACTACAAAGCACTTGATTCTATCTCCCTGGTGGTTGACCACGTTAGTTTCCCGTCTAGTTGCAAGAAACCCATTGATCACACTTCCCCCTTTGCAAGTTCACATTGTTGGTGTCCTGTGAACACTCTGAAGTCGAAATATGTGAACACTCTGAAGTCAAATTATAAACACAAACACATGAAGAGACATAAACCATGTTACTATGGCTTTGTGGGAACCATAGGTACACTTCATTGTTGATGCTTGCACATCCACCTCGATTCTCCTTTTGGTTGCTGCAATCAAGGCACTATCTGGCTTAGGCCATTCCAAACTCTCCAAGGTTGGCAAGTAACTAGAGTTAGATTACCATATCCATTTCTCCTAAGTGTGCCATAAGTATGATTATATAAAAGAATGTCATGTGAGGCAAGCTTAGAGGATTGACAACCAGCATAGAGAAACTTGCCAAGCTTAGTGTGGATGGCCTCAAAAATTCTTGTGAAGGACTCTATTGGCTCCCACTCTACAAAATCGGATGGAAAAACATCTGTAAACATGTCATAAGATCTAATATCTAACCAACCCAAATGATTTTCTCATATTAAACTAATCATTTAATGTGGGATAATAAACGGGAACAAGGGTTAAGATATAGACATGTGCTTATAGATCTATCTCAACACGAGGCAATTTTTAAAGTGGCCCAAATTGGAGATGGATTGTCAAAGAGGAAGGCTAACCAATGGAGCATAAGACCTTAGGGTTAGCTTCATTGAAGACCTCCAATATTTAGTGTAAAAGTCCTTTGACCTTAGGTAAGCTAGGGCTGAGCTTGAGGTGGGAACCCGACCCAAGCTTAAGGTGCTTGTCGTGCTTGATGACTAAGGTGCTTGAGATGCTTGATGACTGAGGTGATTGAGATACTTGAGGTGCTTGATGATTCAGATGCTTGAGGTGCTTGTCATGCTTGAGATGCTAGGGGTGTATTTGAGGTGAGAACCCATCCCAAGCTTGAAGTGCTTAAGGGCCAAGCTTGTGGTGGGAGCTGGGCCTAAGCTTGAGGTGTCCAAAAGACAAGATTTGTCATAATAATCAATATTTAATTCTCCTAAATGATTTTCTCATATAAAACTGATTATTTAATGTGGGGAAGTGCTAGGGGAGAAAAAGCTAGAATATTGGTTAAGCTAGCAGACCCGCCACAATAGGGATCCAAAGGAGGGAAAATAGGGATCCAAAGGGGGGGCCATCTGCAAAAGAGCCATGTGCAACAATGGGCTAAAAGGACCCTAAGGTTCAGCCCATTAAGACTTCCAAAATGCTAAGGTTCCAAAATTCAAAGGTTGTGTCCAAAGGGTTAAAGCTTAGGGGGAATTGGATGCTTTGTGTGCTCTCCAAAGTCAATGCATATCCCTACATGGGAGGGGGCGAGCCCTTCTTCTAGGGGATGAGAGAGAAAACCACACACACACACACACACACACACACACACACACAGAGGCTCCCTTTACACAAAGGGAATGAGGGACACATGTCAGCTCCCTAGGCCAGATGCCCACAAGGTGTGCCCAGTTTCTATTGGATGACCCTTGAAGTGGACCAATGAGAATTAAATCTAGAGTAAATCTAGTTTAATTAATTTAAAAACATTTAATAAAAGAAACCAATGAGAATTAAGTCTCCTAGAAGACTATTGGGCAGTCCCCAAGGGGTCCAATGAGCATTCAGGAGCCCAATGGCTTGCCCGATTTCTATTGGCCAGGAGGAAAAGGGGTCCAATGAGAGTTTAGTTTAATTATTTAATTACCTAAAGCTCTCACAAAAGGGGAACGGGGGACACATGTCAGAAGGCTATCACTTATGCTGCTTAATAGTCATTGGCTTGACTTAGGGAGAGCCAATGAGGGCTCATCAAGAGCAAATAGCAAGAGGGCTCGCCCAAGGGGGAGAGGGGGCTGATTTTTGCAAGGCATTATCACACACACACTCACACAATCTCATGTGTGAAGAAAGAGAAGACTGTCTCTTCCCAAGCTTTAATGGAGAGCTCATCACCTACTCCAAGCTTGTGAGATAGAAGCCTACATCGACACACTCTTGGCTTGTGGATGCAAATCCAACCAAGAGCCAAGCTTCAATGCATGATCATCTCCTCTACCAAGCTAATTACTAAGCTAAGCTATGCTAATATGAGTGATTACGTGAGGAGATGTACATCTTTCTCGTAAGATACTCCTTCTTCCTCTCAATCTACTCTCATACCCTGCTAGCTCTCACCATCTTCGAAGGTGTGTGAGGTCTTGGGTCTGAGAACGGGGATAATTCAAGTTGTGTTAGCTAAGTGTTTGCTTAGTGCATGAAGCTTTCATCTTCATTGCACTAGCTAGTCTTGAAGGAACACAAAGAATTGTATTGTACAATGTCTCTCTTGATGGGAGAAACCATAATACAAAGCCTTTTGGAGGGGGGACCGTCTCCATGCAAATCTGGTCCTCAACTGTTGTCATTAGCTTAATTTCTCTCTCTTTTGAAAGTATTGTCGATGCTATCTAACTAGGTGTTATGCTTTTTGTTGCTCTCTCCACCCAAGCACTCTTGTAATTCTCATTAGGAATCTATTCTAATGAAATGCCCACTATGTTCATGCTCATTTACGCTACACACAAGTTGTTAGGCCATTAAATGTCACAAGATTCAATCCCTACAAGAGGGGGGATGAGAGAGAACACCCACACACTCACACAAGGTATGCTTGGTACAAAGAAAGCAAAAGGGACACTTGTCAAGTTCCTCCTGATGTTGCCCTCATGGTGTGCCTAAAGCCTATTGGTTGGCCACCCAAGGGGTACAATGATAATTTAGGAGATTTAATGAATTGTCTTTGCAATTATCAAGTCCTCTCTCTCAAAGGGGAAAGGGGGACACGTGTCCCAAGGCTACCCTTGTTGCTTGTAATACCTTCTGCTTGTGATTGGCTATAGGCCTGGAGGGTTGCAATGAGCTTCAAGCATGAGCTACAAGGGGGGGTCGACCAAAGCAAGCTAGGGGCTTTCTTGAGGGGTATACTCTCCCACACACACTCACACACACTCCCATTGTGCATTGTGCAAAGTGCAAGAGTTCCCTGTCCTTCTATAAGCAAGTAGAGATTGAGAGCCTACAAAAACACTGTTGGCTATGGAGTGCAAATACAACCAAGAGCCATGCTTCAATGCTTAAGCTTGCCATCTTCATTACTATGCTATTATGTATGCTAGCAATAAGAGTGTTGATAAGTGAGGGACTAATTCTTTCTCCTATGAAATGTTTCTTCTTCCTCTTCACTACCAACATTCCCTGCTAGCTCTCTCCACCTTCAAGGTGTTCGAGGTCTTGAGACTGAGGCTTGGGATAGTTAAAGCTTTCTTCAAATTTTATGTTATGCTTGTGATGCATGAATCTTTCCATCTTGATTGCATCATCTAGGTCACAAGGAACACAGATTGTATTGTAAACAAGTCTCTCTTAATGGGATAACTCATAATACAAATTCCTATTGGAGGGGGGACCAGCTCCACATAAATCCGGTCCTCAACTGCTGTCATGTTCTCTAAATTCTCTCTCTTGCAGAAGTATTGTTCATGCCAAGTTAACTAGTTGTTATGATTACATTGTTATCTTCAATTATGTTCACCCACTATGCTCACAAAGTAATTTCTCAAAAGTATTCTCATTAATTTCCACTACTCTCAAGTTAAATAGGTCGATTCCATTACATTGGTATTAGAGCATTTGGTTTCTCTTTTCTTGCTTAAGAAGAGGGGTCCTTAAGTAGCCTATAAATGGTTGATGTTGTTAATTATAATAGGGTAAGTGGAACTGGGATCTATTATCGGTTTTGTTGAGTCCACTATGTGGGATATGGTGCACACCTCAGGAGCTTTGGACTTAATAATGGAGTCTTTTTAGACTTGCCTATGAATTTAACATTATTGAGCCATAAGAAGTCCAAAAGGAGCTAGCCCTTGGCAATTTTTCTATGTTAGACTTACTCCACTACTCTCTATAATTAACCACTTTGAGCCGTGGGTGTAGATACTTAAGAGCCAATTTTCAAAGGCTAAGAGGCGTGGAAACTACGGTTTTGAATTTCTAAACCATACACTAAGTACATACATAAATTTTGTTAACGTGGCTGACAATAACCAAGAGAGTAGAATGAGCATTGATAGATTTGATTTTGCACATGAAGGTGCTAATGATGATGCTGCCATGTTTGTGAATTATCTTGTAACTAGGCTGCAACAAGCTATGGGCAACCCTGCTTTGCAAGCCAAAGTTACTCAATAACTTCGCGCTTATGGGATTTCCCTTCCTCTCTCTCCAAGAGGAGAGAGAGCTTAGGAGGACTCTTGAAGAGACCCCCAAAAGACGACTCTCTCCCATACGAGAGGAGGAATCAAAAGAGCAAGAAAGCAATGAAAATTTAAGTTCCTCTGAAGATATGGCTCCACAAAGACGGCACCTCCCAAGAGGAAAAGATCAACACACAGTCCTTCTCCTTGTCACTCCGAAAGGGAAGAGAGGAAACAAAGGAAGAAAAGGGCAAGAAAGAGGTCTTCCTCTTCTCCTTCTTCCTTACCTTCCTCCTTTTTCGGTGAAAGCTATGGCTATTCTCCTAGAGAATACATGAGGGGAGGACATTGGAAATCATACCCTGCATGGCGAAGGTCACAAAAGCTAAAGAAGTTCAAGGAGGGAGGAAAGAGTATCTTTTTTCTCACCTATGATGGCACTTTTGTTGCTACCGACAAAGTGTTGGCCTTCATCCAGCAATTTGATGCGGCTTTTGGAGATGAGCGCTTCACAAAGTCCTCCAAGCTACGCCATGTAGCTATGCACTTCCATAAATCAGGTCATCAATGGTGGGCTAGCCTTCGTGGCAACGACAAAGCCCCAAAGACATGGAAAAATCTATGAGTTTCCATCATGAAGCAATTCCTTGCAAGAGATGCAAAGGACAAGGTGCTTACCAAATGGTGCATCTTGAAGCTTTTCTCTCATGAGTCTATCCACAAATATGTAGACAAGTTTTGGGATTTACATCTCAAGGCTATTGTCTTTCAAAAGATAGACTTTGACGAGAAAAGGTAGAAATTATGTGCGGGATTACCAGAAGAGATGGCCGAATACATCAACTCTCAATGGCTTGGTTCTATCAGCGAAGTAATCCATCACACCATGGTTGCTTCACGCATCAATTTCCATCAAGGGGCTAGACGGAATGTGAGGTCCATGGAAAACAAAGACAAAAATGATACAAAGGGAAAAACCAATGCTCAAAATTCTTCCCAAGGCACTTCCAACAACAACAACAACAATCGGTCCAAGGAAAAGGGAGTTTACAAAGGAAAAAAAAAACTCTCTCCTGAAGAGCTTGAAAATTTTTGCAAGGACCATAAGTGTTTCAAGTTTGGGGAACAAGGATATGGCTATCGTTCTTGCCTCAAAAAGAATGCTCGCAGTGAGACTCCTAGGGCTCCACCATTGAAGCTCCAAAAGAGGATGCTCATTGCAAAGGATCATCACTTTCCTATGCTTGGGGAAAGGTAAGAGAGCATGATGCCTTCATCTTGTTTGACCCTGTCTCTACTCACAATTTCATATCAACGGAGTTGGCCACCAAGTTGGGCATTCAAGCTTTTGAGATGGGAGATATGGTAATGGCTGACACAACTTTCAAGGGATAGAAAGCCTCTATTACTCCCTTGATTGGGAAGTTGAGGCTTCATGTCCAAAGCTATGTCGACAAAGAAGACTTTTTCATCTCTCCTCTCCAACATGAGGATGCTATCCTAGGGGCGCCATGGTTTGATCACATGGCTGCCAATATGAAGTTCCTTGAAAGGAGAATCTACTTCACCTACAATGGAAAGAACATGTATATAAATGCTAGTGAGTGTGGTTGCACCATTCCACTTGTAAATTCTCTTGCTTTTGAGAAATCAATGAGAAGAGCTCAATTTCTACGTACATGATTTTTTTCAAAGAGTCTCTAAAAGATTCTAATGTTTCCTGTAAATGGTAGGAATCAAGAAGAGTTGTCTAATTTTCTAAAAGGATTCCAAGATGTGTTCATTGATGATATCCCTATGTACTTACCTCCAAAACAAGGGGATGATGACCATCGCATTGAGCTCCTTCCAGGAAGCTCACTGCCTAACAACCCTCCTTATCGAGTCTCACAAGCTCAACAAGAGGAGATCATGAGGCAAGTACATGAATTGGTAGACAAAGGGATGTTGAGGCCTAGTTGCTCTCCCTTTTGTTCTCCAGTCCTTTTAGTGAAAAAGAAAGATGGTACATACCGTATGTGTGTGGACGATAATCGAGTACTAAACCATATCATTATCAAAAACATATTTCCCATGCCTCGGGTAGAAGATCTGTTTGATAAGCTACAAGGCTCTACCTACTTTAGTAGGATTGACCTTAAGAGTGGCTATCATCAAATAAGGATAGTGGATGAAGATATCTTAAAGACCGCGTTTGGCACAATGTTTGTTCTTTATGAATATCTACTCATGCCTTTTGGGATGACTAATGCACCGACTACGTTCAATCGTCTAATGGAGAAACGTTTTAGAACGTACCGCAAATTCACTAGAGTGTTCTTTGATGATATCATCATCTACTCTAAGTCTTTGGAGGAACATAAGAAACATCTCTAAGTGATTTCTCAAGCGCTGAGGGAGAATAAGTTTTTTCTCAACCAAAAGAAAAGCGATTTTTTCCTTCAAGAGATTCAACACCTAGGTCATATTATCTCTTAAGATGGTATCCGTATGGATCCATTGAAGTTAGAGGTAATAAAAGCATGGCATAATCTAAGGAAACTACATGAGCTAATAAGCTTTATTGGTATATGCGCATAGACGCTTCATAGCAAAATTCTCTCAAATAGCAGGACCATTACATGACTTAACTAAGAAGAATGTTAAGTATATATGGACTGCTAAGGAGCAAAATGCTTTTGATAAACTCAAAGAAAAGCTTACCTCCCAACCATTCCTCATTCTTTCGGATCTCTCAAAGCCATTTGAGGTCCAATGTGATGCTTGTGGTGATTGCCTTGGAGCAGTTTTGCTTAAAGAAGGGCATGCCATAGCATATGAGAGCCGAAGGATCAATACGGATGAACAAGTCTTGGGCATTTATGAGAAAGAGATTTTAGCTATTCTACATGCCCTAGACACATGGAAGCACTACTTATTGGGGACTTTGTTTTTTCTTCAAACCGACCACCAAAGTCTCAAGTACTTGTGCTTGTGGTGACTACCTTGGAGCAGTTTTGCTTCAAGAAGGGCATGCCATAGCATATGAGAGATGAAGGCTCAATACGGATGAACGACTTGGGCATTTATGAGAAAGAGCTTTTAGCTGTTCAACATGTCCTAGTCACATGGAAACACTACTTATTAGGGACTCCATTTATTCTTCAAACTGACCACCAAAGTTGCAAATTTTCTTTTGCAATTTAATTTCCATATTGCTCACATTGCTGCTAAGCACAATCAAGTGGCTAATGTACTTTCATGACGACCAAAAGTTAATGCGGTTTCTATAGCTACTCAAAATTATCTATCCTCTATGATGGATGAGTATGTTACTGACCCTGATTTTAGAGACATAATGTGAGCCCTTGCTTTGGGGAAGAAAGAGGAACCATTCACCTTGCATGATGATTATCTTCTCCACGGCAATAGGCTATGTGTTACCCATTCCCTTCAGGAGAAAGTTATATATGAATCCCATGCTCCTCCCTATGTGGGTCATCAAGGTATTCAACCTACTCTTTGAGGAGTAGAGACGTATTCCTATTGGCCTACCATGAAAGTGGACATACAAGAGTATGTTTCAAAATGTGTAGTATGCCAGAAGACCAAGTATCATAGAGAGAAGCAACCTGGATTACTCCAGTCATTGCTTATCAAAAATTCACCATGGGAGAGTATATCCATGGATTTTCTTTGGATTACCCAAGTCTATCCATGGGAATACGAGAATATTGACAATAGTCAATAGGTTTAGCAAGCAAGCACACTTATTAAGGCACACCAAATGGCAACTCTCTTCATATCACAGATTTTCAAACACCATGGATTACCAAGATCCATCGTGTTGGATAGAGATCCTAGAATGACCAGTAATTTTTGGAAAGGTCTTCTTGAAAATCTAGGAACAAGATTGAATTTCTCTTTGGCCTATCACACACAAACGGATGGCCAAAGTGAGATAGCCAATCTTACGATACTCGATCCCCTGTTCTTTGAGTAGCAAGGGATTGATGAGTATAGCCGTGACCTACAAGAATCTTTTCAAAAGATTAAGTAGGCTATATCCAACTCTCAACAAAGGAAAAAGCTACTCTAACAAGAACAGAAGGGCCTTAACGTTTAAAGAAAATGATTGGGTCTTACTTAAGTTTCCTAAGGCTTGATTAAGGCAAACGACGGGCATAAATCCTACGGGCCATCAAAAGTATTATGCTAAGTTAGCAAAAAGATACTATGGTCCTTTCCAAATCTTGAAGCTAATCAATGAGACGGCTTACCAACTAAATTTTCCCAACCATTGGCTCATACAAAATGCCTTTCATGTGAGACTACTTAAGCCCTATATAGGAGAGCCACCAAGTGAACCAATTATTGAAGACCCTCCCAAAGTTTAAGACCAAGAAGAGGTGCTACAACCCGAAGCTATCCTTTGGCATAAAGACAAGGTACTATGACATGGTAAGATTATCCCATGGTATCTTGTTAAGTTCAAAAATTATCCTTTTGAAGATGCTAGATGGATGCAAGGAATACAGATTAAGGATAGTATGAACCTTGTCAATGCTTACAATGCTACATTAGAGTAAGCAAATGTAAAAATTTCTTTTAAATGACCAATGTTTTTGTCTTATAAGAATACTTCTCTTATTATTGTGCACAAATTTAACTAGTATGCATGCTTAGAATCATGTTTGTGATGACGTCATCTCTCAAACACCAAGTAGAAATTTTCACTCTAGTTTGGGAGAATGAAATGGACTAAAGAATAGACACGCTTGTGTCGGCTATGTCTCCCAAGAACCAAATGGATTAATCATCCATCTTGGAAATATGTCCTATGGTAAAAAGGATCCTCTATCCTCTTAGTAAGATTGACTAATGCCTAAGGCTTTATCTCTTCTACCTCATAGTCGAGGACGACTATGATTTCAAGAGAGAGGTAATCTCATAGATCTAACATCTAACCAACCCAAATGATTTTATCATATTAAATTGATCACTTAATATGGGAGAATAAACGAGAACAAGGGTTAAGATATAGACATGTGCTTATAGGTCTATCTCAACATGGGGCCAATGGTAAAGGGGCCCAAATGAGAGATGGTCTATCAAAGAGCAAGGCTAACCAATGGAGCGTAAGACCTTAGAGTTAGATTCATTAAAGACTTCCAATAGTTAGTGTAAAAGTCCTTTGACCTTAGGTAAGCTAGGGTTGCTTGAGGTGGGAACTCGTCCCAAGCTTAAGGTGCTTGTCGTACTTGAGGTGCTTGAGATACTCGAGGTGCTTGATTGAGATGCTTGAGGTGCTTGTAATGCTTGAGATGCTAGGGTAGTATTTGAGGTGAGAACCCAGCCTGAGCTTAAAGTGCTTAAGGGCAAAGCTTGTGACGGGAATCGCTCCTAAGCTTGAGGTGTCAAAAGGTTAAGATTCAATCCCTACAAGGAGGGGACGATCCCTACAAGAGTGGGGATGAGAGAGAACACCCACACACTCACACAAGGTATGCTTGGTAGAAAGAAAGCAAAAGGGACACTTGTCAAGTTCCTCATGATGTTGCCCTCATTGTGTGCATGAAGCCTATTGGTTGGCCACCCAAGGGGTCCAATGATAATCTAGGAGATTTAATGAATTGTCTTTGCATTTATCAAGTCCTCTCTCTCAAAGAGGAAAGGGGGACACTTGTCCCAAGGCTACCCTTGTTGCTTGTAATACCTACTGCTTTTGATTTGCTAGGCTTGGAGGGGTCCAATGAGCTTTAAGCATGAGCTACAAGGGGAGGTCGACCAAAGCAAGCTAGGGGGTTCCTTGAGTGGTATACTCATTGTGCATTGTGTAAAATGCAAGAGCTCCCTCTCCTTCTCCAAGCAAGTAGAGGTTGAGAGCCTACACCAACACTCTTGGCTATGGAGTGCAAATCCAACCAAGAGCCATGCTTCAATGCTTAAGCTTGCCATCTTCTCCATCTTCATTATTATGCTATTATGTATGCTAGCAATAAGAGTGTTGATAAGTGAGGGACTAATTCTTTCTCCTATGAAATGTTTCTTCTTCCTCTTCACTACCCTCATTCCTTGCTAGCTCTCTCCACCTTCAAAGGTGTTTGAGGTCTTGGGGCTGAGGCTTGGGATAGTTAAAGCTTTCTTCAAAGTTTATGCTATGCTTGTGATGCATGAAGCTTTCCATCTTCATTACATCATCTAGGTCATAAGGAACACAAAGATTGTATTTGAACAAGTCTCTCTTAATGGGAGAAATCATAATAGAAATGCCTATTGGAGGGGGGACCAACTCCACGTAAATCTGGTCCTCAACTGTTGTCATGTTCTCTAAATTCTCTCTCTTGCAAAAGTATTGCTCATGCCAAGCTAACTAATTGCTATGATTATGTTGCTATCTTCAATTATGTTCACCCGCTATGCTCACAAAGTAATTTCTCAAAAGTGCTCTCATTAAATTCCGCTACTCTCAAGTTAAATAGGCCAATTCCATTACAAAACATGAACAATGGAATCTTACAGTCATCAAAAGCAACACACAAGGAAAACTACTAAATAGATAATTGAATAACATGAAAGAGGAGTAAAAATTACAATTTGTAGGAACCTCGATGGGCCAGTGCTATCTCTAGCTTCAGCTGTGAAGCAACATACACATGATGCACCTTCGCAAGCCTCTTGCCATCTTGGATTTTCTTGAACTCCATGATTCTTCCCTTCCGATGGTGTGCTCAAGAAGCCATGTATCTCCTTGAGACCTTGTGTGTACCTCTTGAGATGGGTTGCATTGTCACCCACATCATTCGTTTTAACTCCATCCTCACCCAATATCCATTGTCGTCTTGTACACTACTGCATGAAATGGAGTCAATGCACTCCTAGGTTGTCAAGTACCTGATGATGCCATGGGAAATAGTGGAAACCTGCACACAAACACTTATGATTAGACATTGAACATCCATGTTCTTAGCTGTATAAAGAGCAAGATTCTTGATAGTACAAAAAGGATTCCATTTATTGCTATACTACTTGTGATAATAATCAATATCTAATTCTCCTAAACGATTTTCTCATGTTAAACTGATCATTTAATATGGGGAAGTGCCAGGGGAGAAAAAGCTAGAATATTGGTTAAGCTAGCAGACCTGCCACAGTAGGGATCCAAAGGAGGGAAAATAGGGATCCAAAAGGGGGGGGGGGGGGGGGGGAGGGGCATCTGCAAAAGAGAAATGTGAAACAATGGGCTTAAAAGACCCTAAGGTTCAGCCCATTAAGACTTCCAAAATGCTAAGGTTCCAAAATTCAAAGGTTGTGTCCAAAGTTCAAAAGCCTAGGGAAATTGGATGCTTTGTGTGTGTCCAAAAAGTCTTTCTCAAGCCCTACAGAGGAGGGGGCGAGCCCAAGAAGTAGGGGATGAGAGATAATATATTTGTGGATCTTACTAAAGTAAAGAACATTGTTGATTGGCCTCAATTGATGTCAGTCATTGAGACTAGAGGTTTCTTAGGAATTACTAGTTGGTACAAAATCTTCATAAGAGATTATGCGCTTATAGTGGCACCACTTACAAACCTATTGAAAAAGGATAATAAGATAAAGGGAGCCTCAACATCAAGACATCTTCAAAGAATTAAAGAGATATGTTACATCATCACTCTATCTCAAACTCCTAGATTTCTCTAAACCTTTTGATGTGACCACCAAAGCAAGTGGAATTGAACTTTAGGTGGAGTATTAGCACATGAAGGAAGACCTATTGCTTTCACTTCATGGAAACTAATTCATGTGAGAAATTATCCAAGTCATGACCTTGAGTTTCTAGTTGTTACTCATGCTCTAGGATTAAAGAATTCATTGTGAATGATCCTATGTACCAATATCATCTTAACATGATTCTATGTAGTAGATATAATTCAAACCCAGACTTCAATAGTGAAGATGGATATCTCTTTTTCAAGGATAAATTGCATGTTCCAAAGGATTATACTCTGAAGAGAGTAATTCTATTTGAAGCTCATGATCATAGCCCAACTTTAGGACATCCCAAGGTATGCTAAGACCCTTAATGCATTTAGGAAAAGCTTTCATTGGATAGGTCTAAGGGAAGATGTACTTCGTTATGTGTGCTAGTTTCTCTCTTGTCAAAGGATTAAAGCTAAAAGGGTCAAAATGCTAGGTATGCTCCACCTTTGGATATTCCCCAAATGAAGTGGAAGTTCATCAACATGGATTTTGCTACTAGTTTACCTACAAACCAAGGTGGATACAATTCTATCATGGTAGTTGTGGACATGCTAACAAAGATGTCCCACCTCATTCTAGTGAAGATCACATATTCTGCTTCGGATATTGCTTGAATATTTTTCAAGGAGACCTTCAAACTCTGTGGATTAACAAAGAAAATTGTTAGTGATTGTGATGCAAAATTCACATCCAGCTTTTGGACCTCTCTATTTCAGGCTATCGGTATGCAGCTATGTTTCAATATAGCTTATAATCCTTAGATGATGGTCACAAAGAGAGTGAATCAGACAATTGTGGATATTTTAAGGGCTTATTATAACAGGGAACCTTAAAAGTGGATTCAATATCTTCTTTTGGTGGAATCCGCTTACAATTAATCTTACCATGAAAGCATAGGTATGATGCCATTCGATGCACTTTATGGTGAAGAGTGTCTATCTCCTTTGAATTTCTCAAATCCTACCATAAGGTTAGAAGCTTTGAAGAAAATTATTGAAGAAGTTTCTAAGCAAACAAAGGCTATTCATAAAGATATTCAAGGAGCTCAATATCAATAAAAACATTATGCTGATTCAAGACATTCAAATAGATAATTCAAGAAAGGAGATAAGATCTTGTTGCGAGTCAGCATACCAAAAAGAAGTACTTTATCTTTGGGCAAGTATAAAAAGCTTAGCCCAAGGTATTGTGATCCCTATGAATTTTTCAAGAGAATAGGAACTAAGGCTTACAAGCTAAAGCTTCCGGCTTCTCAAAAGATACATGATGTGCTTCATGTTAGTCTTTTGAATCCTTACATCCTAGATCCCGCACATGTAATAGATGATGAATAGATAGTAATGCCAATGCAGAGCACTCTTGAACTTCAACTAGAGAAACAACTCTTAGGAATATGATTCTCATAGAACATCTAGTTTAGTGAAAAGGATTCCCATCTACATGATGCTACTTAGGAAGATGAAGTTTCACTATGTAAAGATTATCCTCAAATTTTCTCGAGATGAGAACATCTCAAATTCTTTAAGTTGGATAGAATGTAATGTGTCACAAGAATTAAAATTCTTAGTCAAAAAGCAAGGAAAAATCTTCCCTTTAATGTGCTCGGGAAAGGTAGAATAAGAAATTTTGGTAGTAATACTAATTGAACCAGTATCCGGTCTTATGCATAACAGAATGAGTACTTATGTAGGGTCATTATGCACATATTAAATTAAATAATCTCAGGACTTGACTTAGATGAACATTTAGGTGAAAAGAATAGTATTAGGGAACACGAGTTTCAATCAATCACAAAGCAACTTGGGCCAATTCATTCACTTACCCTCTCTCTCGCTTTAGAATCCATGTACATCCCCCCTCTCTCAAAATGGTGCATTTTTTAGATTGTGTGTGTGTGTGCGTGTGTGCGCATGTGTGTGCACGTGTGCATGTGTGATGATCTCAACCTGATCATCTTCCACATCTATAAAGCCATGAGTCTTAGCATGAGCCGAGCAGGAAATATCGAGCGAACATGAAAATAATAAAGTAGCTTACAATTGAAATGAAAGACATTTTGACAAAGACAACATGATTTAGTTTTCCACTTGAATGAAATAAATTTTTAATTCGAACAATAACATAACCAAATTTGGTAGTTTGTAGTTAGCACATGAGTGCAAGATTCATTATAATGCAAGAAAGGCACTAGAAAAGGTTTAAGTGTTAAGAGTCAAAGGTTCATCAATTCTACGAAGAACACGATCCTTTGTCAAAACAACCCATCTTGGTCAACTAGCAATGGAGAGGTTGGAACTCCGTGATGGAAGGTCAAGGAAAATGATGCCTGATAGACAACACAAAAGGGGCTCATTTTTCCTTGAGCATATGACCATCCATAGGTGACCATAACAAATTCCTATTCATCATAACTTCAATGGGAGGTAGCTATTTATCGTTGTGATTCTCATGTGGGCCTATTATAAGGCAGTGGAGCGGCAATGCATCGCTCAAGATATCCCTGAAATGCCTGGCAAAATGATTCCTCCATGCATTGCTCTACAAAATGGTCCCTCATTGGAGCAATGGAGCTCCGGGTTGCTACTGCTGCGGAGTGGTCCCGCTGCTACTTCCAAACCATATGGACCCTCCAAACCATTCACGCCACAAAAAATGCATCAAATAGAAAATGACCCACAAAGGAACCCTTGCAACTGCAACATGGTATGGCTCCGATATCGAGTTATCAAGAAAAGCCTTAAATCAAGCATGTCGTAGGACTCTTCAAGGTTTGCAATGATCAATTTTTGCATGGGCTTCGTGCCTTTTATGTAGACATTACCAAGACCATGGAGAGCAGCCTCAAAATGCGTTGATGCAGCATTTGCAGACATATCCTTTGTATGAATATCATATGAAGGTGAGATTGTGAAGCTTCTAGACTTGACGGGCTCGATCCTAAGTGGGCGTGTTTCCATGTGGTAATAACCCAAAAGCCTCCTCCTTGTGGGCTTCTCTTAATTGATAACTTGACATTGCCTTCCATCAATATGCAAGCAAATTCAAATGAGCCACAAAGAAACAGAGCAAGCAAGAGAAGGAAGCAGCATTGCAAGTGCTTGAGGAGGCATCCTTGCCAAGGCAAGAATCCCCATGTAGAATTATTCTTGTTGTTGTGGCTACTAGGAGGCTTGAGGAATCAATACGATGCAAATATTTAGGCATTTGGGTCCTTCAATTCAGATTCAAAACTATGCACACCTATACTTCCTACTTTCTCTACAGGGATTGATAATTCTCTCTCTCTCTCTCTCTCTCTCTCTCTCTCTCTCACACACACACACACACACACACACACACACACACACACACACACACACACACACACACACACACACACACACACACACACACACACACACACGTGCACGCGCGTGCACACACACACATACGCATGCACAAAGAGGCTCTTGAAATTTTGAAAGAGTCTGCACACACGTCGATGCCTAGAATATTTTCAAGCAAGGAGGAAATCGAGCGAACAATCAACGCGAGAGAGAGAGAGAGAGAGAGAGAGAGAGAGAGAGAGAGAGAGAGAGAGAGAGAGAGAGAGAGAGAGAGAGAGAGAGAGAGAGAGAGAGAGAGAGAGAGAGAGAGAGAGAGAGAGGGAGATGTTTTCAGTTGGATGAGTGGACACCATCAAATTTTGTGTTTCTACTTTTAAGGATAGCATGCAAATGAGAGCATGAGCGTTCAACCTTTGAGCTGCCTGTAGCCATCCACGCCGGTGTGGATGGCTACAGGTAATGTCAAGGCTCTCCAATTTCTTGCACAATCCCATCCTACACCTTGCGACAAAGGAAATCAGGGCTCCATCATCCCCGCTTGATGTTGATCTTCATTCAACCTTAGAGCTCAAGCAGCTCACCAATGGTCGACAAAACTGAGTGGCTCGCCAAATATCATCGACAGCTACATGTGTTGTTGGGAGCAAAAGGGCGATGGGATTTACAGTGGAATTGAGTGCATACTCAGCGTGGCTTAGGTGTTCTTTGTATAGTTTGTCGATTCCCCTCTCTTGCCTTGCAACACCAAAGCCTGCACCTAACCTGGATCTGGATTTCGGGCACCCATCACCCTCACTTTATAAAGCGTTGGCTTAAATAGAAACAACCTGAATGTGGACAAGGCCTCTAGCTTCCTCTGTAGAATCAAGGAGGAGAGAGAGAGAGAGAGAGAGAGAGAGAGAGAGAGAGAGAGAGAGAGAGAGAGAGAGAGAGAGAGAGAGAGAGAGAGAGAGAGAGAGAGAGAGGCTCTCATTGTCGACGACTGATGGGTGTCTCCCTAGTTGAAGACCATGGATTCTCTCATGCTACAAAGGTGTCTCATGGCCAGCATTCTCAAATGCGTGAAACGTAAAGCATGGCTCAATCCGAATGAGGTCAACAAGATTTCCATGGCCAAGTCACTTTCACGTGGCAGAACATCAGGAAGCTCGTCAAAGATGGTGTTGTGATTTGGAAGCTCGTTAGAGAGCCCAAGGAAAGCTATTGTTAGAGGAAGTGTACAAGAAGGGAAAACCTATTGGTGCATCGACTTAGTGTTGAAGCTGCTCTTGTTGTAGGTGTGTATGTGGCAAGATCATAACAAAATCCAAGAAGGAAGCTATATTTTTTAGGAATCAAATTTTAGAGGGCTTCTACATTCATACTCTCATGTTTCTTTCTGTCGTCAATGCAAATCGCATTTGAGTCTTTCACTACATGTATGAGAGAGAGAGAGAGAGAGAGAGAGAGAGAGAGAGAGAGAGAGAGAGAGAGAGAGAGAGAGAGAGAGAGAGAGAGAGAGAGAGAGAGAGAGAGAGAGAGAGAGGACATGTTAGAGTTTAGATTTTTTGAGTGGCGGAAAGGAGCCTACACTAGTTAAGTCTAGCAATGACTTGATGTTGCTCTTGTATTAACCCTTTATTAGTCTTTAAATTTTCCCTCTAGTGTCAGTGTTTATCTTTAGAGTAGCTTCAATTTGGGGAAAAATAATTCCTTCAATTAATTGAAGCATGTCCCTTGATCATGAGGGTATGCTATTACAGTAGACCACCATAAGAGCATGGTCACATGATGCATAGTTTTTAGCTACTTTTCAAATAACTATGCATCAATTATTATCGCGTGCTTTGTAGCTGTGAGCATAGTAGAACTGGGGGCTTTGGCAACTATGCCAAAATCATCATACTTTAACTAGTAGGCTGTAGCCCCATCCTCACTCTGATGAGGATGGTTGTGAGCAAATTTTAGTACATATGGACCTATCAAAGATAAGAAGGTAATGGCAGCTAGACACTGTCACCTATATTGTGCACATAGTTGACCTCTATCTGGTGGGATGCAGAAATATGCAATGCTAGTCACAGTGCATGGCCATGGTATTGAGCACTGCTACCCTTTGTAAATAATGCTAGACATTGTTACCTTAGCTATCATTTACGAGTAACTAGGACTCACTTGGACATCACCTAAACAACCACCACCATAAATGACTACCATTAACCCAAAGTAAAATGAAGGTTGTGTGCACAAGTTTTCTAGGGGTCATATGGAAGGATGCTCCACTATGCATCAGGATGTGCCATCTATGGCCTTTGGAATTGCCCCTTGAGAGTCATCTAATTCATTCTTTACAAAAGTTTGACTTTTAGGGTTGACAAGCTTGCTTCCTTAGCTTCAATGTAACAATCGCTAGTACCTCCCATCCCTTTCCAACTTTTGCAAGAGAATAGGCATATCCCAATATTTGGTCCTCTTCTTGGCCATAAGGTTATTCTGATGTTGAAAAGTAGAATATTTTAGATCAAGGTTATTCTTTGAAAGAGAATTTTGAGCCTATGAGATACCATGTATCTTTGCATCCATTGACATTTTGGAAGTGATTTTTGGAGGTCTTAAACATATATAATAGAGAACACGCACATGTGAGATTAAAGGCCATAAAATTTTACTTTTGAATATGCTTTCTTGCTTGATCATGAGCTCCATCAATTTTACAACGTGGATATATTCAAGGTGCTTTGGTAGATGTTGCTCGATTTTGGATTAGCTCGGGAAGACTTGCTCGGAGTTTGGGATTCCTCTAAAGCCATGGATTTCTTCATTCATGGGTACTCATCACATAGATATCAAGCAATAATTAACTAGCATAAGTACTTAATTAAGAAAAAAGAAATGAAGTGTATCAAGGGTTGGAAAGGGCTGATTAGTGGAGCAATTCATAATCGTCAAGGTTGCAACTCATAATCAAATTGCTGAATTTTAGCCTGGGTAGCTACAATTTCAAATTTTGATGCAAAAATTGGAAATTTTACACATTTTTGAGATTTTCATAATGGTTAGTTTAGAAATGATTAGAATCATTCAAATTTTGAAATTTTTAAACCTAAATCATGTACTAATCTTGTATTTAAGGAGAGAATCAAATTAGTGGTTAATTAGTGAAAGTATTGCACATTAATCTAGTCAATTGTAGCTTGAAAGATTAAGAAGAATGAAAGTTATGCTTATGAATTTATGAATTCATGTATTGAAATTTGAATTTTCTAATGGGGACCATTACTTAAAAGTCCCTAGTTAATATCATCAATATTAATTAAAAGTAGCAAAAATTTATGCAAAATTATTAGCAATTCTTGAAGGATTTGATTATGTGATAAGGATTATACTTCATCCTAATTTCTAAACTCTTATCATATCATTTCGAACCTATGTTAAGAGACTGAAGTGCTGATTTTAATTAATGGAACTATTACACTTGATTTGGGACATAAATTCACTTGAAAAAGAAGAAATCAAGGGTTGTACTCAAAATCAAGAGAAGCCCTATTTTTAATGGGTAAAAATCTGTATTTAGGACCTATTTTTAAGAGGGATTTCAGTAATTTTGATTTCTTTAAGTACTAGGCCCAAAGTAGACCAAAAATCACATTATTTTGGAGTTAATAATTATTACATTAGAATTTTGACTTATTCTATTGTTCTCAAGTTTATTGATCTAAGACAAGGTTGGAATAATTACCTTGTAAGTTTTTGAGTTATAAATTATTTTTTGTGCTTAAATTTGAAATAATTATTGAATAGAAAATAGAAAATAATTTCTCATGCTTGAGAAAATTATCATGTATATAAACTTGAAATCAATATGGATTGATGTTTAGAGTTTATTTTATATTTATTTAATACAAAAAGGTTTCTTTTTATTTCTATTTTGAAGGGATAATTAGTAAATGATTAAATTAGGGACTCTCCTATTTATCACATGTTTTAAGACATGGTTAACACTTAAAATAATTATCCTATTAATTATCAAGCATCAAAATATTTATTATGATTTATTTAATGTCAATTTTTGTATTTATTAAATGAGAAAAATGGAAGATAATTTTTTTCTAAATCTCACAAAATTATGAGAGGTTTTACATGATTAGTTCAACCTTAGGTTTAATGATTGGAATTTATCTTTTATAGAAATCCTAATTTTTGGTGTAAATTTGATCCTTATTTCTAACGTCAATTAAATACACCTAAATTCATTTATAAAAAATAATGGAAACAATTTTGGATCATTAGTTTTTGAGAAATTAAATTTTTAGGCTAAAAACTAGTGTATTTTAATTTTTATAATTAGGAAACTAGAATAAAAATAACTTATTCAATTTTTTTCTCAAATTTCTTAGGCTGAGATTGATTTTTAGGAATTTTTTTATAACTTTTTGAATACAATGAATTTTGTGGGAATTATTTGATGATTTAACTTTTAATAATCAAAGATAGTTTTAGAATAATGCAAGAATTTAGTGGAAAATGTGATAAATACTAAAAATTATCAAATTTAAACATAAAAATCAAAATAAAATTTTGGGAAAATTAGATTAATGCATGTAAAAAGGAATTAAGTAAATTCCAAGCATTTATAAAGATATCTAAATTGAAATACATATCTTCAATGGTATTTTTAGATTTATTCAAAGCATCAATTAATGAATATTAGCCTAGCAGAATCATCAAGGAATTTTTAATTAAAGCAAGTAGATTAAATTATTTTCTTCTTCTTTAAGTAGTAGTTTATTAAATTGTTTTCCTCTTCTTTAAGTAGTAGTAGCTAGAATGGCATCGATGCGCGCTCGCACATCTCGCAACTTTGGTGAAGCAGGGACCAATTGAGGACATGAACGGTTATTGGACAAGGACAAGGGAGTGGTTGCCTGTGCCACAGAGGGGTCTGTTAGAGACTGTGGACACGGATGAGCTATCTGTTTTTCTTGGGTACAAACAGAGATGGTAAAACTATGAACCTTACCAAGAAGTGATGCTCTCATTAAGGTCTCTTGGTACCTCCCTCTTGGTGGTTAGCTAGAGACAAGAGTCCCACTCATGTGGGTAACATGAGATGATTAACATTCTAAATAGTTATGAAAAACTTGTTAGCTGGGTAAGCAACAAGTATATGTAAATACATACAATTCAGCCAGTGAGGCAAAAGAAGAATGTATATACAACAGCTTGTTTCATTTTAAGTGTTGCTTATATTAAAAGTGAATGGACTATATTCCAATGTTTGGAAAAGAATGATTGAAGGGATGTTTTAACGGACAATGTTCAAGAAATAAATTAAGGAACATGTCTTTTTGTATTTAAATAGCATGGTAGTAATTAGATAATGCTATTTGGATTGGAACACGTGAAGTGGATGGACCATATTCCAATGTTAAAAGTGAATGAATTGTATTCCAATTTTTAGAAAATAATGATTGAAGGGCTATTTTAATGGACAATGATAAAAAAAGTGAATGGATTGTATTCCAGTGTTTGGAAAAGAATGATTGAAGGGCTATTTTAATGGACAATGTTCGGAAAATAAATTAAGGAACATGTTTTTTTTATGTTTAAACAATGTAGCAGTAATTTGATAACGATATTCGGATTGAAACACAAGAAGTGGAGGATGTTCTACCTCAATGGTAGCCATCTATGGTTGGGTGGATGTGATGAGTCACGTGGCTTCCGTACATGAACTTTTAGTTAGAGCAATAGCTATAAGAGATCCTACACCTTAGGGGACGGTATGAGCCTTGAGCCTCAGGTACCCGAGATGACTTCCTCAAGATTGAACCAACTTATGGTCAAGGTTTTACTACAACCTCTGGGTAGTAGGCCCATGCACAATGGGCCTACTACCGACCCATTGTGTATGGATCCTGGAACATGGCGGGTACACACACACACACACACACACACACACACACACACACACAGACACACACACACACACACACACACAAGTATGAGTACCACAACCTATTAATGCTCAAAAATGTCCCCCCAAAAACATTAAATGGCATGGAGATTCTCCACCCTACGTGGGATACTCTCCCTTAGTTGGTGGTTGGCCTTGGGACTTAATCCTCATAGAAACCCCTTCTTAGCAGAGCGTGAGTCTTTCTCTATCTTGGGACGTATGCTGTGCATCATTCCCCACTCTGTGTTGCATTACACTAACATTACTCCACACTCCTCCGCATCTCTGCTCCTTGTTTTCGTTCACTTCAGATACACCTAGACTAACAAACCCCCCCCCCCCCCCCCCCCCCCCCCCCACAAATATTGGATTAACCATGGTGGCTGCCACTGGATAGTATTCTCCTTGTGATGATGACATATCAAAGACAATTTGCCTTGAATGTGGCTCCTTAGAACGTGTACCAAACTGGGTATTTAAAACCAAGTGAGGGTTGCTCTATGCCCCTCACTTAGCCTTGGCTCTTGCGTTTCCTATGTCTATATGTGAAAGAGAGTTTTTGAGGGCCTGAACACTTGCTTACTGTGTGGCTATGGAGATGGTTGAACACAAGGAGGCATCACAAGTTGGTCCTAAGACTAATTTTTGTTTTCTAACTGCATTCTCTACAGTACTCTGCATCGCCTCAAGGTTGTTAAGGTGTTGATAATCCTTGGCTTTGAAAATGACTGGTGACTGGAATCTATGTTCGTATGGTTTGGATTAATGATGTGTTTTTTTATGTACAAAGAACCTCTGCATCATTTTTGCTCGTATGACATTATACTACATTTTTTTGTCATCTACCGTGCTGACTGATTAATGGGGAAAAATGGGGGGAGGTTGCGTGGTCAAAGATTGTTATTGTTTGACCATAGTGATACCGTTGCATTATTATATGGTGGTGTTACTTGCTCTAAAGGGCGTCTAGATTTTGGCCCTTGGTTTATGTTTAATGGCTTATGCCGCTCTCCTATCTACGTTCTGTTGGGACCCTCTTCTATTGGACTAAAACGGTCCGGTTTCTTGCAAAGTAAGGTTGCCACCTTTTTGGTGCACCTCTGGTTTAGGGTTGTTGGCTTATGCCCCATGGATTGATTTTGTGCTATTGATACCATTAACTGCCAGGATGCTTATGAGATAAAGATGCCGGATTCTTTTTCTTTTGACTCACTAGAAGTCGGCGTTTTTTCCTATGACTGAGTAGAATAGAAAGCGTAAAATCTCCTCATTAGTATAACACTTATAGTGAAAGCCAAGATATGATGAGGCTAGCATTGACCCAAATTGAGGGGCTTTTATCAGTTCAAGTTCTTGGTTTAATTAGGCTAAGTCTAATGACTAATCCATGCAAAGATATATTGTAATACGTATCCAAATACGAATAATAAGGTCCTTGGTAGTAAAGGGTGTTATTGAACTTCCTCAATTGAGTAGAAAATTGGACACTGTAGGGCTGATTTTTTGTGCCAATATGGATATTAAGACACTTGGATCAGAAGGGGTAGTCGCCTTTTGATCAAAATAATATGTATAAAAATATTTATTAAGGTCTACTAAAAAAATGGGACTACATAGCAACCATATTTTAAATTATCTCCTTAAAAGAAAAAAACACTTTTTAAATAAATTTGGATTACATGAGCACTTTGGACATTTGTTTTAAAGTTAAAAAAGTTGTAAGTTGGACATGGATAACAATTGATCAAGTTCATTGACACCTGTAAAACTCACTAAATGCTAACGTATCTCTTGTCTTTTTTGAATGGATGCAGGTGAGGACTCTATCCTTTCTTGGGATTTTTTTGGCTTGAACCAAAGTTTTTCCTTGACATCACATGCTCTTACTGTTTCTTGGAGCATACTTTTTAGATCAGCTATTGTACTTCTACACTAGAAAGAGACCTCATTCTTATAGCAATGTACAAAAATAATTCTAAGACTTAGTTGTTTTTGTACTAATCATTGCCACTTGGCTAAAGCCGGTTGTTTTTTGAGCTTAAAAGTTCATTTATGTTTTATTATATTAGTAAAACAGCTACACACACACACACACACGCACACACACACACACACATAGAGAGAGAGATTAAGGAAAAAAGCTCACTCCAAAAGTTGATTCTAAAGAGAAGCAAGGTTTTTATTTGAATTGCTCAATTGAGAAAAAATCTAAAAAAAGCTCCCCCAAAAGATCCCTCGAGACCTCAACTCACATCAAAATGGGGTCACACTTCCGTACACAGCTTCTCCAATGCTACTACATTCTATCCCGCATCATACAGAGTGCTAGGTTTCAACCTAAAATCTAGGACAATAGTCAAAGCTCCATTTACACGATAAAGGGATAATAGTAGCAATAATGGAATCCACTAGATGGAGTGACACATCATTTGTGTCTCAACGGGATATATGCTCATGTGGGAAGAGTCACATAACTAAATTTTTGCTAAGTTGGAAAAAATTGTGAATTTTTATTTTCCTTATTCATGTTGAACCACGACGAGATCTGTATGTAGAACAACACAAAAAGAATCCCCAAGAAGTGCAGCCACAAGCAAAAGCTCGATCAATAGCCAACCTTCACTTTCCTCACGGAGAAAGAGAGCTTGACATATACTTCTTAATTAGACCTTGACTCATGTTAGGGACGACATGAAGTAGAAGGGGGGAACATTGGAAGATTCCAACAACAGATGCCTCCTTTAGAAAAAAAGATGATCGAGAGGTTTTTAAAGCCCTTGTAATAGAAAGTGATTGTAATTTTCCTGTCAAAAAACAACTAGATCTTAAATTGTGCACTTTTCATTTATGCAAAATCCGAGGCTATGAGCTTCCAAGATGTATCGTGCGTTAGACAAGTTTCCTGGCTAGAGCACTTATTTTTGAAGCAGTTTTAGCCACTGTACATATAAGACCCTTAGCTAGGGTATAAAAGGAAGCTTTGTAAGGTTTTAAGGGACAACTTTAATTATCGTTAATGAAGATATAAGGATTCTTTGTATGTCATGAGCACCCTCTTGCTATCAAGATTACATCTCTTTGCACCACACCACATTGTTATCATATCGACAAGGTAAGAGCATCATCACGTTAGCCTTGAGGAGTTCTACACGTCAATATCTACATTGCAAGCGTCTTACGATATTTGAGCCTTGACTCCCACAAACTTCTAGGTGACATATCTCACTCTCCAAGCATCATTTTGAGATTTTGTCAGTTGTATTAGATTCTTAGTGCTTAGGAGCACCTAGTAGGTGTGTCTGACATCAAATTCGATGACCTGCAATTTTGTTGTTGGAGAAAATTGTAATTTTTTTGAGTGTGCATATTTGAGTTTTGCTGGTCTAGAAGTGTTTCTGACCTAGTAAGGAATGTGCCTTCCAAGTTTGGTGTTGATCGGTGTTGATTTGCTATTGGTTTTGCATGTGGATGTGTAATTGGATCAAAGATGTAGAATTTAGGTTTTTTCACAGCTGGACAGATCATAGACTATTTCCACAGAGTGTTTTGTGTTTAAATAGGAGATTGACAACCTCTTGGCATGCCTCCATGCCCTAGTCGAGTCACTTGCTCCCTAGGATTGATATTTTAGTCTTGGGACCTGTCTCTTTGTGAGATGTGATAAATTCTATAAAAGCTCCCTCAGACAAGAAGGTTGTCTACTCCAGCATGTATGATGAACAAATATTGGTGTTCAAGCTAGATAGTGTGAATAAAAAAATAAAAAAAAAATCAGTGAGTTGGGGCAAGCAACAAAGAAAGATCTAAAATTAATTGAAGTCTCAATGATTAATATCACCCAATGCTATGAAAATATTCTCTTGGATGGAGCATTTGGACTTATTAATGCCCTACTTAGAAATTATCAGAATGAATTTTTATAAAATCAATTTTCAAAGTTATCCAAAAATCTCATTATTTGACTACTAGCATGTATGATGAACAAATAATGTTGGTTAAGATAAACAATTGAAGAACAAAAAAAAGAAGAAATCATGGGGCAAGCAACAAAGAAATATCTGAAAGAAATCGAAGGCTCAATGGTGATATCACTTCGATCAAGCAATTGGATTGGTACAACTACCAAAAGTAACCATGTTTACTTAAAAATGCCATGAAGATGAGCTAGCTATTGATAAGGCCCATACTGCTAAATTGCATCAATAAGCTAGAAAAACTAAACATAAATAGTGTAAGAAGAACATTCCAATACATAGATTTTACCAAAAAAACTCCAACCATAGATCTTTCCTTTGAGATCCATCAAGTCCTTCCCAAAAACATGAATAATATCATTTTCTTCACACTGTTAGAGGCAAGCAAGTAGGAACATGGCAGATTGACATGGAATTGATTATGTATAAATAAATATCTTTCAATACAATAGCTCACATAACTCTAAATTCCATTGAGGAATCCCAAAACAATTGCAATATTCAATAAAGTTACAATTTGCAAAGAGGAGTGATCTCTAGATTAGAAAGTTCTAGTATATTCCGTGCAACCTATAATGTGTGACAAGCATTGAGCACTCATGCAAGGTTCTCATTTGTGAGCTTACGTTGATGGTTAAACACTTGTGGTTTACATCTAAATCAAATATATGTAGAAAGATGTAGTGGACGTGTTTGCATGCAAGGTCTATATGCTTTGTGAGACACAGACACACTTCTGTGTCTCTTTGTTGTACAAACAGTTAGTGTTCAGACAGTTATTGTTTCCCTTATGGTTATGATTATTGTCATTGTCATTATATAGACAGTTATTGTTTCTCTTTCTGGTTATACTTATGGTTATTGTTAATTTTGTTTATGGTTATGGTTATCTGCATTATGATTTTGATCAAAGTGGTTATAGACAGGTATGGTTTTACGTTATGGTTATGCTTTTAAGTTATGGCTATGCTTTTCAGTTGGTACGGTTGTCTTTCATTGGCCTTAAATCTCATGTAAGATCCTACATGGATAGCATGTAGGAGGCGTATACAGTGCATTATGGTTTTGATCAAAGTGGTTATAGCCGGTTATGGTTATGCTTTTAAGTTATGGCTATGCTTTTCAGTTGGTACGGTTGTCTTTCATTGGCCTTAAATCTCATGTAAGATCCTACATGGATAGCATGTAGGAGGCGTATACATGATATGGTTTTTTTTGAAAAGTTTATGTAAAAACAAAAGGAACTCTGCCAAAATTTCTGCGCGCGGGAGCATGGTTGATATTTTGGTGCTTCTCGCTTTCTTGGGCAGAGGGCAGGAACTCTGGCTGTGGCTGTGTCCATCTTTTAACTGGGCACAGGCCAGGCTACCTTCCCTCTGCCCAAGAAAAAAATTTGCTGCTATGGTCGTCGCTATGCGCGTCGCTAATTGCGACTGGTTTCACAGCGACACGGATAGCGACGGGCCGCGTCAATATCTGCATCGATAACACGTTTTTTTGTTGTAGTGTCAGTGCTCACAATGGAAACAGTACTTACCTCTTGTAGAGTATGCCTACTGTACATACTTCTACGGGAAAAGCACCTTTTGAGATCATTGAGGAAAGACCTAAAAGTTCCTTGCTACTCAAAGTACATGGGAAGATCTTCGCTGCCGATGAGTATAGCCGTGACCTACAACAATCTTTTCAAAAGATGAAGGAGTCTATATCCATCTCTCAACAAAGGCAAAAAGCTATTGCTCACAAGTACAAAAGGGCCTTAGCGTTCAAAACAAATGATTGGGTCTTACTTAATTTCCTAAGGCTTGATTAAGGCAAACGCCGGGAAAAAATCCTACGGGCCATCAAAAGTATTATGCTAATCTAGCAAAAAGATACTATGTTCCTTTCCAAATCTTGAAGCCTATCAATGAGATGGCTTACCAACTCAAGTTTCCCAACCATTGGCTCATACATAATGCTTTTCATGTGAGCCTACTCAAGTCCTACAAAGGAGACCCACCAAGTGAACCAATTATTGAAGACCCTCCCGAAGTTGAAGACCGAGAAGAGGTGCTACAACCCAAAGCTATTCTTTGGCATGAAGACAAGGTACTACGACATGATAAGATTCTCTGACGGTATCGTATTAGGCTCAAAAATTATCCTTTTGAAGATGCTAGATGGATGCAAGAAATATAGCTTAAGGATAGTATGAACCTTGTCAATGCTTATAATGCTACATTAGAGTAAGCATATGTACAAATTTATTTTAATGACCAATATTTTTGTCTTATAAGACTAGTTCTCTTTTTCATTGTGCACAAATTTCAATAGTAAGAATGGTTAGAAGCATGTTTGTGATGACAACGTCTCTCAAACACCAAGTAGAATTTGTCACTCTACTTTGGGAGAATGAAATGGACTAAAGAGGAGACATGCTGACGGATGCAAAGCAGACCTCGAACCCCGACGATCTCTAAAACACCGCGGGCCGAATGGCGTCTCGAGCCTGTCACGGTAAAGCGAATAGGGGGCACCACTTAGCTTTGAGCGGCTAGGACGCAAACCACGATGATATGAACACCGCAAACTTACACACCGAGAGAGAGAGAGAGAGAGAGAGAGAGAGAGAGAGAGAGAGAGAGAGAGAGAGAGAGAGAGAGAGAGAGAGAGAGAGAGAGAGAGAGATTTACAAATGATGAAAACCCTTGGGGGTGTGAGGGAGACTTATTTCTGCAGTATTTACAAATGGCATGGTGGTAGAGAGGTAGGGAGAGGAAGTGGTGCAAACTACTTGGTGCGTTCTCTAAGACGACTCAATGATTGTGAAGCTTGCTACCAAGAGCGTGTATATGTGTGTGCATCGACCATTGGAGTCGAGAGATGGAAGTGGTTCCCTTCGCATGGTGCAATTTCCAAGGCAAACCCAACACACAAGCCCCCTTCCCGTGATGGTGATAGTGTCCACTCTTCCTACTACACTCTACCAAATGCTGACTTTCCATGGACTGCCCCCCCCCCCCCCCCCCCCCCGATAGTGACCTCTTAGTGCCAATTTATAGGTGTTGGCTGCTTGGATTATGGTAATCCCAGTGTGATTAGGGTAAGCTTAATCGGGGAGACAAAGCAAGTGGTGGCCCGCCGGTGTGGTTGACCTTTGCTTTGTTTTGGGAGGTTATTAAAAGATGAGAATCTCTATGTGGGCCTTTGTGACCATCACCTAGAGAGAGGATATTTACAAAAAAAAATAGGAAGTTTACAATGGCTCGGGTGAAAACTGAAGAAATGATGAAAATAACCTATAAATTACTGGAATGGCTTCATGGTTGCGTGTTGCCGGCGAATGGTGTGTTGCCGGTGCGTCGGTGTCGAGCGTACTTCTTTTCGGGGTCGGTCGAGGCATGCCTTCGACGCATTTCCTCTTTTTGTTGTTGGCTGCGCGTGCCTTGGATCCTTCTTCTTTTTTTGTGGTCGTCGTAATCGTGGAGTCCTTCATTTTCTTTGTATTTGTGATGCATATACGCGCGTGTGTGTGTACATATGTGCATGTAGGCGGATGGTATATATATATATATATGTATATGGGTGTGTGTGCATGAGTGCATGTGTGTATTTGTATGCGTGCGGGAGCGTGCGGTGGGAATGGGAGGCTTATGTACATAATGTATACATTATTTTATTTTATTTTTATTTTTTTTCGTGTTCGACGGCCATGCACCATCATGGACCAAGAACAGTGTAGCAAGCTAAAGGAATTTTGCATCTAGGAAGTTTCACTAGACGACCATAATGAAGAGGTAAGTATGAATGAAGGTTTGGAGTTGGATGTTGCTCCAGGGGCTTGGCAGCCAAGCAAGACTTTATGGTGTAGTGTTATAGACTTAGAGATGGGTAATGCCTCTAGTCTACTGAAGGGTGTTATAAACTTGGAGATGGGTAATTCCTCTAGTTTATGTGAGGGTGTTCAGAGTAAGTTTGATGATCAATATGTTGCCAACCTTTTAAGGATGTTCCAAACTCCTCCACAACACAGCCTTGTGTTTGCATGGGATGCATCATACCTATGGCTATGGCTTGCCGCTATAACATATAGATAAGATCAGCATGGAGATAAGAGCTAAGCGGCCATGGATAGACAAAGGGCTGCTAGTATGCAAGAATGAAGACCTCATTCCCAATTTGGTACAATCTTTTACAAATAGTGCATCCTCTCTTTGGATAAAGGTAAGTGGATTACGTTTGAATTTAAGCCGCAAGGTAGGTGGCTTGCTATTAGCATCAGAAAAGGAAGTTGACATGTTTGAGCACACCCAAAGGAAGTATGATATGCTTGCAGTTTTTCCTAGTCATGGCAGTAAATAGGATTATGAAGACAACTTGAGCTCACCACACCAACAAGGCGACCATATATGGTGGATTCTTGGTACACTCTTGGGAATCATAATTTTCAGTTCTGTCTTTGCAGGAGCTAAGATGCTCATTTCCTCTCTCGCTACCGGTGGTTACAAATTTGGTCCTATTTGCATGCAATTTTTATTGTTCGGTCACTGTAGATGATGATCCTATTTTTCACTTGGAATCCAGGAGGACATTGGCACAAAGCTCTGGAAGCCATGGGCTTACGGTTCAATCAACTGACACTATTCCAAAGAGCAGACTATCACCCGGACCTGTTACAGACTCATGAATATCCCAAAAATCTCACCAATGGCCAAATGGAATGGCTAGTTCAGAAGGCAACTCGATATCGGCTCCTACAGCTAAGCAAAAGAAAGAAGCCAAAAGGGGAGGGCTAATCATGGCCGATTTTCGGAAATCAAAGGAAAAAAAAAAAGAAAAAAACTTATTTTTCTTATGTTGGAGCCTTGGCGACACTGTTAGAAGGCTCGGCACTGCCTGGGCAATCCTCACAACACCTCTACGGGCATGGCACACCCCCCCCCCCCCCCCTTTTGATTGGCCGGCCCTATCACCCTCAGGCCCCCGCTTGTCTATACCCCAGCCTAGCCGGCCGCCCTCGGTTTCAGATACCCTTTCTCTCCCCCCCCCCCCCCCATAGTTTATCCCCCCTCGGCGGGCATTGGACGAAATAACGCCCCCCCTCTCTCTCTCTCTCATTTTCCCTACATACATCTCTATAATATCCTCTCTCTCTCTCTCTCTCTCTCTCTCTCTCTCTCTCTCTCTCTCTCTCTCTCTCTCTCTCTCTCTCTCTCTTTCTCTCTCTCCTAAACCTTCCCCCCATACTGGCCACCCTCGGCCATGCGCAAGCCTCGAGCACTCACCCCGACCCCTCTCTCGTGCTCCCTCTGTGTCGAGCCGCATGCGAATCCCCCGCTCTCCCGTATTCTTACACTCACCCCCCCCCCCCCCCCCCCCACCCCCTTGGCCCGCTAATATTCTTTCCCCCCCCTCTTCCCCACCTGCTCGCCTCACCCTCCCCTCGGCTTCACTCACCCTCCCCTTGGCCCGCTATCCCCACCCTCTTTTTTCCCCCCGCACCACTAACTTCTACCCCCCCCTCTCCTCCTTGAGACAGCATGCAAGATGGAGGATAAGACAACCCCCCCTCTCACACACTCTCCCCCCCCCCCCCCCCCCCCACATGGTGGGAACCCGCCCTATGGGATTCCCCCTCCCTCTAGCGCCACCTTATCCTCTCTCTCTCTCTCTCTCTCTCTCTCTCTCTCTCTCTCTCTCTCTCTCTCTCTCTCTCTCTCTCTCTCTCTCTCTCTCTCTCTCTCTCTCTCTTCCGTTTCAGCCCAAAGGCGCAATGCACGGAGCCATGGAGCCCATGCTCTCCCACACCCCACACTCACCCCTCATCCTCACCCTCTCCCTCATCCTCACACTCACACACACACACACACCCCAATCCCCTCTCCCTCTCTCGAGCGCTGTTTCGGTAGCACCAGCCGCCCGCCATCTCCCTCTCTCTCCCTCTCGGCCTGTACAGGCGCAACAAACTTTTTCTCTCTCTCTCAACACCACACACACACACACACACACACACACACACACACACACACACCGAGCAAGGAGAGGAGCTAAGGGTTGCATGAGCAAAGGAGCTAAGGAATACAAAGGGGACTTTGGATAGTAGCGTTGAGTAGGTGGGGTGTTGTGCAAGAGGGTATTCGCAAGAGTTTTTTTAGATGGGTGGAGTGAGGAGTTGTGTTGTGTGTGTGCCTCAAGCCCATATTCATCCACTGTGCTTGACCTCTCCCTAGCTTGTGGCGGGTGCAGACTGATCTTGTTTATTATCACGCGTAGCTATTGCTAAAACATTATAAGTGCACTTGTTATCATATATTAGGTGCTCATCTATGCTTCTTTTTATTTTTGTGCCCATATCGTACTTATTAAAGTCTTCAAAGCGCACTTATCTTTCTATCATCGTTAGCCTCAATTTTAAGCTCTCACCTTTTTCTATAGATATAATATATATATATATATATATATATATATATATATATATATATATATATATATATATATATATATATATATATATATATATATATATGTATATATATATATATAGAGAGAGAGAGAGAGAGAGAAAATAAAGAAAAGAAACAAGGTGACACACTGATGAACGAGGATGCGGCGTTAGCCAGCATCAAGGTTCAAATCAAGACCTCTACAATATATGAAAACAAAGGCACTGGAGATGCGGTCATGCAAAAGAGAATGACACTAATCAATTTTATAGTTAGGGAGGTGCATGTTAATGAGAGTCAGGGACCAATTTATGTGAATATTAACAAAGTAAACTCAAAAAATATGTCAAACGTGTGATTTTCTAATGTTGTCAAAGGTGTTAACCTATTGAATATGGCAGGTGGGGGTCGGATAGGCAAAAACAAGGGTCCATTATTGGTAGCTCATCGTAGAACAAATCGTTAAAGCATACGTCACCAAAGACTCCCTTGGTTTTATCAGATTTAGAGATGCTCATGAAAATGAGAGAACTTCTGGATCATGAACTGAAGAAATTCATGAGATATATAAAATTAGGGCTAGCCAGTATGAAAAGATCTTTGAGTGAAGCAAAGTACTTTGAAGGTTCAAAAAATATATATAATGGACAAAATGTACACTGACCTCATGGAATCTCTGATGATGATTCCGTGGTAGAAAAAATATCAGACAAGGATATCAAGAAACATTTGGCTATGCAATCCTTAAATTTTCTAAGTAGGATGTGTCATCTTGAATTCTTTCATCCATTTTTCTCTTCAAAGACATGACAAGGTCATGTAGGAGAAAAGTTTTTGGGCCGTACTATCCCAAATACATTTTTGCATTACGCAGTTATTAACCTACATGTAGGGTTTTTTTTTGGTACATATTTTCACAAGAGGAGAAACATGGTCTAGGAACTTATGGAGTTTGGTTTAGCTAGTGTGGAGAAAATTTTATGAGGGTCCCCCTCACTCATGTCGTTGAGTGTTTACAATTATCTCCACACACAAGTATATATTGTACTTGATTGATGTCCTTTTTTGAGACATCTTTATATGAGATATATGCCACATGTGGAGAATATGTGTCTTTGGGACTGACACTAGCACCTCCTATTTCAATTATGTATCACAAGAGAGTCCCTAGGTGCTGGTCAGATCCATTTGTTAGACCACTTTGAGCACGTTGTATCAGGAAAAATTTCAATGGACAAAAATGATTTGATACATAGTAAGACTTTTAAAGGTTACAAGTTATTGTTAAACAATTCTAGCAAAACATGTAGAAAAGCTATGTTCTGCTGATGAACATGTTTCATCTGGTGCCTACTTATTTTGATCAATTTTCACATTCTATTATGGTCCAAATATGCTAGCATGGATTTCATAAGGAAAATATTTCGTTCATTCCGTGTGGGTTGTGAGCATAACATTAGCCATAAGCATTGGAAAGTACGATTATGGATATGTAGGTTCATATCTTTTTTTTACTAAATGCATGAACGCTAGCCTTTATGGGCTTTAGTGTTTAGCAAAGACTACTTTGGAGAGGCATGCACATTCATGACATTAGTAGCTTCTAAATCATTTCACACTATATGTGAAATATCTCTATGAGATTAGTTGCAAATCTACCAATCACCAATAGAGGTCATGGCTTGGTCTAGGTACTTGTAGATAGGCTTACTATAGTTAACCAAGATGGTTGTTCCTAACGCTATAGATTAATTAGAAATGTTGCAAGAAATTGTGATCCCTATTTGTTGCTAGTAATTTTGGAGGACTGTTTGTAAATGGTGGGGATGCACATATCAATACTTCCAATCATCCAAAGAGGATAGGAAAGTTACAAGTAGTAATCTTGAGCTAAAGGGTATGATAAGCACGTATGTTAGCACCAAGAAATCCAATTGAAAAATGTTATCTTTCTAGTTGGAGTTTGCTTACCATGAGAGAAATCTTGCTGCAAGACTAATTTTAGCCTGTTCATGTTTAAAGTAGGTCCTCAACCTTGAACACCAATTATGGTAGAGCTGTTTATTGATGAAGAATGATATTAAGTCAAGGACTTATACTTTGCTGATGAGTTACCTCAGCCATTTATTTTTATGGAAAGTGCAAAGAGGCATTCTTTTAGATACCTCTTACTTGTGATAACCTATTTAACATACTCAAGTGAGTTCTAAATAGAGTCTATACACTATGTTGGCAAATATGGGCCGATCACACAAGATGGTTTCAATGGGACAACAATGCCAAAAATCAAGATGATTTTCTTAATTTCATTGAACCTCTTATTGAACTGTGTTCTGGTCAAATGGATAGATGGCTCCATGACAGATGTCAATAATGGAAAACATTAGTGTTATTGAAAATAATTTTCCCACTTTTCTTTTTTAGGATGGAAACTTTTCTCCAGAGGGGAGTAATGTAAGGCCAAGGGAAAACCCAAGGGGTCAAAGACCCAGGCCAAGGGCTACCTGCTAGATGTGGATAGAGGATTCTAGATATAGATGTCCAACGGCTAAATAACAAGGTAGTAGGGTGTAGAATCCTGAAGGTGGTTCCCTTGGGTCTTTCAAATACCAACCCCAAGGTCACAAGAAACTACTTATCACAAGCCCAAACTTGTTTAAATATGTACATTTTAGGATGTTGGTATCTTAAGCATCTAGAGACCTTAATCAAGACATTGCAAAAGAGATTGTAGACCCCTAGAAAACATTTTGCAAAATAATTCAAAGTGCTATCAAGAGGGTTGGACCAACCTTGAAAAAGAACAAAACATAACTCACCATCTCTCACAATCAAAGAGTCCAAGACTAAATCTTTTAAAGCAACGCCAAAACTGGTGGACAAAGATAGAGAAAACCACTTGGAAAGAGCATTTACTTGAGAAGAATGTTGGTCTATGTTAAAGAATATGGACAATATAAAATCCTTTGGATAGGATGGGATAACTATTGAATTTTGTCTAAAATTTAGGGAGGGTTTGGGGCCTTTCTTCTTGACCATGATTAACAAGGCTTTCATCTATGGCAAGATTGAATCTAGTGTGAAGAAGGGACTAATCATACTCATCCCTAAACAAATGGCATATTCTCAACTTAAACACTGGAGACCTATCACCATGTTGAGTGTGGTTTATAAGATTCTAGCAAAAATGATAGCTAAAAGGGACTAATCATACCCATCCCTAAACAAATGGCATATTCTCAACTTAAACACTGGAGACCTATCACCATGTTGAGTGTGGTTTATAAGATTCTAGCAAAAATGATAGCTAAAAGGATGTCTTCTATCTTAGTGGCAGTCATCTCCCCCCTTCAGCATGGCTTTATTAAGGGAAGATTCATCTATGACAATATCCTGGAGGCCTGATTGGAATGGAATTTGCTAAATTCTATAAAAAAAAACTAATTATGATGCAATTAGATCTTGATAAAGCCTATGATAGAATAACGTGGTCCTTTTTGTGCACAAGAGCACTTGGGGCTTGGACCATGAATCTATCAAACTATGCTCACACTTGGTGAAGGTAGCGAAGATTAGTCGGCTCATTTGATGTGAAGAGATCCATTTATCAAGGTTGCACCCACCCTCTAATAGCTTTGATGGAGTAGGTAGTTGCAAGGGAGAATATTCAAGGACTAAAAATTCAAAACGGCAAACAAATGCTAATTAACATTAGAATGGTAACCTAACAGGACATAAAAGTGTCCTTTCAAGGTTTTGGGAAAAAATTCCAAAACCACAGTAGATCCACTCATTTTGAAAAATCCTTTCATGAGCTTATAGTTCAATAACTACTACATATGGAAAAAATGAGAAACTTGTAATTTTTATCATCACTTGGTCACTACAAGCCTCCAAAGTTTATGGACTAGTGCATTTTGCCCAAAACAACAATTTCTTACGGTTGATTGCTTATAAATAAGACTAGGGATTTTTGTAGGACATGAGATAAAATGCCCCGTTAACTTCAATGGGTTGGTGACCAAAATATATGGTTGATTTTACCTCACTAAATTTTTTTTGGGCAAAAGAAATAGGTACAAAAAAGTTGCATTTTTGCCATTCTGCGGACCTATCATCAAAGTTTCTATAGTCACGCTCAATACAGATACTATATACATGTTTTCTTGGTTCCCTTTAGGCCTTTGGATTCAAAAGGAGCCATGGAGCATGTCAAAAGGATAATGGATCTCTTAGAATTGGAACCTTGGGGGCAATGATAAATGGCTAAATACAGCAAACATGAAAAAAATGGGTTTAGCATTATGACCTCTAGAAACCCATAGAAACTACTCAATATCTAGCCAGGTTTGTAGTCTATGATTAGATATGGTTACTACCTACAAAATACACACAATTGGCCTAAGAAACTAGCAATATTGAGAAAGTTATACTTGCTACTCTAAAATGTTATCGTATTCTTCATCAATCAAAAAACTCAACCATCATCATATACTATGCTATATAGCATATTAGGTCCCCCAAAACTCAAGGAAGATTAGCTTTATGTTATACATTATACTTACACAATCAAAATTGAATTTGGATATCAAGAAAGCCACCAAAAAAATCATAGAAGTGCTAATTTTGGCTAAAAAACAGGATTATGCAATTCTTGTAAATTGGTCATAACTTTCAATTTTAACACTTAGCTCTCCCTACAAGCATCAAAACATGTTGAGAACTATGAAGGCCTAACCTCTAGCCATCTAAACCTCACAAACATGAAGTTTAGAGTGGTATAGTTGCCAAAAATTGAAAAAAAAATCCAAAAACAGGACCCGTTTTTTCACACAGTTTAGGTTCAAAAATGTTGTGCAAGAGTAAGGTTAATGGTGAGATCGATACTCCAACAAAAATGCTAAGTTTTTTTCAGCTCATAAGGCAACTTTGTGGATATATAGCACCTAGAAATTCATTTTCATACTCTTCAAATAATTCAAGCAAAATGGTCACTCAACAAGACACAAAAGTGTCCAAGGACGTAAAAGTGTCCTGTTACCATTCTAGTGTTAAGATGCTTTATGTTTAAAAATAACTAGCAAGTGTCTCTTGCCAAAAAAGGAACAAAGGTGAAAATAAAGGCGTGTGTGAGTTTGAAGGGGTGGGGGAATATAGCCAAAGGTTTACACCAAACACATTTCACATTAAAGCTCATCAGTGGTGTAAACCGTACAGAGGGAAGGGAGGGGGTTTAAGTAGGGGAGTTCAAGAGTGAGTCTACATTTCCCAAACAGGGTACAAAATTTAAGAGAGATAGATACTCTTTTGGGAGGGAGAATTCTTTACAATTTAGGTGGGTAGGTGGTAACTAAAGATAGGAGTTCGATATAAACAAGAATGTACCTTTCCATAAAGATGGAGAGAAAACAAGGGTGAAAGGAAATCAAAGAGAGAAAGGATGGGACTAGTCCAACTCAAGGAGAGCATCTAGGACTATATTTTAAAAATAAAGGATAAAATCTAAGGAGTGTCCTTGGAAAAGTGGTATCATCTCAAGGATTGAAGTTGAGGAGGATGCTTGATGGCCATGGTCCAAAGTGTGCTGCAAAAAGAAAAGGTGGAGGTTGCTCATGGAAAGGAGTTTGCCAAGGCTAGGTGAGTTTAGCCAATAAATAACACGTTTGTAAATATGTGAGGGTTCAGGATTATTGGATAACCATTTGACGAGCTTTTTATTAATGGAGCAGGCTAAGTTGAGACGGCGGGTGTGGGGGGAAAAGGGAATTTTGACAAGGATAGGGGGATTTTGTTTTGGAGTTCCTTTTAAGGAGCAAGGATCTATAATCATAAGAGTGTACTGAAAGCAAGCCCTTAAGAGAGGGGAGGGATATCCTTTAGCCCTTAGCCTAGCAAAGGTCAAGTTGCAAATAGAGATGAACTAAAAAAGTGAACTCTCTCTAATGATGTATCTTTTAAGCTCAGAAAGGATGAAAGCAACTTTTTGATGCGTGGGGTGCCAAGATTGCATGGAAAGTAGTTATAATTATTGAGACTTTTTTTATGGCAATGTGTATCAAGTACACCTTGTGCAGCAAATGGTGGGCCCATAAAAAAATGTACATCTAGAATAAAGGCTTCAGAAGGTGGAAATAGCATGGGATATTTTAATGTGCTCTTTAAGAGCGTGCCCATATTTCTTAAGAAGCCTACTTAAACTAGAGTGAGGACCATCCCAAATACCGAAAGAATCATCAACAAATCTTTTAAAGTAAAGGAGTGAAGGACAGGAAAGAAGGTTAAGGTTATCTTCCAAAAAGCACAGAAATAGACAAGAACAACTGCAAAATTGGAACCCATGGCAATTCCTTTTACATGCTGACAACATTTATTGTTGAAGGTGAGGTAGTGATGATCTAGAATAAGTGAGGCAAGGGGGAGAATGAAATGGACTTTGGGTGTAGGGAAAATGCCTTGGATTGAGCATTTGAGAGCTTCTAGGCCATCTGTGATCGGGATGCTTGGGTAAAGTGCTTCCACATTAAAGGTAAAGAGGATATTGTTGGGAGGGAGGGGGCGGGAAGACACAAGTCTGTGGCAAGGGAATGAGAATCCTCAAGGTGCCATGTTTCGGATAGAAAAATAGGGTAGAGTTGTATATGAAGCCACTTAGAGGCATTCTCCAAGAGGTACCCTTTGTAGGAACAAATTGGGCATCCAATAAGGGTAGGTTTATGGATTTTAGGTAGTAAAAAGAAAGAGCAAGGTTTGAGTATAGTGTGACTTGAGGAGAGGATAAAGTTCATTTCATCGGTAGAAAGAAAGGGAAACTTTGAGAGAATGGCCAGAAGGAGACATTAAACAAATGAAAGAGGAGGCGTCATGACTTGTGTGTAAGTGCAAGGGTCTGAGAGATGCTTAAGGGCTTCCTTAAGGTACCAAGAATTGGAGAGAATGATGAGTCCAAGGTTCTTGTCTTCCGGTTTAATGAAGATGCTATGATCATTCTTAAGAGAGGAAAGGAAGTTGATAAAGAAGGATGTAGGAAAAAAAGGGGAAAAGTCGGAAAGAAGAGGACTTAAGAGAGGTAAGAGATGGTCAAAAGTTTGGCTAAGAGCCAAGGAGGGTGTAGGAGGGTTCCAAGAAGGGTTGGGAAGAGAGAAGGGTGAGGGAGTAAAAAGAGAATGTTTGAAGAAGATCTTAAGTTTCAAGATCCTTTCTAGGCACTTGTAGGCACCAAGGATGGATGAAGGCAAGGGTGGGGGAGAAGGAGGTATGTAGTTAATCCCTAGACCCAAAAGTTTCTTTTCAAAGGGAGAGAGGGATCAGGTAGAGAGGTTGTGAAAAGAGAGATTGGTGTGCTCGAGAGAATAGGTGGTTTGTTTTCCTAGAGCAAGGATTTAGAAAAATGAAGATTGGTAAGAGGGAGCCAATTTTTGGAATGCTTTTTGCCTTTGAAGGGAGGGGAGGGAAGGAGGGGGGAGGCATGGGGAGGAGGAGTCCAAAGATGTGGGAAGAGAGGAGCTTTGGAGAAGAGCAAGTGGACCCAAGAGGTATGATGCTCAAGGTCTACTTTCACCTCCATTGCAAGTTTTTTGAAAATTTGGGTTTATTAGAAAGATTATATTTTGGGTGAAGTGGTTTAGGGGGTGGTTGGGGAGTGGTATCAAGAGGAGTGGTAGCAAGAGGAGGGAGACCGGTGCCAAGAGGATATTTTGGGGATTTTATCAAGGAGGAAAAGGGTGTAAATTTTGAAGGGGGTGGGGAGGGAAAAGGATATCTAGGTTTATTATCAAGTGGGGAAGCAAAAGAGGGAGAGGAGGGTGACGGGGAAGGCATCATGGAAAAGGATTTGGGTTTCTTGAAGGGTTTCCACGACATTTCTTTACAGGGAATCTTGGCCAAAGAGTGAGGTTGAGTAGTCTTGGGATGAGGGAGATGGGGTTGATTATGGTCAGATCTTTGGAGTTGCTTCTAGCCGGGCTTCTAGCTCCCAATGTAGTATTGAGAAGCTAAGATTAATCTCCCTCTCAAAAGGATATAATTTTGATTTTTCTTGATGGACAGGACATACCATCAAGAGGGGCAACACTTTCAGGTACTTGGGGGTACCCTCGGGGTACCTATGGGGGACGGAACCACCTTCAAACAAGCAGGTGGGAGGCCATTTCCAAGCTTAATAACCAAGGAAGTTTGGGCATCCTGGACCCTCTCATCCATAGTGAAGCCCTGTCGTGAAAATTTGTTTAGGACATTAGCAGACCGTGGAAATGGGGCAGGTGGGAGGCCGTTGCCAAGCCTAATAACCAAGGAGGTTTGGGAATCTTGGACCCTCTCATACATAGTGAATCCCTTTTTGTAACAAAATTTAGGACATTAGCAAAATCTGACGAGAGATGGGTCTGTATGGATAGGAAAATGGTGTCAAATGCAAATATGAAATCTAAAGGGGACTTTTGGCCCCCAAAGGAGTGTGGATTGAGATAGAAGGCTTCATTTTTAAATTCATAGCCAAATGATACAAAGCCACCTCTACTCTCCTATGGATAGAATAGACCAGATATTGGCAAAACTCAGCTCTACACTGGTCTCCTTGGGGCCCCATTGCTCAAGGGTCAGTTCTTGACTACCACTGGATCAAGATTGCCAATCAACTAAACAGCAAAATAATTGATACCCTAGCCTCTTTATGGAACCATTATGAAGGAGTATGGCAGTCTTTAGAAAGCTTAAAAGTATTCATTAGCCTTTCCCTTCAAGAAATGGTCCTTATCTTGGTGGCACTCTTGCATGTTTTCTTCCCATTATGTTCTACTATAATTGAGTAAAAAGCATGGAAGTGGACGAGGGAAGGATCATTTGCTTTTTCCTTGACAAAAATAATCTACAAGAAACTGGATTTCTTTGAGCAATGGGTTGGACATCTCAACAAAACTTGGTCCAAAAGGTGTAGCAGGAGAAAATGGACCTAGGTATTGGAAAACATCTAGCACTCTAAATGCAAAGATGATCAAAAAGGTTTTCTTGTGGAGAAAGATTTTTGGTTTTTCTGCCGACCGAGGACAAGTCTAAGGAGAGAGTTCTTGGGAATGGCACATGCATCAGATGTAACCAACAAACTGAGACCATATCCCACCTCATTTGGGGATGTCTCAGTGGAAGGGTTTGCATATGGGTCTTCATTCAATTAGGCACGCCCTTTTTTAGAAGAGACTAGGGCTAAGGAGAGAGGTCTCAGTGATGGAACATGTATCACATGTAACCAACAAACTAAGACCATATCCCACCCCATGTGGGGATGTCCAACAATCCGGAGCTTCACTAGATGGTTCTTGATTCAATTACGCACACACTTTTTTTGGAGAGACCTGGCATTGGGTTCCAAACTCTTGGTCAATGAAGACAAAAATGGGTATTATTAGAGCTATAGTCTTGAAATGTATATGGGTTTCTAGGAATGAAAAACCTTTGCAAAAAAAAAGAATGGTGTATTGCATGGAACCTATGTTGGAAACTTGTGGCTAGATTCTCTCCAAGAGAAGGAAGCATCTTGTTAAAAAGATGAAGATATGACCTCCATCGGAACATAGGAAATTTTGTAACATGAAGAAAGGGTAGGTGTAGGTATCTAATTCCTTTACAAATTTTGTAACATGAAGTAAGGGTAGGTGTAGGTATCAAATTCCTTTGCTTCGCGCCAAGTGCAACAACCTCTTTGTGCACAATGGATGACCCTTGTGCAAAGGATATGCCAGGGTCAAATAATTTTTTTTGAATTAATGCAAATCATGCTTAGATGAGGTTTTTTTTAAAAAAATACTCTTTAAAAATCAAAATATTAAAAAGAATATATTGAAATAATACTTCACATAGTGGGATCAAACTCCTATGAATACACACTCTTTAATCCTTTAAAGTTTTTTTCAACATGCCAAAAAATGAATGCAGCTTTGGGGAATAGCATTTGAAAGGACATGATTTTTTTCTCTTCAAAACTTTTGAAGATGTCTTATGGGACACGTGTCTACCACTTACAATTCAACGACCTTCACACATATGGATACTAAGGCCTTTAGCAGGCCAAAAAGAGCATTCATCGTTTCCATCACTTCCATTTTCATTACCCACTCTCTTACGTTCAATCAAAATTTTCTATTTTTGAAAATATAGAAAAAATCTTTTTAGCTAAAGCCAAACAAATTGAAGCAATGCTAAGGCTCTACCCATTGGGCCACCCAAAAACCATAGATTTACAAATACAGGGTTGAATCACACAATTTTCTTTTTTTCTTATCCATTTCACATCTATGCCACCTCCAACCAAGTTCATACCAACCTTTCACATTTACATTGGATTAAGCAATGCTTGAGGCAACCAAACCTTTGTTTGCTACTTCACATAGTGGGACCAAACTCCTATGAATACACTCTTTAATCCTTTAAAAGTTTTTTTTTCAGCATGCCAAAAAATGAATCAACATTTGGGAATAACATATGAAAAGACATGATTTCTTTCTCTTCAAAACTTTCAAAGTTGTCTTGAGGAACACGTGTCTAACACTTAGAATTTAATGACCTTCACACATATGGATACTAAGTCCTATAGTTGGCCAAAAAGAGCATTCATCATTTCCATCAGTTCTATTGTCACTACCCACTCTCTTACGTTCAATCAAAATTTTCTTTTTTTGAAAATATAGCGAACATCTTTTTAGCTAAATCCAAATAAATTGTAGCAATGCTAAGGCTCTACCCTTTGGGCCACCCAAAAACCATAGCTTTACAAATAGAGGGTTGAATCACGCAAAATTTTTTATTTTATTATCATTTCACATCTAAGCCACCTCCAACCAAAGTTCATACAAACCTTTGACATTTACATTGGATTAAGCAATGTTTGAGGCAACCAAACCTTTTCTTGTTACTTCACACTCATATTAATACACACTCTTTAATCCTTTAAAAGTTTTTTCAGCATGCCAAATAATGAATGAAACTTTGGAGAATAGCATTTGAAAGGGCATGATTTCTTTCCCTTCAAAACTTTTAAAGCTGTCTTGAGGGACACATGTCTTACATTTAGAATTTAACGACCTTCACACATATGGATATTAACGCCTTTAGTAGGCCAAAAAGATCATTCATCATGTCCATGAGTTCCATTTTCGTTACCCACTCTCTTACGTTCAATCAAAATTTTCTCTTTTTGAAAATATAGAAAATATCTTCTTAGCTAAAGCCAAACAAAGTGAAGCAATGCTAAGCCTCTACCCTTTGGGCCACCCAAAAATCATAGCTTTACAAATAGAGGAAAATCACACAATTTTTTTTATTTTATTATCCATTTCACATCTATGCCACCTCCAACCAAGTTCACAACAACCTTTGACATTTACATTGGATTAAGCAATGTTTGAGGCAACCAAATCTTTTTTTGTCTTCTGAAAACGTTTGTGAGAATTAATAATGGCAAATCACATTATGAATTGCATACTTCATACAACCAAGGATATGAGAAGTTATTGTTGTACATCTAGATAGAACATTGATTTCATCTATTATAGGCAATCTAGGTGATAGAGCATGTTACTTATAAACTTCCAATGATTTGGAACCAAATTTGACTCCATATGGGCTTGTAAATCATCTACATCTTTATAATGCTATTGAAAAACTTAGTATTTTTTGTGGAGTTTGAGCTATCATCTATTTGCAATTTTCACTCTATGTCCCATTAAAATATATCCTTTAACACATATCTATAGGAGCATGTGTATTTAAATACATAGGTACATACATCGACTATAGTGAATTCAAAAGCATAAGAGAAGCATGGCAGTAAACTTAATTTGTATTATACATCATTCTTCATGTGAAAAAAGGGCTTTAAATCAATAGTTAAAATTTGAGACATTAAGGTCAAAGAACTAGATATATCAACATGAAAAAATACTCAAAAATAAATTTTAGAAGTGAAGGGACCTCAAAATAGTCTGGTGTTTAGAAGCACCAAGACAGAAAATAAAATCTAATTCACATATTAACATGGATCTAAGCATTTTACAACTCATCCCTAGAAAACATACTATTTCAAGAGGATCATTGACTACAAATACAGCCTCAAACATTGCGTTCTCTCATGTATTGTTGTAATACATCCAAGGTTTCTCAGGGTGGCACCCTGATCAGTAAATGTATGGATGGTTGTCCTTTGTATGGGGTGGCAATCCGTGCAGGGACAATGGCAACCTTTAGATTTGTTGGTTTTGCTAATATACTCACCCACATATTGTGGGTTTTGCAAAAAAAAACTAAAGTGAATCCTACCCATAAACTTAAGTATTCCTTTTATAACTTCGATATGTATGCTTTTCCTGCAACTTCGTTAACTAAATGACCGTGATCATATCTCAATCTAGTAACATATGCAATATCACATTGATCACTCAATTTTTTTTGTTTTGAGACAATTTTAACAAGTTCAATTGGTTTGAAGATAGTAGAGGCACACCAAACTTGGATGCCAACATAGTTGGATCCTTGCTTAACACTAGTTCTGTAATTGGACACTTAAGTGTCCTTTTTTTTGACCAAGTTTTGGCAATTTATTTGTCAAGCTAGAAAGAAGTTTTTACACCTTACTTCTTCCCTAGATTGGTTATGAGGGAAAGAAAACACTAGATTTTTCTCCATATCAAAATACAATCTATATGGTGAGAATTTTGGCAAGTTCTAAGACATAAATTTTAGTAAAATTTCAAGTTGTTTTGCCAAAAAATCATAAAATTATTATATTTTTTTGTAGAGATGGCAATTTTTATGTTTATAAAATCCAAGTGTTAGCACTTCGTGTTACAAAACAATGGAATGCACTTCAAAGATAAGTTTTCAAGTCACATGCAAGCTATAGACATAATTTCATACTTGAGCACGTACTGAACAAGAGCATAATTTTGGTCTTCCAAAGGTCCCCTCATGAAATTGTTACTATTCTAGTGCAATTTGACAACTACAAATATCTTTATATGTTTAAACCAAGAAACTACATATTTTTTGGGCTCCCTAACTCAATTAAATCTCATTCCTTGAACTCTATCTTGAATTCTTATCGTGCAAAAACTCTTGAAAATATTGAGTTCTTCATAACAACATTGAAACCAAGGTTTTAAGCACCCCAATTGTGTATGTACCACATACTTTAATACATTTAGTTGATCTGCATGAAAGTTTTGAGGTTTTGAATGCTTATGTCTCGAGAATGAAAATATGAAAGTTTTCATAAAGTTGTTTTGAATATTTAAAATGATCCAATAATTGTTGCATACCAAAGCCCTTCTACTTGCCACCTTGAGTGACCAATGGAAAGGGCGAGCAATGTATCACTTTATAAAACTCACAAATACATCAAAAACATATTTTTCTTTGTATACAACGCTATGCTTGAAATGACCATATCAAACGTATTAAAGTTTCCATTATTTTATATACTCCAAAATTAAAAAAAATTCACATGAAACTTTCAATTATCTATAGCGAAATTGTGGAAGAGTCACCTAAAACTTTTTACAAGGTCTCTTCATTTTTTCTTGAGCTTATAAAGGCGATTTCTTCAAAGCGACAATCACAGTCTTACAAGGTCAACTTGATGAGTATAGTTCTTAATCATGATAGATTCTAAAATGCAAGGCTATACTTTTAAGAGACCCTCTAGCTAACATATTTAAGCATATCAAGAGGTTTTTCTTAAATAGACCGTATAATGCAAGTAGCATTTAATTTAAATTTGTTAAAAAAGGACACTTAAAGTGTCCTATTTTGGTACCAAACTAGTGTTAAAGAGTTTACTACTTTCTTGCCCCTACTTACTTGAACATAATCTAACTTGTCATTGTTCAATGATAGCTCTGAAGATGCACAAGATGAGATTTTAACTTCAACTAAATTGTTGTCAATCTCTGCCCTTAGAACTTAGGCATTCAACAAGTACCATTCTTCCATTATGTCTTGAAACTTTATAATAGGTCATGAACGTCTTTTATTGGAGATTTTTCTAGACAATTTAGTGAAATAATAGACTGAATATCATTTGTGTCATTTTAGATTTAAAATTTAAGGTAAAACCTTATTGTAAAGAAGGTGGTTAGGCCTCCCTTGAAACTTTCACGATATAAGTAGTTATCTTTTTTGTTGATACATCCTTTGAAAGGGCTATCATCAATGAGCAATCTATTCTTTGTATTGAATAAATTTTTGCACTTATACCAAACCCTCAACAAAGGCTTAAACATATCCTCAACATTAGGCTTATTTGGTTTATAAACTTTTCAAAGATTACGGATGTATCAATCTTCTTGTCTCCATACCATTAAGAAATTATATATTTTTTGGGAATTAGACCGTGGCTTCCCTGAAATACGTAGATCAAGGATCTGACTTTGCTTTTTGCAAAAAAGCACCTAAAAGCACGAAAAAACTAAAAATAGCGGATTTTTTCAAAACTGCACCAAACGTCCGTCTAATCTACTGGAATATGAAAACGGCCTTGCTTTTTACTTTAGAACCTTCCAATACTGTCAATCAATCAAGCATTTTAAATTCAATATTTGGCAAAATAGATATTGAAAGCTATTTTCCTTGTTTTTAAAAAAGACCCAAAAATTGGGAACCTTACACTAGAAGTCTCATTGCGAGCATTTCTCTTGGGGCAAGAACGATAGCCATGTCCTTTCTCCCCACACTTAAAACACTTATGGTCCTTGCAAAAAGCTTCAAGCTCTTCAGGACAGAGTTTGTTTTTACCTTTGTAAACTCCCTTCTCCTTGGACCGATTGTTGTGTTGTTGTCGGAATTGCCTTGAGAAGAATTTGTTTTTCCCTTTGCATCACTCTTGTCTTTGTTTTCCATGGGCTTGACATTCCATCTAGCCCCTTGTTGGAGATTGATGCATGAAGCAACCATGGTGTGATGGATTACTTCGGTGATAGAACCAAGCCGTTGAAAGTTGACATACTTAGCCATGTCTTCAGGTAATCCCACATAAAATTAATGCTTTTGCTCGACAAAGGCTATCTTCTGGAAGACACATTTCTTAAGATGTGAGTCCCAAAAAATTTTCTAATGTATTTGTGGATAGACTCATGAGAGAGGAGCTTCAAACTGCACCATTCGATAAGAACTTTGTCCTTTGCATTGCTTGCAAGGAATTGCTTCATGATGGAAACTTGTAGAGATTTTCATGTCTTTGGGGCTTTGCCGTTACCATGAAGGCTAGCCCACCATTGACAACGGATTTCTTGAAGTTCATAGCTACATGTCATAGCTTGGAGGACTCCATGAAGTCCTTGTCTCCAAAGGCTGCATCAAATTGTTGGATGAAGGCCAATACTTTGTCGGTGGCACCAAAGGTGCCATCATAGGTGTGAAAAGAGATAGTCTTTCCTCCCTCTTTGAACTTTTTGAGCTTTTGTGACCTTCCCCGTGCAGGGTATGATTTGCGAGATATCTTCCCCTCTTGTATTTTCCAAGAGAATAGCTATAGCTTTCGTCAGAAGAGGAGGAAGGTGAAGAACAAGGAGAAGAGGGTAACCTCTTTCTTGCCCTTTTCTTGCGACGATGAGGAGAAGGACTGTGTGTTGATTGTTTCCTCTTGGGAGGAGTTGGCAATCGTCTAGACCACCGTCTTCGTGGAGCCACATCTTTAGAGGAAATTAAAATTTCATTTCTTTCTTACTCTTTGGATTCCTCCTCTTGTATGGGAGAGAGTATTATTTTGGGGGTCTCTTCAAGAGGCCTCCTAATCTCTCTCTCCTCTTGTTGTGAGGAAGTGAAATCCCCTAAGTGCGAAGGCGCGAAGTTGCTGAGTAACTTTGGCTTGCAAAGCATGGTTGCCCATAGCTTGTTGCAACCTAGTAACAAGATAATTGACAAACATGGGGGCATCATCATTAGCACCTTCATGTGCAAAATTAAAGTTATCAATGTTCATTCTACTCTCTTGGTTATTGTAAGCCATGTTAACAAAATTTGTGTACTTACTTAGTGTATGCTTTGGCAATTCAAAACCTTAGTTGCCACTCCTCTTAGCATTTGAAAATCGGCACTTAAGTATCTACACCCACATCTCAAAATGGTTAATTATAGAGAGTAGTGGGGTGGGTCTAATATTGCAGAGTTGCGGACTTCTTATGGCTCAATAATGGGGTAAAGCCGTAGGCAAGTCTTAAAAGACTCCATTATTAAGAGCAAAGCTCCCGAGGTGTGCACCATATCTCACATAGTGGGCTCAACAAAACCGATAATAGATCCTAGTCCAACTTACCCTAATATAATTAACAAAATCAACCATTTATAGCCTACTGAAGGACCTCTCTTCTTAATCAAGAAAAGAGAACCAAATGCTTTGATACCAATGTAATGGAATTGGCCTATGAACTTTGAGAGTAGTGAAAATTAGAGATAGCACTTTTGTGGGATTACTTTGTGAGCATAGAGGGTGAACTTAATTGATGGTAGAAACATAAACATAGCATTTAGTTAACTTGGCATGAACAATACTTTTGCAAGAGAGAGAGTTTAGAGAACATGACAATAGCTGAGGATCGGATTTATGTGGAGTCGGTCCCCCCTCCAATAGGCATTTGTATTATAGTTTCTCCCATCAAGAGAGACTTGGTACAATACAATCTTTGTGTTCCTTGTGACCTAGGTGATGCAACAAAAATGGAAAGCTTCACGAGCATAACATAAACTTTGCAAAAAGCATTAACTATCCCAAGCCTCAGTCCCAAGGCCTCAAACACCTTCGAAGGTGGAGAGAGCTAGCGGGGAATGAGGGTAGGGAAGAGGAAGAGGAAACATTTGATAGGAGAAAGAATTAGTTCTTCACTTATCATCACTCTTCTTGCTACTATACATAATAGCATAGTAGTGAAGATGGAGAAGATGGAAAGCTTAAGCATTGAATCATGGCTCTTGGTTAGATTTGCATTCCATAGCCAAGAGTGTTGGTGTACGATCTCCACTTCTCTACTATCTTGGAGAAGGAGATGGATCTCTTGCACTTTGCACTTCACACAATGAGAGTGTGTGTGAGCGTGTGTGGGAGAGTATACCCCTCAAGCATGCCCCCTACTTGCTTTGGTTGACCCCCTCTTCTAGCACAAGCTTGAAGCTCATTGGACCCCTGCAAGCCAGGCCAATCACATGCAAGATGTATATCAAGCAAGCAAGCTAGCCTTGAGACAAGTGTCATCCCCCTTTTCCCTTTCAAAGAGAAGACTTGATAAATGTAAAAACAATTAATTAAATTTACTAAATTATCATTGGACCCCTTGGGAGGCTAACCAATAGGCTTTAGGCACACCATGAGGGCAACATGAAGAGGAGTTTGACCAGTGTCCTGTTTTTTCTCTTTGTACCAAGATTTCCTTGTGTGATGGTATGTGTGTTCTCTCTCTAGTCCCCTCTTGTAGGGCTCGCCCCCTCCTTGTAGGGATAGTTGTTGACTTTTGTGGAACACCTTACCCTCAAGCACTTTAGTCAACGACAAGCATGACAAATCACCTCAAGCCTGGGTAATGTTCTCGCAAGCATCTCAAGCTCCCTGGTCGGCAAGCACGACAAGCACCTCAAGCACCTTATTCATGAAGCACGACAAGCACCTCAAGCTTGAGCCGGGTTCCCACATCAAGCTCAGCCCTAGCCTACCTAAGGTCAAAGGACTTTTTAACACTAACATTTGGAGGTCTTCAATGAAGCTAACCCTAAGGTATTTTAAGCTCCATTGGTTAGCCTTGCTCTTTGACAAACCATCTCTCATTTGGACCCCTTTACCATTGGCCCCATGGTGAGATAAATCTCTAAGCACATGTCTATATTCTAACCCCTGGTTCTCATTTATTCTCCCACATTAAATGATCAGTTTAATATGAGAAAATCATTTGGGTTGGTTAGATATTAGATTTTATGACAATTCGATGAACTCTTTGGCGATAAATTTATGGTATTTTTAGTCGGTTTTTAGGTTAGAATTTAAATCATTTACAATATTCACTCTAAAACTTGTAAAAGATTGCCGATGTTCTTCAAGACAAGCTATGAATCTAATTAGAAGAGTGAAAAGGAAAAAAATTGCTTCAAAATTGTAAGAAAATGGTATAAATATTGCTGCTGTTGAGAGGAGAGTGAAAGTGAAAACTTGTATTGATTTTTCAAGAAGATTCCCACCCCAACAAAGAGCATGTAAATATTGTTGAATTCATGGCTAGTCAATAATCAGACAACCCAAAAGTGTGTTTCTTTATGCAATGAAAGAGCCCTACTTATGCTCATAGACAGTCAAAAATACATGACGCCAAAGTGAGCTCTAACGTTGTAGGTCACATGCAAGAAAGAAAGAGAGAGAGAGAGAGAGAGGAAGAAGAAGAAGAGAAATTTTTATTATTGTAAAAACAATCTCATGAGAGATAGAGACAAGGCCTCATATATTGATATAGTAATGTAAGGTATTCCTAATGGCTTCAAAAAACAAAACTCACTACGTACATAGTGCAAGGACTCTTTTAAACTTTGAAGAGAAGAAAACAAGGAAGAAAATAAACTTTTTGACTTTCCACCATCATGTGTCTTTTCATTTCTTAACTCTCCCTTCACTTATGCATTAAAGATGTTTTGAAAGAAAATTTATTTTTTCAAGATCGGGGGTCCTAATCACAATTACTTCAAATAAATTCCAATACTCTCTGAGATTCTCTCCATATCCCAGACTCCACCCCCTTACTATAATCTCAAGGTGAGAGAAATGGTTAAATGTCACCTTGAAAGGTAGGTTCACCAATTACACATGGCCAAGTCATGGCAACTTGAAGATTCCGAGCCTTATCAGATGTAACTTCATCTATTCACCTACTACCTCTCCTTCTATAAATTTTACAAAATTCTATTCATTTGTAACATTCCCCACCCCCTCAATCCCTTCTTTGGCTTTCATGCTCTCCCTTGCCTCATCCATCACTATTGTGCTACCCTTGAGGCTTCTTGCAACTCATCCAACAAGAACAATCTATTCTCCTTCTCCTAATCACAACACATGAGAGAGCTGGATAGAGAAACTACTACCTGTCTCCCTCTTGTAATGTGTGAGAGAGAGAGAGAGTGAGAGAGAGAGAGAGTGTGTCTCTTGGTAGGGCACAACCATGCCAATGCACACCCGCTACCTACCCTTTTTGTGTTGTCAAACATGTGACTTGGTTCAAAACCCCAATACCATTCCCACCAACATTGCCTTGAGTAGAGGCCCCAAGTCCTCCTTCACTGATTTGGATCTACCCTCTGTCAGTCACAATGTTTGCCACTTACGAGCTCTTCCCAGGTAGCTAGCATGAGGGCGAGCATATCTCTGAGCAAGGAAGAGCTCACGAGGGAGGCGAGCGGGCAACAATTTTGCGGGCAGCTTGTCTGTGACCTCCCTTCTATGATGAGATTTGTTAAGTGTCATGAACACTACAAACTACTACAAGCCTTTGTCTTTTTTATTTCTTTTTCAAAACAAAGGTATCTCACTAGATTTCTATTGATATTTTCTTTTTTCAAAATTGTACAAACATACTAACAGCCCGTCTAGTAATTTATTCTCTCTCTTTCTCTTTCTCTTTCTCTCTCTCTCTCTCTCTCTAATGGGGAAAAGTTGTTATATTACATTACTTTGTACAAGACTATAAAAGCTCAATGTAACATTGCAGGTTAATCTAGAACATTTTAGGCATAGCAAGGTAATCCTCTTTCATCCTTATCTTCAAAAGATCCCATGATAGAGAAGATCCATGAGAGCATTGGTCGAATATGGCAGGACCTGTAGCTTCCCAAATAAGTGTAAGCATCCAAATTCTAAGGGACATCAAGCATAGTTGTAGACCCTCCTCGTGAGTTTGAACCAATCCAAAAAGCATCCTATACTTTGAAATTTTAATCTGCCAATGAAGTCTACAATAATCTCGTAGAGCATTCCACCAATTTCTAACATGCATACAATCTAAAAACAAGTGTTTCATTGATTCAAGCTTTGAACATCTGATACGTAATCCTGATGACACATTCTTTCTTGCCAGCAACTCGCCAATGAAAAGGGTCTTGCCATAATTCTCGAAAGAAAAACATTGTGTCTATATGCATAATGAGCATCCCAATTTGACTGAAATATGTATAACCAACAGTGCTGAGTGTGTTGGAATCCCCAAATTCTGTTACATCTTTCATGGATATGACTCTCTGATAGCAGCAGGTCATCATTAGGAAAAATATGAACCCTCTAGGGGCCCTTTGGGATTAAGGTTACTTAGAGGCCAGCCAATGAGAAGAGGGTGGTGGACACACTCTATGCCCTCAAAAATGTGGGGGGACAAAGTAGTCTTACACTTTTTAAATGGGCTCTTACCTAGTGAGAAGGTGGGGGGGGGGGGGGGGGGGGGGCATATGGAACCTCCAACTTCCCTCCTTTTTGATCCGGTTTTGAAAAAATCCCAAAAATTTGAAATTTTTCAAAAATCCCAAAAATTTGAAATTTTTCAAAAATTTCAAAACTCAAATTTCATCTTCTGAAAACCCCCCTAAAACTATTTTATGGTCAAAAAAGCATTTTTTGATCTCAAAAAGTCAAAACGTGCATCCAAAAACCCTAAAATTCAAAATTTTTAAAAAACTTTTAAAAAATCTTTTTTTCTATCCAGAGCTCCCCCAAAATTAGTTATTAGGCAAAAAGGGATTTTCTCTCTCTAGAACCCCTTTTCCAACCCCTCCTTGGTTGCAACCATCACACTCATCCTCTACTCCAACACTCTCTCTCTTTACACCATCTCCATTGCTGCAGCAAGGAAGCTCCTCTCTCCTCCCCTACCACCTTCCATTGCCACACCAAGCAAGGCTTATCCACCTTCTCCTCCCAGTGCCACACCAAGCAAGGGTTGTCCACCTTCTCCTCCCATTGCCACAAGGGTTGACCATTTTCTCATATCACTTTATCACACCTACATTGTAGCAACAAGCAAGGTTCTTCTCCTCCTCCTAGTTTGCTTTGCTCAACCATGGCCAACTCTACTTCGCAAAGGCGACCAAAGGATGAGCTCACAGCACTTGCATGCCACAACACTAGAGGTGTAGATGATGAGCGGGTGCCACAAGAGTTCACCAAAGGTGCTTGGGTATACATGCAACCATCTGTTGTTGGCCCTCATCGTGTGCGGAATCGTGCAAACTTGGATCTTCATTGGAAAGGAAAGCTCCTTGGCTTCAAGAACCGCAAAGAAAAGGGGACCATAGCCATTGTGCAACATGTTTTCTCAATGTCAACCATGCACTTGCAACAACCACCTCGATTTCCAACACATTGTAAGTACATGTTTTGAGAATACAAAGCTAGGTGTGAAATCGTAGTGTAATGTTATTATGGATTCATACTTAACATTTGTCATGCATTTATAGTCATATTTCCATCCACGTTGGTGGAGGAGCAGCCACTACATAGTCTCTCTGGCACATTCAATGCTATACATGCGGATATTGGAGCAATAATGTTCCCGCATCTTTGCCCAACCAAACTGGTTCAAAGAAGGATTTTCTTCTATTCTCACTCCTATATTGTCCCTACTTCTACACAAGCATTTGGAACGCTTGAACCCATCAAAGTAACTTCCTTATTAAGTATGGAGTGGCCGGTCCCAGATTTGTGATTGGTAGCATATTTCAAGCAAAAGATGATAATGGATGTCCAAAACTCTTTCAAATACTCTAAAGCTTCTAGGTCTGTGGGCTTGAGCTGGTGTTTGCCTATTCATTGTTTTGTGCACATTTTTAAAGAGTTTGGATTTGTGGAGACTACCACAATGCTTGTATGTAAAGATGTGCATTACGAGGAATTAGGAAGGCTTTTAGAAGAGGACTGGGGTTTTGTGGAGGGCATGCACAACGGGGACCGGTACCGTTGTAAGGTTGGAGCTTCAGGTATTGGAATGCGCTATTTGAAATCCCTCACCTCCTTGTACATACGATTTCACTATGATCATTGGATGTGCAAGCTTGGAGTGTGGACTCCCTTACAGAGTGTAGATGGCGCTATTGCAAGCTTTGACATTGCAGTGAAGATGCCCAACGATGCTTTGGAGGCAGTCCAAGTGAACAAGCATTGGACTCTCAGTAATGTTCGAGAACATTTGGTTATTATGGGTTTTGAGGCCCTTCAACAAGCACAATTTCGTTTACAAGGTCACAAAGTGAGAATCCTTCCACCACATTTTCAATACATCATGGTTTGTCGATCATTAGATGCTTATTGTAATGAATGTCCGCAAATTGGGAAGAGAATGGAAGACAAATTGAAGGTCGAGGAGGATTGGGGGATAGATGGAACTATGCTATCGATCTTATAACTTTGTAACTCTTGCAATTTTCATATTGATCCCCGCTGTAATCAACATGATTTGCTTCGGCAAATCATGCCTTTGAATATAATTTTTTGCATTGGGATGAGAAATCATTTTTTGGTGAAAGTGCCTTTTTTTTTAATGTCTTAAAAAAATGGTACATTATAAAATGGGGGCCACCTAACTCATTCACTATTTTCACTTTTGCAACTCCTGAGCTCCTCCACTCTCTATCCACACCCCAGGCTAAACATGGATGCTGCCACAGCCTCTGCATCTGTACCCACATCCACCCCTTTGTCACGCTTCATCCTCTTCCTCGAGGACACCAAATACAAAGGGAAGTTGGACCTCCACACCTTTTTTACTCGTCTCCCTGACCTTGACGCCACAGTTGCCCTTCACATGGATGCATTTGAGGAGATTTCTGCGTTCATGGAGGAGCACATCATAAAATATTCTGTATCTATCCCCCCACATGCAGGGATCTGGGTGCCTTGCGATCCTTTGCGCTATATACACAAAGGTGATCGCCCATTCGCCAAGCGGTTGCAACGATTCCAAGAAATTGCAACCAATGCAGGCCATTACTTGGACGAGCAAGCCCCTGGGGTCTCAGCGCTCAAGAAGCGCAAGTTGGGGGTGGAGTACCTTTCTCGGCTCGCAACATTTATCTTCTTGGCGAGCGAGGAACCTGATTTGGAGGAGCTCCGCTTACCACACCTTCAAGTTGTGTCCTTTATCAAGGACACCAAGGAGCAGTAGGTTATCCCCATGAACCCTGCAGCGGAAGGAAAAGCACACCAGCTCGAGTACCCTAGGGGTCTTGAGGAAGTGGTTGAGAAATCCATAGTTGCGGCTGGACCTAGTGACACTCCAGTGCCACTACCACTGACGGATGTGGCTATCCCAGAGGTAGAAATTAGCCGCTTCTCCTCAGTGTTAGTGGATAAGGAGGAGTTTGTGTTCTTGCATGATTTGGAAAAAGCATTTGGCCTGCGCATGGATGAATGCTTGAGCGTGCTATGCATTAGCAGCAAATGTCCCTTAGACAATACGCTAGATGGGGACTCTGTTGCTGACACTATTGCAGTTGTATGTGCGGAGGTCCTGGCAGCAGAGCAGTTGCACGTGGCTGATGAAGATTTCCAAGCCACGCAAGCCAAGGTTGAGGCTGCTAGGATGCCTATGCCATTATGCAACCTCCCATCTGATGATCCAAAGCTTGTATCTGTGGTGCATGGGACCATTGACTTGGATGCAAAGGGCAACAGGGAGGAGGATGACAAGGAGCAGGAGGTAAACTGTATCCTAATTTTCATGTTACTATTTTATCCTTCGTTGTCTTTTTTCTCAACCTTCATCGGTTTATGACAGGATGTTGTGGAGGTTGATGATTTTGCTGCAAGGACGGGTGGCAAGCGGACGGGATTTGGACCTCAAGCTTCCCTTGCGCATTACCTCGGACAACTCCCCCCTGGCGATGTGGCCATTATCCATAATGAATTTACTCCCAAGCCCATTTTATGACTTGGTCGTTAAAAGCTTTGAGCAAGTTTTTGTGTTTGAGTACCATTGCTCAAACTGCGCATCAAGCGTTCCTAGTGCGTAGATCCCTTGTATGCACAGCGTTTGGCACTGGCTTTCGTGGTAAAGTGCTTCCCCAGATAGGGATACATGCTTCCATTGGCTCAACTAACCCAAATGCCATAGCGCAGTCCCTCTTGACTGGGGAGTTGCCTTACGCGCAAAATAGGCGCCAGGAAATGGTCAAAAAAATTCTGAACTCCTCAGATACATGATGTAAAATCACCGTGCTAGAAGGAATAAAAAATATTTGAAATTGTCTCTATATTGCAAATTCTTTTCAATCTGATTTGTCAATCTTGAAAATTGTTTCAATTGGTGATATGAATTGTTTTTTGACTTTGTTATTTCAAGGTATGTAATTGCAGTCAATTTGAATATAATTGTGATTTTTAAGTACCCTAGGGGGTTAGATTAGCCTATAAGCTGCAAAAAATGCCTGGCCACAAGGGCGCGCAAATGGACCATCCATCAGTTTTGGATGGGCCATTTGTGCGCCGTTGTGGCCAGGCATTTTTTTGCCCCTTATAGGCCAATCTACCCCCTAGGGTACTTAAAAATCACAAATTTATTGCAATGGATTGGTTTTGCAGCATTCATTTAAATGCAACCTTTTTATGGCAATTCCAGTATATGTTCACACTCAAGGACACTAGAAAAGCTCAAATCAATTATGAAATGAAGTTTCCAGCAAACTATCACTTGCACCAAAAAGTCAAATTACATTGGACACTTGGTTTCCCAATATGTTATTTGTTTTGATATCCTATAAGGAATTCAAAGCTTGAAATGACCAAAAAAAAAAGGTGTCCATAAGGATCCATTTAAAATATTGATGCAAAACCAATCCATTGCAATAAATTTGTGCTTTTTAAGTACCCTAGGGGGTAGATTGGCCTATAAGGGGCAAAAAAAGGCCTGGCCACAAGGGCGCACAAATGGCCCATCCATCAGTTTTGGATGGGCCATTTGCGCGCCCTTGTGGCCAGGCATTTTTTTGCCCCTTATAGGCCAATCTACCCCCTAGGGTACTTAAAAAGCACAAATTTATTGCAATGGATTGGTTTTGCATCATTCATTTAAATGCAACCTTTTTATGGCAATTCCAGTATATGTTCACACTCGAGGACACTAGAAAAGCTCAAATCAATTATGAAATGAAGTTTCCAGCAAACTATCACTTGCTTTAGCTCTACCTACTACACCCTTGCACCAAAAAGTCAAATTACATTGGACACTTGGTTTCACAATATGTTATTAGTTTTGATATCCTATAAGGAATTCAAAGCTTGAAATGACCAAAAAAAGGTGTCCATAAGGATCCATATAAAATATTGATGCAAAACCAATAGGTTTAAGTAAATTTGGTTATTTTAAGTACCCTTGGGGGTAGATAACCCTACAAGGGGCAGAAAAAGGCCTGGCCACAAGGGCGCGCAAATGGCCCATCCATCAGTTTTGGATGGGCCATTTGCGCGCCTTTGTGGCCAGGCCTTTTTCTGCCCCTTGTACGCTTATCTACTCCTAAGGTTACTTAAAATGCACAAATTTACTGAAATTGACTACAATTACATACAGAACTTGAAATTACAAAGGTAATAGACAGAGTAGACACAACCGTTGATCATATTGTCATTGGAAAGTCAAATCATGACAAAGATAAGGGTGTGCAATACAAAAAGAGGGGTAACTTCGGCTAATGCTCGAAGTCTCGTCGCAATCGTTGTGCAAGTTGCATATCTTTTGGTTGTATTGTCACTCGCTTTGCATGAATGGCACATAGGTTGGTATCTTCCAACACTGAAATGATGTGGGCCTCTGCAGCTTCTTGAATAGCCTCTAGCACTATTGCTTGCATTCTATACTGATTTCCATAGCTTTGAAGCACTTCCTTCACAGTGCAAGCAAAGGGGGCGCGTCGAATCAAGAGCTCCGTCGTCTTCTGGTAGTGGCGGATTTCTGCAAATACCCTTGCTATTTTTCGGCGCCGCTGTGGTTGTCTTGGGGGCACTTGCACATTTGCTGGTGGTCGACGTGAAGGCTTCTTGAAAAACTTAGACTTGTGTCTGTTTACATGCTTAGGGGCTGGTTCTGCAGCCTGTTCTGATTCTTCCTCTTCCCTTGGTTGCCGATCTTGTCGTGTGGGGAGAGCTCCCTTGCCTTGAGGCAATGTCTTCCCCCCAACGGCCACCCGGTGTGTGCGCAGTATGTTTTCTCGCAGCCATGGTGGCTCACTCTCTGATTCGGTGTCTGTATTGACCACCCGAGTCCTGCATGGTCCTGCTTGTGATTGGGGGCGCGAAGGATGCTCCCTATCGGACTCTGATGTTTGCTGGTCCTCTACTTCTCTCCAGCGCTGGGCACGTTGCTTCATTCTCTTTCTAGGTGTTATATCTTGAGGAGGTGGAGATTCAACAGTCCTTGATGACTCTCGTGCCCTACCACCATGCCCACTACCAGAAGAGTTCCTGGAACGGCCAGGTGTTCGTGGCCGTTTTCTTGTACCTTTAAGCCATGACGGCTTCTCACATCCTTGGAGGGTGTTTTTGTTGGCAGGCGGATGCTCTTTCGCGGTTTGTTTGGTGCGCGCCATTTCGTTGGTAAGAGCTCACCTGTTCTAAAGAAATGAGTGATTTATGAGAGCATGCAATATTTATAAGGGCCCATTTAAAAAGGGCCCTGTTCACACTAATTTTTTTAAAATAAGTATTATTTTTTAAATAAAAATGTCACTAAGAGTTGGACCCTGCGTTCACGTTTAGTGACTCGCGCAGTATCCACTTTGATCCTTGTCGCACTCTGCATCGCCGCCATGCAGCATGCTTGGTGGGACCTTGCGACATTTGCCACTTGTTGCTATGCTCTTGACGACTCCATTTGCGCACTTCAATAGCAATCTTGGATTGTCGTGCACGCTCCATTGTGAGCTTACGAGCAAATGTTGTGCGAAAAAACCAGTTGAACATCTCCTCCAAATAATTGGATTGCACCATTCCACCACCATGTCGAGTATTTTTGAAGTACACTCCCCTTGCTCGATAATGGGACTTCTCCATGCCTTGAGTGCTAAAAATTTCAAGCGATCCATACTTGTGCATAAAAAATGCACCATGCGCAAACAAGATATGTTGTTCACATGAGAAAACGATCCACATTAGTAAATAAAAACAATCCCTTGTAATGAATACACCATGAATGACTTACCATGTAATGTGTGATGTTATTTTCACCTCAAGAAAGGGTGAAGACCTTGGTAAAATCCGCCAAAGCTTCTTGAAATGATTGCCGTTGTTCTTTTGTTGTGCTGTTAAGGCTCATAAGCTTGACCATTTTATCAAAATGGGCCCAAACTTTCTTGCGCTTGTTTGCAAGCTCGCCATTTGAATCATTGTCAGTAGTAGCTTTGCATAACTCCTTCCAAAGCTCCCAAAGGTTACCTGCCTGCTGGTTGGAGCTGCTTTGAGCATCATATCGACTTGGCTTTCCTTGGGAAACTTTCTTCAAAAAGTGTCTAGATTTTTGTCCACTCATTGACACTTGTTGAGCAATTTCATGGGCCTCCCCTGTGTTCTTTGCAGCAACTATAGACACATTTCCACCATGACAGCCAATGGAATTCAAGAGTACCTCCACTCTTTCAATCGCTTCCTGGGACTTTTCCAACGGTTTCATTGTGAAAGCATAGTCAATGTGGAGCTTCAATAGCCTATCAAAAATACGCATGAATGCGTGTAATGTACAAAAATGTACATTTGATAGAGGAAATCGAAAGATTGTATTCCAAGTGTGGTCCTTTTGATCACGGTCTGGGGCATTGAGCATGGGACATCTCAGAATAGACGCTTCCCATTCTCTACCTTCATCTCCGACATCATGACAATCTAACCCTTGTTCTCCATGCCCTTGCCATGGAAGCATGTAACTGGCCTTTGCAGTGCTCTTATGTGATTTTTGTCCATTAGGTTTGTACCCTCGAGTGCAAAATGGACAAGGCATGAGAGAAGAAGCCCCTTGTTTGCAGCCAAGCAAACACTTTATGGTCTTCAAATCCCCACCTAAGTGCCACTCCACATCATAACTACCAAAGCCCTCAATCTCCAACTTCTGACCTGCAATTTGGGAGTGTATTACTTCTGTGATCCATGGAGTTCTCTCAAAAATCCACGAAAGTACTCCATTGGCCTCTTTGGGCACCTCAATAGCACCCAACCACCAAATGTCTTTCTCTGATTGCATGCTAAAAGATAGGGTGGGATATGGCTCGACTGAATCCCTTCGCTTGGTTTGCAGAAGGGCCTCGTTCATTAGAGTGACACTTAGCCTCTCTAACCTTCGGCCTTTCACTATTTGACACTCATCGAGTTTCAGCACAAAAGCGACTTTTGTGCCAAGCACTACAAAATAAATAGTACTAAGACCTTAAACTTCAGCTTCTATGAAAAGAATAATACCAAAGAAAAAAGTAAAGTGTGTCACCTTCTTCAGGTAACTCGTAAAATCTAAGCATGGCTTCTTGAAGCCTTCTAAGATCCACGAAAATATTGCTCCACATTGTGTAAGGAAAGCCCTTATTCGAAGGTCTTATGGATTGTTTCTTACCTTTTCCCCTTGTCTTTGTTGCGCACGAAGCATAAAGGGAAGTTGGCATTGTGTCCTCAATGTGTAGGTATGTCCCAATGCGGGAGAACACATCTTCGTTTGTGGCCTTCTTTTCGAGCTTGACCTTGTGAGGAACGGGAAATAGGTTTTCCACAATGCCATGTTCTTTGAGGGCATCCTTTAGGAGTTGAAAAATAGCCTGATAGGCTTTGGTGCTGATTCCAGCCTCATCACAAGCTTGTTGAACGTCATCATCATTAACCACATTTCTTAATTTACGCATAAGGTCCTTGGTGACTGCATCCTCGGTATTGAGACAACTAGTGAGAAGGTTGACTCGATTATCTTGGCTTGTTCCACCGCATGCCTCCTGGATGAAATTTCTAGCAACAAATAAACATAAATGTTAGAAAACAGTGTGAAGTAAGAATGCAGCATGCAAGTAAAGACCAAATCACCTTGTGGCTGTAACTCATCGTTTGCGTGCTCCTCCGGAATGTGCAAGAGTTTCAATGGATGAATACGGGCGTTTGCGTTCCCTTGCACCAAGGGGTGTTTCTTTCAAGTATGTGATGGTGTTGGTAAGCTTCTGGATGTGGGACTCCTTTTCTTGCATTTGTTGTTCAAGACTTTTAACTAACCTCTCCGAAGAGGCAACACTCTCTTGTAATGCCGTCGTCTTGAGGTGAAGAGCTTGACATTCGTGCATCCACATATGCAAAGAAGCACCTGCACCCATACACAGCCGCTTGCAATAGCCTAACAAGCCTGCTTCTCCCCTCCCAAGAAATTGAAGAAATGTGGAAAGGCTATTAAACGGTGGATGGAAGCGTCTTATAGGATCGCAAGGGTACAAATGGCCATCCACCCAAATGTCAACATTGATCTCACAAGCGGTGCGACATTCCTATGATGACCTTTGATCACCTTCACTAGTGGTCTTCGGTGCAAATGCCGTGGGTAAGCGAATATGTATGCTTTTGGTGTACGGAGTACGTGGTGGTGGAAGCAAACCATTTGTGATGTCCGTGAGCACCATGGAAGTTGTTGCGTGAGGAAGCAAATGATGAAAAGATAGAGGGGGAAGGGTAGAGAGGCCGAGCAGGATGGGAGGAGAGAAGGAGGGAGGGAGGGGAGGGAGAGATTGGGGAGGAGGAGGAAGGTAGGGGCAGAGAGGGAGAGGAGAGGGAGAGGGAGAGAGGAGGGAGGAGGATGAGAGAACAAAATGTTTATTACTTTTTGGGGGAAAAGATTTTTGAAAAAATGGACTTTCTAAGCTTGTGGGTTAAAAAATGGGTCAAAAAATGATTTTTGGATATGTATATATGTTGGGAGGGAGTTTTAAGTAAAAAACAAATAAAAATAATTTTTTTTAAAAAAAAGTCAAATTTTGACTCTTTTTGACCCACGGAATTGCTGATGTGGACACACCCCTATGCTTCCTTCACTTTAAAAAAAGCTAGAGAGAGAAAGCAACCTTTTAGGTCCACATCCTACATTTGTCTAAAAAAGAGGCTAGAAAAGCCTACTCAAAACTACCTTCTTCAATGCCCTTGCCCCCTAAACCCCACACAACATTAGCCTTAATCCCTAAAAATTAGGATTCCTTACAAGGCCCATGCAAGGTTCATATTTCTCCTAATGTAGAAGATCTTGGTGGAGGAGGTCCACCAATTAGCCGAGCTATTTGGGAGCTCCCAATCCCGGAATATTTGGGTTGAATTTTGATTGCATGGAACCTTAAAGTTGAATATTGTTGCTGCCAACATCACCCATGGTACTCTAAAACCATCTCCGAGCCAGAGAAATCTTCTAGCTATAAAAAAAGCCACAAATTTTCCGTTAGAGTACACCAATTGCTCAATGGCTATAATCCCTTTTTTAAACATAAGAAAATATTTTTTCCCTATTAGTAGTGCACGAAGTTTCTTAAACACAAAAAATCCAAAAGCATGATTCCACACCAAGAATATTGTTAGTATACTAGACCCTGCCAGTCTGAATCAATTTAGAACATACATATTTCCAAGTTTGCACAAGCATGTTTGTGGTATTTCCACATAACTTCAAAGGCGCAATAGTAAAAGATTTATCCCACGTAGACATATATCCCAAAGTCCATGAAAATACACAACTGCTTTACCAATCAAGAACCAAAGTAGTTTGTACCAGCATTTTCTTTTTTAAGGATGCTAACCACAAAATCCCAGAGCACTGACTCAAAGAGTTTAGCAAAGTCCAACTGCAGCATTACTATTTTCTTCTTGGTTTTCTGGCAAGCTTCTATGCCTAGCATAATAGTGAGGATGTTGTCAAGTATAGACCTTTCCCCTACAAAACCTGATTGAGCTTCATGTAGATGATCCTTAAGAAATGGGGAGATTCTAATAGCTATTACTTTTGCAAGGAATTTATATATATACCCATTATAGTGATTGGCCTCCAATCCAAGAGGGAGGCAAGGAAGGTTCTTTTAGGCAACAACTTGATAATCCCATGTTTAAGTCGAGGATCCAGGTTTTGGGTTGTTTAGACTGCCAAAACCAGGGGGCTCAACAATTTTCAGAAAGCTAGCAAGAACTCTTTGGTGAGTCCACATATCACACTCTCCAATTTTATAAGAGTCCACAATAGCTCCTTATCATCAAAAGGCCCTTCCAATCTTTTAGCATTACCCACCTCAATACATGGTTGTATTGCTTAGAGAAAAAATTCCATTGCTTGTTGCTTTTCCATAGATAAGTCAGGCTCCTTATTTGAAATTGCCTCATGATACATCTGACATTCACTCAAGACCTCCGCTAATGAAGAGATATCCTCACCATTGGACTTGACCACACTACTAATACCGAGTCTTGCATGCTTGACTTTTATTTTGTTAAAAAATAATTTAGAAGATCAGTGAACATCTTTTAGCTCATGCTGCCTACATAGAAATCTGGCTTTAGAGGCATTATCCTGATCACAATTCCTTATAATCGTTCTTGCATCCCTAGTCGCTCAATGTCCTCATTATCAAGCATTGATACATTCTTAGGTAATAACAATTTCCTCTTTTTTATTGCTTGCCACATGCTTCCCAACCTTTCTGATGCACTTCTACATAAGAGAACAAAAGTGCAGCCACGCATTCACTCGTTGTTCTAGCCCAAACAACATGATAGAGTTAGAGAAAGCATTATAAACTAAAGATTGGAACATTTCATGTTGTAGCTATAAATTATTCACCAGTAGGGGACAGGGAGAACTGACAAATTTAAAAGCATTTACATCATTAAGAAACAATGTAACAGGAAAATGATCCGATAACGATTGTTGGATATCCAACAATATCTCTACTAAGGCAAGTACCCAATCGGATTCTATAAAGTAAATCCTATCTGGGCGAGATCATGATGAAGTGTATGCTTGGGAATGATAGGTAAAACCAGTAGAAGGTGTAGAATAAGACTCCTAGAAATCAACCCATTCACCGGCTGACATTCTTTCCCAAGCCTGAGACTCAAATTTAGAAACTACCGTGCCAAGGGAAGTAGTATCTTTAACATGACAAACCATGCTAAAATCCCCACCATAATCCCTACATCCAATTTGATGTCTAACAACCAAAGCCAAAGCTTTTGCTTAAGGGCAGGGGTGTTATCTGCATAGATGTTTACCACCATTTTCCTTCCCCGTTCTGTATCAAAGTTAAAGATAGAGCATCTCCCAGTAGGGTGGTCCATAACCATTGGGGGTTAAGAGATGCCTTGATGCAAGTGAGGACCCTTGAGTAACCAAACAGGCCACCCCCATAAAAACATTGAAATCCCCTATAATGCAACAACATTCTAGCACGATCATGTCTTTTATGCTCTTGAACCAGACAAATCTCAAGTCCAGACGTCAACATCCATTTGTTAAACGTAAGCAGAAGCCTAGTAGGGTCATTCAACCCTTTAACATTAAAGATAGAGACCTTTATTGGGGTGTTTTTTGAACTATTTGGGCATCCTTATCACTATCTGATTCATGCATGTGGAGCTCAATCTAAATGCCTTTGTTTCCACCTTCCTCCTCTTATAGTCTAGCTTTTTTACTTGAATCCTGGGTTTCTACTATGTTGTCAATAGCAACCAGGGTCTTGGGAGAGGGCATGTCTTCCATCAGCACTTCGTAAAATTTTTGGGAGGAATAGCCTGATGAGAATCCCTTAGCTTTAAAGGTTCTATAGGAAGCAGTAAAACCATCAGAGTAAACCAACCTCTTACCTTTATCTAGAGGTTTGGAGACATTTGTAGTTGATGCACCATGGGTTGGTGCAGAATGGCCTTGAAATAAGGCTCTTGTATTGGAGGGAGCTCAAGAACCTGGGGTTCCGGCGTATGAAAAAATCACAAAAGTTATCTCACACACAGGCTCAATGGAGCCTTTCTAGCATAATGTTTTTAGTATAGATGGAAATGAAATGGATTCTGTGATTTTTGGAAATTTACTAGACTATTTCAAAAATAGTCTACAAAGGTTTTTCCATCTTTCAGATGAAGGCAAAAAAACAGAAGAAGAAGGTAACATGAATCAAGCTGAACAACAAGTGCTACCGATCATTATTGGAGACCCACATTCATAAAGGTGATGCTATATCTACTCAAGATATTGTAGAGCATGAAAGCAATCACATTGCACAAACCTGTCAATAACCTTCAAATGGCATGGCTAAAGGGAGTGCAAGCATGCTACCACCATTGGAGAAACCCATATTCATGAAAGAAACATTAGGAATAGTGAAGAGGAGATGGTGGTGGTAGAGAATCAAAGTGATCTTGTTGTGAAAATTTCTCCAAAACCTTCAAACAATGTGATTAAAGACACTAACAATATGCTTCTAAGAGATGAGGATGTAGAGGATAGTGAGAAGAAGGATGAAGCCAACAAAGAGCTCCAAGTTACTCTTGCAACCAAGTAGGTACAAGAGAAATTCAACAAAGGAACATGAAAGGCTAAACAAAATTTATTTAAAAAAGTCCAAATCATCCAAGGAAGGGAGCAAGGGATTGAAGGTGGTGAGAAAAACAAAGGTACATATTTTTCCAATGTGATCAGTGTAAATATGGCCCTTTTTGGAAGCTAATACAAAATTCCTATGATGATGTCTTTGCAGGTGCAAGTGACATTCAAAATCATGGATCAAGACATCCACCTTGATGAGTTACGTTCTGATGCACAAAAATGTAGCCACTTGGAAGCTTATATTCTTGTGAGAGAGATGGAGATAAACTAGTATTTCAGTCGTCTCATATCAATAGAGAAATGCAATCAATTTAAGGATACATCATTATAGATGAGTATGGGAGCATGAGACATAAATAAATGAGTGTAATTCTTAATTGAGCTCATTGCAAATATACGACCCCTTGTTTTGAGATTCATGAGTATAAAATCATAAATTGTTATCATTCTTTTTTCAATCATAAAAAAGGAACATGCACTCATTCTTGATCTTAATGGAGTTTTACTTAGCAAATAAGAGAAGAGGCATGCATGCATAGATTGTCTCAAAATTGACATGTGTCGCACCACAATTGTTGCTTGTCTTGGTTGTTTTGAATTTTTAAATGAGATATGGCAATACATTCATGTTGGTATTTGGTCCACCATGCTACAGAAGAATTCTTGCACTTCTATGAATACTCTTGAAAAGAAAAACATTGTTTTTGGGTGCTTTCACACTATTTATAACTTTTTATAATTTTTAGTGCTTTTTAATGGAAAGCAAGTCCGCTTTCTTATTCCAGTGGACAAGGGGACCCTGTGGTTCAGTTTTAGAAAATTTTACTTTATTTTGCTTTTTATGCTATTTTAGCTTTTCGTGCTTTTCGGCGTTTTTGATAAGCGATGTGCTTTTTATGATGACCTAAACATGAAAATATTAATTTTAGTATCCGTCGGATTTAAAAATGGTCACCTAGAGTAAGAACGGGACCAAACGAGATTTTTACGGAAATTATTTTTATAAAATGCAGTACCGTAAATATGCCAGGGCAGTAAGGGAAAGTCATAATTATGTCGGGATATTACGGTACGGCATAGTCTAGCTACAGTTTCCATTAGTTGGCCAAATACTGTTTGATTGGCCAATTTTAATGTAAAAATTGAATGATAAGTGGGAGAGTTGACCACCGAAAGCCAAGCCTTGTTTTTAGAAAAGTCCCAAAAGTTGTGGAGCTATTCCAGGAAGAAGAAGTAGCGCTAGCTTCTGGCTTGGGGGTTACTCCAGCCTGCTGCACTTGCCTATAACTTGCCGGTTAGTGCTTAGTTTTCAATGTCGTTTGTTGCGTCTACTACTGCAAGGCTATACGTATCTATCATACGGAATCATATAAGCTCCTCATCACCATCTCCATAAGCTCTTCTCTCTCGAGAAGTAGAAGAAGAAGAAGAAGGATACTCTCTCTCTACTTGCTTATTATCTTCTCTCTTGTTTCACAATGTACGCGCTCTCCAGAAGCTTTCGTGGTGAATATCTCTACGTAGCTCTCATCACCGCTCTCTTGCGGCAAAGCAAGAAACCTTTCGATAGCCCCTAATAGATCTAAAGCACGGTGAGAAGCTCTAAACTCCGTAGCCATCATCTCTCTCTCTATGTCGTTTTTCTGAGTAGTCATCCTCTCAATTTTTTTTTGTTGTATACGAGTGCATGTATGGATTAACTGAATACATAAAAAGTTGCCCCATGACTATTTCATCATGTTGAACACGCTGATTTATGCACATGATGCGTTTATGATCACGTGCGTGCATAAAAAGTGCTTTTCGTTTCACGTCATAGAAGCGGTATGAACATTGTTTTGGTCATAAATCACAAGCCGTTATGAATCAGCCCAAACCCTTTATGATAGAGATAAAACACATCACTTAGAACATTTTCTCTCTTCGGTGTCATGTGAAAATCACGCACGAGCTAAGAGATATGGTGAAAAAACAGTGTGCTGCCCACTGCATAACCAATTTCTTTGACTCCAGGATCCTTGGAGAATCACCATATAGATTCACCGGATGGGTAAACCCTCTTAACCAATGTAAAATATTGATGATAAATGAATTTAGGTCTCCATTATCACCTAGGGAATGCGAGTTATTAATCGTTCTATAACCGGTTTTACATACACGTATAGGGGTGCTACCAAGGGGGAGTACCATATGCCGTCGTGAGTTAACCAAGTTGTTTATGTATGATGTATGGTTTGTTTTGGTGAGTTGATTTCAGCTATTAGATGCCCATAAACTTATATGAGAGTGTATGGTTACACATCCCGAACCGCATAGGCAGATATGATTTATGTGGCTTTCTTTTGGGGTTACCATTTGTCACGTGAGTACCATATGGGTAAAGAGATGTGATAGAGTGATAGTCTATATTATGGAACTGAACTTGATGCATTGGTTTGAGGTCAAATACTTTCATTTGCATGTTTTGCATGCTCCCGAAAATGTCAAAAATTTGTTTTCTGCATATGTGTGAGGTTATGGTTTATGGTTGACCTAAAGCTCGGAGCTGTTTCTCATCATGTTTATGGTGTTTAAATGTTATCATATGATGTATGCGAACTTATGGATTGATGTGGATGCCTCATATGCTTGGTTATGATTGCTTTCCACCTCTCTAGGTCAAAACTAGCTCTATGTGCTAGGGAGGTGAAGTGCAAATGTGATGTATCAACTTTGCATGGTTGGATGTTGTCAAAATTGGATTTTAATATCATGATTATTTGTTGTTCGGACTCTTTTTATGCATGAAAGAACCACATCTTAAGGGTCACATGTATATGGACTCCAATTGATTGAAAGGGATATTTCAAACTCCAAGTGTGGAAGTTGGTTCAGTGTGGTTATGATTTATGGTTAAGGACTGAGATTCCCTCATGGATTATGGTTATGATTTTATGGTGGAAGATGGTGTGGCTTATGGTTTTTTTCTGGATATGGTTATGCTGCCAAAAATTTTGCAACCATGTTATGTTCTAAAGTGGTTATGCAGGATTGGTCGTGCCTCACCTGAGTTGGGTGGAGTGCTCACCCGTGTTATGAGATAATTGGTTATGGTTTATGGTTTTGGATTTGGATCATGAAGTGATCGAGATGGTTTATGGTAGACGTGTAAGGATCAAGACCCTGTGCAGTCTAACTACTTGGAAAAGATTGATTGTGCATATGGAAAGGGCTATTGTGATTGGACTCACGTGTTATGTTTCTCATGGCAGCGTCGCTACAAGACTAGGATCACCTACATCGCTTACCCTTAGGCTAAAGGGTCATTGACCTTGGGCTTTGCTGGATGATCGAGGGTGTTGCCTAGGTCTTATTCTTTTTTTTAGGCTCATCTGCACGGTTAGTGCATCCGGGGTTGAATGACCTACACGGATAATGCGTCGAGGATTCTGCCTTTGCTTTGCCTAAACACCCGTTGATAGGCATTGAAGAGGCGTGGTGCCTAAACTGGTATGGTTGGTGTCAATACCCTACCACCTGCTGGTACTTGGGATCCTTTCAGAGCTCGGGTTCATGGAGGGAGGGGAAGCAGCCTCAGCTTCTGTCTGGATCAGGTAGGTTGGAGGTGTTCTGCCTCGCTCCCAGTGAAGTGAAATTCTATATGTCTATAGTAGAGTGGATGTGGATGGGTGGACATGTCAATCCCTACACAAGGTCCGGTGCTCTGCTAGTTATTTTGTCATAAACTTTTGATGTTATGGTATACCCAGATTTTTTCATTGCATTAATACATAGTTGTCTGTTTCATTTAGACGGTGCATTTTAAGATTCTCTGTTGTCATTCTGTCATGTCTGTGTGCACTCTACTTCACCCTCCACTATATTCTCTCTCTCTTTCCGCAACACGATGTACACATATATTCACCCTCCACAATGTTATATTTTTCCTGAGTACGCTTTCATTCATAACACCCATTCAAGGGTAGCACTAGTTGTTGGGTACCTCTGGATACAGTCCCCGGCTCATGGCCTAAACTCCATGCTTGGTCGGGCAGCATTGAGAACTCCTCCACTATACAAACTCTTCCGCAACTCTGATGTATATTGAAAATTGTATAAAGGTGTAAATTGTATATTTTGTGCATGGACCCCCAGGGAGGGGTATCTCTCACCTGGTATCAAAGCCAATGCTTAAGGTTATGGGGATAGACTTAATCCTGATACTAGTTGGGTTAGTTATGCATTGTGCACGCATTCATGGATGTTGTTTGAGAAAGGATATTGTATTCATGATGCATCTATAAGTGAATTGGTTGGTGGTACCCGCATTGTAATTTCTTTGATTGTTTGTTTTGTAGTAACAAATGGATTCCACGGTGACGTCTGAATGCTTTAGCCAAGGAAATGAGGTTTTGTCCATAGTGTCCAACAATATGGAGACACGGTTGTCTAGAGATAAAAGGGAACTCTTTTACTTAGAAATCAGGACCAAAGTCTTTGGCATGCCAAGAAGCAAAATTTCTTGGAGAGTGTTGACCGTAATTACCTTACTCGTCACCAAGAACCCTTTCGTCAATTCTTCATCTACATTGACAACAGTCCAAGAGATTGGTTTGTCAACCTTAGACTACTTCAACTCAGCATATGGTTAGGCCTAGAAGACATGTGTTACTACTTGACAATGCACTCACAAATGCTAAGGATTTCCGAAGTTGCTACGAAGTTTGAAGCTCTTGCAGCTGTCATAGGCAAAGAAAAGTTAGAAGATAACTACAGACCACGTTTTCATGTGGGAGGTCTGTGAGAATACCGTGTTATGAGAGTTAAAAGAATATTTAGAAAATTAGCTCCAAAACACCCATGACATTGTGATGAAACCATAAAGATCAAATTTTGATGAATAAAAGAAGCATAGACTCAGTTTTGGTTCACATGTGTACTAAGTTTTCTCTCTCCTTGTCTTGTTTTAGATGGATCTTATTAATTGTCTAGATGAACTCCCAAGTGATTTTGCACAAAGATTATTTTTTCATTATGCGGTTGGATTCAGACTCCATTGGGAAATTGAATTGGTTTGAGTTTCAAAGGTGACTAGAGACTACCTTGTACCCAACACTTACGTTGCATGGGAGTTATATTTTGAAGCTCATCCTGAACATCAAACACAAGTGTCTGATAGGTTTATGACCAACCCACAACTTTGGGTAAAGGAAAAGATACAAGAAGGTGATGTAAAGTGCAAGGATATATTCTTTACCTTAACTTATGTTCTCTTTTGGACATATTGAGTCGTGAACTCATACTTAGTAAGAAGGTCCTTATGCTAAATCAACGATACGGCTTTTGTGAGAAGCTTATAATTAGAGTGTGGAGGAATTCAAATGGCGGCAACCAATTCTATTATGTACCCGAGGATTGGTTCAACAGAGTCTATGGACTTATTCTCAAATACAATCCTCACAATGTCACCATTTTGATGACGAAATTTCTACAAAAATGATGTAAACGAACGACATGCTCATGTAAACTCCTTTAATGGATCATCACCCAAGGATATATCATGGGGGGAAGAATGGTACGAAAACAAAGACGTGACTTTTAGTGCACAAGTTGAAGTGCTAAACTTTGACACTAGATATCTGAACAAGTATAAGGGTAGAACCACAATTGTAGGAACCAAAAATTGGTTCATAGGACCCTTTTTATTTATGTATCTCCCTAGAAACACTATGTATCTTTTTGGTCTTCTACGGCTATAAAAATTTGATTTTTATATAGCACATATTGTTTTGAGGATATAATATTTGAGTTTAAATCTTGGTTTGTCATTCTAACTAACATGAGTGGGGTGTGTGTGTAGATGATTGATCGTTTACCTTGAGGGATATGGGTGGATATACTCTCCTGCCTTATGGTGGAAGAGTATTTTCAAAGTGGAGTGGAAGTGCAGAGGCTTGTCACTACCACGCATAATGGGAAAGAGAAGAAAAGGTTGATTTTCAAGGATTTCATTGTACCGAATACTTTTCGATCTTGTTATCATTATGTTGCAAGGAACCCCAAGTTTAGATCAACTGAGCATAAACCCTCGCCTATTGGGAGTATCAAGTGGGTACAATCCAAGTTGGGAACGGAGATTATTGTCACTAATCAGATATTGTACATAAATGCTTATAACCTTACCCTAAGACCGACAAAAGAAACATGGATGGCCAAAAATATACTTCCTTTGGTAATGTCTACGGGATGATTTGACATTGTTATGTTTAATGTATGGGGTCGGCAATGCAAAAACAATGACTGACATTCCTTTAGCTCTGTACCCTGGAAGTTTTTCTTTGACTTTTTTGGAAGGTCACTAATCTACAATCCTCGCAATGTAAAAATTTTATACAATGCCTACAACAGACCTCGGTGCCTTGGAGATTGTGCAAACACATACACAGCTCAGTTGGATGGGAAACACTGGATGTGATTCCAAAAGAATCTGCTTTCTTCGATGACTACTTCAAGTACAAGAAGGTGATTGTTCACAACAAAATGGGGGTAGCTGTAACAAAAAAATCCCTCACTCAAGAATGGTATGACTCACACGCCAATGAAGAGATGTTCTAGCCAAAAATCACAAAGGATTACTAGAATCAACTGTCCGATATACTCAAGGATGGGACAACTATATTCCTCTGGTGGAGGGATGTCACAATGGATATTATTGAGTGAATTATGTCAGAGCCATTAGGATTTATTAGAAACTTTCAAGACACCTTGTAGACTTTCAAAAACCCAAAGTTTTGTGATATAGATATTGGATTAATTTATTCATTATTCTTTCTCCTAATCTTATCTTCAACTATCTATTCTATTTGGTTTAAAGACTTTGAGCGAATTGGAATATTTTGCTAAGACCTTGGTTGATATGGTGCAGTAAGTTACCATGCCTCCTAGAGGAAATACGCTACTAACACAAACGCACCCATTGTTCCTCAACACACAATCATTGATAGGAGACATTGATGCTATGCTTTGCAAGTCTCAACCTGGAAATTTTAGTAGGGAAGGCAAAGATGTACGCAAAGTTCTTGAAGATTGGATTGAGAGCATGGATGACTACTTTGATTTGGCTCATTTGTCAGCAATTAACAAAGCTATCATCATTAAGTTCAAGCTAGAGAAGACAGCCAAGCATTGGTGGAGAGACCATTGCACAAAATACAATGTTGATCCTAATGCTTCAACCTGGGATTATCGTAAGACCCATCTTGAGAAGAACTATCAAAACAAAGTTTATCATTCAGACTGTATGAATGAGTTTTTTTACTATACTCAAGGAACTGACATCTGGAATCATACTATCAACATTTCGTAACCCTTGTCAAATATGCTCCAGCAAGGATGACTCAAGAGGTAAAGGTAGCTCTATTTGTGTCAAGATTACATAATCCTATGAAGACTAGACTCCAGAGTCTTCGTCTTACCAATTTTGTTGATGTCCTTGATGCAAGAAAACCTATCAAAATAGAGTTATCTACTACCAAAAAGGGGAAACCAAAACCTGTTCCTGTTCGTGAAATCAAAAATCCTCGCCACAAGTAGGAACAAAGGTCTAGAAATCCACAACAAAGAAGAGAGAACTTATTACGTATGAAAACTAGACTGGATCATTTGTGCTACACTTGTCTTGATCCTGGTCATCAGTCCAGGGATTGTCCATTTAACAATTCAAGCTTCACAGGATTGGTGGACGATTACGAACATAGAAACTTTAGACCCAGACCATCGGTAGTTTAGAGGAACTTCAATCAGCAGCACTTTAACCAAAGCCAGAGATAATTTCAAAACCAAGGGAGTTCAGACCAGGCAATCCACCTTTTGTTCAAAATGTATCGCCTGTCCCAAAAATAACAACAATGGAAATGTTAATTGTCAACCTCGTCTAGGAGGAGGAGGGAATCAAAGACCTCAAGTTAGCAGGGCTCCAGGCGTTAGAGGTGAAGGAAATCAGGAAAACGCATATGTTCATACTGCAATTGAACATCAAGGAGTGAATGAGAAATTTTTAGTAATTCAAACCCCAGTGGAGTATCAAGGTAACTGTTTTACCTTATTGATTGATTTAGGCAGTACATATTCCTTCTTATCTCTTAAGTGCATCAAAAACCTCATTTTGCCTGAACATCCTGATACGGACCTTACAGTTGAAGGGGAGGAGCCGGGAGCACAGCAGAAGTGGAAGAAACGTGCACACACATTCACATACTCAACACCATAGCCATACACACGTTGGAGGGGGAGAACCAACATGTACTGTGTGCCCCCTTTTCTTTATTCTCTACCTTATGCACTAAGGCATGATACACATTGTACTTAGTGTTAGTGGCTCACACAAGTGTATAGCTGTAAACTTAGGGTTAGTAGCAGTTAGTGATGGGCGGTCGACCACATGGCCATTAAGCCTAACATTCTCGCACTTGATGGCCAATGTGGGATACCAAAAGAATGGAAGAGAACCACTCTTCACCCAATTCCCATCAATTGACAACAGTGTTGAAACTGATGGCTAGAGAAACTTTCTGTGAGTGCATCCGCTCCGTTCTTTGATGTATGAATCTTCACCAAATCAAGGCTCTTGTTTGCCAAGCATTCATGAGTGAAGTGATAATGCACATCAATGTGTTTCATTCTGGAATGAAACACTGGATTGTTAGCCAAGGCAATAGTACTCTGACTGTCACAATGAAGAACTGGTGTACATTGCTCCAATCCAAGATCTTTCACTAGGTGAGCAAGCCAAATATCTTCTTTGCATGCCTCACTCAATGCAACATACTCTGCCTCTATAGTATAAATGGATATATAGTCTTGAAGAACGGATCTCCAAGAAATAGCAGAACCAGCAAATGTGTAAATCCAACCTATTGTTGATTTACGACTATCAACACAACCTGCATAATCACTATTTACAAATCCCTGAATGGATGACTCTCCACGACTATAGCATAACTATCTATCTACAGTGCCACTCAAGTATCTGAGAATCGACTTGACAACATCCCAATGCTTTTTACAAGGGTAAGACATAAATCTGTTGACAACTCCCACTATATGTGCAATGTCAGGTCTTGTGGCCACCATGGCATACATGAGACTACCACAAGCTGAAGCATAAGGAACCTTAGCCAACGCATCGTTTTTCTTAGCAAATTTGGGGAAGTCTTTCTTGCTAAGTTTCAAATATGCAGGCAATGGAGTACTCAAAGCCTTCCCCTTATGCATGTTAAAATGATCAAGAACCTTGTGCACATACACTTTTTGAGGAAGGTACAACAGCCTCTTCTTACGGTCTCGAGTAATGCCCATACCCAAAATGTGATTGGCTTCACCCAAATCTTTCATGTCAAATTTACTTTTTAGCTTGGTTTTCAAGTCAGCAATGTCCTTCTTAGAATGACTAGCAATAAGAATGTCATCTACATAAAGGATAAGCATAATAAGCTTTCCATTGGGTTATCTTTTCACGTAAAGACATGGATACTCATTACTGCACTTATAGCTTAGGGAACGCATAAATGCATCAAACTTTTGATACCATTGTTTGAATGATTGCTTCAAGCCATAAGGACTTTTTAGAAGCTTACAGACCAAATGTTCCTTGCCCTTTAGCACAAACCCTTCAGGTTGTTGCATATAAATCTCTTCCTCAAGATCACCATGTAAGAAAGCTGTAATGACATCCATTTGACCAAAGCAAGCAACATTTGTAGTGTGGTCATCTTGACCCCACTGGAGAAAAGATTTCCTGGAAATCGACACCATATTCTTGCTTCAATCCTTTGGCCACTAAACGAGCTTTGTAATTGTCAATCTTCTTCTTGTAAACCCATTTATAAGGCAATGCTTTTCTACCTTTTGGCGATAGAACAAGTTCCCATGTTTTTTTCTTTGCAATACTGGACATCTCCCTCTTCATAGCATGTTCCCACACTGAACCTTATCATTGGCTAGCATAGACTCTTTGTAGCAAGAAGGCTCACCACTATCTGTCAGCAAAACAAAATCCACACCTGGAACAAAACATTCTAGTAGATGTGAGACTCTTTGAGATCCCCGTGGCTGATCAGAACTTGTACTAGCATGTGTAGTAAGTGGCTTGGGAGCTATCTGGACAGGAGGTGATACATCGAAAAACATCACTTTCCGGAATTCAACCTCTTTCACTGGCTTTCTATGCATCTTAGTCTCATTAAAGACAACATCACTGTTACGGATCACTGATCGACTTTTCGGATCCCATAAATGATAGCCAAATTGACCATCTACACCATAGCCAATAAAGATGCATTTCCTGGACTTGGGATCTAGCTTAGCACGCAACTCCTGGGATACATGTGCATAAGCTTCACAGCCAAATGTGTGGATTTTTTCATAAGACAATTTATGTCCTGACCATAACTCCAAAGGTACATGAAACGGTAATGAAGCATGTGGTGATCTATTGATCAAGTACATGGCTGTGTATAATGCTTTAGCCCAAAACGCTTGCGGTAAATTAGCATGTGATAGCATAGACATAATCATGTCTTGGATGGTCCTATTCATTTGTTTCGCAACACCATTTTGTGGAGGGGTATAAGGAGCTGTAAACTCACGCTTAATTCCCCTACTTGAACAGAAGTCTGTAAACTCTTTGGAGACATATTCTCCACCATTGTATGAGGGCAAAGTTTTCAACTTATGTTCAGACTGAGTTTCAACACTAGATAATAACTTCTTGAAGTAAGAAAATGTCTCATCTTTAGACTTCATGGAATAGACCCAAACATGTCGTGTTGCATCGTCAATGGATGTAACATAATAGGAAGCACCACAATGGGATTTAGAAGGGATAGTCCCACATAAATCAGTGTGCACTCTAAGGGTTTTCTTTCTTTGTCAAAAGAATGTGTACGATGTGTCAGTGTTTGCTTTCCATATCAGCAATGCTCACAAAAGGGAAAATCTGAAAATGACAAAGACGATAAGTAGCCCAAATGAGAGAGTGTCTCCATTCAGTGAACCAACTTTAGAACCATGGGCTATAATAAGATGACCCTTTGCAACATGCCAAGACTGCTGATGAAAAGTGACTTTGTAACCCAAGTCACCAAGATGTTCAACCAAAATCAGATTGCGTGTCAAGACTGGAAGATGAAGCACATTATGGATGATAAAACTCACCCAATTTTCCATAACCATGGCAATATCACCTATGCCAACAATGTCATAAGAGTAATTTTCACCAAGTGTAACAGAGCCAATGGTTTCCTTGTATGTAGTAAACCAATGCCTGTGAGGTGTGACATGCAACAAAGCACACGAATCAAGAAACCATGTATGGGATACTTCATCACTAATAAGGAGTTTAGCTGGCATAGAACTCTGCAAAGATAGAGTTTCCCGTGCATCATAAAAGACATCATTACTTTTAGTCGACATATTAATGTCTTGCGTCTCACTGTCATCCTAAACTATGTTCAGTTTTTCAATCTTAACCAAAATCTTTGATTTCTCCTCTTTATCATCATGATCTTTGCCTTTACCTTTTCCCTTCTCTTTGTCATGCTTCCAAGCATAACAATCCTTCTTCATGTGACCAAACTTATCACAATAATGGCATTGAACATTGCAGCGACCACGAGACTTTGATCTACCATTTGATGTATCTCTATTGCCCTCTTTATTGGACTCACGTTGAGAAGAATGGCTCTTACATTGCTTATCATCTCTTTGCACATAATGAGCTTTGCCATAATGCAAGCTAGTCATGGTCTTCCGATGCATCTCCTCTGACAAAAGTGCACTAGTAACATCATCATACTTTAGCGTACTATTAAGAGTAGAGTTACTAACAGCTGTGCAAAAGATATCCCAAGAGGGTGGCAACGAACAAAGAAAAAATATTGCTTTCTGCACAAATCTGGGAAAAAAGAGAATCAAAATCATTGATACAAAGATTGAAAAGTTTTCTCATCACGAAAGCCTTATTGCTAGCCGTATCCTTTTTGAAGTGTCACATAATTTTTGCCATAAAACATGAGAAGTCTCGCATTCTAACACTCAAAAGTACACCGACTCACCAAGGTGCAGTCTAATCATAGACTTCCATAGCTCATCAAGCTCCTCCCACTAAAACTGAGTCATGTGCATATCTTCAGTTCTAGCCGCATAGGCAATAGGCAACTTTTGCTTCTTTTGGACAAGCACATCATGCATTTGGTTCTTCCAAAGCTGAAAATTAGTGCCATCAAACTTCTTTATGTCATAAATATCACGGTCTTTGCTAGTAGAGATGGTGACAAAACTACCAAAAGATTCTGGGATAATTTTAGCAGAGTCTCCTTGTATTTGGGACTATATCAACCAAAATACAAGACAAAATGACCAAGTATGTCACTCACAAAGCATAAAAGAGGGCAATGCCTCTCAAAAGCACACTGTATAGAGACCAATTGAGGCACATAATTATCAAAATGACCATAGACCGCCAAATCGGTGTCAAAAGCACCCATACCACTCTATACATGTCCTAATGCAAGGCCTTGTAAGGGATGCTCCAGCTACCTGTATCACCGAAGGTATCTCCACATTTGAGAATACCCCAGCTCAATGAAAACCTCACAATATCAACCCTCAACAACGTAGGTTATACAACAAAACGTATAGCCAAGTCTCAAAAATGGCTATCTGTCAGATCAAGTCTCAGAAATGGTCGGGACTGTTGTACTAGCCAAAAAATGGCTCCACAAAAGCGTACAATGACAGTATCCACAAAGATGTACACGTCTGCCACAACATTAAAACAGGCATCAAAATCATGTGCATGCAAATAAACATCCCTGCAGGGAGTCAAACCACTCGCAAAAGAGCTCAAACACTGTCAAAAGTGTCAACATATGCATGTATGCATAAACAACTGCTCCCACTGGAACCAGAGTATCGCAAGCACTGAAACCTATATCCTGTGAGTCAATGCCAATGCTATAGCAATAGCCAAGATCGAGGTCGAGAAGCACAGAGAAAGCTAACCAAGCCACTCTATGTACCTGTACATATACTTGTAATCGAAGAAGACAACGTCGTCAAACTCCCACTCTATGTGTGTGTATGAGTCCATTTCTAAAGAGGCTACACACTCTTGAATGCACCGTGGGCTCTCGTAGATGGAAGAGACTACAACAATGGTACCTGTATAACTGGCTATGGAAGCTCTACAGCACAAATTACCAAAAGAGGGCTAAAAAATGTAACTCCTGAACCGTATCTCGAATGGGGTTTCTGATGGTTCGAATGGCTCTAGAAGGGGGGGTAAAACTTCAGGACACCTATCGGAAACGCTCTTGGAAAGCTAAATTTGCCGATGCCAAAATTGAAACCTTGTTTGCACGCGTGGAAACAAATTCGGAATGAAACCGCTCTGATACCAAATGAAGGGGAGGAGCTGGGAGCACAGCGGAAGCGAAAAAACAAACGCACACACACACTCACACACTTAACACCATAGCCATACACACAGGTTGGAGGGGGAGAGCCAACACATACTGTGCGCCCCCTTTTCTTTCTTCTGTAGCTTATGCACTAAGGCACAATACACATTGTACTTAGTGTTAGTGGCTCCCACAAGTGTATATGTGTACACTTAAAGTTAGTAGCAGTTAGTCATGGACAGGTGGCCACATGGCCATTAAACCTAAGAACAATAGAATTAGCTATGGGTAGGAAGGTTAGACCTTCTACTTCAGTGGGTAACTTAAATTTTGTTTTGGATGGTCATGATACTTCTGCAAAACTAAGAGTTTTACCCATAGGAATCTACTATGGAATCCTAGGAATGGATTCACTTAAATCCAATGATGCTCACATACATTGTAAAGCCGTTTCATTGACTTTTGAGAATGACCAAAGCTCTAGGATCACAGTTATTGGGAAACGGGGAAAGCCTAAGCTCAAACTAGTGAACCTTACCAAACTTATGGAGAGTCATAGGAAAAATGAAAGTATTTACGCATAATAAAGATTAATCCTAAGGAAAAGAAGATAGATTCACCTGACCAGAATGGATAACAGAATCAAGTAGTAGTCCATTTGCAAAGACAGATCAAGTAACAATCCATGCAGTCTCGCACGAATTGGAAGATCTTTCCATCTCTAGGTAAGAGGTTTGGATTCAGCCAGTAAATCCCACTTTCTTCATGTTTTTGAGATCGGGAAAACAAATCAACACCAGACACCTGAATTTAGCAGATCAAACAAGTGTTGCATTAACAGAGGAGAGTGTAAACCAAGGGATAGTACGACTGTTAGAGCCGATCCTTGAAGAAGGCATCTCCAATACTTCTTCAGAGAGATCTTCCGAGTATTTCACAGAACACTTGGGACAAATAAAAGTAAACGGAAGAGAAAACATGGCAGCAGGACCATTAGACCCCTCGGCCACACTAAAGCTATTGTTCATCAAGTATCAATATGACAACAAGCAAGGTGCCAAAATATACAAAGATGGTATGGACCGCTACTATGTTAAAATAGAAGATAGACCAAGTGAGTTCAGGGACTTAGTGCCTGTGAGCTATAGCGGAGACAGGTACCTAGATGACAAGGGTATCATGTACTTGGTAGTCCTGAATCCTAACATTGTAGACAAGTGGGGATTGATGAGCACAAAAGCCAAAATAGATGAGGAACATGAGGAAAAGGCACCAACAATGAGCTTACCTAATGCGAGATTAAGGCGAGAAAACGAAACGTCGAGAATCAACATGGATAATGTCTAATTGGGGTTATACAAGTATAATAATGGAGATCAAGATCTCTATTATAGATGTGAGGAACCCTACGTCGGAGAGATGACTGAGCGGAAAAGACTTTATGTCTTCACCTACACAGAGGGAGCGAAAACGAAAATTGCAGCATACGACAAGTATGGAAGACGATATGCTGCAATCGATAAAAAAGAATTGGAAGGATATACGTACTTTGGGGGACCACTTCATCAGTATTATGTCACTCCAAGCCCACTAAGACCAGCACCTACAACTTTCATGCCAGAACCGTTGACCACAGGTGGAGGGAGGACTCATGTAGCTGATTCTTTCAGTCGACCTCATTATTCGATGCCGAGCCCCATGGGAACATTACATTCCAGAGAATCAATGGCTACGAATCGAGGTAGTGCAGTTCCTATCTCTACACATACGGCTGTAGGTCTCACATTTGCAGCCATCCCATCACATTTGCCTCCTAGTAGTAGATTTGGGGCGGGGGAGCCAACGAGAGCAACCTATGACCTCCATGATGCACGAGAACGATTAAGTCGAGACACGGGAGCAATGAGATTGACAACAGACCATAGACGGATCAGGCCATCCCAAGTAGCGAAGTGCATGCCGAAGAAGTATAGCGGATCACGAGATCCATACGTCCATGTATCGCTCTTCAAGCAAGTCTTAAGAGCAGAACATATCACTGATTTCCATACTCAATACGAGGGATTCGAGCTGACCTTGGAAGGGACGGCCTTAACATTGCGCGAGTTCGCGAAAGAATTCTCAAAACGGGGTATAAATCATAATACTGTATCGTAGATATACGCTTTTAAACAAAGGGAGAATGAAAAAGTGAAGGAAGCAACCTTGAGATTCAAGCAATACATTGAGAGGTTCGCGAGGAGGGAATTACCGCAGGACGAGAGATTGTTTGTGCTCTTCGTTGAAGGACTTAGGAATGAAACCTTGAAAAAGGAACTTCACTTGAAGGTTTGTAGTACATTTCAACAGGTTACAAGGGAAGCGTTATATCTCGTCAATAACTGCAAAGCATATGGGGAGGTGTCAGAGGATACTCATTCAGTAACCAGTGGCTCTTCATCAATTAAAAGCGAACCCTCTACCAAGAAAGATGCTCAGGCATCCTTGACGCCGATAGCTGATCAATTGATAGAGAAGGTCACAAAGAGAATGCAGCAACATATGAGATCAAATCCGGTGATGAGACAGACTCAGACGAGAAAGTGTGACATATCCGGGGGGGATCATCCGACGCCGTGGTGCACACAACAACCGAAAGCACCAGTTGTGAATGGACGAGTACTAAAATGGTGCGCCATAGAACAAAAATGGACAAATCATAGCACGGAAGAGTGTTTTTATAACAAAAACTATGTGAGGGAAAGACCATATGGGCCTCCAGCAGGACCATCCCAACCACCTCCTCCAAGATATCAAGTTGGACCAAATATGAATCTGGTAGCAGGAGCAGACAGACCTCAACCTGTGTTGGGTCAACAACCTCCATTACCACAGGAAAATAGGGCCATGATTAGGTATGCTCAACCTTGTGAAACATCACTAGGAACAAATAGTACACTTCAAGTTTCTTATTACGAGGAACCGAATGAGCCTTACGCAACAGAACCTGAATCACAAGTATACGCAGACGAAGCCTATCAACCGTGGGAAAATGGCGAGGGTATGACACCACCAACGTATGTAGCACAACCTTCGAGAGATCAATTTTTGGTAGACGAAAGAACGTTAATGTTCATCGTGAACCAGAATTACAAACCAAGAGGATATCCTAATAGAGCAGGACAACCTATGGGACCGACTCCTCAAAATCAAACACCAATTGGACAGTGCTATAGCTATGGAAGTACGGATCATTGGGAGCGTAACAGCCCATTCAAAGGTGAAAGAGTGAAAATTTTTGCGTTTTTTGACGGATGTGGTGTGAATCACATATTGCTAGATTGCCCAAAGAATCCGGACAACAAGGGAAAAGCGACTATGAATATTGTGGGGGTGATACCAAGCGCAAGCAGCAGATCAGAAACCGATCCCATTATCCAAATCAATGCGATAACCAGAGCCCAAGCCAAGGACTTAAGGAAAAACGAGTCCATGGAGGAAAGGGTAGAGTTGCCTATACCCACCAAAAATGAGAGTTTATCCGTGAGAACCCAGCGAAAATCCTGGAAGGCGAAACGAGATAGGAAGAAAACAAGAAGGGTGAACAGCCAAATTGCCATGCAAAATGAATTGCATGAAACGAAGGAGCAACTCAAACAAGAGAGAGAGAGAGAGAGAGAGTAAAACTGCTGAGGTTAACAACAAGCAGAGGAACGCTTCCTCAGGGGGATCAGTCTTGGTTGAGAAAGTGCTAGAGCCGTTAGATGCTCTATTACAAGCATATGAAGTAAGGCTAAAAATAAACCAAACTTTAGAGAAGAGATGGTTAACTTATCCTCAACCAGAAGTGGAAACGAAGTGTTTGGAAATGTGTAAATACCTCATTGAAACAGCCCAGGCATTGATGGAACCTAAGATGGTTAAAACTCCAGAACAAGAAGTGTTGATTCACAAAGAGCGAGAAAAACTAAAAATCAATGAACCAAAACAAGTAAACGAACCCAGGCCTGAAACGATATTGTCACTGGATCATCAAGTGGTGCCGAACATGACTGATGATGCTAAGTCAATGACAATAATGCCAATTACAGAAGTTGAAGAACAATGGCCACAACACTTATGGAAAACCATTAGAAACAAAAAGAACGGAAGCGCGAAGTTACAGTCTGCTCCAATTCCTCCGATTAACCTGGATAACGGATTTTATCCAACCGATATACAATCGCTGTATGGGGATGTGGGAACGGAGATTTCGGTGGAAAGCAAAGCCCAATCCTTGAAAACCCTACCTTCATTTATAGGTGAACATGAGGCACAATCGGAGATAAAGTTAGTTCCATCCCAGATGAGAACTATTCCACATATGGTTGACTCAAAAAGTCTTCAAGAGATGCTGTCGACACCTATAACATGCACAATCACGCTGTCCGAACTCTTGAGAGTCAGACCACACTTATGGGAAGACATGGGAAAACATTTGAAGCACAAAGGAGTAAAGATTCCTCTTCCGACAAACCCTACGGGAGAAGAAAACAAATGAGAAGGTCAACCCAAAGCCCAACCAGTGCCCATAAACAAGGCCGGAGATTACTGTGAAGGCGAGGAGGGTAACACAACCTTACGTGTTGAATATCAGGATATAAAAACGATAGCTATCCTAGATAGTGGAGCTGGAGTGGTGATTGCTACAAAGAAAATCTGGGAGAAATGGGGCCGTCCAGCTCTCAGGAAAACGAGAATGAAACTTCAACTCGCAGATGGGTATGTAGAGAGACCATTGGGAATCCTGGACCAAATAGTTGTAACTTCGTGTGGAATTAACTATGAGCACACCTTTGCTGCGGTGGATTTCGGGAAAACGAACAACTTTGACATTATTTTGAGACGACCATTTATGCCAACTCAAAATCATACAAGATTGGGGGTATGACCAAATCTACCTAAGGCACAAAGAGCTAATAACGAAAATCAACATGAAGGATCACAGCTATAGAGACGTTGCAAAAACACCAGTGCAAGAATTCAATTCAACCACTGTAAATGAAAAAGAAATACCTGCATGGATGCAAATGAAAGCGCATGTCTGGATGTGTTGAGCATCTGATTGTGGCGACATAATCAAAGAGGAATGTGTTCTGGAAAGATCCGTAGAAGACGAGACTTATTTCCCAGAACCTTTCCCGGAACATTTATTTGAGCCATTCGGGTGGACTCAAATATGGTCAACCTTGGACGTATGTGTTAACAAGTGCACACCTACAAAATTTTGTGACGAAGAAGGATACGACCTAGTAACGTTGCAAATGGCTAGCGTCATCCTTGAGTCAGGATCGGAGAGCAAGGAACAAAAAGAACCACCACATGAGACCGAGTGTAAAAGAATAATTGATGAGATATCTGTAGTGAACGATATAAATCGAATGGAGGAGGAATTCACGGATTCACTAAGCTGTGACCTTCCATCACTGGACGATGAAATCCAACTGATAGAGGCTGATGATGAAAGATCAAGTGCATCACAGACGAATTGGAAATATAGGTCGAGGTAGGACAGGTTTTATGAGTTTCCTAACCAAAAACCTAGTCGACAGGAGCGGTATAAATCCAAGAGAACGAGAAAATCAAGGGCGAAGAAGCATAATCCGATGCCTCTTATCAATGACAGAACAGGATATCTAAAGCTTGTCAAAGCTGATGATTGTGTCAAAGATGAGTTCACTGGCCGGTTAATCAAAACTAAACCGCGAAAAAACAACAAGAAGAACAGACACGAAAAGAAAACAACTAAATCGCGGGAAAGGGGGACAACAGGGTCTGGAATGACCAAAACAAAGAGGAAAACGGAATACAATAAGCTCAAGCAACCCCTCAGAGACATATGGACGTCTGACTTTGAAACAAATGAGGACACGAGTTCTGACAAGATGGATGCACCTTCCCATTATAAGAAGTATACCATACAAGATAGGAAAATCATAGTGCAACAACCTATGAGGGAAGTGAAGGAACCAGGTACATTGTACGACGGTCTTGAAAAAGCCAAACGAATAGATCTAGCGGATCTAGGAGAAGATCCAAAACCTGTATATATTGCCACAGATCTTACTGAAGAAGAGAAAAAGCTTTTGGTAGCTACTCTTAAACAGTATAGAGATGTGTTTGCATGGTCATACAAAGATCTTAAGGGGTTGGATCCAAGTATCTGTCAACACACAATACCCCTTAAGAATGACGCCAAACCCAGCAGACAACGTCCCTATACTTACAATGAAACGTTTACAAAAAAGATCAAGGAGGAGATAGATAAACTTAAGGAGACAGAGTTTATTTATGAAATTCAACACACCGATTGGGTTTCACCGATTGTGGTGGTCCCGAAGAAAAATGGAAAGTTAAGAGTGTGCGTCAATCTCAAGAAAGTAAACGCTGCTACGATTCGGGACAACTATCCCCTACCCATTACTGATCATGTAATAGAAAGGGTGGCAGGCAAAGAGGCTTATAGCTTCTTAGATGGCTTTTCGGGTTACAACCAACTCGCAATAAAGCCAGAGGATCAGCACAAAACGGCTTTCGCAATTGAATGGGATATTTTTTCATTCCGGGTAATGGCTTTTGGCTTAACGAATGCACCAGCCACATTTCAGAGGCTGATGGGTCATGCTTTTAAAGAATATCTAAGATAGTTCTTAGAAATTTACATGGATGACTTGTGCGTTCACTCTCTTGTAAGATTGGAGCACATAGAGCACTTGACCAAGGTGTTTGAAAAATGCAAACTGTATCAGATTTGCCTGAATCTAGAGAAATGTGTCTTCATAGTAAGACAGGGCAAAATATTGGGACATATAGTGTCCAAAAACCGTATTTCGACAGACATGGAGAAGATCAGCGTCATTGTTGATCTAACACGACCAGTAAAGGTGAAAGAGGTACAGGCATTTATGGGCCATTGTGGATATTATCGCAGATTTATCTACTCATACACTATAATTGCAAAACTGCTTTACGCGCTGATAACTAAATTTGAGTGGACGGATGAGTGCGAGAGAGCTTTTCAAACTTTGAAGCAGAGATTAATTTCCGCTCCAATTTTGAAGACTCCAGATTGGGAAAAGATATTTCACATCCACATAGATGCATCAGCGTATGCAATAGGATGCATACTTGCACAACCTGGAGAGAACAACATGGATTTTCCAATAAGTTACTCTAGTAGACAGCTGAACAATGCAGAGAAGAATTACACGACAACTGAGAGGAAGGGATTGGGTATGGTCTATGTGGTGAAAAAGTTAAGACACTACTTACTTTCCAATAAATTTGTATTCTTCATTGATCACCAAGCACTGTTGTACTTAGTAAACAAACCTTGCAGTACGGGGAGAATTGTTCGATGGTTCATCATACTGCTTGAGTTTGACTTCAGAGTAGTAGTGAAGAAAGGAACTACACACCAAAGAGCGGATCATTTATCTAGAACATGGAGAAAACCCTGTAGGAGTTGATGATGATTTGCCAGATGCGTTGACGGACGCAAAGCGGACCCCGAACCCCGACGGCCTCTAAAACGCCGAGGGCCGAATGGCTCGCCTCGAGCCTGCCACGGTAAAGCGAACAGGGGGCACCACCTAGCTTTGAGCGGCTAGGACGCAAAGCCCACGATGATATGAACACCGCAAGCCTACACACCAAGAGAGAGAGAGAGAGAGAGAGAGAGAGAGAGAGAGAGAGAGAGAGAGAACACTCGCAATTGATGAAAACAACCTCGGGGGTGTGAGGGTGAGTTATTTCTGCAATATTTACAAGGTGGCATGCCGTGGTGGTAGAGAGGTAGGGAGAGGAGATGGTGCAACCCACTTGGTGCGTTCTCTAGGGCGACTCAATGACTGTGAATACTCATTGCCAAGAGCGTGCATACGTGTGTGTGCATCGACCATTGGAGTCGAGGTATGGGTGTGGCTCCCTTCGCATGGTGCAATTTCCAAGGCAAACCCCACACATGAGACCTCCTCCTCGTGATAGTGATGGTGTCAATCCCTCCTACTACACTCTACCCAATGCTCGGTTCCACATAAGTTGCCCCCCCCCCCCCCCCCGATAGTGACCTCTCAGTGCCAATTTATAGGTGTTGGCTGCTTGGATTATGGTAATCCCAGTGTGGTTAGGGTAATCTTAATCGGGGAGACAAAGCAAGTGGTGGGCCCGGTGTGGTTGACCCTTGCTTTGTTTTGGGGAAGGTTATTAAAAGATGGGAATCTCTAGGTGGGCCTTTGTGACCATCACCTAGAGAGAGGATATTTACAATAGAAATTTTACAATGGCTCGGGTGAAAAACTGAAGATAATGGTAAAATAACCTAAAAATTACTGGGATCGCGTCGTGGTTGCGTGTTGCCGGCGAATGGTGTGATGTCGGAGCGTCGGTGTTGAGCGTACTTCTTTTCGGAGTCGGCCGGGGCATGCCTTTGGCGCATTTTCTGTTTTTGTTGTTGGCGGCGCGTGCTTTGGATCGTCTTCTTCTTTTGTTGATGTTGATGGCGTTTTGCTTATTCTTCTTCTTTTGTAATTTGTCGGTGCGTGCGTATATGCGTGTCGTGTGTATGTGTGTGAGTGTGGAAGCATATATGTATACATGTGTATTTGCGGGTGAGTGCGTATATGTATATGTGTGTGTGCATGCGTGCGTGGGAACAAGGGAAGAGGGGGTACTATATAAATATATAATGTATATATATATTTTTTTTTTTATTTTTTCTTCTCTGATGTCGGTGGCTTGTTCTACTGCGCATGGCGGAAGGAGAGGGGGGGGGGGGGGTAGGATAGGGGGGTGTGTATGTATGGTGTGTGTGAGTGTGTGTGTGTGTGTGTGTGTGTGTGTGTGTGTGTGTGTTTTTCATGCTGCTACCGTGAGGGCCTGTGTGTGTGTGTGTCGGCTGCGGACTGCACGCGGGGAAAGAGGGTGTGTGTGTGTGTGTGGGATGCAACGCGGCGCACAGCACATGGGAAGAGAGAGGGAGAGGGGGGGGGTGTTGTGGGGTGTGTGTGTGTGTGTTGTGTGTGGTGCAGTGCTGCCCGCATGGGAGAGAGAGCAAGCTTTGGCGTGCTGTGGTGGCATCCGGATGAGAGAGAGAGAGAGAGAGAGAGAGAGAGAGAGAGAGAGAGAGAGAGAGAGAGAGCCTTTGGCGCTGCCGTGAAAGGGAGAGTGAGGGACAGGGGGGAGGGGAGAGGGGTAAGGCGGGGCATGGGTTGTGTGGGTGAGAGGGAGAGGGAGGGGGGGGTGTTGATTTTGCATGGGGCTTAAGGACAAATGAGGGGGGATTAGTCAATGGGTAGGGTGTAAGGGAATATATCCGCGGGCCAAGAGGGGGGGGGAATGAGGCCGGGGGGGGTGTGAATGAGCCGAAGGAGGGTGAGGCGAGCGGGTGGGGAAGAGGGAGGAGGGAATATTGGTGGGCCAAAGAGGGGGGGGGGGGGGGGGGGGGTGGGGGAATGAGGGTAGAGAGTAATGGGTGAGTGTGATTAAGGTAAGTGTAAGAGTGGGGGGGGGGGGGGGGGTTCTCACGCGGCTCGCACCGAGCGAGCACGAGAGAGGGGTTGGGGTTTTCTTCTCTGAGTTTCTGTCTGGCCGGGGAGGGTAAATCGGGGGGAGAGAGATATTAGGAAAAGGGGGTATGTAAGGAAAATGGGGGGAAGAGAGTCAGAGGGTTTTATCCAATGCCCGTGGGGCGGGAGGGGGAAAAATAGGTTATGGGGGGGGTGAAAGAAGTTTTTTTTTTTCTTTGATTTCTGAAAGTCGGCCATCATTAGCCCTCTCTCTTTTGGCTATAGGCATTCATGCTTCTAGCCCTTCTTCAGTTTCTTCAGCTGTAGAGTTAGAGGGTTCTCCCTCTTCTGGAATGTCTAGCACGAATTATGGGTCAAACCTAAGGAAATACCTCCTCAGTCTCCATCCATTGACTCTAGTCTTGTGAATTCTCCCATCTGCTTCCATCAGCTTATAGCTGTCGTTGTCGTAGCGTTTCTTGATGATGAATGGCCCTTCCCATCTGGGTTGAAATTTCTTATCCTTCCTGGTATCAAATCTGTTGTTGTATCGCAGTACTAGCATGCCTTTTTCCAGTCCTTTCTCTTTAAGCCCTTGATTGAAAGTGAGTCGGCGTCGTTCTGTCTGTGCTGCATAGTGATTGATTGCTTCTTCCCTATCCAGTTGGAGTCTCTCTAGATCCAAGATGTGGTTTCTAAGGTTTATGATTGGACGGTGGGTCTGGCTGGCCAAGACTCGTAAGATGGCTATTTGTACCTCAATGGGTAGAATTGCCTCCTTCCCATAAACTAGATGGAAAGGGGTGAAACCTAGTGATGTTCGGAACGTTGTTCTGTAGGCCCAAAGAGCTGCCATGAGATGTTTATCCCAATCTCCTGTATGGTTGTTCACCTGTTTTGTGATGATCTTGCAAATCATTCCATTTACCTTCTCTACCAGACCATTGCATTGTGGATAGTATGGTGTGGAATGCCGACGTGTGATGCCTAACTTCTTCATCAGTTCCCCTACCACATCACCTTTGAATCCTGGTCCTCTATTTGATATTATCTCAAGAGGAGTGCCAAAACGGCAAACGATATGCTCAAAAATGAACTTTGCCACCTCTTGGGCTGTAATGCGGGTGGTGGCCATTGCTTCTGTCATGTAGTCTACACCCACTATGATGTACAGTTTACCTGATTGGGCCCTTGGTAAAGGACCAATTGCATCTATTCCCCATTTCTCAAACGGACCATATGAAATGATAGGGGTTTGTGGCTCGTAGGTTAGCGTACGATTATTGGCCACTTGACAAGCCCTACATGTTTTACACCAATGGTGCACATCTCTGTTCAAACTAGGCCAAAAGTATCATGCTTGTAGAATCTTCCTACTGGTGATATCTAGAGCAAAACGACCACCGCAGACGCCGTCATGGCAGCTTAAAATTACCTTTGTGATTTCACTGGAGGTTGGCACCCGCCTAAGAATTTGATCCTTGCCCTTACAATACAACCGGTCGTCTATAAGGCGGTACCTAGTAGCCTTCCTTACCAACCATTGTTTTTGGCCTTTAGTGTGTCCTGTTGGACATTCCCCTGTATTCAGAAAGCTGATGATATCAGGCATAGCGTCACTGCCTTGGAAGAGAGGTAGCTTTAATTTGATTGCTCCTATGGGAACACCTTGTATTCTTTCTTTAGCTAGTGCATCTGCCTCTTGATTTTCTGCTCTGGGAATATGGAAGAGCTTTACTACTTCAAACTTCTTCAGAAGGTCCTTAACTTGGCGAAGTTGACCAAGTAAAACCTGATTTTTGCACTCCCAGGTGCCATTTATCTGCCTAATCAAAAGCAAAGCGTCGCCGAACGCATTTAAGTGCTGAATTTTTTGTGAAATACATTTTTCCAGCCCAAGGATTAGGGCTGCATATTTTGCCTCATTGTTAGAGTGGGAGTGTAATAACTGCCCCATGGAGAATACTCTTTCCTGCTGTTCATTGAAAATGACCATGCCTGCTGCAGACTGATCCATTGTTTTCTTGTATGCTCTGTCAAAGAAGAGAGAGTGAGCTCTCTCTAGCTTAGGGCTCTCTTTATCTGGTATTCCTTCCTTTGCTTCCGTGTTGACCTTCAGCTTCTTCTCATAGTGGCGATGAGTGAGAATTCCTGCTAGACTAGCCCTGGTGGAATTTTCTACTTGCATGGTGTAATCAAACTCTTGTAGTCTAATTAACCACTTTGAGATCCTAGAGGATACATCCATGTGTCGCATTACATAAGGGAAAACTTCTTCCATTGTCAGGATTACAAATGGTCTAGGCAAGAGATAGGAGCGGAATTTCGTGGTAGCAAACATTAGTGCTAGAACCATGTGTTCTACTTCGGTGAATCCCTTTTCTGATGGGGTCATGACTCGACTAGAGAAGTAAATAGGGCGCATGAAAGAAGTTTTGGGATCCTTTTGCATTAGCACTTCTCCCAGAGTATCATTTCCCACACTAGGGTTTACATAGAATGGCTCATCCCACTTAGGAGGTGAAATAGTGGGAAGCTTAGATAGGACTTGCTTTACTTCAGTGAGCTGCTGCTCATTCTCTTCACTCCATGAGAAAACATCCCTTTGGGTGAGTTGTTGTAGGGGAAGGACTACTTGAGATAGTAGGTGAATGAACCTGCTTCAATATCTTACCTTCTGAAGGAAGGAAACCAACTGCTTGGCGGTGGTGGGAGATGATAAAGATATCAGAGCCTAAATTTTGCTAGGGTCAGCCTCGATTCCTTTTGCTAAAATTACATGACCAAGGAGAGTGACCTTTCTCTCACCAATGTGACACTTGTCCACGTTGAGTTGGCCACCTAGGGTTTGTATCCTGGTTAAGCCATCATAGACTTTGCTTAGATGAAGGGCTCGTGAGCTATAGATGCAAAAATCATCTATGAAAACCCATATTGATGTTCCAAAGTAGGGTTGGAAAACAAATGTCACATAGCGTTGAAATGTGGCTGGGGCGTTGGTGAGGCCAAATGGCATCACTCTGTAGGCAAAACATCCCCAAGGTGTGATGAAGGTTGTTTTCTTCTGATCCTCCTCCAGAATGCTAATCTGGAAGTATCCTGAGTAGCCATCGCATACTGTGTAGCGTTCATGACCTACCACTTCATTGAGTATTTCATCCTGGAATGGGAGGGGAAAATGGTCCCTCTTCGTGGATGCATTGAGCGGTTTATAATCCACACAGACTCTCCATTTACCATTTTTTTTTTTGTAACTACTACTGGGGAGACCCATTCTGAGTCTTCGACAAGGTAGATGAAACCTGCTTGTAGCAAACTCCTTACTTCTTTAAGCAATGCCTCTTGTTGAATTACTCCAAGTCTTTTGAGCTTCTGTACTACGGGTTTACTGCCTTCCTTGAGCTTTATGTGGTGTTGCACTACTGTAATTCCTGTGATCTTATCATAGCCATCAATGAGCAAAGTAGTGAAGTTGCCTAACATGGAGACATACTCCTTCCTTTCTTCATTGGTTAACTCATTTGAGAGCATTTTTTGTAGCTTACCTGCATCCTCCAATGACTGCTTACCTGATGGTCCCTCTTGGTTTGCTGAGGTTGCTTCAGATTGTGTTAAGCTGTTTGGGTCTTTAAGAATGACTCCCATTACTTCGATGCTACTGTCACTCCCATCAGTGGTGGTTGTGTCTTCTCCTGAGGTAGACGAGGAGTCGCTGGTGGACTCTTCTTCTGACGCCTCCAAGATCATATTGCGTTGCTTTCCAGTCCTCATGTCGTAGAATATGGACTTCCCTTTAGCATCCTTCATCTGGATCATCCCGGTGCTCCAGTCTTGTTTGGCTTCCATGGCCATAAGCCAAGGCCTTCCAAGAATGATGGGGTAGCCCTCCCCTTTGTGTGGCATGACGAAGATGTCTACCTCCACTTCCGTATTGAATGCTTTTACTTTGACCGCATTTACAATGCCTACGCATTTTACTCTTACATTGTTTGCCATCGTAACTCGGTAGGGTGCCGGCCTACTTACCTCTAGACCTAGGTGGTGCATCATCTTCTCACTCATGACGCATATTTGCGCGCCACCATCTATGTAGACGTTTGAAATCCGCTGCCCTTTGATGTGAGCGTCCATGGTTGGCAAGATGTCATCGAGATCCCTCCCAGAGATAGCCCCAGCTATCCGTGGTTTTGATTTCCTGGTACTTATCATTTTTGTCCATTGCCTCCTCATTCTGGGTGCAAGGTGGAGTAATTGGGGCCAAGTTATCTTCGGGCCCTGCATTAACACATCCTGAACTAAGTCATAGGGTTGTGCTTCCTCACCCAGTGAGAAGTCCACGATGTCTATCTTCCACCGCGGTTTAGCTGCTTGCTTGCTAGACTCGGCTTTCCCTTTCATCTTCTCTTCCTTTTGAGATTCCTCCTCGTGCCTCGCACATTTCACTCCCATAGCATCCACTTCTTCTACCTTCGCTTTTCCTTTGTGCTTCTCTCGAGCTGACTCTTCTACCTTCGCCTTCCCTTTAGCCTCTAAGCTAATGACACTCACCGCTTGGTTCACCGTAGGTGGTGGGGGTAGTGGCGGAATGAGAGGTTGGGGTGGTGGTTGCTGTTGTATAGGTGGTTGCAGGATTTGGATTGTTGGGATTGGTCCTGGCTGCCTTGGTGGTGGTCTTACTCTTGGCGGAGAGATCTGATTCTGTCTCCCTCCTCTATTGAAATTCTGCCTTCTTGGGTGTGGGTAGTAGTACATTCCATGGCCGTCTTCCCCGCAGTTGTAACAGTGGTATTCTGGGTTCTGCCTTCGTTTTCCTCTTCCTTGTTCTGGATTTCTTCCAGATGCATGCCCTTGCTGCACCAGATGCACAGATAAACTCTCTAGTTGGGTGGTGATGCGACTCAGCAGGTCTTGTTGTTCCTTTGCTGTCTCCTGTGGTTGGACTCTATGATTGTTTGTTGCAGCCACTGGGGTTGGTCGGGCCGAGCTTGTTTCCTCTGACTCGTTTACTCTTGCTTGCATGCGCAGCTTCTTGTCTTTAAGGCGGGTACTTCGACAGCCAACCCATATGTTGCAGGAAACCTTCCCTTCACCTTCTCTCTAAGCGGTGACCATAGACCAGCAATAAAACGGTCGTTCTTTAGGAAATTAGGCGCTCCTTTGCCTTCCTCCAGTGTGGCAACCCACCTCTCCCATAAGTCCACAAACTTTGACTCATAGGTAGCGTACTCCAGCAGGTCTGCCTGCTTTAATTCTGTCAATAGCTGCCATAGCTTCTCCGAGGTTGTGCCTCCACCAAACCTCTTTACAAAAGCAGCCCTTAACACATCCCATGCATTCTTGGTAGCCTGGGGCAATGCATTATACCAGGACTTGGCCTCTATTTTCATCAGTAGAGGAAAAATTCTGCGTCGTGAAGCGTCGTCATCTTTGTTGGAGACGACACAAGCAATTTCAAAATCGTCCAAAAAATCAGTGGTGAGATCCTCACCCTTCTTTCCACTGAACGTGGGGAAAGAAACACTTGCCATGGTGGTGACTCGGGAAATTACAGACCTTTTTTTTTTTTACATCAACAGCAACGGCTCATAGCGGTTTTTACAGGGGCGAATGGATAGGCTAAAACAGGATAAAGATAGAGACATTAAAGGAATGATGGTAATCTAGTATGGGGAGAATGATAGGGTTCGGGGAATTGAGGATTTCTCCTAGTACTGCCGCACCGAATAGGTAAACGATCTTCTTTTGGTAGAAGACTTTCCTATCTACATAGATATTCACATGCATATGCTGCAGGAATTTGAACGGGAATGCCGTCGGCCCGTTTTCCATCATGCACAAAGGGTGAAATACTTACTTATACTCTTACCGTGCCAGTGTTGACGAGTCGGCACATCCACAAGAGGTCGTCACCTTTCATGGGCTCTACCCTTCCTTCGTTGCTTAGCACGTACAGGGTGATGGCGACGCGTCGGACCACTCCCAGTCTCTTGGCTAACAGCAATTGTAGGTAATTTCCGTAATCAGCGTGTTGCATGAATTCTACTCCATTCAGTTGCAGCTCATCTCCAGCCCATTGGGTCTCTCCCGTGGTAGAGAGCTTCTTCAAGATAAGTTGTACAGGGAGGGGAGGAAGGTCCTCCACTCGCTTCCCAAAACAGCGAGCAGTAGCCGAACCACTCTTCTCTAAGACATGGGAATCTTCTCACCACTTCTTCTTCTGGATTGTCGAAGTGGATTGGTAGCACTCGCATGCGTCGTGCAAATCGGTAGGCGACCTTCCGCCGCTTAGCTTCGGATGACTTCTTCTTTGAACAAGTGGGTACAACCCGGCTCTCTGAGCTTGAAGCACTTGCTTGGCTAGATGCTTCTCCCTTCGGGGTCATGTGTTTCCAGGCTAGCCTGTCATAATAATCAATATCTAATTCTCCTAAATGATTTTCTCATATTAAACTGATGATTTAATGTGGGGAAGTGCCAGGGGAGAAAAAGCTAGAATATTGGTTAAGCTAGCAGACCGGCCATAGTAGGGATTCAAAGGAGGGAAAATAGGGATCCAAAGGGGGGGCCATCTGCAAAAGAGCCATGTGCAACAATGGGCTAAAAAGACCTTAAGGTTCAGCCCATTAAGACTTCCAAAGGTCAACCCTAGGGAAAATTGGATGCTTTGTGTGTGCTCTAAAAGTCTTTGCACATCCCTACAGGGGAGGGGGCAAGCCCTAAAGGTAGGGGATGAGAGAGAAAGCCACACACACACACACACACACAAGCTCCCTTTACACAAAGGGAATGAGGGACACATATCAGCTCCCTAGGCCAGATGCCCACAAGGTGTGCCCAATTTCTATTGGATGACCCTTGAAGTGGACCAATGAGAATCAAGCTAGAGTAAATCTAGTTTAATTAATTTAAAAACATTTAATAAAAGAAACCAATGAGAATTAAGTCTCCTAGAAGACTATTGGGTAGTCTCCCAAGGGGTCCAATGAGCATTCAGGAGCCCCATGGCTTGCCTGATTCCTATTGGCCAGGAGGCAAAGGGGTCCAATGAGAGTTTAGTTTAATTATTTAATTACCTAAAGCTCTCACAAAAGGGGAAAAGGGGACACATGTCAGAAGGCTATCACTTATGCTGCTTAATTGTAATTGGCTTGACTTGGGGAGGGCCAATGAGGCTTCAGGAAGAGCAATTAGCAAGATGACTCGCCCAAGAGAGAGAGGGGACTGATTTTTGCAAGGATTATCACACACACACTCACACAAGCTCATGTGTGAAGAAAGAGAAGACTATCTCTTCCCAAGCTTTAATGGAGAACTCATCACCTACTCCAAGCTTGTGAGATAGAAGCCTACATCAACACTCTCTTGGCATGTGGATGCAAATCCAACCAAGAGCCAAGCTTTAATGCATGCTCATCTCCTCTACCAAGATAATTACTAAGCTAAGCTATGCTAATATGAGTGATTATGTGAGGAGATGTACATCTTTCTCGTAAGATACTCCTTCTTCCTCTCAATCTACTCTCATACCCTGCTAGCTCTCACCATCTTCGAAGGTATGTGAGGTCTTGGGTTTGAGAACGGGGATAATTCAAGTTGTGTTTGTTAAGTGTTTTGCTTAGTGCATGAAGTTTCCATCTTCATTGCACTAGCTAGTCTTGAAGGAACACAAAGAATGGTATTGTACAATGTCTCTCTTGATGGGAGAAACCATAATACAAAGCCTTTTGGAGGGGGGACCGGCTCCATGCAAATCCGGTCCTCAACTGTTGTCAATAGCTTAATTTCTCTCTCTTTTGAAAGTATTGTCGATGCTATCTAACTAGGTGTTATGCTTTTTGTTGCTCTCTCTCCACCCAAGCACTCTTGTAATTCTCATTAGGAATCTATTCTAATGAAATGCCCACTATGTTCATGCTAATTTCTGCTACACATAAGTTATTAGGCCATTAAATGTTACACTAGCCTATCTTCTCCTTGCCCTTGGCTCGAGCAGCCCCTTTAGGCCACTTTGGGGTTTTATCTTTGACTGCAGTTTCTTTAGGGAAAAGAGGCCTCACCGTCCGCTTTCCTTCCTTGAAGTGAATGACCTCCTTGCGATGAATGTCAATGTAGAAGACTTCAGCCCTTCCGCTGCCTCCGTTGCTGGCACTCATTGACCGTGTGCCTTGGTTGACAACAGTGATGGCACCTCACCAATCTGCCACCTGATGCTTTCGATTTATAGCTAGAACGAACGATACGAGATGGAGACTTTACCTCTTGAATGTTGATGACACTGCAGCCTGGCAATAGCACCTCAATGAAGGTGGCTAGGGCCTCCTTCGTCTCTTCTTCTTCCGCCATCCAGTTAGAAAATTCCTTTAGCCACTCATCCATGATTGATAGTGGGCGTCACTTTCAACATTGTAAACTGAAGGGGTCTTAGAAAATCCCTCCTCAGTGGGGGCACCAAATGACGGACGCAAAGCGGACCCCGAACCCCGACCGCCTCTAAAACGCCCGGGGCCGTATGGCTCGCCTCGAGCCTGCCACGGTAAAGCGAACAGGAGGCACCACCTAGCTTTGAGTGGCTAGGACGCAAAGCCCACGATGATATGAACACCGCAAGCCTACACACCGAGAGAGAGGAAGGGAGAGAGAGAGAGAGAGAGAGAGAGAGAGAGAGAGAGAGAGAGAACACTCGCAATTGATGAAAACAACCTCGGGGGTGTGAGGGTGAGTTATTTCTGCAATATTTACAAGGTGGCATGCCGTGGTGGTAGAGAGGTAGCGAGAGGAGATGGTGCGACCTACTTGGTGCGTTCTCTAGGGCGACTCAATGACTGTGAATACTCATTGCCAAGAGCGTGCATACGTGTGTGTGTATTGACCAATTGGAGTCGAGGTATAGGTGTGGTTCCCTTCACATGGTGCAATTTCCAAGGCAAACCCCACACACGAGACCTCCTCCTCGTGATAGTGATGGTGTCAATCCCTCCTACTACACTCTACCCAATGCTCGGTTCCACATAAGTTGCCCCCCCCGATAGTGACCTCTCAGTGCCAATTTATAGGTGTTGGCTGCTTGGATTATGGTAGTCCCAGTGTGGTTAGGGTAATCTTAATCGGGGAGACAAAACAAGTGGTTGGCCCAGTGTGGTTGACCCTTGCTTTGTTTTGGGGAAGGTTATTAAAAGATGGGAATCTCTAGGTGGGCCTTTGTGACCATCACCTAGAGAGAGGATATTTACAAAATGGAAATTTTACAATGGCTCGGGTGAAAAACTGAAGATAATGGTAAAATAACCTAAAAATTATTGGGATGGCATCGTGCTTGCGTGTTGCCGGCGAATGGTGTGCTGCCGGTGTGTCGGTGTCGAGCGTACTTCTTTTCGGAGTCGGCCGGGGCATGCCTTCGGCGCATTTTCTGTTTTTGTTGTTGGCGGCGCGTGCTTTGGATCGTCTTCTTCTTTTGTTGATGTCGATGGCATTTTGCTTGTTCTTCTTCTTTTGTAATTTGTCGGTGCTTGCGTATATGCGTGTCGTGTGTATGTGTGTGAGTGTGGAAGCATATATGTATATATGTGTATTTGCGGGTGAGTGCGTATATGTATATGTGTGTGCGCATGCGTGCGTGGGAACAAGGGAAGAGGGGGTACTATATAAATATATAATGTTTATATATATTTTTTTATTTTTTCTTCTCTGATGTCGGTGGCTTGTTCTACTACGCATGGCGGAAGGAGAGAGGGGGGGGTAGGATAGGGGGGTGTGTATGTATGGTGTGTGTGTGTGTGTGTTTTTTTTTTTTTTCATGCTGCTGCCGTGAGGGCGTGTGTGTGTGTGTGTCGGCTGCGGACTGCGGACTGCGCGCGAGGAGAGAGGGCATGTGTGTGTGTGTGTGGGATGCAACGCGGCGCACAGCGCATGGGAAGAGAGAGGGAGAGGGGGGGGGTGTGTTGTGGGGTGTGTGTGTGTGAGGGAGTGTGTGTGTGTGTTGTGTGTGGCGGCATCCGGATGAGAGAGAGAGAGAGAGCCTTTGGCGCTGCCGTGAGAGGGAGAGTGAGGGAGAGGGGGGAGGGGAGAGGGGTAATGCGGGGCATGGGTTGTGTGGGTGAGAGGGAAATAGGGGGGGGTGGGGGGGGTGGTGTTTTTGCATGGGGCTTAAGGACGAAGGGGGGGGGGGGGGGGGGGGGGGGGTCGTGTTTTTGCATGGGGCTTAAGGACAAAGGGGGGGGGGGGGATTAGTCAATGGGTGGGGTGTAAGGGAATATATCTGCGGGCCAAGAGGGGGGGGGAATGAGGCCGGGGGGGTGTGAATGAGCCGAAGGAGGTTGAGGCGAGCGGGTGGGGAAGAGGGAGGAGGGAATATTGGCGGGCCAAAGAGGGGGGGGGGGGGGAATGAGGGTAGAGGGTAATGGTTGAGTGTGATTCAGGTAAGTGTAAGAGTGAAGGGGGGGTGGGGTTCTCACGCGGCTCGCACCGAGGGAGCACGAGAGAGGGGTTGGGGTTTTCCTCTCTGAGTTTCTGTCCGGCCGGGGAGGGTAAATCGGGGGGAGAGAGATATTAGGAAAAGGAGGTATGTAAGGAAAATGGGGGGAAGAGAGTGCGAGAGTTTTATACGATGCCCGTGGGGCGGGAGGGGGAAAAATAGGTTACGGGGGGGGGTACCGAGAGTGGGGGGGGGGGGGGGGGGGGGTGAAATGAGTTTTTTTTTTTTCTTTGATTTCCGAAATTCGGCTATCAGCATATCTTTTCAACATTGAAATGGTTCTAAGATGGAGCGAGGATGTAATTCCTTTGCTGACTATCAGGTCATTGAATGTGACAAGACAACCATCTACCATTACAGCATCCAAATCATTGGTAATGTTGGCAGGCAGGCTATACAAATAGGGATCGGATCAAATCCTTAGGATTTGTGTTGAGTCGAGCGAACGGGAATTGTACCTAAACCAAGCTCATGTACAAACAACGGGGATTCACAATGGGCATGCACAGATGTATCAAAGATTGATGATAATGGGTGTGTATTGGCCAAAAATGCGACATAGTGTTCATATGCATGTCAAATATTGCGTTAAATGCACGCTTCAAAAGCCAATAGAGCACGTGACTCTATTCAAATTATCTGTAGCACCCCGATGGAGTAACTACATTGTTGAATACCTCACCACCACTAGGATACTGCCTGAAGGGATGAGTAGATCACGTATCAAAACGACCATGAAAGAGGCAGAAAACTATGCATTGATTGAGAACACTCTTTACAAGAAGGGAAAAGACAATCAATTGAGAATGTGCACGACTGAGAAGGAATACATTCCTATCTTAGAGCAAGCACACGGTGGACAAGCTGGTGGACATTTCTCAGCTGACAAAACGGCCAAAGAAATTCTTATTGTAGGCATATGGTGGCCTACACTATTCATGGACACTGAAGAGTTTGTGAAACGATGTGACAATTTCCAGAAAGCAAAAATTCCTAGAGCACGAGATGATATGCCCTTAAGGCCAATGATGGGGGCAAGAGCGTTTGCGAAATGGGGAATAGATTTTGTAGGACCGATAGTTCCTCCGGGATATAAATTGCACGCTCAATACATTATTGTGGCAACAGATTATCTAACAAAATGGGTGGAAGCTAAAGCAACAACCAAAAATGATGCAAAAACGACAACACACTTTTTGTATGAGAACATTTTCACCAGATATGGCTTACCAATTGAGCTAGTGAGCGATAGAGGAACTCACTTCATCAATGAGGTGATCGAATTCCTATTGGATGAATTCATGGTAATTCACAGGAAATCGCTCCTTATCACCCACAAGCGAACGGCCAAGCCGAAAGTACGAATAAGATTGTGGTGACAATTCTCACCAAAATTGTTGAAGAATCGAAAGCTGACTGGGATCAAAAGATGCATTCAGCCTTATGTGCATATAGAGTAGCTTACAAAACGTCAATCGGAACGACTCCGTTCAACATGGTTTATGGAATTCAAGCGATTTTTCCACTTGAATTCCTTATCCCCACGCTCCGAGTCGCTAAACAATTAGAATGGACAGGCCATGAATTATCCAATCAGATGGATGTCCTAGAAAAACTGGATGAAACTAGATTGAGAGCCGTTGCATCAATCTACGTGCAAAAACGAAACATCAAATCATTCTTTGATCAACATGTTATCAACAGGGAATTTGCTATTGGGGATTACTTCTTAATGTATACCCTGAAACAACATTCTCGGAAACTCAAAAAGCGAGGGAATGGACCCTATGTGATTCATGACTTATCATCTAGCGGTGCCATTAAACTTGCGACATTAGAGGGAGAGGAAATGCCTAACTGGATTAGTGGTTTTAAACTAAAGAAATACAAAATACCACTCACCACAGAGATGCTTTCCAAAATACATGTGCGAAGGAGCGCAAGAACAAAGTAGAGGAAACAAAAGCTAAAGCGCAAGAGGAGGCCAAAGTCAGGATTTTAAAGTGAAAACAAACCTTACAACAAAAAAGACTTCCTCAACTAGCAGATACGGCTCAAATTCCTTTGTCTATAATTCAAACTGATGAGCAATGGGAAACAGGAATCGATGTTCACATCAATGTCAGACTCCCGCATGGCAGATATCAACGAGCATTGATTGACACAAGAGCAAGAGTCAATGCGGTCAACTTCTCCACTTACAAGATGCTTACAGATGAACCCCTCGTGCAATCCACACGGGATCTACAAGCAACAAACGGTGCAACAATGCCAACATTGGGGGTAGTAAACTTACCAATTAATCTTAATGGAAATAGTTGTCCTCATCAATTTTTTGTAATGAAAGATGGAGAAATCAGAGAATCAATATGCTTGGGAGTTCCATGGATGAGAATGTACAATGCAATCTGAATGGTCAGAACATGCGTTAAGGTACACACACGACTCTAGCGTGTACATGACTCCATTCGCCAAAACAGATCACTCGTGGCCGAGCATCCCCATCGACAAAAAGCAATCGGCTAATCAGCCAAATACACCACAAAAGGTTATTCGGAAAGTATGGATAAAGAAAAGATTGCTGACCAACAAACCGAGCAAGATATGGCTACCTAAGGACAAACTCCAGACGGCAGCAACATCATCTCAAAGACCTTCAAAAGTTACTACAAAGTAGAAATGGCAACCAAAACTGGAGAAAACTAAAGATTCGGCGACAGAGCTCGAAAGCAAACCCAAAACTCAAAACAAGAAGCCTGAACCTCCAAAATGGCATTGGAAACCTGTGAAAACTAAAGCAGAATCTGTAAAGATGCAACAAACCACATACAAATGGGTTCCAAAAATAGTTGCCATCACAACACCAACAATCAAGGAAAGAGCAATTTGATTGCAAGCTCTTCTGTTCCATAAACAGCTACCCTCGCCATCAAAATCCATTGAAAATTACATTCAGTCCCCGCATCTTGCACAGCACATTGTTACCCAACACATTGTCTCAACCATCAGAATAGGGCCACATTACATGGCCATGCATAGACACAAATTCCAAAACCCATGCACATGCACCCAACCTTCGTACGGGACGACTTAGACAAGGAAGGGGGGAGTAATTGATGAATCTAGCAACAGTCAGGGCCATTAAGGGGTCCAACGTGTATATATGTACATAATGTGTGTATGTTTTCATTATTTAGAGTTCAGTTTCGAACATATGCGATCAAAACCTGGCATTTTTAGCGTTTTTGTATCATTCGACCAGCATAATAATGAGCTGTAATGACAAAATCCGGAGCATTGGGATGCTTCTAGAGAAAATATATGCTTAGGGGTGAGTACAATAAATTTGGCTAATTTTGCCAGTTAATAAGTATTTCCAATTTATTTTGTTTGATTTTCGTTAATAAAACATCAAAAATGAAAAAATCTCGCTCACAAGTGTCGGAATCAAATTCTGGAAGCAAACGCCAAAGTATCATAATAAGTCTATCAAGCATGGAAGATATGAAGCTAATCTGAAGATGTTGAATCTCAACCTTAATAATCATGACTACATTTTGCCAAAATCGCATCAAATGGTCATACGACGCCGGAACGACAAGCGGTTCGACCCACAGGTGGTATGTAGATTATATCGGGATCAAAGGTGAGAAAAATCAGCCCTGTGTCACGAAAATCTCGGGAAGATATAGGCCAGGTAGGCTAAACTCTAGCTCATTGTTCATTTTCACCTTTTGAGAGAGAAGGAGAGAGCTTTTTGACCTAGAGCGAGCTGCCACGTTTCTACCCCGTACGGACGGTCGGAGCTAGCATTTCACACCAGATTTCACAGGTAGGTTCCTTATCAAGTAAAGATCAAGTCTATTACTCATGCAAGCGCGAATCATTGCACAAATGGGCGAAGGGATCAAATCAAAGTCGGATTGGGTTGAAGAGGTCAAGGGCCCTTAGAGGCATCCAAAAAAAACTTTTTTTCAGGCACAGAACACATCAATGTGCTCTCCACAAGGTCAGGAACAAAGCCATATGGTCAAATCACAATTTGGTGGTGGTACACCGATCGCGATCGGTGTACCTTACTGAAAAAAACTGGGACAGAACATGCAAAACACCTCCCCTCAGCCTCTCCTACAATCTGCTGGTGTCAAAATAAATTTCGGCCTCCATGGTACGATTGTGATCGGTGTCCCCAGATGCAGGTTTTGCAACTTTTGACCTGGCCCAGGCTTGGAACTCAATTAAAAGTACACTCTCTTGAATTTTCAAGGAAAATGCACAAATTTTGCTCATGGAATGGGCCTAATTTGTCTAACACAACCGAAAACGGAAAATTTGACCTACAACTACCAAAATCCGGTTAAAATAATGATGGATGGTTTGAAAGGTACACTTGTCCGACTAAGAGTTAGAACAGTTGTAGAAAACCTCGAATGGATCTCAGAATCTCCTACAAGTACAGCTATAGTCATTTCAGTCTCGAATGATCACACCAAGATAGAATTGGTGCCGAGCCAATGCCAAAAACCAAAAGGTCACTTAGGGATACTCAAGCATCACATGGATATCCAAGAAATGCCTGAAAAATGCACAAATCTAGAAAACCTCCTAAGACAGTATAAAGTGCCTGATCAAGTCAAAATCAGACAATGGAGTAGGCTGATGGTGGCAGAACTTCATGGAAGCAGTGGGAGCTCTAAAACTAACTTCAACTAACTCCAGGATCCAACCAAATTTCATCAGGAAAACCCAATATGGTTAGACTTAGTAAAATATGGTCAAACAGTGAAAAATTGCTCTAATTTGTTCATTTTAAGTCCAAACTTGGAAAGAAATCATCAGTGGGCTAGGCAAGCACAGGGGTTCATGACCATCTAGTTTTCACCAAAAAAAGGCCCAAAACACCGATCGCGATCGGTGTACCTCAGCTTCAGATTTTGACCAAAACCTATCAGATCCCTTGTATACATCTTGTTCAAGTCACCAACCAAGTTTCAAGCCATTTGGACGTCAAAAACTCATAAAAAGTCAGAGTCTAGTCCAAAACTCCCTTGTAACCCAGAATTGGGACCTGTAAACTCAAAAGTGGTTCAAATGAAACACAGAGTGGACCAAAATGACCCTCCAACTATCAGCAACCCACTCATGTGATCAAATCTAATTTTGGCCTCTGTACTATGATCGCGATCGGTGTACCTCAGCTCCATAATTGGCTCAGATTTTAATCAGTCATAGCTCTAGTCTTCCTAGTCCCACTGGTGAAATATGGACAAGAATGGATGAAATTTGCTCAAGTTATGATCAGTTTTAACTTTTGAACTGTTTTTTACTAAAAGTCTAAATGTGATTGATTGCGAAGGGAAAATCCTGACAGCTTATGGTTCTCCTGACACATAATGCCTCGCCAAAAGAAAGAAAGGCAGTGGACAGCAGCACCATATGAAGTGGAGGTGCTCGCTACAAATGAAAAGGCTCACATCTCGGATGAAATACTTGCTCAAATCCATGCCCACATATTCATCTCGAAGTTTAAGGATGATGATGGCGACTTGGTAAAGACAACTATCATGCCACGAGAGATATGGAACCTCCACCGAAGGTCGGAGGTAATAGAGGCAGTGCGAGCTGTACATTTGGAGCAATTTTTCAAATTACAGCCATGGGGAACAGATTACATGAGGGCCCACTAGCTCATGAGCTCGATACAATATGATGGGCAAGCAATGCTCACGGACAAGGATGGATCGAAGGTGAAAGTAAAGATCACAAAAGAAATCATCAACGAAGCTTTGCATTTCCTCCCAGGGAAACACGATTTGCTGGCAAAGACAAAGTCACTGGATAATGAGAAGGCATTTGTCAAAGCAAAGGGAAACAAATACAAATACAGTGACATGATATACGGAGAGCTGGAATTGACGATGAGATTGATATCTCAGCATTTCAGAGTACAAAAGCCTCCTCGCTACGCTGAGCCAATCCTGCACATTGTCGTGGTCATGGCTCTAGTGACGGCCGAAAATAGAACCATTCGCTGCGACTACGGTTCTTACATTCTGGAAAACCTTATTGAAGAAAATTTGAAAAGCTGGACAAAAAACAAAAGCTACATGAATGCAGGGCCAATGCTAACCAGAATAGCATACCAGGCTTTGGGAATGATCGAAGATTTGCCAGCTGCCAGCTCTCAAACGGCCCTAATCCAGAAAGCCAAGCTGGTTGCTCATTCTGTAAGGACGGCCCCTGGCGCGACATCATTGCGCTCAGCAAAGGCCACCAACAAAAGCTCGAGTGATGAAGAAAAAACAGAGATAGATGATGAGGGAAAATCTCAAGAGTCGAAAGACAAAGGGCCATCAGAGTTTGAAGAAAGCGAGGAGGAAGACTCCACAAAGCCGCTCGAGAGAAAAAGAGGGGAGAGAAGTGCAGTACCGCAATCAGACCTGCAAAAAGCATATGTGGAAGCTCAAAAAAGAGTCGAGGAAAGAAGAACCAAGTTACGGGCTGACAGACAGGCTAGAGCGGCTGCAACACAAAAGGCACAAAAAAGAAGATTTGAAAGGGAGAGGCAAGCAAGAATAGATAATGCAACTCGCATACGCACGGAGAAGCAAAGGTTAGAAGCAGAGCAAAAGGCTGCGAAAGTGGACTTCTCTTCGCAGTCCACTGCAGGAACGAAGGAGAAAGACGCTGCTGATGAAACAAACCAGGCAGAGCAGCTAAAGAAGATCCAAAGAGAAAGGAATCTGGAAGCGCGATGGGCGGCGGATCTCACCCGCCAAAGAATCATCAGAATTTTAAAGAAAAGAAAAGCGGAAGCATCTGCTTCGCAACAAGGGGAAGAGAATTCAAAAAAGAGGCATGTACGACAAGAATCAAGCTCACCTCCTCCCTCGCCCAAATCACCTCCTCCCTTGCCCAAATCGCCTCCTCCCTCGCCAAAATCTCTTCCTCCTCCCCCTTCTCCATCGAACAAAAAATAGCCAACTCCTCCCCCTTCTCCCTCGCAAAAGGAGTTTATACCTCCTACAGAAGCCATCAGATACCACAAAGCCCGCCAGGCAGTGGTTGGTTTTGATTACAAGAAAACTCTAAGGGAATTAGAATAGCAATTCCAGTGTCAACATGTGGTGCTAAGTGAAAAGGAAAGGCAGGTACAGGAGGCCCAACAAAATCAAGCATCTGGGCAAGAGGAGTTAGAAAGCCTGAGGGCGCAACTAGAATGCATAACGGAGGAGAGAGACCTTGAGCAACAACAGGCTCAGTCTCTGATCAAAGACTTGGTGGACGTCAGGACAGACTTGACCGCCAAAGAAAAGGAGTTCCAAGAAGTGACGACAAGAGTACAGAAAGCAACAGAGTAGCTTGCCTACGAGAGTGCAAGATTTCAGAGGCTTAGCAGTTCATACAATACTGTCAAAGGCACTCTGACAACTTTGATGGCGAATTAGGAACCTGCTGGGGCATTGGTCTCCACATCTGACGATGCCACAGCAGTGAACACTATAGCGGCACTAAAAGCGGAGCTAGAGCAAGAAAAGCTTCAAAGACGCCTGCTCGTATCAGGAATGGTGGCCCAGACAGCAGCAAATGAGCTAAAGCTAAAAGAAATGAAAGAGCAACTAGCTCAAGCAAGCGCCGAACTACAGATTCAGAAGTAGATTGGTGACACGCTACTAAAGGAAAAAGAACATCTGCTTTTTCAACAACATATCAAAGTAGACAAAGCCCAGACTCAACCACAAATGCTGCCCGCAAAACAAGTGTCAGATTTGCCTGGAACATCACACCAAGGGCAACAAGAGCATGATTTTGAAGGGCCAGATCTGGATATAAGAGATGAGCTCAATGAGAGCATTCAGGACATGCCAGAGGGGCGAGCAAAGGAGTACATGCTCTATGAAAAGAAGATAATGGAGTCAGCAGCCCTGGCATACTTACAACCAGAAGAGCAGGTGGAAGGATTTGGCCATGAGTACCTCCCGTTTCCTCTGCTATGCCATGAAGCGATTTTGTGGAAAGAAAAGATGCGGCCAGCCTTGCCACGAAACAAAGATGGGGGTTACGAAGGCATTGCACTAACAGCGGAAGAAGCTCAGATGCTTGTCGATGACCACCCCAAGTGGAGGCAGAAGTGGTTGGACAAAAGGCCACAGGATCTAACCAATTACCACAACGCTCCTCAACATATACAAATAGATCCTACATTCTGCCCAGTCCCTAGAAGACGCACGTGGAAAGACTTCACCACATGGAAAGGGTCAAGGCCGCAAAAGCTGAATTACCCGGTTTTGACAACACAGCAACCCCCTACGGTGGAAGAAGGTCAAATGCTTGTCGATGACCACCCCAAGTGGAGGCAGAAGTGGTTGGACAAAAGGCCACAGGATCTAACCAATTACCACAACGCTCCTCAACATATACAAATAGATCCTACATTCTGCCCAGTCCCTAGAAGACGCACGTGGAAAGACTTCACCACATGGAAAGGGTCAAGGCCGCAAAAGCTGAATTACCCGGTTTTGACAACGCAGCAACCCCCTACGGTGGCCTACATGGTCAGCACACTGAATTCGACAGTCACATTGTTGCGGGATGTCCCCGACTTGGCGTGCCAAATGTTAGTAAAGATAGTTCGGATGATCGTCACTTGCATCCAGGTGTTTAAAGACACTGAAGGCGACGATCATCCATGGAATTTGTTCTTGGAAGGACACAGAGGAATCTGCTAGAATCTACAGGATTCACCACCATGACACATCTTGATGGCCATGTACTCCAGGCTAATGTACCTGCCCTCCCACTACTTGCAAACATTCGAAGAGGCCTTCGTCACAGGATTCTTCGAAATTGACTCAAGGATTTTCCATCCTATGGCAAAGGACCTCAAGGCAAGGTATGTAGCATACCAACATACGTTATCTGAAAATCCATTCAGAAAACATCAAGAAGCCCTAGAAGCCGTCCTATGAACGAGAAGTTTTTCAGCAACACTTGCTTCATTGGAGCCACATCAATGGCCAAAGCATTGAACATGCACGAGGGCGTGCAAGGATAAGGAAGGGGGGAGTGTTAGGCGGACGAAGCAACAAGCGGCCGTTTCCAGAGAAGGATCACATTTTTCTGAGAAACCATTGTAAAATTCTTTTGTAAGGAAGCATCTCTAAGCCGAGAATTTGTCAAAGGATGTATGATTATTCTTATGGGAGCAATTGTATATTAGAGAGCCAGCTAGATGTTTATGAGCATATGGCCGGACAAGCCCTTTGTAAAGATCTAATCTATAAAGGTCATTTTTTGTAAGTCTGAGAATAATCTTTTCAATGGAGAACTGAGAAGACAGCATACGTTTGAGAGCTCCTTCTTGTTCAAACTTGTAATCTTCGCCATTGCGGCTATGGTAATCTAAATTCATATTTGTTTATTGCATTGTGTTCCTATCATCTTGCTCTTCCATTCAAGATTCGGTGTAGGTTTTCAACTACGAGTTTGAGACCTTAAATCGTTGTTTTGAGTATCTATATGCGTGTTTTATGTTGTTTTGACCCTAGGAGGGGCTTTAGGGACCCTAAACGACCCATTAGGATCACCTGTTCTCGCTGTTTTTGTTGACTTTGGGACGAATGATCGCGATCGTTGTACCTCTCCAGAATGCTGTGACAGTGATAGGATATGTTCCTGGTAATCCCCTGTAGCTTCCCTTCAAGTTTTGTGCGATTCCGATATGATTTTCATGGTAAATGGGCGTGATGACTGGAGAGCTATGTAGGAGGACATAGCCAGATTACTTGGCGGTAATGCGTTTGATTTGCTTGTAGAGTTAGTAGTTGCATCTCTTCGAGTTCACTTCATTAGGAATGACACCCTAGTGAGTTTCCATGCCTCATCCGAGTCGCTTCCCTTGTATTGATAAATATGTTGATGCTTGAGAGCTATGCTATGGACGTCTGTCGCGGCGACCCGCAAACAATCCTCTTTTAGTTGCAAAATATTCTCTTTATAGAAAGTAATTATCGTGTCTAGCTCATGTATCCATGTGCTCTTGATATCTAGCTGAATCAAATTATCTCAACATATAGTCTAGTGACCTCTGTCTCTGAGAGAGATAGGGAGGGTGCATTCAAGGAGTACTAAAATTGAGTCAATCTATCCATGCAGTTGAATCCATGTGATTGAAACCATGATGTCATATGCCATACCAGCATGTTGTGTCTCTTTGTAGCTCTCACTGTCGAGATGACTTAAGGGCAAGCTAAGCATATTATCTCTAAAAGTTTCCATAAAATATGCATCAAGGATACTAATCTAGTAAGATCCCGAAGACCCCTCCTTGGCAACCACCTCTTCTCTATTGTTTTTGGCAAGCCTCAATGATGACGTCCTTCTCTGCATATGCTACTCGGGCTGCTCCCCTTAGCACATCTGAATCCTCATTCTTCTTGTATAAAAGAGGACAATTGTGAGGTCCCCAACCCTGGAAGATTGGGGCAGCTTGATAGATAGCCTTCCTTTATTCTCAAGTTCCATTGACGACAACCTACTCCATTTCACGAAGTAGAGTTATGAGCAACAGAAGGGAGGAAGTCCTCTATCCATCGTGATTGTGGTTGTAAGGGTCATACACCACAAGCCAGGTCGATAAATCAAGGGATTCTAATGAAAGCTAATTCTTATAACATAATTATAAAATCCCATTGACATATTTAAAATCCATAAACAATGCTTTTTTTCCCACGTTTAAGAGGCACGGGTGCCATTCATAAACCCTGAATATGATATGAGACATAGTCTATACTAACTAGTAATCTTGTGAAAAGTCCCGACTAATCGGGTCCACCCATCCATAGACTAGTATCCATTAGGATACTAGTCTCCCACTTTTCACACCACACTCACCCGTTCTTTTTTTTTTTCTAATTACTATCACATTGTTTCACATATACAAACAATGTTCCTTAATTAATTCCAGACACAGATTCTTTTATACAGCCCTTCAAACAATACCAAAACAAGGCAAACAAGGCCTAATGAAGACAATCCTATATTTCAACAGAAGAGAACTTTTTCAAATTTTTATGAGTTTCTGCTACCCGCGGAATTTCTTTGTCTAACCAACAGAGCCTTTGCAAAGGATTTATTTATAAGACCTATTTAGGAATTTTGGGAATTATTCAAGTCCCATTTCTTATAACACTATTAAAAAACTTAGTATTTTTGTGTAGTTTGAGCTATCATCTATTCACGGTTATACTCTATGTTTCATATACTCCTTAACACATATCTATAGGGATATGTGTATTTATATACATACTTATATGCATCAACTACAATGACATCAAAAGAATGAGGGAAGCATGGCACTAATTCAATTTGCATTATACTACATTATTCATGTAGAAAAAGTTCTTTGAATCAGTAGCTCAGATATTTGAGACATTAACGTTAAAGAATTGGCTATATCAACACTCATAAAAAGAATCTACAATAATCAAAAAAAAAAATAGAATTGAAGGGACCTCAAAATAGTGTGGTGTTTAGAAACACCAAGATAAAAAATAAAATCCAATTCACATATTTACATGGATCCAAGTATTGTACAACTCATCTGAGGAAATGATACTATGTCAAGAGGCTCAATGACTATAAATACATCATTAAACTTTGCGTTTTCTCATGTATTGCTCCGATACGTACAAGGTTTCTCTATCACAAGCTGCTTCATTTACCAACATATTGCAAGTATACTCTCGTTTGTCCCTTGCATAGATCCAACCAAGTAACCATGCAGTGATTTTTCTTTCCAAAAGAATTTCAAGCTCTTCATTTGATTGATTCCACATTTTTGGAAAAATCAAGTAGGTTCCGGGCATATTCCACATTACACTATAAAGGGCCTCGTCAAAAATTAAGGTATTATTTCCATCCAGATCATGAAAAATTCTCCATGCTACATCCAAGTTCTTGTGGTATACAAATCGATATCCAATTAGAAGATCTGTTGATGGGGGCTTTTCACAAGCCAAGCTCCCATACCCCTCTTCTCTCGTCCCCACCCCATGAAAACCCCCTCTTAGGAAGGGAGTGATAAAAAGCATTGGAAAAAGTAAGAAAACAAATAAAGTATGATTATGTAAATATATAAGAAAGGTAAAATAGGCCACCTCATGCCTGCGGGGTAGCCCATCCCCACCTTGCCTCCTTTTTCTTCACTGTTGCCCCGCCGTGTGTCCCTTTTCCTCTCCTCCACTCAAAAGGTCAACCCCCTCTCTCTTCCCCTTGTCCTTTCTCCTTTCTCTCTCCCCTCAAGCTACCCCACCTCTCACCAATAATGCATTATAACTCACCAACAATGCACCCTAACTCACATGCAACTTATCCTATCTTCCAAAATAGTATACCCCACCCCCTCTTTCTCTCTCCTATCATATCCCATGACCCAAATACCCCCCACTCTCTCTAAAGGGCGCCATGTCTCTTGTCTTGTAGCTAAATAACCTCCCGCACACTCACACACACTCAATTTCACTGAAAAAGGTGCCCACAGACCCATCCCCACCCGGTGGTTACCTGATTTTTCTTGTGTTCACACACATCTGCACACAGATTCACCTCTGAACACACTCCCCTCTCTCCCCTCTTGTAATTACTTTATTCTCCATGTCACCTCTCACTTTTTTTCATCAACCCATCTCTCTCTCTTAGTCTCTCTCTCATGAGACTGCTGTTCTGGCACATATACACACAGCCAGACAAGTGGGGCCCACAGTCACATGGCCTATGTAGATAATGATTTCTTCATTTCTAAATTCTAGAATTTCTCCCCCCTCCTCCCCTATATAAAGAGGGGTCACCATCACACTAAGGACACAACATCACCAAAGAACACACTATGCACTGTGTGTGCCTAGTGCACACACGCACACCCACACCATCACCATCACCGCAATCACTATGCTTGTCTTGAGCATGACCTCTACACCCTTGGCTATGGAAGATGAAGGGCAAGTAAATGAAGGATGATGGCCATAATCCTCGTGCGAGTCTTCGCCATCAACTCCCACCTCTCCGCCATGTGCTCTACCACTCTCTCCCTTCTCATTCCCCTACCCTATGCTCCCCATTTCATCGCCTAATTCTCTAAATAAAGCTTGAGGTTTTGTGAGTATGTTTTCTTGAAATGTTTTGCCCATGTGAGGTGTGCGGAATCGCCACCTAGTCTTGTGTTTTGGAGTGAGCTTGTGTATGTGTGAAGGGTGTGCAGGTTCGCCATCCTTTTGTGGTGCCTAAGTACTAAGCCGCTATACCCTCCCTCTCTCTCTCTCTCTCTCTCTCTCTCTCTCTCTCTCTCTCTCTCTCTCTCTCTCTCTCTCTCTCTCGATCTCATTCCCTCTCTCTCTCTTGATCTCATTCCCTTTCCTCTTCATCATTACTCCCAAGCATCCATCTCTCTTGGATGAAAACTTTGTTATGGTGGTGTGTTGTTTGCGTCCTAGCCGCTGAAGCTAGGTGGTGCCCCCTGTTTGCTTTACCATGACAGGCTCAAGGCGCGCCATTCGGTCCCCGGTGTTTTAGAGGCCGTCGGGGGTTCGGGGTTCGCTTTGCTCCTGTCATTTAGTGCCCCCACGGAGGATCTTTTCATGAAAACCTTCAGTTTACAAGACTGAAACCCCTAAACTATTGTGAATGGATGAATGGCTAGCAGGATTTGCTAATTGGATGACAGAAGAAGAAGAGCTCCAAGCACAACTAGACGAACTCCGCATCTCCATCGAAGCTCGAGTGCCAGGCGTAACGGTAATCGATTTGCAGTGGGAGAGTCAACCAACACGCCAAACCCAGTGGATATACATAGGCCAATTGCCAAGAAGAAGAAGGAGAAGGTCGAAACCATGTCCGCAACCTACAACCAACCCACAACCAACAAAATGGAAGGAGCTCTACAAAATAGAGAATCAACACTATTCTAATTTGAGAATCGGGTAACTCAAGTCACCGAGGTAATTACCACAGTCAGTTTTCAAGTCGCACCTGATGCTGCAGCACAGATAACGGAAGCATTGGCTCACACTCTCACTAGAGAAACTAGGGATACTGAGTTTGTTTCAGGAAAGAACACCACCCTCTCCCACAAGCTTGGACAGTGACTAAGAACCTCTAACCTTCACATGAATCAGTACAACCTACCTCAAGACAGATCACACATACCAACACGTGTATCCTCAATCAAGGTAATACTGGATTTGAAGGCTCACTACCAGCACGTCATTGACACCATGCCGGGTGGGGAGCGGTTTTTGGAGGTTTTGGCATTAGATCAACCATTTGTCTTACCTTTGGTACAAGGCAATGTACCATTTGAAGTTTTAATATATGTCCTAGTATAAGAGGGTATACACGCCTCCTTGTAAAGAATATACCGTTTGAAGTTTTAATATATGTCCTAGTATAAGAGGGTATACACGCCTCCTTGTAAAGAAGAAAAAAAACTTTTGCAAGCTAAGCAGTGTGTCTTTCTAGCTCTCTCTCAGTAATCATGGCAAGTGTAGCATTTCCAACATTTAAAGGAAAGAAGGGGGAGGATTCGGTAACAGACTTCCTAGATGACTTTGAAGTAGCATGTGTAGTGAGCAACAAAGATACGGATGAATCCCGAGTTAGAATCTTTAAGCATCTCATGAAGCTAGAAGCTAGATCATGGTACAATGCACTTCCACAAGCAACCAAGGATGACTGGGAACCCTTAAAAACCGCTTTTAAGAGGCGCTTTGGGGGAGGTACCACTTCAGAAAAGTTGTGGGACAAGTTGAGAGACTTCAAGCAGGAGGGTCTTTTAGAATATGCCACCTATGAGTCCAAATTTGTGGATTTGTGGGAACGGTGGGTTGAGTCACTGGCTAGGGGGGGAGCTGCACCCGATTTCCTAAAAAAAGATCGGTTCACTCATGGCTTATGGCCGCTTCTCAAGGAGAAGGTGAAAGGTAGATTTCCGGCTACGTACGAGCTAGCCGTTGAGATTGCTCGCCTTAAGGATAAGAAGCTGCGAATGAAAGCCAAAGAAACCAAGTCAACAGAAGCAGGAACATCGCATCGACCTGCAACTACGACAACCACCATACCACCACCACCGGCTCTTGGGGTAAGAGATGACCAACAAGATATGTTGGCCCATATTACTGACCAACTGCAGAATTTGTCTGTCCACTTAATACAGCAAGGGAGGAGTCAAGAAAGAGATCAAGACCCTGGAAGAGCACGACGACAAAACAGGGAGTATCATTGCTATAACTGCGGAGAAGACGGTCACGGTATGTACTACTGTCCCAAACCACGACAAAACTATAATAGAGGAGGTAGGAGGAACCAATTGTCACCCCCTAGAGAAAGAACACCCCCACCCCGAGCACCAACCCCACCAACACAAATTCTACGTCCACCCCAGACACCACTACAAGCATCCATTCCACCTCTTCTACCAGCCCCACCACCTGATCGTCCTGTAAACATCATAAGGCTAGAAGAGAAAGGAAAAGCCGTAGTAGTGGATCCACCTAGAGCAAAGGAGAGGGACAAGGGTAAGGAGAAGGTAACCTTTTTAGAACCACTTGAAGCCATGACTGTGAAAAGAGCTAGGAGGGAGAAAGCTACACAATCAGATGATGAGAGAAGCATGAGAGGAGAAACTAGCAAGAGGCCATCCAGGCCACGACGGAAATTGGGCATCACTGACTTCCAGCTAGGGGAAAGTTCTAAGCCCTATGATCTAACATTGGATGTGGCAGAGCAAGGACCGAAGATTACATGGCCACAGCTGCTACATCTTGTACCTAAAGTAAGGCGACAATGGTCTAAAATGGTAAGTACAAGACGCTCCAAAACAAAGGTAGCCGGAGCAATTTCGGAATGCAACATGGATGACATCCTTCCAATTGTCGACGTAAACATAAAAGGAAAGAGGGTTGGAAACACCTACATTGATGGAGGTGCACAAATCTGTGTAATGAGCGAAGCTATGATGCTTCGATTAGGGCTCGAGGTTGACAGGCCTTCTCCATGCAAGGCAAAGATGGCAAACAACGCAAAAGTTAAGTGTGTGGGTGTGGTAAGTGCCGTGAAAATCAAAGCTTTCAACACTGAGGTAGAGGTAGATGTTTTTGTGATGCCTACTAAGGGGGATGGCTATCTGGCACTAATTTTGGGAAGGCCATGGTTGATGGACATGAAGGCAAAACAGGACTGGGGTACTGGCCTTCTATGCATGACCAGTAAGAAAGGGGAGACAATCTACTACGACATGAGGATTGGCAAGCAGAAGCAAATGAATCTGGAAACATCGGCAGATGAAACCACTAGCGAATCTTCCAGTTCTGAGGAGGAGACCACATCCACCGATGAAAGTGACAGTTCCATTGATGTGATGGGTATCATTATGAAGGATCCACAAAGGGTAAGCACAACTGGTGATCCATCACCAAAAGGGCAACCCAATGAAGAGAGCAAATCACCTGGCCTAGGAGGAAGTAGGTTGAAGGGTATGTTGTCTACGGAATTAACACTTGAGGAGAAAGATAGTTTTTTGCAAATGTTGATGGGATTTCCTAACCTGTTCATTGACAACTATGAAAGAATCACAGGCATTACAGTGGTGGAACATCATATTAAGCTGAAGGAAGGGGTAAAACCAGTTGTGCAAAAGCTACGACGACTGGGGGTCATACAAGAAAAGGCACTCTTGGCCTAGGTAAGGAAACTGCTGGAGGCGGGATTCATCTATCCCGTAGAAAACTCAGAATGGGTGTCACCCGTAGTGGTGACGCCTAAAAAGAATGGTAAGTAGAGGGTCTGTGTTGACTACAAACCACTAAATGCAGCTACAAAGAGAGACCACTTTCCTCTTCCTTTATTGGATGAAATTCTGAATGAAGTAGCGGGTTTTGAATGCTATACCGTCTGTGATGGTTATTCTGGATACTTTCAAATACGCATAGCCTTGGAAGATCAGCTAAAAACCACTTTTATCATGCCATGGGGTTGTTTTGCATACAGGGTTATGCCATTTGGTCTCACAAATGCACCTGCCACATTCCAGAGATATGTCACATATGTTTTTCAACCGTTCTTTGGAACATCCATAAGAGTGTTCATTGATGATTTTTTTATACATAGCTCCCGTATTTCACATTTAGAAAAGGTAACTGAAGGTTTGGCCAGGTTGCAGAGCCTAGGTGAGCAATTAAATGTGGATAAATGCCACATTGGGGAGAGTAAAGTCATTCTACTAGGCCATGAAATTTCAGCAAAAGGTATCAACGCCGACCCAAGTAAGGTGTCCGCACTCATAGCCCTACCTTCACCAACGACCGCACGTCAACTGGTCTCTTTTCTACAGAAGGTGAGGTACTTAAGTAGACTCAGACATCTACTATCACAACTTGTTCTACCACTGCAACAACTCACTCAAAGATCAACTTTCACTTGGGACAAGGAAAGCGAACATCACTACAACAAGGTAAAGGAGGTCTTAGCCACTCTGCCAACTATCTCACCACCTAAGTGGGATGAAAAATTATTTGTCACCTCAAGTGTTGGTGATGACTCATTGGGGGCTGCGCTACTCCAAAAGGATACGACGACATCTTTCATGAGGCCAATCTACTTCTCTAGTCGAATGATGACAGCAGGAGAGAAAGGTTTCACCCATGTGGAACACTTAGTCCTAGCTCTTATATTTGCAACTACAAAGTTTAGGTCATATTTGCTGCCTAAGCAATTTGTGATTCTAACCACGGATGAAATATTTCCCTATGTTGTACAACACATGGATGTGTCTGCTAGAATTACTAAATGGCTAGTTCGTATGCAAGAGTTTGACTACACGGTACAGGTAGAAAGCACGACAAGGGCAAGTTTGGGGGGACTCATGACCTACCAAGTCTTTGAAAGGAAGGAGAAGCAATCTAAGGAAGGAGAAATCCGATTACCTCCAGTACCACCGATGGTAGAAGGAGCATACTCTCTCTACTTTGATGGAGCCTACAAGCGAGCGTCCGACAAAGCAGCTGCAGGCATAGTGGTCTTTGATGACAAAGGGACAAAGGTATTTTCGTTGGGCCAATTGTTAGATTCACATTCTAACAATGAAGCTGAGTATGCAGCACTAACCAAGGGTCTACAATGGTGCATCTCGCAAGGTGTACAACGCCTTAATGTATTTGGGGATGCTCTACTTCTGGTAAGGCAAGTAAATGGAGCATGGACATGCAAGAATCCTAGTTTAAGGACTCACTTAAGTGGTGTAAAAACCTTGTTGGGTAAGTTTGAAGAAGTTCAAATACACCATATCCCAAGGGCTCAAAACCAAGAAGCAGATGTCCTAGCAAGTGAAAGACTACAGGAAGTGGTGGTTGGAGCAATAAAACTAAAGCTCCCTCTATTTCAAGGAAGCGATGCCTTGCCTGACATCATGCATTTTTTTGGAAACACGGGAATGCCCATCAGATTTAACAAAGAGACAGAAGCAATGGCTGACGCGGAAGGCCACAAGGTATCGACTCATCAATGACGGTTTGTACTGTAAGGGTAAGGACCAAATACTCAGGAAGGTCCCTCTTTCTCAGGAAATCACGGGAGTAATTGCTAGTTGTCACGACGGGGTTTGTGGTGGTCACTTTGCCCTAGACATAACAAGTAGGAAAATCTTGCAGGCAGGCTTCATATGGCCTAGCCTCAACCGTGATGTACACCATTGGTGCAAAACGTGTAAGTTGTGTCAAAAGGCCGTCACTAGGTCACTTATGCCTGAACCACAGACACCTATTCTCTCATATGGCCCATTTGAAAAATGGGGTATCGATGCCATTGGGCCATTACCTAGGGCCAACTCAGGAAAATTCTACATTATCATGGGGGTCAACTACATGACTAGATGGGCAGAGGCTACAGCCACCACTAGAATCACAGCGGTAGAGGTAGCTAAATTTATCTACAAGCACATATGTTGTAGGTTTGGCACACCTTTAGAGATCATCTCTGATAGAGGGCCAGGTTTCAGAGCAGACTTGGTAGGAGAATTAATGCAGAAACTGGGCATTACAAGGAGGCACTCTTCACCATATTACCCTCAATGTAATGGCCTAGTTGAAAAGGTAAATGGAATGGTTTCTAAAATTATTACCAAGCAGGTAAACAATCATCCTAGAGACTGAGATAAGTATCTACTACCAGCTTTATGGGCCTACAGAACTTCATTTCGTACATCCTTGGGATTCACACCGTATCATGTAGTATTTGGTAAGGAAGCAATCTTGCCCATTGAAGTGCAACTACAAAGTCTCAGAGTAATGGCAAGCCAGCTTAAACAGCCCAACATGCATTTGAGAGATCACATCATCAACTTGGAAAGACTGCAGCTAGACAGAGAAGAAGCAATAAATTATTATGCAGCACAAGCAGAGCATAGATGGCTTAGCTTTAACGAGCATCTCCGGAAAAAAGAATTGAAGAAAGGAATGTTGGTGCTCCGCTACGACAATCGCTTCGACACGCGCAAGGATAAGAAACTCCTACTCCGATGGGAAGGCCCTTTCATCATCAAGAAAAAGTATGCCAATGGAAGCTACCAGCTTATGGAGGCTGATGGAAAACTTCATAAAACCAGGGTAAATGGTTGGCGACTTAAACCTTATTTTCTTCTATTTGACCAGGCTCCACCAATTGACATTCCAGATGAGAACACACCATCAGCCACCACCTCCGACGATAATGATCAAACAGATGAGCTAGAGACATGACTGCCTCTAGCCAAAAGGACAGGGCTAATGATGGGGGATTTTCACAAGCCAAGCTCCCATACCCCTCTTCTCTCGTCCCCACCCCATGAAAACCCCCTCTTAGGGAGGGAGTGATAAAAAGCATTGGAAAAAGTAAGAAAAAAAATAAAGTATGATTATGTAAATATATAAGAAAGGTAAAATAGGCCACCTCATGCCTGCGGGGTAGCCCATCCCCACCTTGCCTCCTTTTTCTTCATTGTTGTCGCGCCGTGTGTCCCTTTTCCTCTCCTCCACTCAAAAGGTCAAACCCCTCTCTCTTCCCCTTGTCCTCTCTCCTTTCTCTCTCCCCTCAAGCTACCCCACCTCTCACCAATAATGCATTATAACTCACCAATAATGCACCCTAACTCACATGCAACTTACCCTATCTTCCAAAATAGTATACCCCACCCCCTCTTTCTCTCTCCTATCATATCCCATGACCCAAATACCCCCCTCTCTCTCTAAAGGGCACCATGTCTCTTGTCTTGTAGCTAAATAACCTCCCCCACACTCACACACACTCAGTTTCACTGAAAAAGGTGCCCACAGACCCATCCCCACCCGGTGGTTACCTGATTTTTCTTGTGTTCACACACATCTGCACACAGATTCACCTCTGAACACACTCCCCTCTCTCCCCTCTTGTAATTACTTTATTTTCCATGTCACCTCTCACTTTTTTTCATCAACCCATCTCTCTCTCTTAGTCTCTCTCTCATGAGACTGCTGTTCTGGCACATATACACACAGCCAGACAAGTGGGGCCCACAGTCACATGGCCTATGTAGATAATGATTTCTTCATTTCTAAATTCTAGAATTTCTCCCCCCTCCTCCCCTATATAAAGAGGGGTCACCATCACACTAAGGACACAACATCACCAAAGAACACACTATGCACTGTGTGTGCCTAGTGTACACACGCACACCCACACCATCACCATCACCGCAATCACTATGCTTGTCTTGAGCATGACCTCTACACACTTGGCTATGGAAGATGAAGGGCAAGTAAATGAAGGATGATGGCCATAATCCTCGTGCGAGTCTTCGCCATCAACTCCCACCGCTCCGCCATGTGCTCTACCACTCTCTCCCTTCTCATTCCCCTACCCTATGCTCCCCATTTCATCGCCTAATTCTCTAAATAAAGCTTGAGGTTTTGTGAGTATGTTTTCTTGCAATGTTTTGCCCATGTGAGGTGTGCGGAATCGCCACCTAGTCTTGTGTTTTGGAGTGAGCTTGTGTATGTGTGAAGGGTGTGCGGGTTCGCCATCCTTTTGTGGTGCCTAAGTACTAAGCCGCTATACTCTCTCTCTCTCTCTCTCTCTCTCTCTCTCTCTCTCACTTGATCTCATTCCCTTTCCTCTTCATCATTACTCCCAAGCATCCATCTCTCTTGGATGAAAACTTTGTTATGGTGGTGTGTTGTTTGCGTCCTAGCCACTGAAGCTAGGTGGTGCCCCCTGTTTGCTTTACCATGACAGGCTCGAAGCGCGCCATTCGGTCCCCGGTGTTTTAGAGGCCGTCGGGGGTTCGGGGTTCGCTTTGCTCCCGTCACTGTCTTTTGGCATGCTGCCTGTCCTGGTATGACATTAAATTTTTGATGGTGTTGTGGAAAGCATAACTCAAGAATACGACGAGTCCTTTGCAATCTATTAGTGCTCCAAATCCACACCTCAAACCATTGCATGCAAAAATCAAGGAAAGTGAATGCATCTTTGTGAATAAAATGCCACACATTTATACTCTCTGGGCATACATCACCAGGTTGCATTTCAATGGTCTTAAGTAAAACACCATTGAGTTCAAGGATCAATACTCTTCTTTGTTTCCGTATAGTATCTGAGGGTGGTGGAATCAATTTCCTTCTAGGACTATGAGTCCTCAATGACATGTGCCACCTCAATAGCAAATGCTTTGTACATTTGAAATCAAATTTATATGCTTCACAATCTCCTGTTCCAAAAAAAAGGCATGATGGTCAATGGAAGAGATATTATTTTCAATTAACACACTGTGCACCAACATTATTTGTTTTATCCATGATATATATAGACTTAAACCTTGAGAAGACAACAAAAGAAAATATTTTTCTTCAATACACAGAAGAAATCTTGTACAAAGAGCTCCAACCACAAAGATAACAGAGAGACTTCTTTTCCAAGGCTGAATAACATGTAGTTGATGAAATATAAAAGTGTACATATTTGGTTCATGTTCAAATAATTGGACCCAACACATTGTTTTGGCCGCAATACTAGAGCCCAACACATTGTTTTGGTCAAAATCTTCTTAACACATTTCCACCACTCTAGATGTATGTGAACATTCCAGGTGATTGAGTCAACGCGTACGCCAAGCCCTTACTAGTTTTTTTCTTCCACCTGCAATAACAAATATGCTAGATTAGATAAAAATTTGATTTTATTTTTTATATTTTTTGATAAATCTAAAGTGAGTCCTACCCATAATCTTAAGTAGGCCTTTTATAGCTTTGATATGTATGCTTTTGCTGCAACTCCGCTAATGAAATGACCACGACCATACCCCAAGCTAGTAGCATAAGCAATAGCATGTTGATCACTCAAATTTTTTATTTTGTGAGACAATTTTAACAAGTTCAGCTGGTTTGAAGATAATAGTGGCACACCAAACTTGGATGCCAACATAGCTGGATCCTTGCTTAAGGAGTTTACTACTTTCTTGCCTCTACTTTCTTGAACATAACTTAACTTGTTATTGCACAATGGTAGCTGTGAAGATGCACAAGATGAGCTTTCCACTTCGACTGAATTGTTGTCAAGTTCTTCCCTTAGAACTTGGACATTGAACATGCCCCATTCTTCCATAATGTCTTGAAACTTTGTAAATAGTTCATGAACCTCTGTGATTGGAGATTGTCCTAGCCAATTGAGTGAAATAACAGATCGAATGTCATCTGTATTATTTAGATTTAAAAGGTATGGTAGAAGCTCATTGCAAAGAAGATAGTCAGGCCTCCCTTGAAAACTTTCAGGATATAAGCAGTTATCATTTGGGTTAATACATCCCTTGAAAGGGCTATCATCAATGAGCAATGTATTCTTTGTACTGCATAAATTCCTGCACTGATACCAAACCCTCAACAAAGGCTTAAACATAGCCTCAACATTAGGCTTATTCGGTCTATACACTTTTCGAAGATTATGGATGTAGCAATCTTCTTGTCCTCATACCATAAAGAAATGATATTTTTTATGTGCATGCTTTTCAAGAGTGATCACATAAGTGCAAACATTCTTTTGTAGCATGGTGGACCAAATACCAACATGCAAGTACTGACATATCTCATCCAAAAATTCAAAACAACCCGGGCAAAAAACAATTGTGGTGTGACCAAGGTCAATTTTGACACATTCTGTACATGGATGTCTCTTGTCTTCTTTGTTGAGTAAAACTCCATTAAGATCAAGAATGAGTGCATGTTTCTTCATGCTGATTGCATGAGCAATATTTTTTGCATACGATACAAAAGAATGATAACAATTTAAGTTTTTGCACTTGTAAATCTCAAAACAAGGGACCATATATTTGCAGCACACAATTGTAAATTGCACACGTTTATTTACGTCTCATACTCCCATAATCATCTATAATGATGTCTCCTAAAAGTGATTGCATTTCTCTATTGATGTGGGAAGATTGAAAGACTAGTTTATCTCCATCTCTCTCAAAAGAATATAAGCTCCCAAGTGGCCTACGTTTTCGTGCACCAGGACGTAGCTCCTCAACGTTGATGTCTACTTGTGGCACACTGGATCCTTGATTTTGAATGTCAATTTCACCTGCAAAGACAACAGAATAGAATTTTGTATTATCTTCCAAAAAGGGCCATATCTATACTAATCACATTGGACAAATAATTACCTTTGTTTTTCTCACCAACTTCAATCCCTTGCTCCCTTTCTTGAATGCTCTGGACTTTGTTTGTATTTGGTGTCGCTTTTCCTCTCCCTTTGTCAATTTTTTCTTGTATGTCCTTGGTTGCAAGAGTCGCTTGGAGCTCTTCATTGGCTTCACCCTTCTTCTCACTACCCTCTGCATCCTCATCTCTTTGAGGCATGTTGTTAGTGTCGTGTGAATTTTTTGGAGAATTTTGCACAACAAAATCACTTTGATGCTATACAACCACCATCTCCTCTTCACTATTCCTAATGTCACTTTCATGAATTTGGGTCTCTCCAATTGTAGGTAGCATGTTCTCGCTCTCTTTAGTCATGTCATTTGAAGTTTTTTGAGAGGTTTGTTCTACAAGATCACTTTTGTGCTCTACAAGATCACCTTTATGAAACTCGGTCTCTCCAACAATGGTGGGTAGCACTTGTGCTGCTTGAGATATGTTATCTCCGTCTTCTATTTTGCTGTCTTCATCTGAAAGATGAAAAAAGCCAAATTTTTACCTATTTAGAAAATAGTCTAGTGGATTTTCAATAACCATAGAATCCATTTCATTTCCATCATCTAACCCAGACATTTTATGCTAGAAAGGCTCCATTTAGCACATTAACACAAAAATGCTAGCCTAGAACGATACCTAAAGCACATTTGAAAGTGAGGCTTAATCTTAAGCTCCAGCCTAAGGCTTAAGTCTCAAAGTTTAGGCTTTTGTTTCAAGCCTAAAACTTAAGTCTCAAAATTTATGTTTATGTTTGAAGTTTAAAATGTAAGTCCTAAGCCCTTTTTAGTCTTCATCATTCACTATGTGAAAACCTTTTATACTATGTGCACTGAAGACCTATTTATAAAACCCCTTATCTATGAATTTTTCAAGGTATCATCCAATTTTCTTCATAATCTATAAGTATTTTGTTATTTGTAACATTTTTTTGCTACAATGCTCATGAGACTGGACTCATATAGTAGTGCTACACTAACATACAAAGGCAAGTCTCGAACTTAAGTTTGATCCTACAAAATAAATTTCAGTTTCTTGTTATAGATTATGACTCTTTCTCTTTCTTAACATATGTAATCGCTACAATAGGATATGAAATTGTGAGCTTCACTTGGAAGTACTGAGGTAGGATTCTATGACAAGGACTTTTGTTGTTGAGGTAGGATTCTATGACAAGGACTTTTGAGGCTCAAACTTAAGTTCATGCCTAAGGCTTAAGTCTTAACCTTAAGCTTATGTTTCAAGTGTAAGGCTTAAATCTCAAGCCATATCTAGTCGCAACGCATTCACTATGTATAAAATTATTATATTCTGCACATCTAGGGCCTATTCGAAAAACCTCTTAACTATGAATTTTTCAAGGTATGATCCTTTTTACTTCATGATCTGTAAGTATTGCTATTTGGAAGATTATATTACTACAATGCTCTTGAGATTGGCATAACATGGTAGTGCTCATGAGCTCGGCCTCACATGGTAGTGCTACACTAACATGTGGAGGCAAGGTTCAAACTTAAGTTCGAGCCTACAAACTAAATTTCAATGCCTTGTTAGGTACAAAGACATTATGAGTTTCACGTAACATATGCAAGTGCTACACTAGGATAAGGAAGTTCAAGTCTCACTTAGAACAACTCATCCATGACTTTTTTTATTAAAGTTCATACACAAGTGCTTCACTATCTCTCCTTGTTAGGCTTGAACTTAAGTTTGAGCCTCATTAGTGTTTGGTAATGCTTCATTATTGTCTCACCAAAACCAAAATTTCTTACTCTTAAAACACATATGTATGTTAGCTATGCTTTGTGAATTGACACTTTAAATAAAGACATGTGCTTTGTGATGGCTCAAACTCAAGTTTGATCCCCCCCCCATCATTTTTTAAAACAACAACAATTAAATCTAATTAAAATGACATACTTTTAGATAAATACACAAGATAGTATTAAGAAAATAGTGTTTGAAGGACCTAAAGTATCACAATTGATCAATTCAATACACTATCCTGCCTTTTTATACTTTAGGAGTCTGTTGGTACATGATAATGGCATGCATCATTAAACCTAGTATCCAAAATACTCTAAGAAGCATTCGCACCTTTTTCATCAGCTACTACTACAATGTCTTGAGGGGCTCTATCATCCTCTTGTGCATCCTCATTGCCTCCATCATCATCCTCATTATCTTCATCATTTTCTTTTGCACACTCAACATCCACAACTGGACTAATTTCTCCAACATTGTCTGCCCCCCCTTGATGATCAAAATTCGTAGCTTCTTGAACTTCACTATCATCCGTGTTTTCTACGTTATCGGTGTTTTCATTTCCATCAACATCCTCTCCACTGCTTTGTTTCTCATCGATGTCAAGATTGTTAAGGTCTTCTTTTTCTTTATCATCCAGCTCCACTGTTTGTCTTGCAAGTGATGCTTGACTTGCACCATACCACTCATGCAAGGAAGGATTGCTCTCCAAAAGACTAGAGCATTGAGATTCTAACTCCATTGCTTCAAAATCATCTTTACATAGAGCAATTTCCCTTCTCTTCTTCAACAAGCTTTGCTCCAACACAACTCCACCGCAAAAAATTTCCAACACATAGCTTTGCTCAGGACAAAACCCTGTGATAAGGCCATCAATGAAGTTTCTATCAATAAATTCATGATCCTTGCCACAAGAGCTTGAGAAAAAGACTCTTTTTTTATGAGCTTTGTCAATAGCCTCAAATCTATCAACCTTGCTAACAAAAAGCGCAATCATTGCAGAGTCCACAGTTCCATCTATCCATGAGTCATCTCTTGTTGCTTGGATATTTCCATATTCAATATGGAACTTAGTTGACTGGCTAGAAACCCCTTCAACAAGCATTCCGATATTGATGAAATCAATGAAACACACTAGCACATATTTGTATTGTGCATTCAATGTGTTTAGATTGAGTGCCAAATTTGCAAAAAAATATGTAGAGAGCTTTTCTTTAGTACCATGAAGATCCAAGACAACCAATTGAAATGGTACGTGCTCTGTATTGCAAAAGTCTTTGATCTTCCCCATATCAAAGCCCACCCCCTTGATTCTCCATGGAATAGACTCATCTTGAGATATTATGCCCATATTAGCTCTATAAAGATGATTGAGGAGAGTTATTACACTTTTTGGAAGTGAGGGTGGAGTCTTCTTTGCTCTATTGAGGGAGTCCTTGACATAGTACTGGCTATAGCTCCTCATTTGATTGTACTCATGCTCTCCTAGCTTGTACTTATCACAAACTTGCTCCCGAGATAAATTTTCCCTTGTCAAATCAAAGAAGAATGATATTATTGCTTCTTTCAACACTCGATCTGTTTTTAGCTTCCAAGCCATCTTATCCATGTCCATTCTTTGAGGGGTATGCTTGATCTTCTTTAGCAAGATGGTTTTGTCCAGGATTGCATTTTGTAGTTCAAGAACTTATTTATTCTCGAGGCCTAAAATGCACCTGAACAATGTAGGTGCCAGTGTTGCTGTGCTAGGTGCTTGTCGAATCTGACCACCTTTCATAGTTAGAAATTTAGGATTTTCGTTGGAACCTTCGTCAATTTTTTCTCCCTTTGTATTTGGTAGCAATCCTCAAGCATATTGTCTCATGATCTTGACCCAATTCTTCCATATCTTCTCATCACATAGAAGCAAATGCAAGTCGGTCTTGACAAATCCCTTTTGAAGTGTGTGCTCTGTTGTCTCAACAAAGGTCTGAAAAATTGAAAATTCCAACATCAATATTGACAAGGCTCTAACTTGTGGGATTGAGACGTATACTTAATAAGTTCAAGACTAGCTATATTGAATTGTTTCTTTATATGCTCACATACATCTATGCAAAGTCCAAAATACATGGGTATATGTAAGTGGGGCTCAAACTTAAGTTCCAGCCTCGCTTAGCCTCATATGCAAGTGACACTAAATCTTAAGTTAAAACCTCACTTTAAGTTCTAAATGAGCACATGGAGGTCTTGCTTGAGCCTATGATAGACTCTAGTTTACAAATAGATATTGATTAAAAAGACTCACATCCATGTTTTCAAAGAATCAAACAAGTACCTTCCAAGCCTCAAAGTCCTTATTGGTTTGGTTGACACCAGGTGGTGGCTTAGAAGGACAACCACTTGCATGCCACTGTGCTCGTGCTTGCATAAGTTGGTCAAGAAATGGCTCCTTTTGCATTGACATTGCAACAGATAGATTCGCATCTTTGGAGATTTCACAAGAGATCTTTGGTGGGCAATTGAGAATAATCTTTGATCGTCTATATTTGAATTGTTGACGCAATTGAACGTTTTGCAGCAGTAATGGAGTGTTGTCCTGAGATGATCCAGTAATCAACATTGCGAACATCCTCATTGGCAAGTTTGTCAAGAGGATGTTTTTTGGAAGGATCACAAGGCATCAAAATTGCTAGTATCTCCTCTTGCTTTGGTTCTTGAATGAAGTCTAAAGTCAAAATCCTGACCCAATCTAGATTTAATCTTCTGTACACATAGTTTGATGGAGTAGGAAAACACCTTGTCACGTCAATGCTAAAGACTTCATTGATCCCAAAAGGATAGAATCCCTTCTTGATTTCTAAAGAGGTCAGTGCCTTGTTATCTTCGGATGGAGTTTCCATGTCCATCAACTCCTCTTCCGACACCTCTTTTTCTTCTGCACTCTTTTTCATCTTGCTCTTTGCTAGTTTTTGTCGATCTTTCTCAAGAGTAGAATCATCCTTTGCCTTATTTTTCTTCTGAGTCCTTGTGCATCTTGCCCTTGTGAACCTTCTTGCTCCTCTAAATTAATGGTGGCACTGATCTTCTCTACATGTGTTGAAGCGCTTGCACGGGCACCTCTTGATGCTGCAAGTGCACTCCTAACTATGGATTTCCCTGTCTTCTCCACAACTTTCTTAGGTAGTGCCCCTATTGGTTTCTTTGCAGGTACAATCTTCTTTGGTAAGCTCAAGACTCGCTTTGCATATTTCACTGCCTTCACTAGGTCTTCCACACAGTCCACACCCGAGTCTTCTTGATTAGTGAAGCTGGAGATCTTCAATCCTAATTTTACAATAGAATTTTCTTTTCCTAGTTTGCTACCATTCATGTCTGCTACATGAAAAGTGCCCAATGATAAGCAAAACTTGTTTGCCTTTGTGGTCTCTCCAATAGGTAGCACATTACATCCAAAGCATGGCATTGTTGTTGCATCCACATCATCTTTGACACCCACAACAATCCCCATGTCTCCATATTTCATATCACCTTGTGACAAATATAGATGGATGTCACCTTTGTAGTTTGCATCTGTATCGTAGGTATCCACAAACCACTTCACTCCTTCTTCTTTTGTTAACTCAAAGGTCTTGTCAACCTTTATTCTTGGAGCAGTAGTTTTGGCGTGAGTGAACATTCCAAGAACATCGAGTGTGAAGACTTGTGCACCCTGCTCTGGTATACTTGGTACATTGGAAGCCTCCATTCCTGAAACAACCAAAAAGAACAATGTTAGAACCTAAACAAGGAGCATATGTTTAAGTTAAATAGTACATTTTTAACAAAAACACTAGCATGTGTAGGCGAGGCTCGAACTTAAGTTTGAGCCAAAAGATGTTGTTTTGTACCCTTGCTAGCCACAAGGATGTCTTGAGAGTAGTCTTGCAAGTTAGTGCTACATTAAATTTGAGCCTAAAAGTGAAGCTCTATGATTTTTCTAGCTAGAAGGATGTCATGAGGCTAGGCATGCACCCTAGTGCTACATTAGCATATGGAGAGTAATGCATATGGAGAGGAAACTCAAACTTAAGTTTGAGCCTAAAAGTGATTTTTTATTCCCTGATGCACTTGAGGCTCGAACTTAAGATCGAGCCTAAAGGTGCTATTCTATGCCCTTGATAGCCACAAATATGTCATCAAGCTAGCCTTCCATGCTAGTGCTACACTCAAATATGCAAGTGGGGATTTTGAGCCTCTTGTCATTGGTAACCAAAAGGATGCCATGAGGCTTCAATCCTAAGTGTTTTTCTATTCTTTCATGAATCCTAAAAGGACTTAGTGAATCTAGATTTTCATGATAGTGCTATACTAACATATATAGGTGAGACTCGGCTCGAACTTAAGCTCGAGCCTCTTGCCTCTGGTAGCCACAAGGATGTCCCTGGGCTAGCCTTACACCCTAGTGCTACAATAGCATATGCAAATAAGGCTAGCCACAAGGATGTCATGAGGCAAGCCTTGCATCCTAGTGCTAAAGAATATGCACTTGAGGTTTGAACTTAAGATCGAGCCTAAAGGTGTTCTTATATGCCCTTGATAGCAACAAGCCCTACATGTTGGTGCTACTCTAGTATATGCAAGTGAGGATCGAACTTAAGTTTGAGCCTACTGGCATTGGTAGCCACACAGATGTCATGAGGCTAACCTTACACCCTAGTGCTAAAGTAACATATATAGTTGATGCTCAAACTTAATTTCAAGGCAGACTTGCTATATTAGCATATGTAGGCAAGGTTCGAACTTAAGCTCGAGCCTCTTTCCCTAAGTAGCCACAAGGATGTCATTCTGGTTGTAGTCGATGTACTGTCTTCCGCCCTCAACATCACATCACTTAGCCATCGTTTGCCCAAGCTGAGGCACGCAGCTGAATGATATTCTCCTCTAGCAGCTAAATGATCTCCATGCTGAGGCACGCACTTGAATGATTTTTTGTTCAAGTTGAGGTGCCACTTTCTCGAATCTCTACCCGTGGTGCCGACTACTACAGTAGCTCCTCAAGTTTTTTAATTAGGACAGGTAAGAAAAGGAGTTATGTACATAAAGTTAGGCCTAGAAAAAAAAAGGTAATGGTCATGCTTTCAACAAACAATGTGATGCTGCAAACATTCACAAAGTTGCAACAATTGATTGTTGTGAGATGCGATGCTACCAGATTGGAAACAGATCCAAAATCATGCAAGCGAGGGTAGACTTTTGGGGACAAAGCTACACTAGTCGATGCACATTTGTATTGGATTGTATGAGCATGGCTCATAGAAAAGATCAAGAAGAGGAATCATTTGAGTTTACTTTTGATGGAAAGAAGGTATGTAGTAAATCATGGTATGTAATGCATGGAATAGGAAAGTCAACATTTTACACACTGCGTAAAAAATTCTTGGATGGAGAATGCAATGGCAATCATGGAAACACTGGAATAATAAGGAAGATCTTGACACATGTTGAGATGGCAAAAGCACTCATACAAGGCTTCATAGATAATAATGAAGATCAAATGCCACATAAGTCAAGGACAACCATGCATGGCACTCGGGAAACTCAACCTGTTCTACCAACGATGTACAAACAAGTGGACATTTTGCGGGAAGTAAACGACACACTTGTCACAAAGGAATACAAAATTTTGTCATCACAGCCAACATTCTCAAGGTTGTGGAACACAGTCTTCAAGATAGTCACTTTATCAAAATCAAGCACATTCTCTAAATGTGACATTTGCACATCCATAAAGGTCAAGCTGGAGTCTACCAAAAATCAGGTGGAGCGTGCTAGATATATGGCACAGAGGAGATCACACCTGTTGCAACAAATGAGCTGTAGAAATCTGTACTATGCTTGGAGGATCTCTTCAGAAATGAATCCAACCAAGTTCTTGTGCATTATACATGACAAGATGGACCAGAGTAAGACTACTATACCACAAATTAAACCAGTTCCAAAATCTCTCAATGGAGTTGAGAGGCTCCCAGTATCCTTGACAGGAATGCTCACTCATGGACATGGACAAAGAGCTTATGGTCACTTTGCATTGGGACTATGGCCGAGTGATCCCAACTTCACATTTTCATCTCTCTCAAAATGTCTAAGAAACTTAGAAAGAAGAGATAAACATATGTTTGGTGACTTGAGCTTAGAAAACTCAAGTGTAGAACCACGAACAAATATTTTTTATTGCGTTTTGTCTACAGCTTCTCTCTATCACCATATGAAAGTGCTTAAGGAGAAAAACCAGTACTGCAAGGAACAAAGTGCTCAGAATGAAGAGGCAGAGACTGATCTAATCACAAATGTGAATGTGGACACTGAGAATTTTGCTTCTAGACAGGGAAATGATTGTCCAAGGATGCAATCAATCTTTGGTACTAATGCACATGTACAGGAGGATGGCAATGTATTTGGGTTCAAGAGGTTGCCAAGAACATTGTTGTTGCAACTTGACAATTGTGGTTCAGAAAATAAGAATCGATATGTGTTTGCATACCTATCATTGTTGGTTGCACGAGGAGTCTTTGACGCTGTACAACTTGGATTTCTTATGGTTGGTCACACTCATGAAGACATTGATGCATTGTTCAGTCGCTTTTCTGAGAAGCTTAGAAAACAAGCCATTTTTACATTTCCACATTTGATGAAGATCTTCAGTGAGTGTGTTAGCATGCATCCAGCACCTTTTCTCCTACAAAAGGTGGCAGACTTTAAAGGATTTGTAAAGGGGTTCTTACATGATGGAGTAGATAGCTTAGTGGTTCATTCAAAGCCATTGCAATTTAGGTTCTATATGAGTGATGGAATACCTTTGATGCAATACAAAGTGCACCCTAAAAATGTGGATTGGTTACCCGAAAATGGTATAGAGTTATGGAAGAGAAATGACCAAGGAGGAGCCAAGCTTCCTGAAGGTGTTCCAAAAGTATTACCACCCTTTGAGTATGTTAAAGATAGTGAGAAAGTTATGGAAGGAATAAAGAAGTATGTTAGTTGGTGGAAAGATCACTTGCAAGAGAAAGGAGATGAAAGTGAGTATGCTAGGTGGATCAACCCAGTTCTTATGTACTGGGAGAATCTCATGCAAGCTATGCAAAACCCTGGACAAAGTGAAAACACTTTATTTGATGACTTTTGGCCAAGGAGTATGCGTGAACAAGATCATCCTCTTGAAGTTCCATTGGAAGATGGTCTAGATGAAGCACTTGACATAATAGAGGGCCACTATTGTGGTCCAATGCGCAACAAACCTGCTGAGGAGTTCAACCCAACTCTTGATGTGGCAAAGGGAGACTTTGTACTTGTGCAACCTTGTGATGAAAATTACCCAATTTGGTTAGGAGTGGCAGCAACAGATATTGATCAGAACAATGACTCGGCAACCTATCTTCAAGTGAAGATACAATACTGGGCACCAATTTCAAAGAAGAAGAATGCAAGTGATGTGGAGGTTTACAAGGATTGTTGGAACAAGTATTGGAGAGAGAACATCAATGATCCTCAACGTTGGGAAAACACTAGCTGTATCATTTGGGCATGGAAGCCCAAGGGTGGACGAATTCCTGAAAAAATCAAGATTCCAAAGGCAATAATCCTCAAGGCCAAAGAGAGTCAGTTGAAACTTGATGAACATGAGGCACCATCAAATTTCAATTCAAATGAAGAGGAATGATTGCTTAGCATTCGCCTTTCAACTTTGTAATCTTCTAGCAATGGGTCCAATTAGTCCACCCATAGCTATGGTCATTATCAACATTGACAATGGCATCCCACCTTTGTAATCTTCAAGAAATCTTATTCAATATGTATGGTGTTTTTTTTCACATTAGTCACCCAAGTTTTTCTTGCAACTTACATTTTAATTGTTTTATCAAATGAAGCATGTGTGGGAAGAAAATTTTCGGTGCATGAGCATGTGTGTGTGTGTGTGTGTGTGTGTGTGTGTGTGTGTGTGTGTGTGTGTGTGTGTGTGTGTGTGTGTGTTTCAATAATATTAATACATAGACACCAAAGAATTTGACCAAATTCAAAAGACACTAGAAACTATGTCAGGAAAGAGGGCTGTATAATTCCATTATCATGTCAAAAAATGGTCTTATACACAAGTGGAGAAATTTAAAAAGCTTCCCTAGTAAGGATGAAGAGATACAAGTCCTGCAAATCTCCAGACCAGCAAAAATTTGATAGCTTAGAGTTGAGAAGGTAACCCTCACCTGCATCCATAGAGACAATATAACATTTAGTTAGTATTGGCACTGACTGCAGGTGATGCATAGGTATCCCACTTCACTTGTTATCGATGTCACCCAACTTTAAAATTGCTATGAATTAAAGTAAAGAGATGAAAACTTTTAACCAGTGCGATGGGAAAAATGTTGTAGACTTATGTGTTTCACGATATCAAAGACCATACAACTCTATCAGTTTAACAATCATAAAAAACCAAGCTGTATGGGGACAAAATGTAGTTTTTTTTAATTAGCAGAATTCCTGATATCAAAACAGATTTGTCTAACCAAAACAAACTTAGATTTAGGAATTCTAAGTGGAGCTCTTTTTAATTTTACAAGCTCTAAAAAGGAAAGGTCGGAGGCGAGCTTTGGAGGCTATCTTTGCCCCGAAGTGGACTACGTACGCCCGTCTGCCGCAATTTTTTAGGTTCTGAAATTGTGCTCATGCATGCCGTTAATGTATATTTTGGTGTTTCCTGTAAATATACAAGTATTATCTCCCAAGGTAAATAATAATAACTTGAATTAGTTACTACCTTTTAGGTTTACATCATCCCATCTACGGGTCATCTTAGTCATATCCCAAAACAAAACAAAAAAAATTGCTGCTATTAAGGTTTTAGCAGAAAGAAACTCTCAACAGCCCAATAGCTAGGTTCATTCTGGTCTTCAGAGAGCAAAAGAGATGACACAAAGGTAAATATCAATACTCTTACTAGGTGACGGCCCTGCCAGAATTATCAATTACAAGAAACATATCACAAAGTTTCAAAAAAGAGCCATAAGAAGTATAAGCCCTCTTTTAGCATGTAAAAAGAGATGACACAGTCAGCTGGTACATGTAATAAGCTTTTAGAAAAACAAGCAAAGTGCAAAAACCAGTTACAGCCAAGTGGAGTTGGCCTAAAAAACATCTGTCTGAGATTTATAAGACTTAAAATACCAAGAAGACTCAGCTCAGTCCTGGTTGCATACTCCCGAGGAGATCCTACCAAGTTCCAATGATCCCCAAAAAAAAGTTCAGTAAATAGCAAATAAAAAGAGGAACCAGTCTGTCAAGAAAATGCAAATCAATAAAATATATAAAAAATGTGTTACAGAGCAGAGCTATTGTTAGAAAAAATATATATTTAAAGTAATCAACCAAAGGAAAACCACTCCCAAGCTTTATTTAGGCTTTTAAACAGCAACCACCAAAGTGATGACAACTGCTAGATTTGTTTCAAAACTAGGATCGTGTTTTTTAAGCATTGATCCAGTAGATCCCAGCTCAAAAAGAAACAAAGGTATCCTCTTCCCCATCTTGGAGGTTCAAGGAAACCATAACATAAACACATAAGACCTAGTGTAACAGGTGTCAGCACTCATTATTTACAAGGGCAGCTCAGTACTGAGTAGAAACTAGTTATTATGGCAGTATATGGATGTTATCATCATCTACTAAGCCATAGGTATTTACATAACCTGATGTACGGAAGAAAAGTAAGTTATAACCGATAACCGTTAGCCAGCAGCCAGCTTATGAGTGCCATATTTGGTTATGGCTAAACATCCAAAATAAGCAAGACCCAGCCCAAAATCTAGTACAGAAAATCAATCAGCACCCAGTGAAAAAGGGCCATGAGATACCCTTTAATACAAAAAACCTGGATAACTTTTTAAGAAAATTATTCTCAGAATTTTTCCAGATCAACATGATCAAAGTTTTCCACTATAGCAACATTCCCAAAATCTCTGGCCAGCAAAAAACAAACCAACCCAATGAGATGCTTCTACCTATTTAACCAAGGATAGAAAACTATAGCCAAGATACAAAACCATCGTAGGCCACATGCTGTTGAAACATCCAGGCCTAAAGGACACAAACCAACTATATTGTGTGAAGTAAAAGAGAGACACAAAACCATTTAGACCGCTTCCAGATCCGCAAGCTATCTTGACAAAAAACCAAGAATCCGGTATCCGAATGTTGCCAAAGTTGTGTTCTTGGACACCATAGCAACCAAAAAAACACAAAAAGCTGTACAAGAATGATGCTCAATTCAAATGCAGGTATAAGCATTCAATCAACAAAGAGACAGCCAATACAACAAAATAGCATAGTTGCATTAAGTCACAAGCCAACTATATAGTTGCATAAGCAAAAAGTTCAGGTTAGTAACAAAACAAAAGAGACTGCAGCCATGATTACCACTCCATTATCCAACACATTGACCAGATTTTCATAGAGTTATACTGATGCACCTCAGCCCCAAACAAAGAAGCGGCCTAGCTCCCAACCAGAGCTCCAAAACTCAAATATTCCCAAACCCATAGTCAACCTTAGTGGAGTTCCAGCATGCCAAGTTCTATCAAAACCATCGGCTATATCAAACAAGCCATAATGCTGTCATGAGATGTAGGAAAAAAGACCATAAGAACCAGTCCATAAGCCATATAAGTCCTATTAAAATAAAGAAGAGCAGCAACAACACATGAAGCTTAAAAAGCAAGGTATCCACCTCATAGTTGTATAGGTAAATTGATTGCAGAATATAACCGATACGGCTTTCCAAACAAATAAATAAAGTTCATGCCAATAGTGCAAAAGTGAATTGAGTCACAATCAGTTGCCCCCTTAAGCAAAGCGGTGAAATGGCCAGACTTTCATGGAGCCATATAGATGGAGTTCAACCCCAAACAGAACAGTAACACATCTCCCAAACAGAGAACCATTCATATACCATAGGCAGACCTAGAGAAGCTCCCCTAGGCCAAGTTCCACCAAAATCACCAGTCATAATATGTATGTTATATTGCTGTAATGCCACACATGGCCTATCAGAATGGAGAAGAGCAGCTACAAAACCACATGAAGCTGAACCTAAATAAAGCTCAATATAAATGCAGGCATAAGCATTCAATCAACTGAGTTCTGCGAGTATCCTTAAGTCAGGCATGGTATTCACGCCAAAAGACCAAAATCCCACTACTTAGTTATAACCATAGAACATAAGTTGCTTGGCTAAGCACAAGAGCCCTTTAAAAACAGTCCGGTCTCCAAAGCAAGCAAGCCTAGACAGAAGTTCATAGAATAATGGACAAAATCTGGATATCCTTTACTAGTACAAAATAGAGACAGAACCTGGGTGATATTTTAACCTCAGAATTTTCCAGATCAAAGTTTCCTCATTACAGCACCATCCCCAAAATCTCCGGCCAGCAGAAAACAACCAATCCAATGAGATTTTCCTACTCATTTAGTCATGGGTAGATAACCAAAACAACGATATGAAAACGTCGTAGGCAACTTACAGTCGGATTATAACGGAAACAACCAACTACATTGAGTTAAGTAAAGGAGAGAAAAAAACTATTTAGACTACTTCCAAACCGCAAGCCAGCTTTTTACCACAAAAATTAAACAAGAGATCAAGTATTTGAAAGCCCATGTCCAACAGTAATACCTGTGGTTGAGTTGGAGGATCCAGCTCCACAACTACCAATTTATCTTTCCCTTTAACCATCACTCAAAGCTTTTCCCCAACAAGAGATAGTGCGACTACTAAGTGGTATTTGCAAACACACAACGAAATGAACAAGTGCACAACACTAAGTGAGCTCCAAGAGAGCTCACCTTTATATACAACTCGCGCAGCAGCTGGAGGAGTGGGAGAGATCCATACGGACGATCCCCGAGGTTAATGCCTTCGGTGGCGTTCTGAGTGAGCAGAGCAGAGCGTATAGGAACCCGCACGACAGAGTGCAGGAGTGAGGGAATGAGTGCGCCGTGTAGAGTGGGGAGACAGAACAAAGATCGCAGGCCGGCTCGATTTGGGGGAGGGCATTAAGTGTAATGGCCATATGCCCCCCAATATTAGGAGATAATAAGTTTTATCATGTAAGGGTAGTGCCCCATGCAAGAGAGTTTAATAATCCAGTTTAAAGGTAGGTAGTATTAGAGTAAGTGTACGAGTGTGTAGGAATAAATGTCAAGAGTAATGTAGGTTTTTGAATAGCTAGCGGCCTTCATAGGTATTGTGTGTGTGTGTGTGTGTGTGTGTGTGTGTGTGTGTGTGTGTGTGTGTGTGTGTGTGTGTGTGTGTGTGTGTGTGTGTGCCCCATGCTAGGGGGTTTAGGAATCTAGTTTTAAGGTAGGTAGTGTAAGAGTAGGTGTAAAGGTCCCGGTAGCGGCCATAGCTAGAGAGAGTTAAGATAGATATAGTGTGTGTGTGTGTGTGTGTGTGTGTGTGTGTGTGTGTGTGTGTGTGTGTGTGTGTGTGTGTATTTGTAAACTAACATGTGCAAAAACACTCTAGTGTATAGTATGGTTGTTGAAAACAGACCATATTGGATCTTGCAGAATCATAAGCATCCACTAAACATTGTATCTCAGTTTTCATATGTGCAACAACCTAGTACAATACAACCTTACCTCAAGTCCATGAGACACAAAGAATCGTCCCAAATGTGTGAATTTTTCCCTATTTTCCTAAATAGGTGTTTTATTGGCTAGTTGCAAATTGCGCAACCTTCCCATCTTGCTCACCATGAGGAATCTCGCTAACTGCCAGGAATCTCGCTACCCGCGAGGTATCCCGCTAACCGCGAGGAACAAAAGAGAGCCAATAATTTCATATTTAATCTTCGCTGACCATGGAATCATATCGCTAATTGTGAGGCATTTCGCTAACCGCAAGGCATCTAGCTACCCGTGAGCTTCCAACAATTCTTCTCTTTAAATGATTCTTCAAACATGATCAACCAACTCTTCATATCAACTAGTAACAACTTATCAAACAATAACAATTTATCAAGCAATAACAAACAGTGACAATTTATCAAACAGTGATAATTTATCCAACAGTTTTTTCACTAATCTATGAAAACATATGCTTGTTTCTTGTGATAGAATCACATTTCTTGGATGGTTTAAGAGATTCCCTATGCTTGACTTCCCAGTTCAACATGAATAATGAAAAATTATAAATTTGTCTTATCATATTAGAGACATGTTCAATTACCTCCCATGTTGGAGGTTGGATGGCTTCAACTTCTTGTGGAGTCAATAACTCCACTTGAGTTCTGATTGGAGTAGATGATACCTTCTTTGCACCTTCCTTGAAGGTGGAATGACAGGACCATCCTTGGACTTTTGAGTCACCCGCGTCGGGACCATTGTATCGAGGTAGAGAAAAGGAAAAGAGAGAATGGGAACTCAAGAATCCGAAGGGAAACACGACGATGGTAGAGAGGGAGTTGGAGATGGAGATGAGTTGAGGGTGAGAGTTTGAGGGAGAGAAGGTAACTTCGACGCTATGGCAAGAAAGCTTCCACTTCTCAGAACTTCTGTGTGTATGTGTGTGTGTGTGTGAAAGTCAGGGAAGAGGGGCCTTTATATAGGCTCTCAAGAGCCAAAAGCTTAAGCTAAGAATAGCAAAAAGCAAAAATATAAGTTTGGGCATGTTCGCTGCCCTATAAAATATATTTATTTAATTTATTTATTATATATATATTTTTTAAAGGACACAAATCCCTATACACGATTTTGAGTCTCTTATTTTAGAAAAAGCTTGGCTTCCAAGAAAAGAAGCTCTAATCTTGACTCACTACCCTTTCTTCTCTAAAAATACTCCTCCTAGTGCTTCTCTTTTAAAAATACTCTTCCTTTCCTAAAAGCACTCCTTCTTCCTTGAGGTATCTATAGAAATAGATTTGAAGCTTAAGTTTCCCATATCAACCTATTGTTTCCAAGTGAATAAAGGCCATAATTAATAGTTCCAGAATCTGATTTTTTATTCGATCGTTCCGTTTGACATTTCATGACTTGACAAAATGGAAACCTTACAAAGCAAATGAAATGATTTTATTGAAAAATATTGGGTACATTACAACAATTTTATGATCCTTATGTGAACCAAGACTCGTCCGAGAGGGTAAAGTTGAGGCAGCCTCGACAATTGGAGAACCCTGTCTCAAACCCTTCTATCTGCAATTAGTTGCCTCTTCTCTTAAATGTTGAGGCTCGGTCCTTCTTAGTCCCACCCTTTTATGATCTACCACCCCTTCTTCCTTAACCTACTTATAAGTAGTCGCCCCACCCACCATGTGCTCCTATGCATGCTGCTGGCGGCACACCACAAGAGGGGAGGTAACTAACTTGGCTCAAATAATCTCATTAGGCATTGAGGCCTTAGCTCAAATTATCTGAGATATCATACATCTCCTTCCATTATTGCTACTAAATCTGCCATGGTGGTCCACTATGTGTGTGTGTGTGTGTGTGTGTGTGTGTGTGTGTGTGTGTGTGTGTGTGTGTGTGTGTGTGTGTGTGTGTGTGTGTGTGTGTGTGTGTGTGTGTGTGTGTGTGTGTGTGTGTGTGAGAGAGAGAGAGAGAGACCTCCTTGATATCCAATAGCTCCCTATATCCAACCACCTGACAACACTATCTTCGTCGACCCAATCCACACTTTTACAACCTTGCTCTTCACCTGCCAAGTAAATACCCTCCATACAATACTTATGCCATACACAGCAGAGACAAAATGATGAAAAGGACCCAAAATTGCCGCAACTTCATATGAGATGATGATTGGGCATTCACATTGCATTGGCTTGGTCACTCTCTTGTCTCTCAATCTCTGCAGTGTGTTGTCTTGTGCTAGCAACAATATTGAGACCCCTCTATCTTGATGATAGCCTATCCACTACCTCTTCCTTGCCTCTCTTCTTTGAGCCTATTTGGAGCATGTATAGTAATGGCAGCAAGGTAGTATTTGCAATGAAAAAGATGACAAGGTCTGACTTGGATCCAACCATTGCCAACCTCATGAACTTGATGCAGAGCATTACAACGGGTGCTGGTGTAATCCCTTGCTACATGGAAACTAAAAACAATAATATATTGGTACTCACATCAACAATAGGGATGGTGATGGAAAACATCAACGCAAGCAAACCATGCTAAGCAAAAAAAGGGGGGGGACAAGCCGCCCCATCATCCGCATGCGTGTAGACAATGGGAGGGATCAAGCCCCTCCTCTTTTTTTCCCAGATTTTTTTCCCTACGAGTCGTTCTCGTGTATCAGTACGGTGGCCATATTTGTGATGCCGAGGTGTGGCTCTCGCCTCGCCGTATTCGGACCTTGTCCGACCATGTTTCATGGCTAGTATTTGCAAGACTTTGAGAGAGAGAGAGAGAGAGAGAGAGAGAGAGAGAGAGAGAGAGAGAGAGAGAGAGAGAGAGAGAGAGAGAGAGAGTTTCAAATTATAGACTTTGAAGGACATCATCAACGCATTCAAACCATGCTAACGGAAAAAAAGGGTGGGAGCTAGTGCCTCCCCATCATCCGCACGTGCATAAATGATGTGAAGGCTTTGGCACCTCCCTTTTATTCAAACTTTTTTTGCTACGAGTTCTCTTCGGCGTTCTCATGCATCAATTAGGTGGCCATATGGGTGATGCCTATGCATGGCTCTTGCCCCATGGTGTGTAGCGCTTGTCTAACCATGTTTCATGGCAAGGGAGAAGCACCTTCCCATGTTGGCCCTAGAGTACAAATCTCAGCCATCGTGTGTGTTGGCCCTCTAGTGGTGCAAAGCTCATCCATCGTCCATGCAGTGATTGACATGTGTATGAAGCTATCCGTAAAGTTTTTCTTTTTTTTAAAAGGGGGTGCAAAGCTCATCCATCATCTATGCGCGTACAGATGATGGGTGAGCTTTGCACCCCCTTTTTTTGTAAAAAAAAGCTTTATGGATAGCTTCATACACATGGCAATTAACCACCTCGCTATCTCACCATCTCATTGACAATGATGTAGAGTCGTTTCCATGTCTATATAGACACATACAATAGTGATCGCCATGTGTATTAAGCTACCCATAAAGCTATTTTTTTACACAAAAAAGGGAGTTTCAAAGATCAACCATCGTCCATGCATATGCAGATGATGGGTTTCACCCCCCCCCCCCCTTTTTTTTTTTTTTAAAGCTTCATGGATAGCTTCATACACATGGCGATCACTGCGCGGATGATGGGTGAGCTTTGCACCCCCTTTTTTTCCTAAAATAGTTTGATGTGGGGAGCAAGAGTTGTAGGGCTATGTTGGGAATCAAAGGGTGTAGCTGGCGAAGCTTGAGGTCAATCAGTGGAAGGCTGATCCGCTCTAGGAATAATTGCAAACAAAGGGAATCTCTCTAGCTGCAATCATATATTCTTGCATCTTGAAGGCATGTGGGAGTACTTAAGATGTTGACTAATTTGGCAAAATAATTGAGGATAATACTGTCAAGCAGCTTGCATCTTGAAGGCATGTAGGAGTACGTAAGATGCTGACTAATTTTGCAAAAGAATTGAGGATGATATTGTCAAGTAGTTGTTGTTGACAAAGAACATTGTCCTTGGAAATTCATTGATTGACATGTATGTTAAGTGTGTACTTCTGAAATCACAAAAAGTGTCTGAGGAGCTTCTTATCTGGAACATTGCAGGGTATACCCTAAAGGACCAAGGCCAAGAAGCTCTAGGCTATTTTGACGGAATGACAAGCGAGGGCATCTCTCCAAATGCAATCACCTATGCTTGTATCTTGACACATTGTGGCATCAAGCAAGATGCTGATATGGGAATACGAACCCTAGACGATATTGTTGGTTAGGGGTCTGTTATAAGAATCATAATGCTTGGAAATGCCTTTGTCGACTTATATGCCAAATGTGGTGTAGTTAAGAAAGCACAAAAAGTGCTTGAGGAGGATCCTCTCTAGGATGTCATCTCCTGACACACATTTTATGAGGATATGGCCAAGATGCTATGGGGTGCTTTTGACGGATATGAAGCTAGGGTGTCTCTCTAGATGTAAATCATCTATGCTTGGATCTTGAAGGATGTGTTACTACGCAAGATGCTAATTTGTGCAAAAGGAATGAGGATAGTATTGTGAGTCACGTGTTGTTGAGAAAGAATGTCGTGCTTGTCAATGCATTGATTGACATATATATTGAGTGTAGTGAACTTTAGAAAGCACAGTAAGTGCTTCAAGGTCTTCTTATCTGGAACTTCATCTCTTGGAATGCACTAATTGGGGGATATGCCCTAAAGGGATGAGGCCAAGAAGCTATGGGCTTTTTTGAGCAGATGATAAGTGAGGGAGTTTCTCCAAATGCAATCACCTATGCTTGCATCTTGATAGCATGTGGCAACTCAAGTTAAGGCGATGTGCTAGGTTTCTTCTACCAATGCTAGGTACAAGTCCTTCAACTCCACAGCTAGATCATCTTTTCAGTTCAAATGGAGTTGTAAATGTGCTACTTCAAGTTTATATGAAGATACAAAGTGATATTTTTGGATACACTATTTATTCAAATTTCATGTCTCCAAACATTGTACACGTTATATAAATCCCCCTCCCCCCAGAAAGGAGAAGTTATTTACTTAAAAGAGAAGCTTGAGGTTCTACAAGTTCAACAACTGCTAAGGTGGCCTGGGTGATCGTGGCTGGTGCCATCGTTAATACATTAGCACATTGACTTGAAGGAGGTATCCCGGGTAATCGTGGCTAGTGCCATCGTTGATACATTAACACATTGTCCACCTTCAACAAATCAAGTTGTGAGTGTTGGAGATGACATCTTGGGGCTTGTTTGTTCAACACTTCTAGCTCTCTATATAGCTATGTGTCACAATGATATTTCTCACTAAATGTATCAGCAACTTCTCGACCTACTTTATCAAGGTCTTTTTATGCAGGCCAATCCTTGCATACATCTTCTTCTAACCCACCATTTCCAATTGGTGAGATAGCGATCCAGCAAAAATTACGGAGCATAAGATTGCAGCAGGTAAAATGGTTCGAAACAAGGTCGGTTATTTGGGTTGATAGTCTTAGCAAGGGCTTGATTGATTTGAACATAGCAAGCCATAAGATCTTGATACTTCTTTTACTGGTTCAATTTTCTAGTTTGGTCTTGGTTACTCACGTTCTCCCCTAAAAGAAATCCTTGAGTAGACATAGGTATCAATTTTGATCAATTGCAAACTAAAAGAATAAAGGAAGAGTACACCAAGCATAGGAAAATACACAGGCAAGAGTGTGATAGGCATAAGAAAATCGATTGGTTCTGGTTCAAGACTTGGGGTGGCGGGTGTAAATGCAATATTTCCTCTTGCTATGCCAATGGGGATTGCTCCAACATGGGAATAAGTACGACAGAGGGAGAAGGCACAAGAAAGGGACCCATGATGCAGATGGGTTTGAATCGAGGAGACCTGGTATGTGTTGGAATCAATAGTAGGTATTGGTAGGAATGCCACCCCAAGCGGTTTTTCAAATCAACAACAATAGTATGGTGGATCCAGATGAATTGGATCCAATAGCTTGCTAGTAATGGGAGCCATACTCACGTGTGTTCTGCATTTGGTAGGTTTATTGAAGATACAACATGAATTATGGTAGGATATTGGCAATCTAAACACAGCCACTGATCTTTGAACTGAACATGGGCTTGAACAAGAGTTTTTAAAACCGGAATAAATAAATGTGAGAATGATTTGAATCACGCTCTTCTTATGTAAGATGAGAAACTGAAACAGAGAATTGTAGCATACCTTATGCATTCTTTCTTAAGAAAAATACTATTATTATTGTTGAAATTTTCAAAGGATTAATTAGAATCAAAAGATCTAACAAGGTGAGTAGTAAAGAATATAAATTTTTTTATTTGATTATTATGGATATATGCTAGAAACAATGAATAATGTCTAAGCATGGTTTTTCCTCTAGGCAAAATTTGTAGATGGAAGCTAGTGCAAGATATGTAAACATATGAATGACAATTTTGAAATGTATGGGCTCCATTATACATGAGAAGGGTTGTGCTTACTTTTGTGATATCACGGTTTTTTACACTTCCTTTACCAACATGCATGACTTGCAGTACCTGTTTGTATTCAAAACATCATTAGCTATCTGGACATTGACACCTTCATGGGTCGTCCACCTTGTCGGAAACTGTACGCTAGTCTTCTCATTAACATTTGCTTGTATTTTTTGGAATAGACATCATAATTAGGGATGTTTTTAGCATAGCTTGTAATCTCCACCCCATATCTTCCTTCTTGAAGGCAACATAGTCTTCAATGGTTGCAAAACATCTTTTTGTTTTTGTGAACATGGCTTATTATCCACTATGTGTTCTCATCTTCTCTAAGTGTCATCAGCAGTATGAACAATGATAGTCTTCTCAAAGATGAGCATGAATAGGGACATATAAGATTTTCATACATGTCTAGTTATATGATATATATATATATATATATATATATATATATATATATATATATATATATTATAGATATAGTTATATATAGTATAGTATAATGATATATAGTAAAGCTATATCATGATATAGTTATATATTATTATACGCTATGTTTGAGGATTAATTGAACAGGCGCCCACCTGACCGAACACGTAGCCGGACACCACATTTGTACTCTATTAATTGTCCGAGCTAGTGTAGTGATACTCTGTGTAAATCTTGATTCTAGTTAGCAGTCGATTCCCTAAGTTGTAATGATGTCATGATATTTGTAAAGGTCCATGTGAACCGGCGACTAGCCATTTAAAATGCCCTAGGTATAAATGTCAAAAACCTTAATGTGAAAGGAGGCTTATCTTTAGAGGAGAGAGCTCTACTGTACTGTACGTACGCTCGAGCTACAAAGCTGCTCCAACTTGTAATCATCGATGAATGATTGGGTAATCTATTTTCAATTTCGAGATGTGCATCATGTTCCTCTCTCTTTGCTCTTTCATTCAAGTGTAAGCATTTTCACTTTTGTTGAGGTTGGTGACTACGTGTTAATGAGCCTAATCATCAAATTTGAGTGCTTAAATCATTATTTTTAGTCATTTTGACCATAGGAGAGTGTTCCTAGACCATAGGGCAACGTTTTTGAACTGACCTGTTGTGCAAATTTTAGGACCTTTTTTATGATGGATTGTAATTTTGGAACCTTGTCGAATTGCAACCAAGCTTGGTAGGATAGTGCCCCTAGGTGTCCTAGACCTCCTCCTAGAGTTCCATTGCATTTCAAGTCTGTTCAAGTGCCGAAATGGCATGATAACCTAGAGCTATGAGAAAGGACATAAGCAGATTTCCTTGATCATTAAGTGTTGGTTTTCTTGTAGAGTTGTTTTATTTTCTTGTTAAGGTTCACTTCTTGAGATTGATGATCTCAAAGAGTCTCTGTACCCCATCCAAGTCACTTCCCTAAGTATTGACATTATGTTAGTACCAAAAGCTATCCTGCAAATGTTCATCGCGGTGACCCGCTAACATTGGCGTCGTTGCCGGGGATATGATCCTTATGAATCACTCTAGGAAGGGGGGAGCATCATCAAGGAGAAATCACTTTTCAAGTTGAGCCAAGACAAAGCTGAAGACAACCCTATGACAAGAGTGCCCAAGGTCATGTCAAGGGACTACATGAGCTAAGAAGGGGGGAATGTCCGAGGATTGATTGAATGGGCACCCACCTGGAAAGACACGTAGCCGGACACCACATCTGTACTCTATTAATTGTCCAAGCTAGTGTAGTGATACTCTATGTAAATCCTGATTCCAGAGAATCAGTCCAAGCTCCTTTGGATGATTTCTCAACCATAGTAGCATAGATCCTTCATTGTACTATAAGCATCAATAATGTATTGCTGCAATAATCTACCACCTTGTAAAAGGCACTCTATGGTATCATCCATTATCAATAGCCTAAAGGTATAATACCATCATCATTGTCAGAGTTAGCATTAGTATTGATACTAAGGAGAGGTATGTATGGGTGCCATCCATCTTCTCCGATGGGAAACCAAAAAAAAAACTTTTTTGAAGAAAAACAACTTGATCTCGTATTCATGAAATCATTAAAAAGTCACATACTAGGGGGGCTACAAGATCTAGTTGTGAGAAAACATAATAGAGGTTTAGACCATAACTGTGATATGCATCAGTTGGCATGTCATTATGTTTTAGTAGGTTGGAAAATGGGTGTAGAAATTTTCTTTTTGAAGAAAAACGACTTGATCTCCTATTCATGAAATCTTCAAAATATCGTATAAGGTGTCTACAATATCTCTTCATAAGCAAACATATTAGAGGTTTCAATCATAGCTGTGATACACATAAACTGGCATGTTGTAATATTTTGGCATGTTGGGAAATGGATGTAGAAAATGATACACTCAAGGAAGCTCAAGGTAGCCAATCAAAACCTTTTTTCTTCAAGTTGGTTGAGTGTGATTAATAACAACTAGCATGTTGTAATATTTTGGCAGGTTGGGAACTGGATGTAGAAAATGGTACACTCAAGGAAGCTCAAGGTAGCCAATCAAAACCTTTTCTCTTCAAGGTTGGTTGAGTGTGATTGTCAATAACAACCCCAAGAACAGTGTAGACTATTGAGAATGCAAACTTTAAACCTAATGCTCACGTGATTTGGGATGATCATCAATATTTTTACATACTTTTGTACTCCAACCTACTTCAATTTGGGACCAAACAGGTAGTGAAGTTTTTTTCTTTTATATCGTTTCTAGTCCATTGGTCACATGCACACAGATTCATCGATTTGGGTAGTGTGTAAATGCTCATCTTAGTGTAGATTCTTTGATTTAGGCAACACCAATCATACGTGCAAATATGTTTATTTAGGTAGCACGAATGTAGATATGTCAATTTAGGCAGCACGCTAGCAAATTGCAAATTCTCTGTTTTAAACAATATTAAGTGAAGATCCACCAATTTAGGTAGCAGTAGTGTAGATTCACCAATGTAGGCAAGACAAATTTAAAGTGAAAATCCACCGGTTTAGGCAGCACAAGTATAGATTTGTAGGATCACATCTCATTGGTGTTGATTTGTCAATTTAGGCAACACCAGCCACAAAACATGCTGTAGTGGCTCGCCTCCTCTATGCCTTATATGATTTTGTTATCTGGGTATATAAAATGAAAGATATTTGGATTTGGAACTAGATTTGGTATATGATGATTTTTTGTCGCAATAGTGTTTATGGAATTGGAGTTGAAATTTATGAGAAATGATTTATTGAATGATGAGTGTGACCAATGATATCTTGATACATCATGTTATGACATATACTTCTTATGCTGCTGGTATGGGACACTAGAATATGCAATATGTGAATGACAACGGGCATAAGCAATTTTTTCTATGTGATATTTTTGACATAGAATACTAATCAATATTTTTATAAGTATGGTTTTCAAATCTTATCTTTGCAACAAATAAGACCATTTGCTTTCTGATGAAGAGATCTGTAATGCAAATTCATATATACTTAATTTACTATAGCTGACATGTCATGATCGCTATGGGCTATGCAAAAGAGCATCACATTCATGTATATTTTATTATTCAAGTTCTCTTTATGATCTATGATCATTATTATGAACGACCAATCACTCTACACTCATTTTGAGCATTAAGAAATTTATAAATATATACTTGCAAAAGGAAATTTCTCACTCTTAGATGGGGGGAGATGGCACTTAGTGCCTGTGTCATTCTTCTCTCCTCTCCTCTCTTCCCTCTTGTCATGTTGGTGTAGCACTCCACTCTAAGATGTGCACTTGCACATGCTCCCTCACTCTATCTTTGTCTTTGCCTCTCTCTACTTGCGTATAGCTTTAAATGTGTTGTATGGGATTAGACAGGTATGCAAATTTGTTGTTTCTTTTGTGTAATATGTTATTTTTAGTATTTTTCAAGACCTTCTATGCTCCCATTTATAAAATCTTCCTCTTCCCGTCCAAAAATCTCCAAGGGTTTCTCTACTCTCTCCTCAACTAGTCTTACCTTGATTCTAACAAGAAGGCCATGCACTATCATAAGTTCTATTTCCATTTTAGATTCCCTCTCTACATATAATCAATGGCAAGAGCAGAGGATAAGTAAAGTTTCATGAGTTCTCATGCAACCAAGAAGGAGGAAAAGGTCCTATTTAGCGTAACTTTTTTTTCTACATGGAAAGCAAAAATGTTGGATTTTAAAGTGAAAGTTGGTAAAAATATTGTTAAAGAGATTTTAGTTCAACAAAACTTTTTTGTTCTACATGGAAAGAAAAAGTGTTGGATTTTAAAGTGAAAGTTGGTAGTGAAAGTTGGTAAAAACATTGTTAAAGAGTTTTCAGTTAGCACATTCTAATGTGATTGCTCATGGTGCTAATGTTTCAATGGTACATCGTCTACGATGCAGCTGTAGGTGGATTCTTACATTTAGCTCTTCCATTTTTAGATTCTTATCCTTCATTTTTTTTCTCTTACATTTAGCTCTTACGTTTATGAATGTGTATCCTTTCTCATGTGAGGAATGGGAGCCAATGGAGTGCATTATAGACCTCATCTCTGTAACCCGTGCTCACATTGGTATCTTACACAATGCAGGAAGAACTAGCAAGAGCCTTGTAGATGAAGGCATATTCTTCTACAACCATTTCTTCCAACTTAACCAAAGGAATCAAAAAGAAACATTAGTAGTTTTTCCTCTTTCAACCACTAGAACTTCATGGACTGGATAATTCTTGACACATCATTGAGTGACGCATTGTGGATTAATCTCTATAGGGATGTGCAGAGGTCTCTCTGAAACTATGTACCCACTAAGTTGGTGAAGCTTGCAAACTCCTATCTTATTAGTATAATTTTTGTGAGTTTTTACATCTATCATGTACATGTCACTAAGACTATGTTAGTATAAATCCCTTGGTTCTTCCTTTTATGATAAAATTTTTACATCTATCATGTACATGTCACTAAGACTATGTTAGTATAAATCCCTTCGTTCTTCCTTTTATGATAAACTTCTCAATTGAGACTGGTATGTGAAAGAGGTGGATTGCATATGCTACAAGATTGCACTTGACACTCTCTTGTCAAGTATATGATTTCCACTCACTTGCTTGTCATCTCCTTTTGGTACAAACATTCTCACTTCATTGGAGGTTGCTATGTGTCTATTGATCAAGAGTCAACACGTTTGGAAAACAACATTGTCATAGATGTGGAAGTGGTGGATAAAGACCTCCACCTTATGACAATGATAACACTAAGGGAGCACAACAACCTACTCTAGCTCCTACATTACATAATGGAGGAGACTGTGGACAACGACCGCTCAAAATTATATTTCTTATTGAACGTATGAAAACTAGTGAAATGAAGGGAGAAGCAAGTTTTTTGTATAGATCTACATGGTCAAGTTCCAAATGTTTTAATGTAATTTTCATCTTGGATGACTGCCACAACAAATCATCTTTTGGATAAATACAAATCTTTATTTGAAATGTGTGTCAGGAGTGATAAGGATCAATATCTCTCTCTCTCTCTCTCTCTCTCTCTCTCTCTCTCTCTCTCTCTCTCTCTCTCTCTCTCTCTCTCTCTCTCTCTCTCTCTCTCTACAAAGCATTGGAACCACCCTGATAGGTACAAAGAATAATTTTAAATTAGAAGAGCATAACTAAGTGTATTTTCAAGCAAAAATTTATAGGTAGACAAGGGGCTTAAATAAAATTGCGGGATGAAAATTTTATCTATGTAAAAATCATGAAGATACCCTTTAAATGAGGGCACGAAGGGATTTGTGCCAAGTATATTAAAGAAATCTTTGTATGGTGTATCATCTATCATAAAGTGTTGTGAGCATCAAAGGATATATGGATTTGGAAAAAAGGTTTGTAAAATAGACGCACATTGGATTTTGTAGGGTGGTGTCTATTGTCAAAGCAGATTCGCTGCTTGTATTTGCTAGCAAAGTGAGAACTAGGCCAACAAACAAGATTTCAACCAAGGAATGAGGTTGACCCATAGACACATAAAAACAAATACATGGGTGTCAATCATCTATTGAACCTTCTATGGACAATCACTAACAAGGAAAAGCACACTATGTATGCACAACCACTATCTTACCTACGATGGCTACGCTCTTCAAAACAAGACCTTACATTGTCCGATTTCCACAAAACTCAAGGAATGACCTCTACACACCTAGAGGACACTATCCTAAAGTCTCTAATCCAACTCCCTACCTGTAGACACTTGGTACATAAATCGCATATGAAGACATGCCAAAAAATATAGGTCACTCTTTCTCAACATGTTTAGGCCTAATGCGTAGCTCTACTCTCCATGAAAGAAATGACATATAGTAATCACAAAATGGATACACGGTTAGAGAGAAAACTCGCCTTGAATCTCGTAGAAGAGCTCTTCGCAAAGAGACCAAAATCATGCAAGCTTGGCATTGACGTGTAGCTCTTTTTGTTGCTAACACAATGGTGTAGATGCCTTCGCAATGTAGCTTTCGTGGCATGCATAGAGAGTAGAAGAAGATCACCTACTCTCTCACACACAAAACTCACGGCACACTTACTTGAGCTCAAAAGTTGATTAATTCAAAAGTTTCCCTTAGGGTTACAGAAATTGGCTTTTATACCTCAGCCTTGGAGGTTCTAACTTATCAAAATTACTTTCTACTTTCTACCATGGGTTCAGCTAATCCACATATTTAGTATATTTCAATTTGGAAACTCAATCAAGTCCCATAAAATAATTACATTGAGTGACAAAATAAATAATACAAAATTATTCTTTCTCGTGTTCAATGGTTAACATCCCCCCCCTCCGCGTCCATGTCATACTTGACATGATGGGTCTTTGTCTTGTGGATCTTTTGGCCCTTATGTTCAGATGTTGTAGGAGTCTTCAGCTATTTGCAGCAATGGAAACCGTGTGTCTTTAGTAGCTTTAAGTATGACTCAAATCTGATGTTGCCCAAGGCGACTGTAGGGCCAGAAATCTTGTTGTTGTAAGTGAAGAATCTAGTGTAGAAGGATTTCTCAAAGGCTTTCATGTGATAGCTTGGTAGGAACATCAGACTTTGATAAAACAGAGGTAACACCTCCGAAAATGACTATTTTGAAGCTCTAAAAAATTCTCCCAGTGATGGCTTCAATGTCATCATGCAAGATGAGTTTGTTCTTGAATACTATTAGCAATGAACCTTTGTTGCTTGATTGCCTTGCAAGATTTTCCATGGTCAATCTTGGAGATTATGGGGATAGTAGTAATAGCAAAATGTTTGCTATCATTTCCACTCCGGATGGTGACATTCAGTCTCAGGTGAAAGATGGTGTGACATTGGTTCATCCATTTCAATTTGTATTGGATTCAACCTTGTCCACAAAGTTTATGTTGGTCTTAAATATGGGTGTGGATATGTCCTCAAGATCAAATGTGTGAATGATGGAGTTATCTTACAACTCCACTTATGAAAAAGAAGGTTTTATTGCTGGAAACTCAACCAAGAAACTTCAAAAATCATTTTCTGTATGCCAGGAATCAATGCAAGATGTTTGGATAGAAGAAGAAAAGAAAGACAAAAAAATATCTTCTGGTTCAAACCAGGTAAAAAAACCACCAAGTACACCGGAGTACATTGTGCTAGATAGCCATAAGTATCCAAAGTTGAGCCGAATGATTTTAAATGTTTAATTAAGAAAAAGGTAGATGAAGTTCCCCAAGTGTACAATGAAGGTTGCATTTATGAGATGGACGTTGTGCCGGATGGTGTTCCCAAAATATTAGGGATGGATCAAAAATATGATGGCTGTTGTTGGGTTATGTAAGGTCTCCGACCCCGATCAAAAAGAGCACCCTTGTACCATGAAATGAATATAATGGAAAAAATTACTATGTATAGCAGTTTTTCAAATTTTGTCTCAGTGCCATGATGTTTAGAATGTTTTAAAGCTTCGAAATGTGAATTAAAATAATTTTTGTTAAAAATTTCCAAAAATAGTAAGTTTTTGGTCACCCAACCCATCCAGTTTTGACCGTCTCGAAAAATTGCACCCGTACCCCGAATTTGGAAAAATGTATTTTCAGACGCCGTGGGCTGCTAAATATGGCAGGTGCTCGGACCATTATGCCTTAGTTAGAGCTTAGTATAGCAATTTACGGCATTAAAATCCGACTCGTATGACCCATTTTAGCCAAAAATCGATTTTTCCAAAAATTGAGCGGGGAGGCATCGAAGCCCGAGGCTATGTGGGAGCAGGCTCCAGGCCACTCCGGGTCAGTTTTAGCAGCTAGGGGGTGCCTTTTGTCCTTGAGGGAGTCTTGGGAGAGTTTCCAAGCTTGCAACAACTAAGTGTGAGAGCCAGTTAACCAAGCCAACTTGACACTTGGTGGGTAGGAGACTGGACTTGCCATGCTTAATTGGAGTAGCTCCCAGATGCAAATAGCAAGAAGGTTTGATTTTCAGCTTGAGGAGGCCTATTTAAAGGTGTGCTCTCTCTCACACACACACACACATGCTCGCACACACACCCAGTACACACACACACACCTTGGGGAGGTGCTGCCAGTACACACACAGTTTTTGAAGGAGAAGCAAGGAGGGGGGTGCTGCCGAAATTCTTATCTTGAGGATTCATTGGATCAGAAAAATCAGAGGATTCTCAACCCCTAATCACGGTAATTATGGTTTAATTCCAGCTCTTCATTATTCTCCAAATTCCTCGTCTACTATGCTTAATCTTAGCTATAATTCCCAATAGCTGCTCTCTAAGTTTACATTGCTATACTCCATTACATAATTATCATTCAATTAGCTAATTTATGCAGCCATTCATCATTCTTAATCAATGATTAATACTAGAGTAAAGGAGATTTCTCTCTCTAGGAAGCATAGTAATTAATTGTCAACCGGTAATAATGTAGATTTGATGAAATTCATTCTTTTACCACTCAATAGTTGTAATTAAGTTAGATTCATTTTTTTCTCTCATAGTAAGATGTGATTAAGGCAAAATTAATCCGTCATTATGCTACTAAGAAGAGAATTTTCTCTCACCTATGCATGCGGTAATTCTGCATCTTTCTAATTGCAGTAGGAAAGTGATTGAGCTTGCTTACTTCATCTCTCTTGTAAATCAATTAGTAAAATTATGAATTTCTTAATCATCTAAGCCAAGTGATTAACTTTAGAGCCGGTTCCCATAGGATAAGTAAAGTATTACCCATAAAATTGCTAGGTCTCGAAGGAAAAATCTAAACCCTTGCATAAGAAGGACCCTTCAATGATTCTAATCTGCCATTTGGTTTATTATGATGCTCTCGGACCTTAGCTCTTTTTCTTCAAGTTTATCATTTAAAGTAGTGAGTATAAAATGACCCCGGTTAAGAGAACTCGCTTCGGTGGTGCCCACGACCGCGAGGCGGAAACGAGCAATGTGAATGGAAAGGGAAAAGCTCCCATGGACGAACAAGCACCGTCCATCTCACGAGCCATTGACGAAGAAATGGAAGAGGTAGGTCACAATTTTATTCAGTTGTTTAATTAACATTGCACACGTTTAGCTAGGAAAGAACATATCCCCAAACATGTTGGAGAAATCCGACGGAAATCTCGGCATTTGAATTCATTGTACATTTAAGTCTAAGGTAGGAAAGAAATGATTGATGGATATACTGTTTGAAATAGGAAAGAATGTATGCTAGGGAAAATTTAGCTCGACATGTTCATTCTATTTCCAATGTTGAATTAGTCATGATCCCCCTACTGATCAGGGGGCAGAGTTCCTCATTAAGGGCTCTTGAATCCACGACTTGCTTTCTATGCGGTGGATACCCACGACTTGCTTTCTATGTGGTGGGAACCCACGTCTTGCTTTCTATGTGGTGGGAGTGTCCATGTCGTGCTTTCTATGCGGTGGACATACCTAGTTGTATGGGCAGCTAGGCGACAACGAGAGGAGTAAACTCTCGCTAGAGGGGGGATGTTGTACCTCCAGAACATTGGAATTTTAATGAATAAGTTTGAGTAGAATTTTTACTAGAATACTATCTTGGTGCCGCTTTGCAATACTGATTGAAGGATTGTCTTAATGAACATTGTGATTCGGAATTTAATCAAGGAATGTTTATGTTGAACAATCATTGTGGTAGTAATTAGGACACACAAGGAAGTGTGAGTGTGGGGGTGGAAAGTGGGGGCTAGGCTCAAGTTGCCAATGCCTATGAGAAGGGTGGTCCCGATTGGTCGGGAACTCTCTGGCCCCATAGTGTTTAAATCGATACTAGTAATACTTATTGCCCCTAGAGCGGCGAAGTCTCTAGTGTACGTGTCTCTGAAACATGGGGAAAAAGGCACTCAAGGTTTCTCTCCTCTTGGAAGGTGGGTCTTGGGATCGCTAGATAGGTTAAGTATGCTTCCCCTGCGAGGTGGGGCTAGATCTCATTGCTAGTAGGCTCGAACTCGACTCACTTTGTGATGAGAGATCGTCCGCTAGTTAAATCCTGAACCACTTTGTTTGCTTCCGCTATAGATCTAGTGGCCACCAGGTTCACCATCAGATCCTCCGTTTGATACGACGGTGGGGTGGGGACCTCACAGGTTAAGCCTGCTCATTCTAGAATGAGGTATCCAAATTTAATCAAGAGAAGTATATATGGCGGACATCTCGTCTGCAAAAAATAGCTCATGCTAGATCAATGCAATGAGCGGACGGCTAAATGAGACTTCTTGGACACGAAAATTGCTAACTTCAATTATGTTAGTTGGTATGTTGAGCTCCAAAAATGGAACACTACAATGCTTCCAGTATGGTCAGAGTCCAATTTTGCTTCAAGAGAGTTCATGAACTGTCTATTACTTGCTCACTGAATACAAATGGACCCGTTTGTTCATCCACATTGGAAGCCATAACCACCCCATCACAAAGGGAGTTTTGCAATTGGCAATTCAATAGACGAGAGAACTTGTGTCTTGTGTGGTGTTTGAATCACCAATGACTGAACCTAGGCATTTGCAATTGAATCTTGCAAAAAGCAGATGGTAATGGGAGTAGTGGTTCAAGAAAATGGGGAGGGCCTACCTAGCAATCAGCTCCTCTCTGTACGAGGGGAGATGCAACCATTGATCCATATGCAAAGGTGTTGTTTTATTTTCTTTTCTCCATACCTGTTACACTTCCTCTTGGCTAACATGCATGTATGTGATATTAATCTCAGGTTTAAACACTGGATAAGAGAAGCAACTACTACATGGATTGGAGTTGGTGCGGAGTCACAATTGATTTGACTAAAAAATAATTGAGGCTATAGGTTTTTCCACGGTATGCTATTTCCAAGACAATCCACAAACCATAACTAAAGATGTCAAGTGTTCAAAATTTAGATCAATGGCCCTAGACCTTGTGTCAAGCTAGTAAATAGAATGCAACAAGACAAGAGTGGGTACTTGCAAAGAAGTTGGGTTTACTTCAATCACGAATGTAGGGTAGTGGGGTGGACAACAATGGCAGCACATGTCTACAATCTTGCGTAAGGCCTGCTAAGACAACTTCCTACTTCTCTTCGCTCCTTTGTAGCATTGATTAATAATTAATCTTTGTAGGATTCAAGAAATGCAAACAATTGCCATATGTAAGATGAAGAAAGCAGACACACAGGTGCAGATCATTTCTTGGGAAATGATGAATTAGATGATATTGGATAGAGGATATTGTCCAGCTGATTTTAAGGAATTCATGGAAGATGAGACTAAAGAAAATTAGAAAGCTATTCGAACTGTATTCAACAGAGGAGGTGACAATGCTATGGAAGGAAGAGTAAGCTAATGCTTGTTTCATTCAGAGCAAAGCTTGCACATTCCCACCATGCAATACATGCATAAAATTTTCCAAGATGAACACAAGCGTATGTGTGAAATATGGTGCTATGCAAGGAGCGAGGAAGAAGCAACCAACTTGTGAAGGACTATACAAGCTTGGTGGGCTTCTGGAGAAATATCCAACTATAACTTGTCGTAGATGGATTGTTGGCTAAGTTTGTGGCATGTACGATACCCTCGCTAGAGAAAACACTTTGTTGGAGTAAACATTGCCAACAGGTTTTTTGAGCGAGTACTACATTTTAGTGCTTGAATGCAATTCCTTAATAAAAATATGTTGCACAAAGTGGATGATATGTCGTACATTCTGACTACAAACCTTCTAAAACAAAGCACGCGAGTTGGCTTACTGGTGAGAGAAATGATGAAATGATGAGCTTGTACGATGCATGCGTGTCTGATCTATCAAATGCTTTGTTGGACCTTCTGCAGAAAAACTTGCTCGTCAGACACAACAAGGCCGGTCACTAGGTCCAACTGCTATTGCTAGAGAGATTGAGGATGGGATCAAAGGTACACCACTCTATTAGCAACTGGCAATGGAGAGAGATAATACTATAGTAGCCAAAAAGAAAAAATAGGTTGGTACACTAAGCTATGAGGAGGAGAATGCTTCACATCGACCTGAGTATCTCACACAAAACATCCCACAAAATTGTAGAAGTCTCCAAGCAACTACCCGAGTGGCCGGTCAGGTAATCAAAGAACACGAGTGTGGGATAGTGGTTGAGGAGACAAACATTCATAAGAAAATATGGGCAATCCATCATCTACCAAAGGGAAGCACGTTCAATGTCAAGGGTGATAATGATCTAGAGTCCGTAAATGCAAAAAAACTATAAACAACACAGGTGAAGGTGTTGTTGCACCATCTTTTTGGGGTATTCGGGCATGGGAAAGAGGAGATGATAGTGCTCATGATAGCAATTCAAAGGCACAATTCATGTGGTTCTGCAATGATAGTATGGATCACATGTGGCAAATCCGTAACACAATCACTCAACGCCCTACAAGAGTTCCCAGTATATGGCCAGTGAAAAGGGGAAAAAATGATTTCTTCAGAGTTTCTAGAATTGGGGACAAGAGGCTACACAGAAAGAAGATTGCGGTTAAGGAAACCAACAATGTGCATTATTGGCCAAGAGTATCAATTCAAGCCTCCAAGGGAGTTGAATCGGCAATAACCATGGAAGCCCAGATTGTGTAACACATTGTCGTGAAGGCAAGCATGCATGAAAAATTCATGGTGGAGACATCTTCTTCACAAGTCTGGGGCAAGAGGTATGAGGTTCCTGTTGCAAGTAGCCCCATGTGTACATGTGGAGACTTTGCAGAACGAGTGGCACAAAGCAAACCATATATGGCATGCCAGCATATTTACTTCATCTTCCTTCGTTACTTTGGCTTGGATCTAAACCACAATATGTTTATCCATCAGAGCAAGCTGACAAATGAGGATCTTCTTTGTGTGTTCAATTGTCGTTGTACTACATAAAATAGCGTTGTAATTAAAGTGTTTTGATCACATACCCTAGTGCCCATATGTAATTATATGGCATGAATTTAATTGCTAATTTAATACTGTAATTATTTTTGTGGGAATTCATGATTTATGAGGGTGTCTTGTGTCTTCCTGTTCTTCTACTATGTGCAAAAGCATATTTTTTGGTTAGTACATATAAGATGTTGATTTAATATTGTAATTATTTTTGGAGAATCTCATGATTTAATAGGGTGGCATGTATCTTCTTGTCCTTCCCCTATGTTCGAAGCATAGTTTTTTTTAAATGTACATGTTAAATTGAAGTTTCAATTGGATTGTGAATAACAAAGAAAGCTCCCTCCCAAAAGCTCTCCCCAACCAGGTGTGAAAATCTTTTTCCTTGCAAACACTCCTCTAGTGAAAGGATTAAAAAATCTCCCTCAAAAGATCTCTTCATTCCCATCCCCATCAACAATGCTACATCAATATTGTGGATAAAGTCTGGTAGTATGATGACGGAAAAGTTGAGTAGGCTGCCTAGACAAAGATATTGAGTGAAGTTGAGTAGAAGTTCATAGTGGATGAACTAAAATCTGACCTTCAGATTTTAAAAGCAAAATGTACTAGTGGAAAATCATCTTCAACAATTGATAAAGACTACTAATAAGTTAATGCAATTGTCAGTTGAAGCTTCAAAATTCTAGAGAAGGAGTTGGCTAGTAAAGCTACATTGGAACCCCGATTTAGGAATTTGGCTGAAGTTATATTTGAAGTTACGATTAAAGCCAACCAGCATGTTCTTGAAGGATGAATTCACACTACTTCTATTTTTCATAATCTAGCTTGAGCTAGACTGCTGACCCGAGGAAGGCGATCTTTGTATGATGTAAACACCAAAACTTGGAATGCATTGACATCATACAAAGTAGAAATTATGATTGAATGAAAGGAATAGCTCAAGGAGAAGGCCATTTATTGTCTTTTCTAGAAGAACTATGCAGGCACCAGTGCTCAAGTTATTGGTCCATCAATTCAGCCTCCACATACGGTTATCTAGAAACCAACAAGGAAGAAGGCACCAGATAAAAAGAGCCGATGAAATCCATTAGGTTAGTCACCTCACAAGCATAAAGAGTTGAGAGTCTTACCTTAGCTGACAAGAAGAAGGATATTGGCCAACATACCTGAAAGTTTAGCAATCTCAAAATTTTAGGAAACATTCCAAATTTCAAAAAGAGGAGGAAAGGAAATGTAGACGGTGGGACCAGTCCCTGGCTGGAATCGTGACTAGCAGATGAACTAGTAATTTCCAAGAAATTTATTGCAGTAATTGCACAATGGATAGTCAGTAAGAGACCCAATCTTAAACCTATTAATAGGGGCGATTACTTGATTTGACGGGGCTATAATAAGGCATAGACTTGGTAGCTTCCAACCACTCAAGCAAGTCTTCCTCTGGCTCATTAGGTGGAGGAGGCTTTTTGAGTTCAAGGTTGGACTCCACTAACAAAGAACTATGATGCACCACTAGATCCATCCCCCTTCAAGGAGAATGGGTTTCATTGGGGATTTAGGAGTATGAATCCAAATCGTGTGATCTCCCCAATCATGTAATGCTTTAGTGTGTCGTACCCATGGTCTACCTATGAGCAAGGGGTAGCTACCCTCAACCTAGGGAAGGCGAACCACAACAAAATCCAAGCTCAAAGTGAGGTATTGTACATGAAGAGGCACTTTGTCTATTATGCTAAAGGGGTAGACTTTCCTCAAGTCAAACAAAGTAGCTGTGAAGTGGAGCCGGTTAGGTAGGCTAGAGACCTAAAACCAACATAGTAACCTCAAGGGTTGATGCCAGATCCACCATCAACTATTATCCCAAAGAATTGATGCCCTAGAATAGACACAGTGAGACAAGGGCTTTTATGACTAGTGAGAGGAGCGATAGGATAGGAGATCATGTAAGACTTTGATGGCTACATTGGAAGATGACCACCACTAAGGCCTACATTTGGGTGAGCATTCGGGTACAAATATTTGGATAAGTGCAAGGGTGTCACCTCAAAAACCGAAGTAACCTGAAGCATGTCATAGAGCAACACTTGAATGGTGTTCTTTAGGATAACCTCTATTGTAGGTTTTTCTCTTTGCATCAACGCCTTCTCTAGTACCTTGGTCTATTGTAGGTCGGCTAATGCTTTGAAGAAGGCCCCATTGATATCAGAGGGCATAGAAGTTGGTCCGCCCTTAGCACTAGAAGATGGCTAGCCAGCTGCTAGAAGAGGTGTATTCACTGGTGAGATAGGTGATGGAAGAGTGGAACTTGCTATAAAAGACTAAGGCCAAGGTCTACCCTCTGTGCTTGAGTGAGGACACCAATAGGCTGCTATATGAGATGCAATTTTTCTTGAGGGAAAACCACATCGGCAGGTGGCAGAAGCTGAGGGATGGTGCTAACTATGCTCATATTAATCTTTGGTAATGTGAATTCTCACTTGGTCCCTCAAAGATGTGGAGACACACTACTTTGAACAATCCTTAATAAAGTAATTCTTGGCATCTAGGTAATGGCAACAAGGAGGAGAACCTTTGGGAAGAGGAAATTTGCTCTAGCAGTGGCCATATTCCCCACATTTGTAGCACAAAATGGGTTGATTTAATGGAAAAGACAAGGAGTGAGGTGGTTTGGGGGTCTACTCCTACTTCATGGAGATGGACGCTGATGTGTAGAAGCTTTGAGGGGATAAAGGAGGGTTAGCATGATAGAAACCCTGAGACAGAAAAGTCCTTTGAACACCTTGCATAGGAGGGGTAGTCAGCAAAGGGGGCATGTGATTTGGAGGGCCATAGGGAGAAACCATGTTGGAGGTAGGTGCCAATTGCAACCCTCGTTGAAGAAAAGGGGTGAGGCTCTATTGTAATTTCCACAATCCCTTCAAATAGTAACTATCTTTGTCTTCATGTTCGGGCTTCTCACAAAAGTGGCCACAAGCCCGAAGCGGGCATTCTTGTGGAGGATGTCTTAGAGATAAATATGAGCTACACCAGACCACGGGCTTAGACTCTTGTTGATCCATGAGCTCTTCTAGCTCTCTCTTGATCTGGTCTAAAGCTTCTTAATGTGGGGACTTCTCATGTCAAAGAGAGGGCCTCTCCTATTGAAGGGCTCGTTGTAATTTCAGTGTTTCCAGTTTTGTGCAAAAAGAAATCAAGGGGTTAGATGCACTTTCCATGAGAACCATGGTGGTCTTTACCGGAAGGGGGTCCTTGAATAGCCTCCTTGTCCATTCTATCCTAGTAGCCGCAATGAAAAACTCTTATAGAGTTGCTTCAGATCAAAGAGTCTCCAAGAGCTTTTGTTCAGAGAAGTCTTGGAGAGAGCCTTCTGCACCCACTTCTTGACCATGAATTCTCCTAGTTTCTGGGGAAGCTTGGAAACCAGAGATGTTTTTTTGTCATGAGTTCCACAAAAGTCTCATCAAGTTGGAGCACTAAGTTTGCCAACTCATCTTAAACCTACTTTTGAAAGTCACCTAGTGTGAAAGCTTCACAAGAATTTATGCCTTAGTGTTGCCCAATTCATAAAGTGGTCCCTAACAAATTGACACACAATTTGTTTGCTAAGACATCCAAGATGATGGAAAGAGCACTAGGTACACATCTTCTATATTGAGGCCACAACCTCTATAGAGGGATGCTTGTCAGCTCCTTTATTGCGGCCTGCTTAGGAGTTGGTTGTAGCACGGGCGGAGGGAAGTGTGCTTGGGGAGGCAATAAGGGTGGTGAGGACCTAATTGAGGTAGATTCCAAAGAGCAATACATCAACATGGTAAGAAAGGCTAATGATTTTTTTGCTAGTACTACAGAGTAATTTGTAGGGGCCTTGATCGATCTTTATACTACCTTGTATGTGTCATGCAATAGCAACAGACCCACCCAACCTCTGGACAAAAGACCCCTACACATGATGGATAGTCTAGACCCACTAGAGCAATATATCAAGCTAGACTTGAGTAGACTAGACCAAACTAGATGAGACCACACTAGGCTAGACAAAGCTGGGAAAAGACAAGGATGGATTAGACGAAGCTAAACCAAACTAGCCTAGGCCAACCAACTAGACCACGACAAGAGCTCAAGGGGTGCAGTATTTAATCATGTTAATGTACCATATGAGTTCAATAGGAGAGGTTTTAAAATGCAAAACTTTTAGGCAATTTAATAGAGATATATTAAAATAGGGTGTTTCTATATTCAATTTTGAAACAAAAATCTAAAATAAGGGGTCGTTTAATTCTTTCAAACATGTTAAAAAAGGGGGTTTTAATAATCCCACGAACGCACGTTATATAGGTGGGTACTGAATAACGCACCCCCCAAGGTGAAAGACTAGAATGGCTAGACCAAGTTGGATGAAGGGGTGGGTGGACTAGATTGAACTAGACTAGACTAGTCTAGATGAGTAGCTTAGACCAAGGCAAGAGATGAAACCAGCCAGCTCCTCAAATATGTACACTTAGTAGCGGAGTCAGATGTCAGTTATGCCCCAAGGGGTGTGCCAGAAATAAGAGCACCTTTAGTAAGAAATATATGTTGTGCTCTCTACTATGGGTTCTCATCAGTGAAATATGAAGGAGACATCACTCCAAACATAGAAAAAGACATTGTTGAGCAATTAATATAGAATAAATCAAGACTATACTCAAATGACACAACAAAAAAACTCAAAACCCAATGGAAACTAGACTAATTCATGGAACAATACAGAAGCTGGCTAGCAGCATACTCAACCCTAAGCCTTGGGCTCACAGACACAATGGGGTTGTTGAGGCTCCAACTGTAGGCTCCAACTGTGCAGGGAGAGTGTAGGTATGCAAGTGTTGGGGACTGAAACACAAGACTCTAAACTCAATGACTCATTGGACGCATCATATCCAAGAACCAACTAGGCATATACAAACATAAAGGCAGCCAGCAACTAACAAAAATCTAGCTACAACCATCTTTGAATGTGGTGGTGGTGAACTAGCCACAGTGTCCTCTAGAACACCACTCCCTATGTCTGCTATGTGTCATTACTGAGGGGGGAGAGTCCACCTAGTGTGAACGCTAGGCCAACTATAAGTGCTTTCCATAGTGCATGTAACTCTGTAGCCTTGCCACACACACATAATAAGTGGGAAACTACCTGCTAGAAAAGAGATCAAAATTTGGGCACCCAGCTACTATTTCTGCAAAAATCAACCCCCTTCTCTCCTCTTTTTGGCATGGTTAGCAAGCTAATGAACCTCTCCCTCTAGATACCTCACTTTTCCCTTGTTTTTGGCAAATCAATCTCCCCTATTCTTGCCAACCGACAACACCTATAAAAGTAGACCTAGTACCTAGTTCTAAGGCAATTTTTGTAAGGTGCCCAAGTTGAGGAAGGAGCATGCAAATATTTTTTTGTGATGGATCTACAAGTTCAACCAACAATTTTGCAATCGGACGTTGCTTCCGTGTTGGAAGCAATAGATGTTGATTTGCAAATGAGTTTTAGCAATCTACTACCATGTTTATGTTTTGCAAGTACACTACCTTTGAAATTTGAGATATGAAGCTTTGACCTGTGCGCGAGGGACTCCAAAAAGAGAATCCAAGATGGTTTTTAGAGAATTCATGCTCTAAGAGAAAACTGGAGGTTCCTTGAGCAAGGAGCTTTGTCTGTTTAGTTTTTGAACGGGGAGGAAAGTAGCATCAAGTCTAATATCTAGAAAAAAGGGTTTCATCGGTTCTTTTACTTGTAAAATATTTTACCCATTCATAAAGATACCTCCCTTAACAACTCTTTGGGGGGGGGGGAGGGGGGGACCTACCCTTTCTCTAGTCTCCAATATTGTACCGATCTTCTCTTGCATCTTCTCCCTTCTATCTCTATCAAATTCTATTTATGTAAGTCTATTTATTGTTCTTGTGTGCTCCACTTTGTGATTGAGAATGTTGTGTGCAAAAAGACTAGACTATAGACCAAAGATTTGTATCCAAATCATACAATACTAACCACTAGCTAATATCTCTAAAGAAGGACTTGGACATATTGGGAGTGCAGTGGTGGTGGGTGGTAGATTGGCTAGGTTTCCACTTGACCACCACTTGTCTTCATCCCACCAAGTGTCTCTGGTCCATTGTAATGTGCAAAGAAGTGATTTATTGGTGAATGCTCAAAATGAGTTTTTAGTGTGTACTGCGGTTCTTTTCCTTGCATATTTCTTTTACTTCATGTGAGATGTGAAATAGACTAGAGAGAGAAGAGAGAATGATATTGTGAGTGAAGATTCTATGAGTGATAGAGAGAGAAGAAGACTAACAAGAGATGAGGTCCCAAACCCCCCCTCCAAGCACCCCCCTCTCTATCTCTAGAGAGGTATTTGCTTACATTGCACAAATGTTGAAATAGTGGTCCGAGATGTTGAGATGCTAATGGGATCTTCTTGTAGGTGCTTGAATCTAAGAGGCTAAGGGATGGAGTTGATGACGATCGCAAACTTGACAAGGCTATGGGCTGATCTACTATGGCCAATGTTGAGGATGGGCTGAAATTGAAAATGTTGGCTGATATGATGCTTGGCAAAAATTTGATGTTGCTAAATTTTCTAGAAACCTAGCTTAAAATTCTTATGTACTTGCTAAAAAATGCAAGGATTTGCGGCATCACTGGTGCTTGCATTGGAGATACTGGAACTATTCTTGAGAAGTGACCCCTAGGGTCACTTATATATGAAATTAAAGCTCAATCGGGCAATGCCAATAAAAAAACCCATGATTTCTAAATGCTAGCTAGATGTCACTTATAAATTAATAAGTTAATAAACTCACTTATAAGAGGTGTTTTACATGAAGGTAAATACCTAGGCTATATCTTCAAACCACTCCCCAACCAATGCCTACAGCTAGTTGACACTAGTTGTGCTCATGTGCAATTAGTTTCATACCCTCATGTGCAATTAGAGGGTATGAAACTAATCTAAAGTACATAGAAGTGCATGTCATGTTGTTGACTCAGGGGTCAACACTACAGCATAACTCAAGTTTTGTACCAAAGTCTTATTTTTTGAGAGTTATAAAATGATACAAATTATAATTAAAAACATCATTTGTAATGAGTAGTTATTCTAGTTGCAGAAGCCCAGGTGTGATGACACTTCCAGATTGTAAATACAAAGCCATTTGACCCTTTGAAGTTTATTTTTGGTTTAACCTATGGTAGCCTTAGTATATAAGGTGACCAGGTTATTTTGTAAAGAGAACATTATCATAATTAAAGTTTTGAGCTGCCATCGACTGCATGTGAGAGAGAAAGAGAGAGAGCGTGAGATTCATCCTGGCGCTACTCCCTACTCGCTCATCGCATTGGAGATCCAACTCTACCATTGCGATGGGCTCAGAGAGAGCTACGCAACAACGCCAAGCATTCCACGCAAAACAGAGCTGTATCAAATGATGTCTATTTTTTTGTGTGCAAGTAGTCATTAGAATCGTGCGACAAAAGCTACACATAGGGCATTTTTAGAATTTTGCTATGTCTTCATACGTGTTTTCCATAGATGGGTTTGGAGTGAGTATTTTGAGTGTAGAGGCTTTGGGATAAGTGTATCCTAGTGAGGGGATTGTGTTCCTTAAGTTTCATACGATTCTAGTATGATTTGGTGAGTTTCCTTCTGTTTGTGTGTATGTAGGTTGAGTAGTGTAGTTGAGAGTAGTGAGATTCCTAATTTTAATTTAGTTGGTCTTCTAGAGTGTTGTATGTGTGGGATGGTCTCAACTTGACAAGCTATAGAGATTGCCTCCGTGCACTATTGTGTCATGTGTGTCCTCGATTCACATTATGTTGATTTAGGTAGTGTTGCATGCACTTTATAGGTGCTGTGATTTTCTCCCGCATGGCATTGGTGTTGTTGCTGGGGACACAAGGACTTAAGAAGGTAATCCTACTAACACTCGTGTGATGGTTGTTTGCTTTAGTTTTGACTAAAGAGACCATTTTTCTCAACTAGATTCGGAAGAGGATATTTCGAGATCAAGTGGACAACTAGGAAGCGCGTGTCTTGTCGAGGGTCTGCGACTAGATAGATTTAGTTTGACATCAGAATGCACAAAAAAAAATCAAAATCATCAAAATGATGGGACATGTGTGTCCCATCCTGAAGGATGTTTTTACAGATTTGACCATATAAGAAGGTGCCTAGCTCATCCTATGCACAAACATAAGTTCATATCTCAAACCTATCAAGTGAGAGCTCACAGTAGGTAGATTTACAAGACAGATAAACTAGACAAAATTAGCATAGCTCCATCATAGAAAAGAGCCACATATGATATAAATGCATATTTGGCATCAGCAAGGTGAGGGCTACACAACTATCAGGTCAAAAGATGAAAACTGTCATTTTTCATGGGACATGCATATCCCATCAAAGTGCAAAAATGAAGAATCAGACATGACATAATGATTCCTCTTATCATAGGGATCATGGCTATGCATGTAATTTTCATATTGGAGACCTAAATCTCAAGGTATAGCCAAATTAGTAATCAGAGTCTACATTTGCCAAAATTAATTTGATTAGCCTCGTCAATCAGAGCTCAAGTTTGATAGTAGATGACATCATATGAAAGGACACAGTATGAGGAACCCATAGGAACTTTCAGATATCAAATCAAAGTCTTGAAACATGAGAAACCCTAAAATTGCAGCTTTCGGATTCCAAAATAACGTTTTTTTACTAAATTCTATCTGATAGACTTATCCAAGCCAAAAAACATGCCTTGCCTAACAGGTAACAAGCCTTTTCTTGAGAATAAACAGAAGGGGTGTGTTTAGAACACTAATACCCACCAGATGCCAAGTCAAAGTCATCAAATCACAAAGTCTAGACCGCTAAATTGGACCTCCAAAAATGGCAAAAACCTAATGCATAAATGCATCAAACTAGAGTCAATTGGAGTCAATTGCATTGTACATTGTGTCACTCATTCACTCATACCACATGCATTTGTACACTAACAAGCTAACAAAACTAACCTAACTAACAAAGCAGGTGAATGACATCAGGGATCATCATATACTTTTTTCTAATCTTTGAAAACTTTGTCCTAACATAGGAAGAATATCTTTTGAGAGCCCGAAGAAGCAAAAAAGAGGCAAAAAGTCGGTCATCATGACGGAAGTGGCGGAACCTTACAAGCCCATAGAGGTCAACATCATGGAAACAAGCTACTTAGAGCCTAAATATTTGGAGAAGGCAAACATATGCCTCTTCAAGGGGAATTTCTATGACAAAGAGTAAAGAAAATAGGTATTACTGCCAGAGTTGCTCTTCACCCTCCACAAGAATGAGGAGTGTATGAAGGTTTTCCACAAAGTGGGCTTAGAAGAATATTTTGAGCTACCATCTTGGGGAGTGAATATTTAGAGAGCATATGAGCTAATGACATCCATTGACAAGGATGGGAATGTAGAGCTTACTCGCAAGGAGGGAGAGAAGTTGCAGGTGAATTTAGTACATACTAAAGTAGGAGAATCTGAAGATGTGGAACCATCCTTGAAGAAAAAAATGTTGAAGAAGAAGTTTTGCAAACAAAGAACAAAAAAGAGAAGTGATTCAACCTCCTCTCTTAGAAGCTCACAAGAGGTTTCTACGTACACATATCATGTACAAAGTATTGAAGAGGCCATCTCCTTTGCCATCAAAGAAGAAGGAAGGAGTAGGAATAGTAGATCCTGAGAGAAGAACTAAACACCAAGAAGACGCTCTCCAAAAAGCAGCTCGGGATGAGAGAATGGAAAAACTAAGAGAACAGACAATACTGGAGGCTCAAGGAAAGAGTTTGGTCCAAGAGCACTTGGCAAAAGGAAAGAAGCCTAAAAGCACAACCAAGCGAAAAGGCTAGAGTAAAGAGAAAGGCCGCATATTTTGTTGCCAATCTTGAGAAGTTTGCCGGGTAGGTAAAGAAAATGAAGGGATTGGTGGCCGAAGCACCAGAAGAAGTCGGACTAGTCATCCCTATGGAAGCTAAAGTCCCAACCGCCATGATCCCCTTTTAACTCCAAGGAGAGAATCCCCTCAAACAAGACATGACATCTTCAATCTTATGACATATGAGCAAATGCTGCAAGCTTAATATTGGATGCAACTCAAGTCTCAAACATCATCAAAAACAAGTCTCAAGTCTCAAACAAGAGATGACATCTTCAATCTTATGACATATGAGCAAATGCTACAAGCTTAATATTGGATGCAACTCAAGTCTCAAACATCATCCAAAATAGAGTCATCTAAAGAGAGGGAGAAGGCACAAAAAACAAGAAGCAAAAAAAGAGGGAGAGAAGTAAGATTGTACTCTGCCTCAAGGGTTCCAACTCAAGGCAGTGGAACGAGTTCGATCAGTAACTTAGAACCTATCCATGAGGATTCATCCTCGGAATCATCATCTGACCTCCAATCACACATAAGAAGGGAGATGTTGGCAGGAGACAACTCACATAGTTTAGATTTAAGACATTCCTTGTCTCAATGATCAAGAGACATGCATGCCCCAATAATGAATGACCAATGATAGAAGCCCTTAAACCCCATCACAAAAACACCACTAGAATTGGAATATGAAGTGAGGCTAAAATACAAGACCACTAACTCTCAGAGGGATCTCATTTATAAGGATCCCTTTAAGAGGGTTTGTGTCAAGCTTGCAAATGTTGTAATGGCATTTGGTCCAAGGCCATGGACAAAAGGCCATGGATGAGAATGTCTAGGAGAATCTCCGACATGGGAATATAGTGAGATATGTGTTGATCACTAAACCATGGAAGATTGACAATATGGGATGCTTAGTCAAACCAAGCTGAGTTGCAACATTAGTTGATCAACCTATAAGAGAGGGTAAGGCAGATAGGTAAAAACCCTTTGTTTTCATAATTAAATGATGCATCTTTCTCCTTTCATATGAGGAAAAATGAACCAATTAAAAAACAAAAGGAAAAGAGGAAGGGAAAAGCGTTCACGGTAGATATCATTCAAGTAGACTGAGTTCGACAAGATTGGATGGACTAGGAAACATTGGGAGCTACTATGTAACCCCTAAACACCCCATGGATGAACTCCTAAAAAGATGTTTTGTTTGGGGAGGCATGGGGAGGTTTCAAAACAAATTACAGAGATAACATGAACCACAAGTACCATAAACTAAACTCGGAAGAAATAATGAACATGGCATATAATGTTATTCCCATCTTTGTTGACTTATCCCCTAGAGCTACTGTAAGGCTGGAGGATACATCTTACTTTGGTGAGGTAGTAGCTCCCAAGCCTTGAGTGTTTGAGATGAAAGGGAAGCCCATGCATGAGCAAGAAAAACCACAAGTGTGCTTCAGAATGATTGCAAATGGTCCCACTTTTGAACCTAGTGCACCTCCCTTGATGAAAACTTTACCCCATGCCTAGTCATAGAGGGTATGTAGATCAGAGATTAGTGGGCCATATGGATGTGGCTCAACCATCACCTAGTTTTCATGAGGAACCCCACCACATGAGAAGAAGATACATAGGTAGAGACATGATGATGAATATTCTTGAAAGGTGAGACCATCAACTTTGCAATTTAAGCTGATAAAAAAGTATGACGGATCTAGGGATTCTTACCACCTTCTGTGCAGCTGCCAACATGCTGAGTAAGTCATCAACTATCATACATAGATAAACATTTATGTGGATGGATTGTGTAATGCATAGAGGAGCCGCAGTTGGATGCAACCCCAATATTCACTATAGAGTGGATTAATAAAAGGTTTTGGTTTAACCTTAGAGGTTTAGGCATTATTGTGGCTCTAGACCCCTAGATCCCAACTCTCAAGTCTCTCCTCAAATTTTGGAAAATGACTTCATTGTCACTTTTTTGAAAATAGGCATCAGCATGCTGCATGTGTGAAAATGCATTTTTTTAAATAAGAACCCCATGACACAGTTAGAGATTGTATAAAATGATTGAATTAGTACATTGCTATAAGTCTTGATGAGGAGAAGCCTAGCCAAAAGATGTTGATTTCTATCTACTTAGAAGGATTGGGAAACAAGACTCATCATGCATATCTCTATGGATAGAAACACACAAGTTGTAATGAGTGTTATCTTGACATGATGGGCTATGATGACAAATTTGACATAGATGGAGAATCTAGCGGTATAGACAAGAAAACTCAATCACACCAAGAACTTCACACTCTAGCTCCACATCATCCAAAGAAGTAAACCCTGAAGAGATTGTTGAGATTGTGCTAAAGAATATGGGACATATGTATTGTCCTTCTTATAGACCATAGCAGCAGCATTCATGGACTACTCGAGCAAGACCCCAGTGTAGGACCCTATGTTTGTAGAGGATGTGGGAACAGAGGATTGTAAATCTTTTGCCCCTTTACTCAATAACCCACCCACAAAGAAATGGTGTCAAACTTTTTCTTGGAATTACACTCATGTGACTTAGGATTGTAACCACATTGAAAGAATCAAAATGGAACAATAGATGGATTACAAAGCCAAGATGAGGCAGCATGTTTCAAATCCAAAGAGGAATTTAGTTTCCTAAGAGTATGCAGTACCAGTGTTAGGAGCTCAACCTCCTGCACTAGGCAGCCTCCCTTGTTGCAAGAATGAAAATGGAGCAACAGGAAGCTTACGGAGCCCAAATGAGATAGCATGTTCCAAATCAAAAGAGGAATTTTCTCAAGAGCAAGTGTTACCAGTGTTAGTAGCTCAATATCCTACGATAGGTATTGAGTATGTAGACTACAAGTATCTAGAGATAGGCATGGAGATGGTGAGGTCTCAGACATACTACATAATGAGAGTTATTATCTTATCGAACCCCTTTTTGATATCTCACTGGAGCCAAGTTTGGACTCAGAGATGTTTGCTAGAGACAATACGGACTTGAGTTCATTGTTGCTTCTAGGTTCTCAACCTTTGAGACATCAAGAATACTCAATGCCTTATCCATCACAAAGAGTATACACAGCAAAACAACAATTTTAGTACCACAACCCATGTTAGGGCCTTATTTTGATTGTGGCAGTCCTCATTTTGAGACATTTTCATGCGGGTGCATGAGCCAAGGACAGCAAGCACAAAGCAATGAGTTTTAATAAACTCCTTGTAAAAGTGAGCGAGATAGGGGCATGATATGATGTTAAGCGAGCATGTAATGCTAAATAGAAGAGTGAAACCACAGTGTAACTCTATAATGAATAGAACAAAGAAGACTAAAAAAGTTCAAAAATGAATGTTGCACAAATAAAGCATTTTCAAACCAATGGTGTGGATATAAAAAATCACTACAAAACCCATTCTACTTGGGTCGCTAAAAAGACGTTGAATTGGTCATCGAGTTGCTAATAGAAACAAACTATTGTTGCAACCACACGAAAACCATAGCGAGAGAGCATAGAAATCAAGACATTAAAACGCACACCAATTTTAATAGCCACACCACTTACATGACAATATAATACTCTTTAGAAACCATAACCATAGGATTTAAAACAATTATAATCAAATAAAAATTGTCCAACAATCAGCTACATGATATTGTAAAAAAACAATCACAAGGATAACATCCATCAAAACATTACTTCCTATAGTCCCAAAACAATGGTTGTCTCAAATTAAAAAAATATTGTCTCTAATGACATTCTAATGTAGACATGTGATCCTCATAACTGCACGAGAAATAAAGAAAAGAAAATAAGCTTTATCAATACAAAATTATTCTCTACTGGCATATTTATCTTTTCAACATGCATACCTTTGCTGAGTATGGTTCCAACAGGTGATTATAGATCCGCTTGTCCTTGTCTAACATTATGACATTGCGATCCATAAATGTTGCCACTAGCCCAAGAGTTTGAGTGCCAGCAAACAAATCCAAAATCATGTCCCCATGACAACTAAAGATAGAGACAATGCTAAGCTGCTGACCTCTTTGACAACCGCCCCGCCATGGTCTACCCTTTCTCTTCACCAGATCCTCCGCTAGCACTCTTGAAAACTCACACAAACCATTAACCATATACCATAAAGATCACCAAAAATAATTTTACATTCTATCTTGGTTTGAATGCATACATACATGTCAAAGATAAGATATTGTCCTACATCAACATCATCACCTAGTGCCAAATCCCTTAGCTGATCCCCATGCATTACAAAGCTTGTAGTAGGAGATGCTGAGCGAACAAAAACAACCAATATTAGACAAGTGACCTACAAGAAAAGACACATTGCTTGTTCATGCATTTTCACCTTAAATGGGACAAATAAGACTTGCACAAATGACAACCCCAAGGAGAACAACACCAATACTTGGGTAGTAATCATCTGCCCCATCTTCTTCCCAATAGGTGGAGTAAACCTCACAACCTGTCTATCATAAATGCCAAACCCAACGCTCTATGCAACTTGCTCAATGGTCACTCCTTCTTCCATAGCGTAAAGGCATGTAAAGAAGCCTCGATCTGAGAGACAAGAATCACAACTTTAAAAGTAGAGTCATACATGCCATCCCCAATATTATTTCAATATGGAACCTTGTTTGCAACACAACCTTCAATGATGATATTTGAGGGAATTCCGCAATTATCAAATCCGCACAGTAATTGGACTCTATACTCTTGACATTCCCTACTATGCAAATAACAATCATGGCATCAAGCACTTGCTTTCCCAATGAGGATGCATCCTCCATGTTCACAAAAGTAGCAACAAGGTCCTCAATACTGACATTGAAGGCAGAAATGGTTCCTATAGATAGGTTTTTGACCTTTAACACACATATTCTTAAGTCAAAACAATTGGATCACGGTAGAGATGAGGTAGGAAGCTCACACACCTAGAGCTTGCAGTGTCTCGGTTATGATGCAACAAGTTGTATCCCACCTGCATTATTGTTGTGGATGTCTGTTGTTGACTCTGCTCCCTCTTTGCCTCCATTGCTCGATTTGCCTCCAATGCACGATTCACTATTTCCCTCCCTAAATCCACTGGCAATGACTTACGAAAAGAATCTGATGCAATCGATGTTGCATTTGACATGGATGTGGCCTCATCATGATCAATTTTTTGGTTACAAAGCTCCAATATAGACTTATGTTGGCGATATAGCTCAAGCTCCTCCTCAGGATGGTTTTTTTCAGGTCCAACCACCACGAACAGAAACGAGACTCCATTCTTGACATGGCCTGTTCAATGACAAACATGCATAAACACAACTCAGCCTCAATATGCACATGTTTCTCAATCATAAATTCAATATGAAAAATTCAATCACTTACTCTTCCAATCTTAAAATCGGCATACATATAAGATTGATTGTCAACACAAAGCCACACAGTAGAAAGAGAGGGTATCCCATCCACTCGTTGATCCTCAATTTCAAAAAGCAACCATCTGCAAGCCAAAGCCCAAATGATACAACAACACAAAGAAAGAAGTATGCATGTTTTTTAACAAGTAATATATGGGTTATGTTGTAGGAAAACCTATAAACGACTCGCCGTGTGGCACTTTGTAGGCTTGGTTGATGGTCAATATCATGGCTAAATTTTATGTCTCCTCCGTGCTTGAAAGCCCTTTTGAAGTACTTTCTTCTACATAAAACAACAAAAGAGGTGAATCGGCTCTCACTTGGCAACCTGACTCGACAAGCATTTCTAATATCATTTTGGATTCTCAAACCTAGCTCCATGATCTCAAGCCAGTAGGAGTACATGTGCAGTCAATCCCTAACCTTTGTCTTATCATTTGGCATACCCTCAAGTGATCGCATTGCAGCCTGAGAGTTGTCCGATAGCTTGACAATGTGAACCTGATATGTGTCTCTAATGCACGCAGAACCTATTATATTGAGCTTTTCCTTTGTGGCCACATGATTGGTTGACGCATGCCATGGGAGGGAGAGCATCGCACACTAAAAGGCATCACCGTTGGAGGTATCAGCAATCCTTGCATATTTTGATGTTTTTCCTTTGTAGAGAACTTCTATCTTTCCAGTCATTTTCTCCCTAAGGGGGGACCAGTGGTGCCCCGAAGCTTGAAAAGAACTCAAAATTGTGATGATGTTTTCAATGGTCGGTAGCAAAACATCCTATTATTTTATGTGATGAGCGCACAAATTCATTCAAGAAAAATAGCAAGAAGTAACGCCGTGTCATAATAACTAATATCTAATTCTCCTATGATTTTCTCATGTTAAACTGATCATTTAATATGGGGAAGTACCAGGGGAGAAAAGGCTAGATTATTAGTAAAGCTAGCAGACTGGTCACAGTAGGGGGCCCATAGTAGGGATCCAAAGGGGTACCATCTGCACAAGAGCAATGTGCAATGTGCAATGAATGGGCTCCAAAGACCTTAGGGTTCATCCCATTAAGACTTCCAAAAGGTTAAGTTCCAAAATTTCAAAGTGTAAAGTCCAATGGTCAATTGTAAATGGAATTGGATGCTTTGTGTGTGTGCAAAAGGCCAATAAGCTAGAGGACAAAAGCAAAAACGTTTTGGGAAGATGACAAAGCTTAATAAGGACTAGACACACATACACACACACACACACACTATACACCTAAGCTTACCCTTTCCACAAAGTAAATAGGACACATGTCAGGCATGCAAAGAAACCCCCAATTCTTGCCTGAATCCTATTGGATGGGCACAGAGGTGGACCAATGAGAAGTTAGCTAGTGTAAACTAAAATTTTATTTTTATAAATGCTCAAAAAATAACCAATAAGAAATAGTCTCCCTAAAAGACTATTGGACAGTCAAAAGGTCCAATGATAATTAAGCAGTTCCTAAAATTGCTTAATTCCTATTGGCCAAAGGACTAAAAGGTCCAATAGCAAAGCAGATAATTAAATTAATTATTTGGCATTTACAAAATGGAAAAAAGGATGGACACTTGTCACAAGGCTCTTGACTGGGCCTCTCAAAGGCTTTTGGCCAAATTATTTACGGGCCAATAGGAAGCCATCAAGAGTAAAACTCATACTCAAATACTATTGGCTAGGCTTTTCAAGGGCCAATAGGAATGCAACATGTGTAATTGGCAAGGGGGGTCAACCAAGAGGAGAGAGGGGGCTGTTTTGGAAGGGCATTATTCCACACACACTCACACAACTCATGTGTAGAGCAAGAAAATCATCTCCTTCTCCAAGCTTTAATGGAAAGCTCATCTTCTTCTCCAAGTTTGAGAATGGATGCCTACACCAACAACTCTTGGATATGGAATGCAAATCCAACCAAGAGCTAAGCTTCAATGCCATGCTTCTCTCCTCTATTATCTAATTACTAAGCAAAGCTACAAGAGTAATTAAGTGAGGAAATACTTCTTTCTCGTAAGAATACTCCTTCTTCCTCTAGATATACTCTCATACCCCGCTAGCTCTCACCATCTTCGAAGGTGTGTGAGGTCTTGGGTCTGAGACCAACGAGTAACTGATGTTATGTGTTATCACATGTAAGTTTGGTGCATGAAGCTTTCATCTTCATAGCACCGACGAGTTTTTACCAAGGAACACAAAGAATTGTATTGTACAAAGTCTCTCTTAATGGGAGAAGTTATAATACAAATGCCTAATGGAGGGGGGACCGGTCCATGTAAATCCGGTCCTCAATAGTTGTCAATTGTCCTATTTCTCTCTCTCTTTCAAGTATTGTTATGCCAAACTAATTAGGTGTTATGCTAATGTTGTTATCTCCAACCAAGCACTCTTGTATGCTCATTAGGAATTTTCTCTTAATGAAATGCTCACTATGTTAAGTTATTTTCCGCTATTTACAAGCTTTATAGACCAGTATTTGTTACACGCCGCACATCTTATACTGTGTGTGGACTAGGGCGGCAGCAAAACATCCTATTATTTTGTGTGTTGAGTGTCCTACTGATGTCTTGCACACTTTAACTCATGATTGTGATTACAAAGTCAAGGTAAAAGAGCTTCCCAAGGTGCACCCAGAGTTCAGTATGTACGAGCTTGAAGGTGGGAAAGGTATGGAAGAGATGGAGTAGAAACACAAGGGCAACATTTGGACAAAGCCACAAACACAAACTAGGGCCAATATTACTTTTGTTCTTAGGAAGAGCTTCTGCGGGGGAACCTTCCAGTGCATGATTGAGCACTTCTCCTTTAGGAAACGTATGAATCAACCAAAAAACTCCATTGGAATGGGCAGTTGATAAAATCTCCAAAAGATGGGAATTTAGCAATTAGGAGCTTTGTCAGGCCAAGGCTCACCCTGGAGGTCAAGGACTGCTAAAGGAGACGGGATCCTAGCGGCAAGGCCTATAAAGGGAGGTTGGGCGAAGGATCAAGGCAAGGCAGTCCCAGGGTCTTATATTGGTATCAGAGCTCGGTGGAAGGGGGAGCTATGGAGGAGGGGGGAAAGTATTGCATGTTCATGCATGGCATGGCAGGGGCTCTTCTCTCTCTCTCTCTCTCTTTCTCTCTCTCGTTCTGAGTGGGCTTGAGCCATGAAGGACAAGGTCGTGGACAAGCTTTCTGGAAAGGAAGGAGGGAAGACTGTGGGCACAATCCCTTTGGTGAGCACGGTGCAACCAACAGAGGGCGGAGATGCTGCGGGAAACTACCCCTCAGAAGGGCTCCACAGTGAAGTGACCAGTACGCAGGCATGAGCCCTTACACCCACAAGCGGTCAAATCCGACCTGCACGAAACTGTTCTCTCTCTCTCTCTCTCTCTCTCTCTCTCTCTCTCTCTCTCTCTCTCTCTCTCTCTCTCTCTCTCTCTCTCTCTCTCTCTCTCTCTCTCTCTCTCTCTCTCTCTCTCTCTCTCTCTCTCTCTCTCTCTCGCTCTGCATTTGCCATGGCCCAAGGGGCAGTTTTCGTCAAAGAGGAGCACCCGCTCGAGCTACATCTTGCATGGTCTGCGCACAGGCGGCTGCCTCGACCATCACTGCAACAGGTTAAAATTTTCCTTTTTTAAAAAAATTCTCCCAAACTTTGCATGGTGTGGTTCCCATACGCAGCAGTGCAACTTCCCTTGCATGCATGGCCAACACAAGACCTGCACATGTTCTCATATGCTTTCGAGGCACTACATGCAAGGCATGTATATCTACATAGCTTACAACAGTAAGGCATGTATAGCTACATAGCTTGCAAGGTGGGCATGTCTGCAAGCCCCATGCAACGGCATTGGCCACATAATTGCCTTTCAGTACGACTAATGGTATTCACTTCAAAGGTGGGATCTTGTAAGTATTCACTTCAAAGGTGGGATCTTGTAAGTATGTTGAGGCCACGGCAACCCATCAATCCACGAAAGGGAATCAAGCCTAACAATTAGCACACTGCATTTGTCTTTCCACCTCGATATGGATGATCGACACACGAATAGTGCCATGCTTTTATGAGTTTGCACATCCCAGTGTGATCGGGTTGAGCAAGTTACGCACGACTTGCGCTTTAACTGGTAAATCGGCACGATTGCAAGCAATAGGAATGGGTGATTTTTCCGATATGTCTCTTATCACTTTCTTGATGAGTACGCATGCTATTTTTGTTAACAGGTGCATTTATCCATAGTGGTAGTCCTCAAGAATTCAACAAAAGAAAACAAGTTCAACCGACAGGTATCCTCAGGTGTGGTGTAGCTACAAGCAACCATAGTCAATTTACCAGCCAGTACGACATATTCATGCCAGCTTTTAACCACATGGGTAGGTTGACAAGGTCGCTAGTCTGTTGCTTTATTTAACACTCGCTAACTTTTTTTTTAGTTTCTTTTGCAACAATTTTTGCATGGGTACAAACACGCTTTGAAACCATGACTTATGGTGGAGGGGAAGCTTGTTCCAAGAGATGTTTGTCACAGTGTTCAGGCAAGGCCTGTTGCATATACGACGCAGGGTACGGGTCACAGTCTGGTAGTGCTTACGCATCTCATGGAGATCGGCACGGCTTGTTACTACCCTTGATCAAGAAGGCTCAAGGACCTTGACAAGGCCGACCATTCCCTCCACTTCGCCAAGGAGAAGCAAAGCTTCCCTTCCAGCATTTGGCATAATGGTTTCCAGCATCTGGAATATGCTATTAGCATACGAACTAGGGAAAGATGTTTGTAGGTTCTTACATCCCAAGTGGGCATGTATATGATACATACGCTACCTCACTCAAGGCGTACATATGGCTATGCGCTGGATTCGATCAAAAATTCAAAAACCTGGCCAAGTGGATGACAAGGTTAGTCAATTTTCATGTTATGTTTGTTTTTGTCTAGGAAAGGATATTATGTTGTGCAAAGCAAAGTGCTTGGGCAAACTCCCTAAGAAGCCATTGTATAAAGCAACGTGCTTTGCCTGTCTTCATGTGAAGTACGGCTTCTCTTATGTGCCAAGGTATTATCCATTAATTTTAGATCAATGATACATCTTTGGCACTATGTCTATATAAGCTCATAGTACGCGATGCACTGTGATGTATCCATGCCAGCGTAATCATGTAAGGCACGTACACCAGCGACTCACATGGTTGAGCTTGTCATTGAAGCCAAGGGCTTATCATTCTATTTTTTGATGTGTATGCATGGAATACTAGTATGATGGACATACAACACCCATCATTGCATATGCTTTCGCTATAGCACTAGCTACTATGTCAAGGACGAGCTCAGTCATTCATGTTTTCAAACATTTTGTGTTTATGTGTATTCACAGGCAAAGTGCCATTCATATGCACCTTGTTAAAATCACGATCACATACACGATAAGTGAGTCAAGATGTTAATCTTGGTACCTCTCTCTCCGAGAGCATGGTACCAGTACACTGATATACGCTTATGTGTGTACTGCTATACGCTTATATGATAAGCTAAGATATAGACATGGTTTGCACGGCATCATGTGCAAGGAGCATAAAACAGATTCAAATACGAGATTTTCCTCAACCCAGAATGTTCTCTCTCTCCCATTCCTACTTCTTTGCGGGAAAGGTGAAACTAGGCATGATTTAATGATAAACAGAATGGGCTACGAGCCCACATGAAGGGCTACCAACCATCTATTACCACATGTTTGGCATGGCTAAGAGCCATCTGCTTGTAGTCCATCAGTGATTGATTACATGATCAAACACTTCTCTCCAGTTGAGTAACCATCGATTATAATGGACAACCAAGCGTCTCGCTATTAGTGCTTTTTGGGGCATTATTCTAGCACTCCACACTTTACGTGTGGAAGTCAAGTTGAGTTTTTGAATATCTTAAACTCGTAAGGGCTTATCTCTACCATGGTGTGTGGATGACGTTCACATTTTAGACAACACAATTGTTCACAAAGACCCACGCTTATGGATTTTTGGGTGTAAAATAGCTCTAGTTGTGCATACAACTCCACCTTCAGTGGAGCTCTTATTTGCACTAAGAGTGCCTATATGAGTACAATTTTGGGATATGACCCGGTACGTGACTACTAAATCACTTACGAAGAGTGGATACTCCATTCTTGGAACCTTTACACTTGCATTTTCAAGGAAAGAAGTTCACCGACTGCCACGGGGTAGTGTAATACCACGGGCAAACCCAAGGGGGGTCACGAACATAGGCCAAGGACCGGCTACTCGTTGAAGAGTTTTCTTGCAAGGTTTAACCAAGGGATTCGACAATGCTGATTATAACCAAGGGGTTTGGATTGCAAAGGCAACACCCAAGGTTACATGTGCAATACTACATGCATTTTACTAATTTTCAATTAGTGTTCCTAGGCCTTTGCAGGCAAGAAATTTGGGCAGGTTCTTTTTCATTACAGATTAGTGAAACACTAGTTCAACCTTCAGGTACACATCTGATTTGGTTTTGTTTCTTTTTGTTTTCTTTTTCCACGTCGGATGCACAAACTATGTTATCATCCACTTTTTGCTCTTAAGCACAATGACAAGGTCATGTAAGAGCCAAGTCACTTGGGTTGTACTGTCCAACATAATTTTCTGCATTATGCAGTTATAGACCCACTTGTAGGGTTTATTTGGCACATGTTGTCACATGGGATGCAACATGGTCTAGGAACTCAGGAGTTCGGTTTAGCCAGTGTGGAGCATGGATAATGAGGGGTCTCTCTCACGCACGTCGCATGTGTGTTTACAGTTACCTCCACACCCAAGTACATCTCGTACTTGAAGGATGTTTTTTAGACATCCTTACCTGAGGCATATTCCACATGTGGAGAATATGAGTCTCTGGGACAAACACTGGTGCCGTTATTTCAAGAATATGTTGCGACGATGTCCCTAGGTGCTGGTCACATCTGTTTTCTAGACCATTTTTAGCACGACGTATCAGGAGAAATTTCAATGGCCAAAAATTGTCGGATACTTAGAATAACTTGTTAAGGTACAAGTGCTGCTCAACAACATTATAGATGGTTGTTTATATATATAGCAAGGCTATGAGTTATTAATGAAAAAGTTTAATTGTTTGTACCTAGAAGTGATTACTGTTTCACTTTCTATTATGGTTTTAGACATTTCAGCAAGGCTTGCAAATGATTGCAACTAAAAGTATTCATTTTCTTTTCAGAACTATTTACATTCCTTTTTAATGTGTGCTAGGCGCATCACATTTGCAATAAGTATTGGCAAGGATGATCATGGATATATAGGTTCGGATCTGTTTGTTGCTAAATGCATGCACACTAGGTGTTATGGGCCCTAGTGTTTAGCAAAGGCTGATTTGAAATGGCATGCATATTCAATAAGTTGTTGCTTATGAAGCATTTTGCACTCTATGTGTAATATCTCTATGAGATTACTTTTGGGTCTACCACTCACTAATAGAGGTTGGCTCAGTTTCGGTGCTTGTGGATTTTTCAAGTTAACCATGATGGTTATTCAGGACATTTTTGATTCCTCAGCAATGTTGTACGATATTATGATCCCCGTTTACCCTAAACCGTGGGGGATAACACATCAGTACTGTCAGTTATCCAAGGGAATAAACAGATTACAAAGTATAATCTTGTGCTAAAGGATATGGAAGTGCGTATGTTAGCACCCGACAATCCAATTAGGAAGCATTTATTGCTCTAGTTTGAGTTTGTTTACCATAAGTTACAACATATTTGCGACTAGGTTTAGTCTCTTCATGTATAAGTCAGGTTCTCAACCTTGCACACTAGTTATGGTGGGGTTGTTTACTAATGAAATTTGAGAACCAGTCAAGGACTTAAACTTGGCTGATAAGTTATGTAGCAAGTTACTTGCATCGAAAGTGACAAGAGGTTCTCTTTCCGGTACATCTTTGTTGTGATAACTCGTTTAGCATGCTCATGTGCATTATAAATGGAGTCTACACACTATGCTTGCATAGGAACTGTTACAATCAGATGGTTGCAAATGGACAACGATGTGGAAAATCAAGATGTTACTCTTGGTTTCATTGAACCTCCTATTGAACCGTGTTCCAGTCAAGCAAACAGCCGAATCCATGAAGGATGCCACTGTGGAAAACATTAGTGTATCATTACTCTTGTTTTCGGGGACGAAAACGCTTCTCCAAGGGGGGAGTAATGTCAGGCCAAGGGTCACCCTAGAGGTCAAGGACAAGAACCAATGCACAATAAACTATTTATTCATTATGGCAAACATACACACATGGTTTTTAAGGGAATGTGCCTAGCATCGATACGCGATATCAAGGCCTTTATAGAATGTGAAATGGGCATCGACCACAACGTTGGGCCCATAAAGTACAAATGATTGTGGCAAGGGAGGTGGTTCTAAGAGTGTTCACTAATGACAAGGCACATGGAGAATTCATGACAAAGATGGAGTTGTAGGAGATGTCGCAAGAGTTGCAAAGTTTGATAAATGTCAAAAAATAGATAGGAAGTGCACTTGAGCAAAGAATAGTATGCAATTATTATCTTTAATACACTAAGTATGCTTTATGAACACAAGGTGAAGCAGATGGTAATCCAAACACAAAAAACAACACGGTCTATGTGTGAAGGATGTGAAACCATTCTTAATCTAGAAAGAACAATTCATTTTGAGTTCTTCCATGGTTCCTAATTTCCATTGTAAGACACCACTACTACTGAGCATTGTTTTATCTTTAAAATGTCTACTAATGGACCTAGTTCTAGGATTGACATTGTTTGACAAATGGACAAGGATGGTAATGGAGATCTTCATCAAGCATGGGTCTACTTTGATCATGTTCATCGAGGGGATACTGGATGGCATACAATGGGAGCACATGCTTATGACCACATGTTAGTTATAAGCAAGTGAGAGCATTGCTTGTTCTGTGTCTTTGATATATCTATGCTTCCATTTGTGGCATGCAACATTGGTGAGCTATTGACAATAGCAACTTGTGAATTTCGAGAAGAGGACGAGGATGCTCAAATCATGTTCTCGGAAAACATGAATTTGGTGATGGTGGAGCACATTGGGAAGGTCGCAATTTTTTTTGGGTTTATGGCAGATGAGGCTTGCGCTAATTGGAATGCAATGAGACGTGTCTTCAATGATGGCAAGGAGATGATTGAAAAGGAAAGGCTTTTTTTATGGCATTGGGAAGACAACCTTCATGTCCACATGCAGAGATACATTTATAGCCCACATCAAGATAAGCACATGGAGATGTGTGAGAAGTGGAGGACTGCACCAAATAAAGAAAGTGCACTTGAGCACTTTTGTAGGATACAAGCATGGTGGTCAGCTAGCAGGGCAGCTGACAGAAACACCCCTAAGCTTGTTAGCTGGTTGAGTTGGTGGCACTACAGGGTTAGTAAGTGGGTCGTTTCATTTTAAAGGTAATGTTTGTAAGCTCGTTAGCTGGTTGAGCTGGTGGCACTACATGGTTAGTAAGTGGGTCATTTCATTTTAAAGGTAATGTTTGTAAGGGATTATTCATTGTATTATTGTGTGCCTCTTATTTATGTGCACTGCATTATTTTTAATCAATTTCTACCGATCTCTTGTAGGATGGAGAGCCTACTGTCAATGCTCTTGTCACAAGGAAAAATATGTCGGAGACCAAGCATGAGAGCTGGTTGGCAGGGGAGGGGTATAGGCAAAAGATTAGTCTTTATGATGCTTGTGTGACAAATCTAATCAATGCTAACTTCCAATGTGCCTGGCGACTGGCTTTCTTGGAAGGAAAATACGCAAGTTGTGGGCCTACATTAGAGCTTTTGGTTTTGAGAGCTCTTTATCGGCATAAAGCAAGTCCATCCCCACTAGCTACCTCATGAGCATTAAACGATGCAGTGGCAAGAACCCCTATGTTTTCAAATAGGTTAAAATTCAAGGGTAACAATAAGATTGTTCAAGCCAAAAGGCCACTACACAAATCGACAAAAGAAAACTTTGGCAACTCTAGCCATAGGCCTAAGTTTAACTATGTGACAATAGAGAGGTTGGAGCCCGCAATAGAGGTCGATGAGCAAAGCAAAGTTTTAGAGAGCCTCAAAAGTGATGTGTATGATACAAAGTGGGCCTTGCAGAGGATACCAACAGCAAATCGAGTTGAGTGCAACCACTGGGCATCAAGGAAAAAGTGTAGCACAAAGTAGTGAGGGGGTGTTGTCACCCCTTGTTTTTGGAGTGATTGTCAAAAACTATCCTTCTGTGGCGAAAGGAGAAGTATTGATATTTTCATAATACAAATGCTAGGAACACTTGGAAAATTACAAAGACCATATTACATCCACCAGAGGATGTCCCTTGTGTTTGGCCCATTGCTAAAGTTACCAAGTTACAAGTGAAAGAAGCATGCAAGCTTCTTAGAGCAGGACATGGCATTGGTATTCCTCTTGAGTTTTTTCTAGAAAAGGATCTTGCAAAAGGCACTAGCAAGACAAACAAGGAGGAGAAACAATTTCCATATCGACAAGGAATTTCAGAGGCTGCATTGGTCAAATCACTACGGCCTTAGATATGTATGTAGAAGTTGTAGGCAGTCATATAGATATAGACGGGGTAAAGGAAACATTTAGTATTAAGCCATTGACCAGTGGGAGCCAAGACACACCTCTGATAGAGATCACTATTCAAAAGAATCCAATGTGTTAGTGTGTGGAGTTCAGAGATAGAGTGGCCAAGAAAAGACCATATCTTCCATGCAAGCACATATACTTTGTGTTCATAATGATTCTGGGACAAGATGTGAATAACAATATGCATATTCATCAAGTTTGTATTTCTTATAGCATTGTAAAAGACATTCTAACTAAGTCTATTAGGAGTCATCCTCAACGACTTTAGAAACCTGCAACCCACTTTAGTTGAAATATGTATGGGGCTCATGTCATTACCAACTGAACTGTAGTACGAGTTTATTAGTTATTGTTTTGGAAATGTTTTGGTTATTTTATCAATTTTCCTATCTATTGTGTTTTGTTTACTAATGGCTCTCCAACATTGTGAATACTATAGATTCAATATCTTTTTAGTGAGCCAAGCAATATGGGTTTAATAGTGATTTTTTGTATCTGCACCATTGGTTTGGAAATGTTTTGATTGCAACGGTCATTTTAGAACATTTCATGTCTTCTTTGTTTGATTGCTACAAAATTGCACATTGGTTCCACTCTTCTCTTTAACATTGCATGCTCACTTAACATCATACCATGCCCCTACCTGCTCAATTTCACAAGAACTTGAGCTCTACTTATTGCTTTGTGCTCGCTGCTCTTGGCTCGCTTTTTGACCACCCCCACCTAACGCTAACCCAGGAACATTAGCAAGTGCTACACCATGGATACCACTTATAGAGAGGTACTACTTAGGCTGCAATATGAAACATTTTCCGAAGGAATATCTACTTAAGCCCATTGAGATCTCACACCCTCAAAATAGTGTTGGTGATCCCATCTCCAAAAACATAGAAGAAGGTAGTATCATTGAGAGTGATTACAAGATACTAGCAAATGAATGCTTAGATCCAAACGAGAATTAGCCCTAGAGTGGAACAAACAATAAAGAGAGAACCCAAGAAAGAGGAGAGACCTTTAAAAAGAAAAGCATGGAGTCAACAGAGTAACAAATACAAGGAAAAGACCAACTTAGACAAACAGGATCCCATTTCAAGACATTTAGAAGGACTTTTTATACGAACCTTAAGTCACAATCAATACCCCAAGGTAGTAACCTAGAGAAAAAGGAGAAAGTTTCACTTTGAGAAGGACTCAAGCGGATTTTTTACTGTGGAAAAGGAGAATGAGCCATTAGACACTATGACAGAGGTGCCAGAAAAGCTACAAGAGTACCCTAATCCTAAAGGGTAGAAGATCAATCTAGTTATACATCAACAATTGATTAGGCATACCCAAACAGTTTTGGAGGGACCACAACCCGCTTACAAATGGAAACCAGGATCCTTAAAGACTAATTTAGAAACAATCATTAAAGAAAATTCTAGTGTAGAGAAAGGAAGTGAAGTGTATCTTTTCCTCCTTTTGATAACACAATGATTGGGGACATACCAGTTGTCAATGTACCTACAAAACCTTTCACGATTGTGGACTTCAGAGATGAGATCCCTAAGTTTGAGGAAGCATTGGCTAACAAAATGTGAGAAGTAGCGCATACACAAGTAGAAGGATGATGGTCTTTGGACAAATCCCCGCCCTTCTCTATTATGGATTTCACTAGTGGAAAGGCTGTGGATGAAGATAATTTATCTCTACCAAAGGAGAAGCAAATTGGAGTGTTAACATCCATCAAGCATACCCTCAAGACCATGACCTCATACTTAGGTGAGTCAAAAATATATACTCAAATCATGAAAGTACCATCCATAAGTAAAAATATCGGGAAGGAAAAGGTGTATCTAACCTGCATGCTTTGTGGGAAGAGATAGCTACATGTTTGACTAGGACTGGATGTCTAAAAAAGAGCTCTTGTCCCAAGAGTGAATGTAGAGCTGAGATTCTAAACTTTCTCCTAAATAACCCATTACAATGCCACTCAATAAGGTGGGCAAGTATTGTGAACACAATGAAGGGAATGCCACCATCCTATAGAAGTAGATAAGGTTATATCTGTAGCTCTCCTAGATAGCAAAGCAGGTGTGACTATTGTGACAAAATCCATATGGGAAAAGTGGGGAAAATTAGCTATTCAAAGAACAAGAATGAACTTGCAATTGGTAGATGGTAGGTGTGAATATTGTGACAAAATCCATATGAGAAAAGAGGAAAAAACTAGCTATTTGAAGAACAAGAAAATTTTGGGATGTATTATGTGAAGATACACATTCGTAGTGTATGAATTATTTTATGTGGCTGACAAACACTAAGTTATAGAGTAAATTGTTTTAGGCTGGTATTTGAAGTCAACAAACTACAATTTGGATTGGGAGCTTTTCTAGTACACCATGCATGTACACTATGTATCCCTAATAGTTCCTTGTTCAAAGACAATAGAGAAGGAGAAGAGCACAAAGTTGGGGTAGAGGTCTTACATTGAAGTCAAAGGCTAGTTGGTGGATGCCAAAATGAAATTGATGGAAGCTTTGATCCACCAACTTTATACCTTCAAATTGAATCAAGCATGTCCATATCAAGTGTAGGAATTTTTTGGACATTCTAATGGAAAATTTTGGGACACGTCAATAAAGATCAAGCTACTGAGCACACACGCGTTCTTATGTGAGATTGGTAAAGTGCTTTGGACTTGGCACCTTTGGGTAGTTGAGGGCCAATGGGACCTTTCTTGAACCTATGCAAAATCATCCCAACTATACCGTTGTAGATAAGGGCAATAGTTTTGATCTATTCTTAGCTCCCTTGGCGAGTTCCTATAGATTTCCAAACTACTTTTTTTTTTTTGCATTCACTGCAGCCTCTAGGGAACTTGATTCTCTTGCATTTGTCTTTATCATAGTCTGACCTTGTCCACTTCATATCCTGCTCGAGTAACTTGTGGATTATCTAACTCCCACTTCTCCCATTCAATTTCTATTTTCACTCTCAAAAGGAGTCCATTGAGTAGCATATTGTATGTCCTCTTTATCTCTGGCCATAGACTACGGCCTATGTGCCTTCATACTTGTAAATCTCTTTGACATTCACCGTGAGCTCTTGGAAGTACTCTTTAAAAAACTCTCATTTCGGGTTGGCTTATTCAATGTCTTTAGGATCCTCTCAATCAAAATGAAAAGGGCTAAGAGGTGGTGGGGGAACCTTTTCTTGTTGGATAGGGCCCATTAAAGTGCCTGCTTCTGTGAAGGGAGGGATCACCGATGCCTTCAACAGCTTTTGTTGTAAGCAATCATTGCCTTCTAGAGCTTCGCCAACTAGGTTCCAATGGAATCCACATTTAAGGGAATATTGAGTACTAGTTTGTTGGTATACTCAGTAGCTACACCCTTTTCTCCCATGCTCAAGCGGTGAGGGTTGGTCACTTTGCAACAAATTTTGAGTGCAAAGCTAAAAAGCAATCCGGATCTCTTGATGATTGAGATCGTCCCAAGTGGTATGCTCCACTACTAAACATCTCTGTTGGTCTTCATTAGTGTGTTTTCGATCATTGTATGAAACTTTTCCTTCATCCAATCCCCAAGCTTGTCTCACCAATGGCCTTGTGAGCACTATTTCTCTCTGTTGGCCTTCAAAGTTTGTCACCCTTCACCTAAATCTACCTATCAAGGTAGTCAATACTTCCAAGGATCTGCTGAAATCTAGGCCCTAAGCATGCAATTCAAAATATCCCAGTATGCTCAAGCTCTCCCATAGTCGCGGTACATTTGTACCAATGGTGTGTAGGCCAAAGGAACTTCTTGTGGGCACATGCACAAGCACCCATCTTCCTACTGTATCTGTGAAGTGGCCTCTTGCCACGCAGGCATTGTGACCCAACATCACATGTGTCAACATAATAGTTAGTCGAGTACTATTCTAGCATGAATTCCAAGGGCTATGGGGCAACATTGTTCTAGTACAACATGAAGGTACACTTTGTATCCCTAGCAAATCCTTGTTCAAAGACAATAGAGAAGGAAAAGAGCACACCTTAATCACTTACAATCTCAATGGGTAAACCATCGCATGTAAAAACATACTCATACAAGAATTTTTCCATGGTTCTAGAATCATTCTTTTTGGTTGCCTTCACTTCATACAACTTTAACTGATTTCTAACTAGTTTTGATGGGACAAAGGTGTCCCATGAATCTGGTGACAGAAAAATGATATTGTAATTCTGATGCATGTAGGTTGTAGAGAATGTTCTTCTCATTCAAATGATATCTTGAAGTCCCAAAATAGATGAGTTTTGACCCCTGATTTAGTGTGGGACACTCTGTTTTTTTTTTCAAAGTGCAAAATTGGTGGTCTAGATGACCAAATGAGCTCCAATTTTGAGTTGAGACTAGATTTGGCATGTACAGAGCATAGGCAAGCTGAATGTGCAAGTCTGACTCATTTCTTACCACTCTTGATGGGACACGCGTATCCCATGAATCTAGTGATAGAAAAATGATTTTTAAATTCTGATGTTTGCATGTTGTGGGAAATGTCTCCTCTTTCTATTGATATCTTGAAATCCCAAAATGGATGAGTTTTGACCCCCCAATGCGTGATTTAGTGCAAAAATCTCCCTTCGACGTTTTTTCCAAGTGTCTCACCTTTTCTTGATGAAATGAGTGCCAAATGATATGCAAAGTGAAAAACAAGAGTGGACACGTGATGTGTAGGCCCCTAGGTAAGCAATATAAGAATTTTAGGTCAAAATGATGAGGTTTGATGGGACGTGTCCCATGCATCTCCCTACAAAAAGTGATTTTTTTAGAATGGACTAGTGCAGGTTGTAGGGCTTACTTTTCTCATTCCGATGATATAAAGAACTCCAAAAATGGACAATATTTGCTCATCCAAACATATGCATGAACGTTATGGTCAAAGATGCACTAAATGCAATGTGAGTGCATATGGGCATGTTGTGGAGGGGATAGGTGTATGCCTACTTCTCCTACTCCTAAAAAACATGTATGTACATCTAATCTAAGAAAAGACCGTGCTCCATAGAGCTCTTGAGGGTCCTAAGTCCTAAATGATGTGCATATGGTGTGAAACCAAGAAGGCAATGAATGTCACACACTCATTCCTTACTCAATCCAGTCCTTAATCCTAAGTGAAGGTCCTAGGTGATCCTCAATCCTAGACCACCCTTGAGGGCCTTAGAAACCCCGTTCCAACCTCACACTAATCTAACTGAATAATATTGATGATCCTCACGTAGCACACTAGAAGAAAAGAGCTTACTATGTGACACTCTAATCTAAGAACGCCGTCCCTGGCAACGACGCCATTGTTAGCGGATCTCCATGCAATGGGCGTCACTAAGCATAGCTTTAAGAATTGCTAACAAATTATCAAATGTAAGGGAGCGACCAGATTATTGCATGGAGGCTACATAGGTGTGTCAAGCCTAAGGCATTCACATACACAAAAAGAAGAGGACTACTTCTTGCATCATACACACTACTTCTTGCATCATACACACATTCAAGCAAAGAGGCAACACTTAATGGAAGCCTCACACACACTTTGAAATAGAGGAAATAGGAGTGTAGCCTATCAATCTGCTACACATAAGTGAAAATTACTACTCCCACACTGTTTAGCAAGCTAAATCTTTACCATTCAATGACTTAAGCACAATCAAAACACTTTTAATCAACAATTAATCACCACCATACACAATCTTTTACCTAGAGCACACACAAGCTAGAATCACCATTTCTCAACCAAAACCAATGAAATAAAGCTTGTACAATGGACAATAACAAGAGGGAAAGCCTTGCCTTGCATTAGAATTTAAGAATGTTACATAATACGCACGCAATGAGCGCTGCAAGAATTACCTTCTTCTCTTGTCAAAAGCTCCTCTTAGTGTAGCTAAAGTGAGAATCCTCTAAAAACCCTAGAAATTGACTTATATACTTAGGGCTTTTTTTTGGAGATGGCTTCATACTAGGCAAGAGCTCTATTTTACAAGTTGGAAGCCCAAGGCCCCAATTATAAATAGGAATCATTATTACACGGCTTTTTAGTAAAAATAAATAAATGGGTGCGGGAAAATCAAAATAGTCTTCATGTAGCTTCTTCCCGCATCTACTCCCACTTACTTCACTTTTACCGTTTAATTGCTTTGTGGTCCTATTGCATTCCCATCACATTCCCATTTAAGCCCATTCTCCCCTAATACTCTATATTTGCTTTATAAGTGCTCCTATTCTGCATTTCGTGCTTTAGCTTCGTACAATCAATGCATTCCTAGAGACAACTATCTGTGAAGGCATCCCCTTGAGCAATTGTCGTGCCTTTGAAATAGCATCGCACTTGGCATACGTGCATTCATTCACAAGAGAAGGAATATCCATGAAGGCATCCCCTTGAGAAATTGTCATGCCTTTGAGACAACATAGCCCTTGGCGTACATGCATTCATTCACAAGAGAATGAATATATGTGAAGAAATCCCCTTGAGAAATTGTCATGCCTTTGAGACAGTATCTCACTTGGCATCCACCCATTCATTCACAAGAGAAGGAATATGCACATGTGGCCCCATGATCATTAACATAATGCAATATTATAGGGAGAAGGCATACAGTGTGGCATGTGTTACCCCTACCCCTTCTTCCATTCTAAGAATGCATACATTCGTCGTTACACACAATGCTCACTTGCCACGGTTGTCTTTGATCAAAACACCGTTATGGTCATTCGACTTAAGGCAGGATGTTGCCCCCTTAGATACAAGGATAATGCTCATTTTTTATACATGACTTTCATTGGATAAATTTCTCAAGAAAAACACCAATGAAGATAATGACAGCTTTGTTTCCCCTTGTTAGCTGCTCCAATCATGTCACATGCTTTCAATATGGATGCATAGGTCAAAGGATGCCCTCTGGCACTGCATCTCTTCAAAGCAGTCCAATGATTGCTTGGCATGACCTTCCTCTGAATATCCTACAATAAACGTAGTCCAAGAGACAACATTCCAAGAAGGCAGCCCATGAAGCACCTCTGAAAAAACACCGCACATTGTATATATGTGTCCTAGAGTACCGCCCAGCTCAATGTAACCACTACCTTGCAATCTCGTTGTGGATTTGTTTTCCATTGTCAACTTATATGATCCTATCACATGCTTTCAAGATGCACATGTTGGTCATTGCATTTGGTTGGATGCGTTCATGGTCAAGTGCTTCCTGGGCATGACCACCTAGTGTATATGCTGCAATTAGTGCATCCCGAGAGACAACATTCTGTGAAGGCAGCCCATTGAGCATTTGAGACATCATTGCATTTGGCATATGTGCGCTCCTTGCCGCACTGTCGAAGCAAGGGACTTGTCTAACACTGTGTGCGAGCCACAAACGGCTCCAAGCACACAACTAGCTTAACTAGTAAGCTCAAAAGAGGGCAATGGTGTGTCACTCACCGCTCTATGCTCCTGCCGTGGAGGATTCCTTGCCGCGAAGAAGAAGGAGACGCCGCTACGTCGCGCTCAACCGCTTCACCGCCGTCGTGCCGCCGCAATGCTCTCTCTCTCTCTCTCTCTCTCTCTCTCTCTCTCTCTCTCTCTCTCTCTCTCACACACACACACACACACACACACACACACACACACACACACACACACATACACACACACAAGGAGGTGAAGAAGAAGAAGAAGATGGAGATGGAGATGGAGATGGAGATGGAGCAAGAGCGCTCTTCTATTGCACAAATGAGAGAATAAGTGAATTTTAGGTTTAGTTGGCTTTTATATGAGCTCACCCCATTCACACGTGGGCGCCCATGCTTAGCCAACTAATCCCTTGAATGCCCCAGTTAGAGTGCGCCTCTCATCGGCGATCACTCTTACCCTTTTCCTATTGGTCCGACAAGCCCGGTACCTGACTCTACCAAATACATAATACACGTCCGTCATAGGTGATGGGGTGTCCGTGAGCCGTGAGAGTTAACATGCCCCCCTTCCTGATGTAGATTCCGTCCTCGGAAGCTATTGAGTTGAAGCTCGTTCGTCGAGGTGGAAGAGCATTTGAGATAAATGTCCTTAGCCTTCTTCAGTCACTGCAAAAGCAAACAACATTGGCACAGTAATTGCATTCTCATAAGTGATTAAAAAGCATATGCAATTTTAGGCAGACAATTAATTGGTAACAGAATTTTAAACAATTTGTCAGCAATAATCATTAAATTGCAATGTAATCAAATGCATAAACAGATGTAAAGGTAAAGAATTAAACAAGTCTGGGGTCGCTAATTTAACGGTCGAAAGGCACTAGAGATCGACTATTAATACCATGGGTAAGCTTCTTAATTTTCTCTGGTTAATTAAGTTGTTTAATCGCGAGAGCCAAGTATTTCATGTTCGAGGGCTGACTAGAGGCTATACCTAGAGGGCCTTGTAGTTAAGCTACGATAAAAGAAATTTCTCATGAAATCATCGCCTGACTGATTACCTTTTCTTTGACCCCCCAAAGTCTTTTCACAGTGATTCAATTTGATGTGTGTGCTTATTTTGTATGCCTTGGGTTTTTTGCTTTTCAAGGAAAAGCGCCCACACTGGGAACCTCTAGGGCTCTAGTACCATAGGCAATACATGTGAGCGAAGTACCAAATCAAGCTGAGATTTCTCTTCCAGCTTAAGATTTTACATTGTGGCACTTTGATTTTTTGTTTGTTCATTTTCAGCATTTTAATTTTGTAACTTTGGGGGGTCATATAACACTGATACACCTCCCACGGCTCATCACACTAGTAAACTCCCTTTATAATACTTAAGCTAAAGGTCAATAGGGTCAAGCCCACTAGAAAGCCCTAGTACATTTCACACAATGCTGCCTAAATTGGATTAAGAACCTAAGTAACCATTGATTATTAGGAAGGCATTCCCCATGGTATTAAGAGAAGATCTCTAACACCTAACTTGGTCAAACTAGCTTAGTCGGACTGCTTGATTTTTAAACCTAGACAAGTGATTATGACAAAAAAATTACATTGAATTAAATGTTTGATACTAAGCAAATGCGGTGAATATTAGGCTACCAATCACAATTAAAGTAGACAATCATAGATGCAAAAAAGATAAGGGGCAATGCTAATGGACAAGAAACACCTGTTTCTGTCGATGGTCGCGCTTGATTTGAAGAGTGAGTCGAGATAAAGATTCCATGAAGGTCCAAATCCTATCAATAGCAACACGCTCCTGTACACACTAGGAAACAAAAGGAATACCTCCAGGAGGCACATTAGTGGGAAAAGGTACCAACACTTATTGAACACAACAAAAAACATAAAGAACCCTAACCTAATTATTTGCACTCCCCCTAGAGAGTCAAGGGAATAGGATATTGTAGAGGTTGGGGGGAAACCCTAAGGCTAAACCCCTATCCTCGTCATCGAGATAAACAAAGTCATCATCCATGAGACCATATGTGCCATCCGTGTAGTCCTGTAAATTTTCTTCTTCATCATAGGTGCCCATGTTTACTAAGAAGGTCACTAGACGCCTATAGTCATCTTGGTCAAAAGGGTAGGCTTGTGCAATGGGAGAAACGCTCTCTACTAAGTATGGATCAGACGTGGTCAAGAGACGTATCAGCCATTCAACTCCTCAAAATTCCTCTCACATGCTAGCGTACCTATCAAATCCCATTCACATGCAAGCACTGGAAAGACCATGTGAAATATTTGTGAAAAGTAACGAGGGTACCTCTCACCCAAGACAGGAGTGGATGACTCTAGCGTACTAGCCATATCTGTACACGCAAATAGATGATGGTTAGAGTGCAAATATTACAAGGGTCGTGTTCTTGTGCATAATTTGTTTTATGATTTTGTGTTATGGCTCTTTCTCTTTTACTTTTTTATCTCGTTTTTGTGAGTATAAGGCTTTATATATACATTCCCTAAGATTGGAGATTAAGAGGTCAGGGAGAAAGGTTGAGAGGGAAGCAAGTGAATAATGGATGTCCACAAACACTCCCCCCTTCCTTGGGTAGATCATACCATTTGAAATGATGTCGTCACCCTTTGAAACCAGTTGTTCCAAGTTGTTATAGGTGAATATTTTTGCCATTAGTTTTCTATTACCTTAGGTGCCTCGTTGAGTTGCAAGGGTAGTAAGGTACTCTCCCAGGATCGAACTTGAAGTGGTTCATCAGGTGATTCTTGAACACTGGAAGGTGTGGATTCCTTTGTATCTTCATGGAGGTCCACTATTGTAGGTGGAGGCTGTGTAGAAGCTTTTACCTCTATGGATGTATTACATGAGGAGCTAGAAACTTCATGGAACTCCCCCCTTACTGAGCTAGGTGGAATAAATTGGTTTTGCCTTGGAGCCCAAACTAGCTCTGGACTAGGTGTGTAGCATTTTGTGATCTTTCCCTTCCCACGGTCTGCCATTGGCTTTAGCGTTACACTGTTTGACTTATATGGGTTTGCTGTCGATAGGGAAGGACACATTTTACGTTTAGGTACCCAGATTTTCTAATTTCCATCATAGTAGCCTTGGGCTTCTAATAGTCGTTTTGGAATCCATCGTGATTTGGTCTTGACTCTCCTAGAGCGCGCTCTTGGTTTTCCAGGGGAATTTTTTCTTGGAATGGATGGGAGGGTTGAGGTAGTTGGAAGTAAGGCCTTGGGGACCCATTGATATGTACTCTTAGGTGGTGCAGGTTGAGTACTTGCAATATTACTGCTTGCTGCAACTACAAGTGTTAAAGTGCTAGGTTCATGGGTACTCGACAAAGACGAGTTAACCACCTTGGCTTGTGAATGTTGGCTATCCTTCAACTTTGCTAGAGTTTGCAACGTAGGTGACTTTGCTTGAATGATAGGGGTAAGAGTCGGTGGTCGCGTCGTGACACTACCAGTATCCTAATCAATAGTGCATTTGGTTGCCAACATCCACGTGCGTCCCAGGTTTACGTTGCCTTCCATAGCTCCTGCGGGCATGACTAGAAACCTCTGCACTATGCTTCCATTGTCATAGACAACAGGGGTCTGAAGGACTCCAAGAATAGCAGTTTTCTTTTTATTAATACCCTTGACTTGCATCGTACTCGGAGATAGGGTCGGTTTCCCTAATTGACACCAAACTCCATAGGACAACAAATTGTGTTTAGCTCCCGTATCTAATAAGGCATTGCATAGTACTTTCCCATAGGGGCTATTTAGCTCAATTGGGTATCGTAGGGGTGACTCAGATTCTAATGAGTCGTCATCTGTGTCCTCAAAAAATTCTTGCGTGATTCTCAGATTAGCCTCTCGTTGGCGTCTAAGACGTTGTTGTCGTTCTCGAGCCTCAACTCTTGCTTGGATTTTTTAAAGCTCTGCTTGTTCCTTGGCAGCCTTCTTTTGATGGATGGCTTGCAACTCTTCCTGGCTTAGAGGATCATAATATCTTTTGAATTTACTCCCATTAAGGAATCCAATGGTTTCAACTCCATCTAGAGTCTCCACACGAATGGTACCTTGCGGGGTAATTTCACACACACTACAAGAGGCTATTCATATTAGCGACGCTCACACAGCGACGCTAAAAAAAAAATTCCCGGCGTCGCTATGAGCGTCGCAAATTTCTTTGTAAATTTGCGACGCTCATAGCGACGCCGGCTGGGCTAAAAAAATAACCGAGCGCGCCCAAAACCTCAGATCTCAGATCTGAGTTTTTCGACGCCCTCAAGCAAGGAGCAGGTAACGCTCTCCCTCTCTCTCTCTCTCTCTCTCTCTCTCTCTCTCTCTCTCTCTCTCTCTTTTTCTTCTCCACACACACACACACACACACACACACACACGAGGAGAGGAAGAAGAGCAAGGTATGCTCCTTCCCTCTCCTCATTCTCATGTTCCCTTCCCCTCTTTCTCTCTCCACACACACACACACACACACACACACACACGAGGAGAGGAAGGAGAGCAAGGTATGCTCCTTCCCTCTCCTCATTCTCATGTTCCCTTCCCCTCTTTCTCTCTCCCTCTCTCTCTCTCTCTCACACACACACATAGTGTTTTTGAGAGAGAGAGAGAGAGAGTACAAACATAAACAAAAACGCACACACACATACATAAACAAAGAATGCACACACACATTGAGAGAGGAAAAGAGAGAGAGAGCATGCATAAACAAAAAATGCACGCATTGAGAGAGGAAAAGAGAGAGAGAACATGCATAAACCAAAAACGCACACATTGAGAGAGGAAAAGAGAGAGAAAACATGCATACGATCCAAAAAAACGCACACACATTGAGAGAGAAAGAGAGAGAAACTAATTTAACGTTGTAGGAAACTAATTAAAATTAAAAGACCTAAAGATCTAGCCGACGAGGAGTTGAACTCAAGACCTATTATTCAAGAGGGAAATGGCATAATCAATCTATCATACTTGGCATGGGTGATAGAAAGGTTATACCATTCATGTCTTTTTATTGGCACACACATCCACACACGCGCACACACACAAGAAGAAGAGAGTTATAACGTCGTAGGAAACTATCTTAAAAGACGTTAAAGATTAGGTTAGATGTAGACTTACGTTAAATTAGATTTAGGTTTATTTAAGTTAAATTAGATTAGATTTAGGTTTATTTTTAACTAGATTTACGTTTATTTATGCTAGATTTAGATTTACGTTATATTAGATTAGATTTGGGTCTCCATAGACTGCGATGCCTGCATGAAGCGGGTGAAGAAAGCCCTCAATGGAATATAGGGTATTGCTGCCTTCACTCATGGTGGGCTCCGTCGATCCAAAAGTACTGGTGAAATGTCTTCAGAAGATAGGGAAGAAGGTGGATCTTCAGGGCGGCAAGAGTCACTACATCCCCGACACAATGACCATCTAGACAACCTCTAGTCATTCAACAGCAACTTCAAAGTTAGTAACAAGAGCAAGAACGGTCTAAAGGGCCAATTGCTGTTGTCAGATGTGGATGGAGATGAGGCAGCGTCACCGCCGGAAGTTAACTCTCACATCTTTAGTGATGAGAATGCCAACTCTTGCTGAGTTATGTGAAAAATTATGTGTTAAATCAGTTTTAAGGTTCTTATAATCCCTGTTAGTTTAGTTCTTTGTTTTTAATATAACATAATTTACATTAGATTTAGATTTATGTTATATTAGATTAGACTTAGGTTTATTTAGGTTTACCCACACACACACACACACACACACACACACACACAAGAAGAGAGTTTTAACGTCGTAGGAAACTATCCCAAAAGACGTTAAAGATTAGGTTAGATGTAGACTTACGTTAAATTAGATTTACGTTTATTTTTAGTTAGATTTACATTTATTTAGATTTACGCTTATTTACGTTAGATCGAGTCCACGCAAGAATTACTTACGGTTTAGGGTATAGAGTTAGACGAACAGTGAAAAGATCTACTGTGAAAAGATGTTAAGATGCTGTGAAGTGCTACAGCTAGAGAAGAGGCAAAGGGGTTTTGTCCACTACATGCAGTATCATGTAGACGTGGGTGTGTAGATTTCTTGTACCCACAAATATAGGTATTGACCAATAAAGACGAGATTATAACCCGGTGGTTCTGATCTCCGTGCACCTCTAGACCGAGGTGTGCGGGGATTGGACATGACTAGAGAATGTGAGGTAGAGAGAGAGAGAGAGAGAGAGAGAGAGAGAGAGAGAGAGAGAGAGAGATAAGACGAAGAATTCCAATAGAATATTAAATTTTTTGTCTAGGCTATAAGATTTTTATCCTCATTATGAGTAGTGACGAGGATGTGGGACCGTCCAACCGAAACACCTATCTCTCAACGAGGCACTACAAAAGGCTCTTCATATTAGCGACGCTCACACAGCGACGCTCAAAAAAAAATTTCCCGGCGTCGCTATGAGCGTCGCAAATTTATTTGTAAATTTGTGACGCTTATAGCGACGCTCATAGCGACGCCAGCTGGGGTAAAAAAAATAACCGAGCGCGCCCAAAAACTCAGATCTCAGATCTGAGTTTTTCGGCGCCCTCAAGCAAAGAGCAGGTAACGCTCTCCCTCACTCTCTCTCTCTCTCTCTCTTTTCTTCTCCACACACACACACACACACACACACACACACACACACACACACACGAGGAGAGGAAGGAGAGCCAGGTATGCTCCTTCCCTCTCCTCATTCTCATGTTCCCTTCCCCTCTTTCTCTCTCCCTCTCTCTCTCTCTCACACACACACATACACACGCACATAGTGTTTTTGAGAGAGAGAGAGAGAGAGAGAGAGAGAGAGAGAGTACAAACAAAAACAAAAACGCACACACATACATAAACAAAAAATGCACACACATTGAGAGAGAAAAAGAGAGAGAGAGCATGCATAAACAAAAAACGCACGCATTGAGAGAGGAAAAGAGAGAGAGAACATGCATAAACAAAAAACGCACACATTGAGAGAGGAAAAGAGAAAGAAAACATGCATACGATCCAAAAAAACGCACACACATTGAGAGAGAAAGAAAGAGAAACTAAGGGAGCGTCGTAGGAAACTAATTAAAATTAAAAGACCTAAAGATCTAGCCGACGAGGAGTTGAACTGAAGACCTATTATTCAAGAGGGAAATGGCATAATCAATCTATCATACTTGGCATGGGTGATAGAAAGGTTATACCATTTATCTCTTTTTATTGGCACACACATCCACACACGCGCACACACACAGGAAGAAGAGAGTTATAACGTCGTAGGAAACTATCTTAAAAGACGTTAAAGATTAGGTTATATGTAGACTTGAATTAAATTAGATTTAGGTTTATTTTTAACTAGATTTACGTTTATTTAAGCTAGATTTAGATTTACGTTATATTAGATTAGATGCGGGTCTCCATAGACTGCGATGCCTGCATGAAGCGGGTGAAGAAAGCCCTCAATGGAATATAGGGTATTGCTGCCTTCACTCATGGTGGGCTCCGTCGATCCAAAAGTACTGGTGAAATGTCTTCAGAAGATAGGGAAGAAGGTGGATCTTCAGGGCGACAAGAGTCACTACATCCCCGACACAATGACCATCTAAACAACCTCTAGTCATTAGACTTACGTTAAATTAGATTTAGCTTTATTTTTAGTTAGATTTACGTTTATTTAGATTTACGCTTATTTACGTTAGATCGAGTCCACGCAAGAATTACTTACGGTTTAGGGTTTAGAGTTAGACGAACAGTGAAAAGATCTACTGTGAAAAGATGTTAAGATGCTGTGAAGTGCTACAGCTAGAGAAGAGGCAAAGGGATTTTGTCCACTACATGCAGTATCATGTAGACGTGGGTGTGTAGATTTCTTGTACCCACAAATATAGGTATTGACCAATAAAGACGAGATTATAACCCGGTGGTTCTGATCTCCGTGCACCTCTAGACCGAGGTGTGCGGGGATTGGACATGACTAGAGAATGTGAGGTAAAGAGAGAGAGAGAGAGAGAGAGAGAGAGAGAGAGAGAGAGAGATAAGACGAAGAATGCCAATAGAATATTAAATTTGTTGTCCAGGTTATAAGTTTTTTATCCTCATTATGAGTAGCGACGAGGATGTGGGACCGTCCAACCGAAACACCTATCTCTCAACGAGGGTCTTATGTCCTTGTAATCAATGCAAGCATGCTGTGCGACGGACAAGACGTGTTTCTTTGCAGCACGTTCGCGAATTTGGCGAGTTCGATCCATCTATTATAGATCGAGTTGTTGCCAATTATAACTCGTCGGACTCTGACGCTGGCCAACAAGCAGCAATCTTGCAACCCAATAGACGTATTCGCAGGCGCTTTGGTCAAGCAGCATATGTGAGGCCACAAGATGTACCCTCTGACATCTCGGGGGATGATCATGCAGAGCACATTCCCAACGAGGCAATGTTTGAGCCCGAGATTGATGAAATGATCGAGACGATCATGGATTCAGAAAGGCTTATCTATGATGATATGAAAAGTGAAGCCGATACGTCATTGTATAATGGAGCACGTATGTCTAGATTGAAAGCACTCCTGGTTCTTCTCAACATGCAGGCAAAGTTTGGATGGAGTGACACTAGCGTCACAGCGCTTTTCAGGTGATCTATTACAATTAGTTTACTTTAATAGAACTCTAAATGTATAATGATCTGATAGATTTTTACACGACTGTATCATATTTTTATGTTGTGTAGATTGCTGAAAGAGCACATTCTACCAGCTGACAATGTGATGCCAGATTCCCGAGATGAAGCAAGAAAGATTTTGCGAAACTTGGGGATGGATTACAATTCTATCCACGCTTGTCCTAATGACTGCATTCTTTTCAGAGGGGAATACACAGACATGGAGAAGTGTCCGAAATGTGATTCCGAAAGATATCGAGTAGATCTCCACGGGACAAAAATTCCACAAAAGGTTTTGCGACATTTTCCTTTGCTTCCTCGCATCAAGCATTTCTTCGAATGTAAGTCCATGGCCGCCCTAGCATCATGGCATGAGGAGAATAAATCTTCGGATGGTGTGCTACGAATTCCTGCAGATTGCGCAGCCTGGAAACATATAGATGGAACATGGTCGGATTTTGCCAGGGAAGCTCGAAATTTGCGCTTAGGCCTGGCTATGGATGGCGTAAATCCATTTGGTCAAAGATCAACATCTTACAGTGTATGGCCCGTTGTCATCGTCAACTACAACATTCCCCCGTGGTTGACTACGAAGAAGGGGCACCTATGGGTAAGCTTGATTGTGCCAGGGCGATATAAAGTGGGGAATATGGATGTGTATCTTCGTCCACTATTGGAAGAGCTACAACAATTGTGGATTGGCATAGAGGTGGTGGATATGAGCCGACACACAGGACGACGGAATGCTTTGATCAGAGGTATTCTAATGTGGACCATGCATGACTATCCCGGGCTAACAGAATGCTCAGGTGATCTATTGACACTCCTCACTCAGACACTGTAAATCTTGTTTTTCCCCATAGTTGATCTATTATCATGTGTATACATGCAGGGCTTCAAACAAGCGGATACAGAGCATGTGTCACATGTGGACCTAGACTGAATGCACGTAGGGCACCCTCACTGAAGAAGCAAATCTACGAAGGTCATCAAGCGTATCTTCCGGAGAATCATGTGTTACGCGACGGCTTTTTGGGAAGAGAGCCACCAAGGATGTCTGCACAAGCATGGTTAGAGCAGAAGGAGATGTGCGATGACGGATTGCCTCCAGGGATGAAGAGACTATCTCTATGGTACGAGTTACCATACTGGCCCCGACTCGTGATCAATCACTTGCTCGATCCAATGCACATATTCAAGAATGTGGGTAATCTACTATGGGACCATTTGACCGGCAAGAAAGATACTTTGGGAGCCAGAGTTGACCTTAGAAATGTGGATCGTATGGAGCAATATTGGCCGCAAACAGCGTCTGATGGATCGATAAAACTTCCTAAAGCACCATGGATTTTCACAGGAGCCCAAGAACGCAAAGTAAAAGAGGCCATTCGATCTTTGCGGACCCCCATTGGCGTAATGCACTCGCTCCGAACGTGTTTTACTAAAGAAGGAAAGCTTACCGGTTTGAAGTCACACGATTGGCATAAAATGTGTCAGGTACGTTCATAGTGGACTTTAATATCATTGCATAAAATGTGGACTTTAATATCATTGTTGCACATACTTTACAGTTTATTTTACCGGTTGCCATTGAGGGATGTTTGTCTCTCGACATCCGTAACACAATCTACAAACTTGCAAAACTGGTGCAATGGATCTCACAAAAGGAGATCGACGTAGACTCCATACCATTCGCCAAACTAAATGCTGCGGAGCTTGTGTGCATGTTTGAGAAACATTTTCCTACTACAATACTAACCATTCAGGTGCATCTTCTTGTTCACATAGTTGATGAGGTGGAAATAGCTGGCACAGTTCATTCCAGATGGATGTTCTTCTTAGAGCGTTTCATGAAAACGCTTAAGGGATATGTGCGTCAAAAGGCACGTCCGGAGGGTAGCATGGCAGAAGGTTGGTTGGTATCAGAGTCCCTAGTGTACATTGGAGAGTGGCTAGACGGATTTGATAAATCCCGGGACACGCTATGGCGAACCATAGATGATGAGCGCATATCTGGGATTGTCATGTGCAATCTCGGTGTTGAGAAGAAGATGACAGAAGATCTAGAGGCTAAAATCAACCGATTTTGCATGCTTCACAATCCAGTGATGCAAAAGTGGATTTCACAATATGAGGATGCAAAGCAAGAGCGACAAAGGGCACGAATCGAGTGGAGACGGGGAAGACGACCACCGATGCACTATCCAGCGGTTCTGGAGAGCCTACCAACCTTCATGAGCTTAAGATGGTTGCACAACCAATTGAAAAGCACACAACAATGCGGTGACGAAGTGACTGAAGAAGAGTGGGAGTACTCTCGGGGTTGCGCGACCAAGGTAAGTTTGCAATGTACGACTAGCAAGTGACTTTATTTATAAACGTTTGAACGGCCACTCATAATCTTTGTTCGTTGTAGTATAAGTCATACACAGCAGCATGGTGTAAAGGTCGACATTTTAGGGTGGAACGAATCGACAAAAAGCGTTTTACTCAAGATTGTGGAATCATGGCAAAATTTGAACAGTCTAGTCGACGACGTTCCTCTAATGCAGATCCCGTGGCGGCGGAACTGACTTACTTCGGCACGCTGCAAGAGATTTTGAGGATCGATTACAGAGGATTTTTTGTCGACTTGTTCGACGTGCAATGGTTCAAGATAATCATGGAGGGTCGAAACGCTACTGTGCGTAGAGGAGAGTCTGGTTTTCTTGAGGTGGATTCTACTAAGAAATGGACTGACCTAAGAGACACTTTCGTACTACCCGAGCATTGTGAACAAGTAAGTATATAAATAGTTGACATCCCCCTTTTACAAGTTATGTGCTTGAAAGCTCTCATGTAAGTTATGTGGCTCTGGCAGGTAGTATTTCATCCTACAAAGTCTACATCAAACTGGTGGTACGTCATAGAGGTAGCCCCTCGTAGTGCAAGGACGTATGAAGGCTACCATGTACCAATCACAACGACATCAATGGAGGAGATCAGAGAAGATGCTCAATCAGAAGCCGCTGCGGTGGTGCCAGACGAGCATCAAGATGCTACTACTCTATATGGGGTGCATGCAGAGGAGCTACAAAATGAAACAGAGGATATGTGTTTAAACGGAGAGCTCTATATAGATATAGGAAGTTATGCTGAGTTATGCGAGGATGAGAGAGAGATCTCTTAAAGCCACAAATATTGTATTTGAACAATTTTGCTCCGTGCTGTAAAAGCTCTGGCTCTCTAAGTAGCTTCCATGGTGTATAACGCTCTATTCTACTCGCGCTCACATCTTTTGATTGAAAATTCTGAGTTTTCGACTTGCCTCTTCTATCACTCGATTCATTGCATCATTGTATTTATATGCGTCATTACGTCATTGTATTTAATGGTCTTTGCGTCATTGTCTACTCTATTCATTCAATATTAAGTTTAAATATTCGTGTGTTTAATGTAGGTATGGATGATGAGGAGTTTCTTTCTTCTTTGTCACCGCAGCAGAGACAGTGGTACGTGGAGCGTCATCGCTCTGGCGCATCATCGCGCGTTCCTACACCATCCGCATCTCCCTCTCTTTCGGAGCATTCGGCGCGCTCTGAAGCTTCGGCGTCGACGAGACGAGCGTCACACTCGTCTAGACACCGGCGCTCTAGTGGTGGCGGTGGCGGTTGTTGTGGGGATTCCGCCACCGATGCCTCCACACCGCCTCGTGTTCGACGAGGCTCTTTACCCTCCCCTTCTTTGCCCGCCCCCACACCAGCCACAGCATCGCCATCTACGCCAGGTTTTGCACGGCTGACTGTTCCTAGAAGCTACACACCTCTACCTACTCCGTCGGGAGCCACCCCACTCGACACTCCTCGCTTCAGCGCCCAGACGCCGGTGGAGACACCTGACGTCCGTACCCCCATCGACACGCCGCTAGAGACCCCTGCCGGGACACCCAGGTTCACGCGTCACCGGCCAGAGGGCTTGCCTTACTCCGTCGACATCAGCGGCGGCATCATCATGGATGATGACGGCAAGAAGGTGATCTCGCGCATGCGTGGTCTTTGCTCTCAGCTGTTTAGACACTATATACTAAACAAATGGAGTGAAGTACCAAGTGATTTAAAAAACAGAGTCATCAGCATACTTCATGATGAGTTTCCCGTTCCAACACGGGATCAGCGCTTCAATGAAGACCTGATGAAGATTCGAATGCGCGAATACCACAAACACAAGCGTTCCGAAGTGCAAAAAGCAATCAAGAATGGGTGGAATAGGCCAGATTGGCTGGCCAAAGAAGATTGGAAGAATGCGAAGAAAGCAGCGCGCGAGAATCCCGACAAGTGGAAGCAACAAAAGGATGCAGCCAGAGCGCGAGTAGAGGCAGGGAGCTCGCACCACTTGGGGAGCGGTGGATGGGCATCATTTGAGGCCGATTTTGTAAGTCTTTTCACATTGCTCTTTATGCATGTTCGATAGTTTAGGGTTTATGAGTTTTTTAGTTCTAACATAATGAAATCTTTGTATGTTTTGACAGTGGTCGATGACAGGACGTGATCCCACACCGTACGAGCGCGAGTACGCAGGCAGGAAGGGCTTAAACGCCCTGATGGACATTCTCAGTTCTCGCGGCGGCATGGTTAGTATTATGGTTTACTCTTTTTTATTTTTTGTATTGTTTTATAAATGTCGTTATATGTTTATATTTACTGAAAACTGTCTTATTGTCTTTTTTTGCAGAATCCGACAGATACGCCGCTTGGACGCGATGAGACGTCTGATTAGACGATGTCAGTTTAGCCGTAGCTAGATAGCATTAGTTTAGGGTTTCTCGTAGCTTATGTATCATGAGACGGATTTTATACGTCTTTTTGAACCATGTATATTATTACATTTGTCACCGCAATTCCTTTTGCCAATCAATTCTTTATGCCTATGATGTTGTACAATTGTCATTATTACATTTGCCAATCAATTCAGTTTGCCTATGATGTGTACAATTGTCAATTTTGCAAACAATGCGTTTTGTGGGTGACTATTTTGGGTCTATTATCTACTTTTGCACTTTTTTTAAAAACTGAATCAAGTACAATAAGGTTGATGGGTGGCAGGGCATTCAATGCCCTGCCACCAAAAAAATATTCTCTCAGGCGTCTCTATAAGCGTCGCTATTTATGGCTCTGTAGCGTCGCTATTTATGGCTTTGTAGCGTCGCTATATGCGTCGCTATACTCTTCTGTGAGAGCGTCGCTATAGGCGTCGCTATATAGCGACGCATATAGCGACGCCTATAGCGACGCTCTCGTAGCGACGCTGTTAGCGACGGTTTTAGCGACGCCGGGGGTTATAAAAACCCAGTGTATTTCCGTCGCTAACAGCGTCACAAGAGCACACAACCTCTTGTAGTGAGGGTCTTATGTCCTTGTAATCAATGCAAGCATGCTGTGCGATGGACAAGACGTGTTTCTTTGCAGCACGTTCGCGAATTTGGCGAGTTCGATCCATCTATTATAGATCGAGTTGTTGCCAATTATAACTCGTCGGACTCTGACGCTGGCCAACAAGCAGCAATCTTGCAACCCAATAGACGTGTTCGCAGGCGCTTTGGTCAAGCAGCATATGTGAGGCCACAAGATGTAGCCTCTGACAGCTCGGGGGATGATCATGCAGAGCACATTCCCAACGAGGCAATGTTTGAGCCCGAGATTGATGAAATGATCGAGACGATCATGGATTCAGAAAGGCTTATCTATGATGATATGAAAAGTGAAGCCGGTACGCCATTGTATAATGGAGCACGTATGTCTAGATTGAAAGCACTCCTGGTTCTTCTCAACATGCAGGCAAAGTTTGGATGGAGTGACACTAGCGTCACAGCGCTTTTCAAGTGATCTATTACAATTAGTTTACTTTAATAAAACTCTAAATGTATAATGATCTGATAGATTTTTACACGACTGTATCGTATTTTTATGTTGTGTAGATTGCTGAAAGAGCACATACTACCAGCTGACAATGTGATGCCAGTTTCCCGAGATGAAGTAAGAAAGATTTTGCAAAACTTGGGGATGGATTACCATTCTATCCACGCTTGTCCCAATGACTGCATTCTTTTCAGAGGGGAATACATAGACATGGAGAAGTGTCCGAAATGTGATTCCGAAAGATATCGAGTAGATCTCCACGGGAAAAAAATTCCACAAAAGGTTTTGCGACATTTTCCTCTGCTTCCTCGCATCAAGCATTTCTTCGAAGTCACACGATTGGCATAAAATGTGTCAAGTACGTTCATAGTGGACTTTAATATCATTGCATAAAATATGGACTTTAATATCATTGTTGCACATACTTTACAGTTTATTTTACCGGTTGCCATTGAGGGATGTTTGTCTCTCGACATCCGTAACACAATCTACAAACTTGCAAAGCTGGTGCAATGGATCTCACAAAAGGAGATCAACGTAGACTCCATACCATTCGCCAAACTAAATGCTGCGGAGCTTGTGTGCATGTTTGAGAAACATTTTCCTACTACCATGCTAACCATTCAGGTGCATCTTCTTGTTCACATAGTTGATGAGGTGGAAATAGCTGGCACAGTTCATTCCAGATGGATGTTCTTCTTAGAACGTTTCATGAAAACGCTTAAGGGATATGTGCGTCAAAAGGCACGTCCGGAGGGTAGCATGGCAGAAGGTTGGTTGGTATCAGAGTCCCTAGTGTACATTGGAGAGTGGCTAGACGGATTTGATAAAGCCCGGGACACACTATGGCGAACCATAGATGATGAGCGCATATCTGGGATTGTCATGTGCAATCTCAGTGTTGAGAAGAAGATGACGGAAGATCTAGAGGCTAAAATCAACCGATTTTGCATGCTTCACAATCCAGTGATGCAAAAGTGGATTTCACAATATGAGGATGCAAAGCAAGAGCGACAAAGGGCACGAATCGAGTGGAGACGGGGAAGACGACCACCCATGCACTATCCAGCGGTTCCGGAGAGCCTACCAACCTTCATGAGCTTAAGATGGTTGCACAACCAATTGAAAAGCGCACAACAATGCGGTGACGAAGTGACTGAGGAAGAGTGGGAGTACTCTCGGGGTTGCGCGACCAAGGTAAGTTTGCAATGTACGACTAGCAAGTGACTTTATTTATAAACGTTTGAACGGCCACTCATAATCTTTGTTCGTTGTAGTATAAGTCATACACAGCAGCATGGTGTAAAGGTCGACATTTTAGGGTGGAACGAATCGACAAAAAGCGTTTTACTCAAGATTGTGGAATCATGGCAAAATTTGAACAGTCTAGTCGACGACGTTCCTCTGGTGCAAATCCTGTGGTGGCGGAACTCACTTACTTCGGCACGCTGCAAGAGATTTTGAGGATCGATTACAGAGGATTTTTTGTCGACTTGTTCGACGTGCAATGGTTCAAGATAATCATGGAGGGTCGCAACGCTACTGTGCGTAGAGGAGAGTCTGGTTTTCTTGAGGTGGATTCTACTAAGAAATGGACTGACCTAAGAGACACTTTCGTACTACCCGAGCATTGTGAACAAGTAAGTATGTAAATAGTTAACATCCCCCTTTTACAAGTTATGTGCTTGAAAGATCTCATGTAAGTTATGTGGCTCTGGCAGGTAATATTTCATCCTACAAAGTCTACATCAAACTGGTGGTACGTCATAGAGGTAGCCCCTCGTAGTGCAAGGACGTATGAAGGCTACCATGTGCCAATCACAACGGCATCAATGGAGGAGATCAGAGAAGATGCTCAATCAGAAGCCACTGCGGTGGTGCCAGACGAGCATCAAGATGCTACTACTCTATATGGGGTGCATGCAGAGGAGCTACAAAATGAAACAAAGGATATGTGTTTAAACGGAGAGCTCTATATAGATATAGGAAGTTATGCTGAGTTATGCGAGGATGAGAGAGAGATCTCTTAAAGCCACAAATATTGTATTTGAACAATTTTGCTCCGTGTTGTAAAAGCTTTGGCTCTTTAAGTACCTTCCATGGTGTATAACGCTCTTTTCTACTCGCGCTCACATCTTTTGATTGAAAATTTTGAGTTTTCGACTTGCCTCTTCTATCACTCAATTGATTGCGTCATTGTATTTATATGCGTCATTACATCATTGTATTTAATGGTCTTTGCGTCATTTTCTACTCTATTCATTCAATATTAAGTTTAAATATTCGTGTGTTTAATGCAGGTATGGATGATGAGGAGTTTCTTTCTTCTTTGTCACTGCAGCAGAGACAGTGGTACGTGGAGCATCATCGCTCTGGCGCATCATCACGCGTTCCTACTCCATCCGCATCTCCCTCTCTTTCGGAGCATTCGGCGCGCTCCGAAGCTTCGGCGTCGACGAGAGGAGCTTCACACTCGTCTAGACACCGGCGCTCTAGTGGTGGCGGTGGCGGTTGTTGTGGGGATTCCGCCACCGATGCCTCCACACCGCCTCGTGTTTGACGAGGCTCTTTACCCTCCCCTTCTTTGCCCGCCCCCACACCAGCCACAGCATCGCCATCTACGCCAGGTTTTGCACGGCTGACTGTTCCTAGAAGCTACACACCTCTACCTACTCTGCCAGGAGCCACCCCACTCGACACTCCTTGCTTCGGGGCCCAGACGCCGGTGGAGACACTTGACGTCCGTACCCCCATCGACACGCCGCTAGAGACCCCTGCCGGGACACCCAGGTTCACGCGTCACCGGCCAGAGGGCTTGTCTTACTCCGTCGACTTCAACGGCGGCATCATCATGGATGATGACGGCAAGATGGTGATCTCGCACATGCGTGGTCTTTGCTCTCAGCTGTTTAGACACTACATACTAAACAAATAGAGTGAAGTACCAAGTGATTTAAAAAACAGAGTCATCAGCATACTTCATGATGAGTTTCCCGTTCCAACACGGGATCAGCGCTTCAATGAAGACCTGATGAAGATTCAAATGCGCGAATACTGCAAACACAAGCGTTCCGAAGTGCAAAAAGCAATCAAGAATAGGTGGAACAGGCCAGATTGGCTGGCCAAAGAAGATTGGAAGAATGCGAAGAAAGCAGCGCGCGAGAATCCCGACGAAGCAACAAAAGGATGCAGCCAGAGCGCGAGTAGAGGCAGGGTGTTCGCACCACTTGGGGAGCGGTGGATGGGCATCATTTGAGGCCGATTTTGTAAGTGTTTTTGCATTGCTCTTTATGTTCGATAGTTTAGGGTTTATGAGTTTTTTAATTCTAACATAATGAAATCTTTGTATGTTTTGACAGTGGTCGATGACAGGACGTGATCCCACACCGTACGAGCACGAGTACGCAGGTAGGAAGGGCTTAAACGCCCTGATGGACATTCTCAGTTCTCGCAGCGGCATGGTTAGTATTATGGTTTACTCTTTTCTATTTTTTGTATTGTTTTATAAATGTCGTTATATGTTTATACTTACTGAAAGCTGTTTTATTGTCTTTTTTTGCAGAATCCGACAGATACGCCGCTTGGACGCGATGAGACGTCTGACTAGACGACGTCAGTTTAGCCGTAGCTAGATAGTATTAGTTTAGGGTTTCTCATAGCTTATGTATCATGAGACGGATTTTATATGTCTTTTTGAACCATGTATATTATTACATTTGTCACCGCAGTTCCTTTTGCCAATCAATTCTTTATGCTTATGATGTTGTACAATTGTCATTATTACATTTGCCAATCAATTCATTTTGCCTATGATGTGTACAATTGTCAATTTTGCAAACAATGCGTCTTGTGGGTGACTATTTTGGGTCTATTATCTACCCTTGCACTTTTTTTAAAAAGTGAATCAAGTACAATATGGTTGATGGGTGGCAGGGCATTCAATGCCCTGCCACCAAAAAAAAATTCTCTCGGGCGTCGCTATTTATGGCTATGTAGCATCGCTATGAGCGTCGCTATAGTCTTCTATGTAAACGTCGCTATAACCATCGCTATGAGCGTCTCTATATAGCGACGCTCGTAGCGACGCCGGGGGTTATAAAAACCCAGTGTATTTCCATCGCTAACAGCGTCACAAGAGCACACAACCTCTTGTAGTGACACTCGATATGGTCCCTTACCAGCGCATTTCAATTTCTTCTTTTCATTACGTACCCCGTACATAAGAACTTTATCACCAACCTTGATGTCTTTATCCTTTAAATGGCTATCAAACCACTTCTTTCTCCTATCCTTCTCCACTAGAGCATTTCGCACAGCTAATTGCCTCTCTTCATCTAGCCTTTCCAGGATATATAATCGCTCAACTAAGGGGTTACCATCCCAACCTTCTTGAGAAGCTACTTGAATACTAGGAATGACAAACTCCCATGGCATAACTACTTCTTGGCCATACACCATCTTAAACGGTGTGCAATTAATAGCAACTTTATACGCAGTACGATAAGCCCATAAAGCTGATGTAAGCTTTAGGTCCCAATCAGTGCGATGAGCCTCAAATGTCTTTATCAAAATGGAGATGAGAGTTTTGTTGGTACTCTCAGCTTGGCCATTTGCTTGGGGATAATAGGGTGTAGACTTGTGGTGAGATATCATGAAGTTTGATGTGAGTTCTTTTATTACTTCATTTATAAAATGAGTTCCATTGTCACTTACAAGTTCAAAGGGGCATCCAAAACGTGTGATAATGTTCTCAAAGAGGAACTTAGCTGTTGTTTTTTCATCCGCCTTTTGTGTTGCTTTTGCTTCAGCCCATTTGGTTACATAGTCGGTAGCCACAATGATATATCGTGATTGCGTGTTACGTGCAGCCGGACTAATCGGTCCTACAAAGTCTAAGCCCCACTTTTCAAATGGTTGGGTTACCTTGATGGGATGTAGAGGCATCCTATCCCTTCTTTGTGGCTTCTTGAAGCGTTGGCATTCATCACATCCCTTTGCAAAAAGTGATGCATCCTTAAACAGAGTGGGCCACGAATAGCCTGACTGTAAGATCTTTTGGGCAGTCAACTTTCCTGAAAAGTGACCACCAGCTACGCCCATGTGTGTCTCTTTTAGAATATATAAGTACTCACCCTCGCGGGCACAGCGTCTAAGAACATCATCTTTTCCTCTCTTATAGAGAGTTCCAGCCAGTAAGCAATAGGGTTCGCATTACTTGATTAATTTTCGAGCTATATCTTTTCGCAGCTCTTTGGGTGGAAAACCATTAACTAAGAAGTTAACAATCTTTTCACTCCATTCAGGCATTGTCTCAACAATGAACAAAGGAGTATCAAGCAATTCATCATCAACCCCCGTAGGAGCTTCGCCATTAGGGATACGAGATAAATGATCCGCCATGACATGTTTTCTCCCAGGCCTCACAACAACGGTGAAGTCAAACTCAAGAAGAATTAACAACCATCGTGTAATTCGACCTGTGGAACACGGCTTGTTTACCAAATATAGCAATGCTTGATGATCAACATAAAACACAAACTTGGTAGCAAGAAGGTAATAGCGAAATTTCTTTACTGCGTAAATCATAGCTAGACCTTCGCGCTCTGTAGTAGTGTAGTTCATCTCGGCATCATTTAATTGGCGACTTGCAAAGCTAATAGGGTAGTCCAATTTATGTTCTCCTGGTTGAGTTAGAACACACCCAATAGCAAAATTTGATGCATCAATATGCACATGAAATGGTACATTCCAATCAGGTGTTCGTAGGACTGGAGCACTTGTTAGGGCCTTCTTTAATAACTCATAAGATTGATGACATTCTTCCGTCCAGTGAAACTCGATAAGAAGCTTGTACAATGGACGCGCTATCTTGGCAAAGTTTAAAATAAACCTTCGATAATAACCAACATGGCCCATAAATCTTTGAACTCCTTTATAGTTAGTAGGTGGTGGCAAATCGGCAATGGCTTTAATCTTACTCTCATCTGTGGATATCCCGTTCTTGGACACTATATGCCCTAGAATGACTCCATGCTTAACCCAAAATTGGCATTTGAAAGGGTTCAATGAGATGCGATAAAATCTGCACCTTTCAAATATTTTTCATAGATATAACAAATGCTTCTCCCAAGAAGAATAAACACAAAGGTTGTCTAGGAAAGCTTCACAAAACTCTCTTAGAAATTCTTTAAACGCAGTGTTTATTAATCGTTGGAATGTAGCAGGGGCATTTGTTAAGCCAAAAGCCATAACACAAAATGCAAACACTCCAAACTCTGTGATAAAAGCAGTTTTAGCTTGGTCCTCTAATGCAATTGTGATTTGATTGTAACCAGAGTACCCATCTAAAAAGCTATAAGCTTCCTTGCCCGCAACTCTTTCAAGCACATGTTCTGAATATGGCAAGGGATAATGATCTCTCCTAGTAGCTGCATTAACTTTCTTGAGGTCCACACACACTCTTAGTTTCCCATTCTTTTTTGGCACAATGACTATTGGAGAAACCCATTCTGAGTGCTCAATAGGGTATATGAATCCACATTGGATAAGTTTTTCAATCTCCTCTTGTACAATTTTGGCGTACTTAGGATTCATTGGATAGGGTCGTTGTTGGACGGGTTTAGCAATGTTGATCATGGGAATTGTATGTTGCACCACAGAAGGTGGAACGCCCTTCATGTCATGATATGTCCAAGCAAAGATATCCTTGTATTCCTTGAGGAGCTCCTTAAGTACAGCCTCTTCAGTTTCGGTAAGGTCTTGAGCAATAAAGACTGGTTTAGACTCCTCACCTGGTTCTGCTAATTCTATCTCTTTAACTACTGCTGGACCATCATAGACTCCACTACTTCCATTGGTGGGTATTCGTTGGGCTTTGGCATACACAACCTTTCGCTCCCCCGTGGTATAAGATTTAAAATGTTCAGGAGTTGTATGTCAGTCAGCAGGCTCTTGTCCTGACAGAGACCTTTCTTTTAGTTCTGCCTCCTTTTGTTGTTGAGCTAACTCTCGGTTTTGACATCTTCTTATAGTTCGACTCAATTTCAGCTCTGTAACCTCCAATTGAGCGAGGTCAATGGGTCGCGGGCTGCACCACATGACACTCTGGAGATGCTCACCCCAATTGTCTACTAGCTTTCGATGAGCATCACATGCCCCTAGATAGCTAAGACATTCTGCAGTAGATCTTTCCTTGTTTATCCTAGCTCTCACATTTGCTCGATATCGTCGTCTCTTATATGACCTTTGTTTCTTGTTAAGGTTTTGATTTTGATAAATTTTTGAACTCGACTTGCCTGATAGGTCTTTGCTTGTATCTTCTTCACTCTCATATAAATTACCCTAGATGGTCGTACTAGGCCTTGAGTGTTCAGTTTCTATACTTGGTTCACTCGATGTTTCCTCAGGTTCTGAATCCATTTCTCCTTGAGATTCCGTTTCTGATGTGTATTGGCCTGAAGCCTTTGAGGAATCACTCTCAGGTAGGTGTGCCTCTTTCTTATCATCGGATGTTACATGCGCTACACCTAACAAGTGTAACAAGTTCCACGTCTACTTACTGGTAGGTGTGACTCTTTCTTATCATCGGATGTTACATGCGCTACACCATTTTTGCTTCCCTCATGAATGGACGTCCTAAGATCATCTCAAATGACATAGGATGCTTGGAAAAATCCATAACAATGAAATTCTGTCTTACCTTGTGTCCCAAGACCTTGATCCTGAGATCCTTTAGCATTCCAATAGGCGTAACAATAGATCCATTAGCCATTTTTACCACTATGCTTGTGGCTTCAAGGTGAGGTCTCCCCATAGACTCCCAACAACTCTTTGTCACCATGCTGACTCCCACACCACCATCAAGGACCCCCTTTACAGTTAATCCTTTAGTAGTGATTGGTAGAGTAGCATTAGATTCATCACCTTCAAAGTATTGCCCCAACTTGTTAACGGGTATTTCAATTACAGATTCATGTCCCGCTAGGTCAGATGGTGGTGCTAAATGTTCCTCATCATTCATTACCGAGTCAGGTTTGTTCATATGTGCAAACTGTGGTAATCCGGCCTGTAATTCTCCATTGAGGAAGGCTCGAAGAGCTACCACTTCCTTAAGGGGGTCGGGCATTCCCTCACCAAACATTCTCTCTAGTAGGAAAGGTGTGTGTCCACTTTCAGATGTCCTACCCTCACTCTCTTCCCGAATGATACTGGGTATAGCTAACGGCCTGTAGTTCTTGTGAGGTTGAACTTGTGTGGGAAACATTGTGTCCGACATCTGGATATGTTTGGGTTCAGGTTCTAATGTTCGTTGAGTTTCTTCCACCAAACCCCTCAGTTGTTGGACTCGTTCAATTTCCACTGTTGGGTTTGGATAGGTTCCAATCTTTCTCTTGCAATCCTCATTTTTTGTCTCTCGTGGCTTATCTTGGGGGTTCGCAACTGGGTGGTTTAACTTTGAATACTCTTTTGGTGTTTGTCATAATTCCCTCTCGTGATCTTCCTCACTGGCTTTTTCCTTTGTAGTAATAGTTTTGGTCTCCGTGGTCTCTATCGAATCTGAGTCATCCTCAGGGTCATTCATATACACGGGATCCTCTCCTGTCCCTATGTTAGTCTTTGAAGTAGGTTTTGAGCTAGAAGCATTAAGGGATTTCTTTCTTCGTGTTTTCTTCTTTCTCGCTCGGCCAATGGATGCAGCATCTCTCTCTTCGAGGATGTAATTTTGCTTTTGGAGCATCGACTGTGTGAGTGCATTCACTGCTGCTATGTTTATAGTTGGTGGTGTCCCATCAAAAATCTCTATTAAGTTCAATGGTGTGATTTTCGGTGCGTTTGGATTGTTAGGACACTGTGCGATCAAATGATCTATGCCACAACGATTACAAGTGAGTATTGGCATTGCCAATGCACTCCCTTGACTTGTTTGCATTAGTGCAGCATTCTTTTGCATTCTAATGGGGCACTCAGCTACTCGATGTGGTCCACCACATTCGTAGCGCTGAAGAGGTGGTCTCCTGGTAAAACTATTAATGTTTTGGCCTCTTTCTGCTAGCGTAGTAGCTTGATATACCGGTTTGATTTGTCCCCAATGGTCTTCCATATAGTACATGGGACACTCCTCAAGCATGTCGACTCCATAGGTGATACTAGAGTCTATGTCCTCTTTGCAATCTACATAAGTACTAGATGACTCGCAACCTATTTGGTTCATAGGTGTAACTCTTGGATGAGGGGGTTGCGGTCCTAGCACTGGAGGTGGCAACGGTGTGGTTTGGACCACATTTTGGATTCTAGGGACCATGTGTTGTAATGGAAACTGTTGCTCCATGGATGGGGTAGGCATCAATGCAGGAACTCGAGGTGAGTCTGCCCAATCTATATGCGGTCTATTTTCCATGATGCATTTAAGCATTAGGCAATCCTTCGCTTGATGCCCATACCTACCACACGCGTTACAAGTCCCGTTAAACTTTACTCTGAAAGTAGGGCATTCACTCGTAGTATGTGGGCCCAAGCAAATTGAGCACCATTGTTGCTCCCTTCTTGGATACATATGAGTGTTTTGTGGAGCACGATTACCCCTAAGGCTTTCTTGGATGGCCTTGGTGAGATCTGCCAAAGTCATCTCATATATCGTTTGCTCTTTCACGATTGGCTTTATCTTCATTGGCTCATGCCCTAACGCTTGCGAGCTACTAGACTTCGGCTCGGCGGACACTCTTTCTCCTGCAATCATTAAATTATCCTCCAATTGGATTGCATTCATGGTGACTACTTCCCAAGTAGTGGTACCTCTAATGACTAGGCCATTATAGATACTTTCATGTCGTAGTCCCCTAATGAATCTATCGAGCAATTGGTTGTTGTTGAATCGCTCGTTTGGATTGCATCAAGAATTCAAATTCTTTAGGCGACTAATGAAGTCTCTCACGGATTCGCCTTCTTCTCGTTGGGCTTTCTGGAGCTGAGAGGCTACACCCCAAAGTACTCCCTCTCGTATGTATTCCTTTAGGAACAGTCTCCTAAGAGTAGAGTAGATCGTTTTCTCTTCTACTCTTAAGGTTCTATACCAATCTCCAGCCTTTCCGCTTAGGGTCAAACTCAAAGCCTTACACTTATGTAGCTCATTGTGCTCTTCCAAGGAATCGCACACATGTTCAAAGACTTCCATATGCTTTCTAGCATCTCCGTCTCCACTGAATTTCTGTGTGAGCTTAGCTACTTGAACTGCCTTGCTCCTAGGCTCTCTATCAGGTGCACTACGCATGTTTTTTGCAATAGAGCGATCGATAGTTTGAGCAAATGCTTCCAAATCTCCTATTTGAGCAGGTATAATGGGTGTATGTGCTCCTGGAACCACATGTGAGATGGGAGTTGGCCTTGGCCTTGGCATACGCGCGGCTCTTGGGTCCCATATTTCGTATGGTGGTGTACCAGACGGTGGTCCAAAGTTTACAGGCGTGGCCCTAGGAATAGGGGGTGCCTGATATGGCATGTTATTATTAAATGGCATGGCTCCACTTGTATAAGAGCTTGGATAATGCCATTGTGGAATAATCGGAGGTGTAGGAGCTACATGAGGCTGAGGTACGACAGGTGCACACGATTGATACATACATGTAGGTATAGTTGGGGGCACTGTGCTACTAGGCATCGACGTAGTGTTAACAAATGAACTCCATGGTGTACTTCTTGTCATGCTCACCACTGGGATATTCATGGTAGCCGTAGTGTCATTAAGAGAAAGATGAGCTAGATCTGGGAAGGTAAAGCTGCCACTTGTGGGCTCAGATTGTACTGAGGCTCCTGGCGAAACAACATATGGAGGATCAATGGGGCTCACTGAGGGAGTCTCCATTTGTGATGGGGTTGGTTGGTTGGCCTTTCCCGTATCCAAGAATCTCATTAGGCCTGTTGAAGGCATGTTGATCCCTGTATTCTGTCTTTCTAACTCGACAATCCTATGGAGGACATCACAGACTTTCTGTTGTTGCTCATCTATGCTAGTAGCACCCGATGTGGATTGTAGAACATCTAACCAACCCACGTGATAGGTGTGTCCTGTGTACCGATTAGTTAAAGCTTCCGCTTGTAGGTCATACTCCCAATTTTCGTTTAGGAATATCCCATCTAGGCCTGGCGTGCTGGAGGTTTCCCTCGAAGTGGAAGCATTATTGCTCCCCATCGCTTGCCCCTCCGTGACTGCTACCTTGGGAGCACTCGGTTGCTCGGCTGGCATGATTGTTGTCATAGGAGCCTTTGCTTTCAGGGCTCGACTTTGTTCTAGCCTTCGTAGGTTCTCAAATTCCCTCTCCCTTGTTGCTTGCATATAGCGTTCGATCTCTTGTACTTCGGCAAGACTCCTACCATCGGGTAGTAAAACCTCAGAGGGAGATAGTCCTAAAGGATCAGGAGGTGCAGTGGATGGAACATTCACATGCACACTCTCAAGAAGCATAGGGTCTATTTTAGGCATGAATGACGAATTTACTTCCCCACTCCCTTCATTTATTTCATTAATCACATGTTCGGAGCGAGTAGCTCTACTAAGGGTCTCTTTTAAGTGGCTAAACACGCTGGACCCGGGCCGTGGGCCCATGGCATGCATGTCTTGACTTGAACTATCAGGGTTTGGTGTAGGATATCCCTCCATGACTTCGTAGTCAGAGGAAGAATCACTAGACGCGATATGAGGATCTTGGGTCGCGCTACCTTGAGTCCCGGCCGAAGGTCCAGAACCTAGGGTGTAGGAATAATGGGTGCTCGCGTAAATGGAGACACTACCAATATGCTCGTGCTCTAACACTCGTCCAGACCGTAGGTTCATATGACTAGGATCCCCTAGAAGTGTCAGTGAGTGCCCGTGAAGGCTACTCACCTAATAATTTTGGGTGTTTTGCAACCCAAGTCTTTTCTTATTTATTTATTTTTTGATTTTTTGGTCCTTTTTTTCTGACCCAGCTATATAATAGAACGTATGATAGCTCAAAACGAGCGTTTCGGTCAGAGGGACGTGCCGTGCTTTACAATAGACACATTTTGAGAAAGCCAAGCACAATGTAACCCCTGCCTAATTGTAAGCTGGTCATGGATTTGTTTCCCCTTGTTAGATGGTCCGATCGTTGCACATGCTTTCAAGATGCATAAATAGGTCAAAGGATGCCCTCATGCTGAATCTCTTGAAATAAGTCTACTGTTGGTGTACAATCAATACAATCCAAAAGACAACATTCTAAAAGGCACTCCTTGAAGCACCTTTGAGACAATACCACACTTGGCACACAGTCCCACTAGAGCACTGTCCAACAAAATGTAACCATTGACTTGCAATCTCGTCATGAATTTGTTTACCCTTGTCACCTAGTCCCATCACGGCACATGCTTTCAAGATGCATGCATAAGTCACTGCATCTAGAAGGATGCCTTCACGATCAAGTACTTGTTGGGCGTAATGGCCTTGTGTATATGTCGCAATTAGGGCATTTGAAGTGACAACATTCTGTGAAGTCATCCCATAGAACAATTGAGACATCATTGCACTTGGCATATGTGTCCATTAGAGCATTGTCCATCAAAATGTCATTTTGCAACGACTCGTGCCTTGCAATCTCATCATGGATTTGAAAAGCTGTGTATATTTTCACACGCGACAACACATTTAATTTTTTGCCATGTATATTTTATGAAAAACCGTCGTAAAAAAAGTGAGAAGCATTGGACATATATTTGATGAAAGGAAGGGGCCAATGGGCTTGTAGCTTGTAATATTAAGGGGAATGTGCCTAGGTCAAGGGAAAGTAGTATATATGCCGAAAAGGCTTTTGTAAAAAGACCTCAAAGAGAATAGAGTGAATGGTGTTTTGCATAACTATGTAGTGAGTTTTCTCTCGCTATTTCCTTGTCTTTTTCTTTGAGTATGTGAATGATTATATGTACACTTGTTGTCTAAGTTATCCTCTACTACTTGATGTGATTATTGCATGCTTTAGTTGTGATTAGCGTGTGATTAGTACTTGATTAGCATGCGGCCGTAGATTGCCTATATCTTGAGCCAGAGTCATCCATTTTATGTATGGGATATTGCATTAGGATCCCCTTTTGATGCACTACATAGCCATACCAATACACGATCAAATCTGTAACCTGCAAGACCCAATATGTCCTTTGGACAAGTGGCCATACCGTATTGGTTAGAGACCTAATTTTAGATCAGAGCACATATTTCTGATCCTTATGCATAGGGAATCATGCTGCTCATGTGCTAAGATGTGCAAGTTGTTGACCTGACCCAAACCAAGTGGCGCAAGGAGATTCTCAATTTAGCCGTGTAAATAATAGCAAGAACATTTTTGGCCTGCCCAAAGGGCTAAGGTCATAGTGATGTGTTCCCTTTTTGTTAGCGAAAAAGAGAAGATTTTTTAATAAAAATGTTTAATTTTATGATTGGTTGTTTAGGGTTGGAAAAATTGTGATTGGCTTCTAGAGTTAGTGGGCGATCATTGCATGGATTGAGCTGTAAATGGAATGATTGTCGGAGGTTTTTTCTAACATGCCTTTTTTTGGGATTGGCAAGTAAGCTCGAGGATCGAGAGACATGGCGAATCGACGATTCGGCACATATCAATATAGACTCTCTTAGCACGAGCACAACCAGAGCAGCCGGCCAGCCAAAGAGAATCTTGCAAGGGCGAGTGCATACGTATCGAGTGCTCTTTTTGGCCGGCAAGTGGCTGGCTGGCCGCTGTAGCCCACGCCTCACCTCCCCCGGCAATGTGTTCAGCCTCCTGCCATCCAATCAAAAGTATGCAACCATCTTCCACTCGCTGGCCGGAGAGGTTGTGCTCAATATCGCCAGCCAGCAAGGGAAGATTCCCCAGCATCAACTGTTGGCTGCCGAGTTGCCGTCCGGCTCGTTGTGCTAGAGCTATCTCTCTCTCTCTCTCTCTCTCTCTCTCTCTCCGTGCAATGGGCCAATGACATGATGCAACCTCAAGACAATTGCTTTGTGCCTCCATCGTGAGGCTCGCACTCATAGCTTAACCTCATAGCAGCAGCAACAGTAGAAGCAGAAGAAGGAAACTATGCCTCCACCACGAGGCTCGCACTCATAGCAGCAGCAACAGTAGAAGCAGAAGAAGGAAACGATGCCTCCACCACGAGGCTCGCAGCCATAGCTTACCCTCACAGCAGCAGCAACAGTAGAAGGAGAAGAAGGAAACGAGGAGATGGCAGAGAATAAGAGTTACAAACCATGCTTACCGGTAGGAGCAACTGGAGACGTGCTACGTACTACAGGGGCAGTGTGTGTCAAAGGGCTTTGGATTTCTCCATCAGCAACAACCTCTGAGTTGCCATTGCTTCTTCACTCAACTCCTGTAACCTTGTCCAAAACCTCAACTTGGGTAGCAACAAGCTCTCCGGGAGTTGCATGGCATCATAGTACTCGAAGTCAACACATCGATTGATCTTACTTGTAGTTCACCACCAATCCTTTAGTCATACTAATCACAGATAGAGTAAGAGCGTTATGGGGTCATTGTATATGTTCAGGGATTTTTTCACCTCAGTTTCTCCTGTTTGGATATGGCCTATGGCTTGTAATGACAGCTTTCAGCTGATACATTTTAAATTAATGGGAACGAGCCAAACACTTTCTTGCACGCGCGCGCGCGAGAGAGAGAGAGAGAGAGAGAGACAGAGAGTTGTGGATTTCTATTAGATTCCCATTTTTCAAACCGAGCTCCTGTTTAATTTGCAGGGAATCATCCACACATCAATCGATGTGTTGTGGTCTCTACTCCATTTGATCTTGCCCTTCCACTTAACCAATGCATTACAAAATGCCCTCCTCGACTCAACCGAGACAACCATTGCACAGGCCTCAGTGCCCCTTGCATGTTATGACTCCACAAACCACACAGCAGAGAGAGATTGTGGCCAAAGTTGTATAGCAAGTTCTCTTACTCTATTGTGTGTGTGTGTGTGAGAGAGAGAGAGAGAGAGAGAGAGAGAATGATTCTTTCCCTCTCGTGCTGTCTGCGGACTCTGGTCCCACCTCTTTGACTCAGCCATCGTACCTGCCTCGCACGACTCCACAAACCATACACTAGATAGAGACATGGCATAGTCATATCGTAGTGCCTCCACGCGGCTGGCTGAGAGAGAGAGAGAGAGAGAGAGAGAGAGAGAGAGAGAGAGATCAGCAGCAGCTATGCTCAGACGCTCTGTCAAAGCTAATTCATAGGTCGTTGTTGGGGCTCTCATGTAAGCAGGCGCGTGCTCTCTCCACACCAAGCCTTGAGGAGATAATTTTGTCAAAAGGGCAGATTCAATGTTCATACTTGCACATGTATTCAAGGGATATGGATGACGTGGCTCCAGATTCTGCATTAGCTTGCCATGAGGTGGTTTTATGACAGTTCAATATGCCATTGCAGCCTAGTACAAATTGTGCCGGCACCTCTATCTTGTGGATTCTTAACTCATAACCACACACGGTCAACTGGAAGCCTTTTTCTACGGATGGGGCCTATGAGCTCTATTGATTCTTTAAAGCTATCAAACAGCTATGTCTCAAGCAGCAGGCTTGGGGATAAAGTAAAGGTTCAAGCTCTAATGGAAGCTAGGGGCTTGAAAAAGAGCCCAGATTGAGTCGAATTGAGATTCAAGGTCAGCTGAACACTTCTCTTATACATCCAAGGAATAAATAGATTGATGAAGGATGTAGTTTATGTGGTAGATTTGTGTTGTAAAGGAACATTTTCTTTAGTAGCAAAATATTTTGCCTATATCTATACGCACGAGAATATCTCTCTCTCTCTCTCTCTTTGCCTTGAAGGCTTGACAAGTTAAAAGTCGTAGACTACCGATTCCCAAATCTCAAGGATTGGAAAGAGCATCGTCTCTCTCTCTCTCTCTCTCTCTCTCTCTCCCCCCCCCCCTTTCTATCACCCAATTGTGGTAGATCGGTTATGCCATTTCCCTCTTGAATAGCAGGTCTTGAGTTCAACTCTCCTCGTCGGATAGATCTTTAAGGTCTCTTGGGATAGTTTCCTACGACGTTAAAAATTCTCTTCTTCTTCTTCCTCTCTCTCTCTCTCTCTCTCTCTATATATATATATATATATATATATATATATAATATATATATATATATCTCGGAATGCTTATGGGTAGGCCTTGTTTTCTTCTTCTTGTTTACACACTTCGCTGTCTCCCTCATGGCAGTAGCAAAAATTTCTGCACGAGAGCTTGCAAGTTCTCCTTTCCCCGAATTACCAGCTCGTAAACTCAGGCCGTCTCACCCCGAACGGTGTCTTCGTTCGAGCGATTGCCTGGATTTTGGGAGGGCATTGGCGGCTTCCTTGGATGTAAACAGCTATCATATTTGCCTCCTATGGAGCGCTTTGGACCGCTTTGGCCTGCATCCGACGGGACAGACATCCTCCATGCATTGGAGGATTTATTTATCACTGTAGATTCATTGGCTGGTCTTTTGAACATCCTCCAAGTTTATGAGTGCAGGAAGCGGAAGAAATTACAGTTGCACAGACATTGTGCTTTTAGATACCTCTGCTGCACAGGAGGTATGTGATAGACCAGCATTGACTGTGCGTGTGTTTGGGAACGGTGAAGGAAAGGGCAACTGGCAGTTTCACATGGAGGACAATGAAGAGCTTGAGAATGCCCTCAATAATCCCAAGAAGGTCAAAAAGGTCTTAGACACTATTCAGCAGATGTTCGGTGATATGGTTTTAGATGAGAGCAAGTATGGCTTCGTGAGCAATTACAATCAAACCATTCTTTTTAGGAGAGCTGCAATTGTTGCTATGAAGACCTTGGAATATTCTCCCGTGGTTAAAATTGGATCCACTCCTCTTGTTGCATTCTTGTATGTCTTGGTAGAAGCCTACAATCATCAAGGTGATAAAAACCGTCTTGGGAGGTCAAAGGTGTCTACTACGCCTTCAAAAGGATATGTTCTTACATTTCCTGTGGTTATTGAAGTGACTTCGATAGGAAGGAGGACAAGCCGTGTAAATAGTATGACTGTCTGTGCAAAAAGAGCCCAAGAACATCTGGGGCTGCTGGTTCTTCAAGAAAAGAGGAGGCAGTGTGCACAGATGGAAAACATGTCTTCTACCATCTTGATGTATCGAATTTCTACACGGATGTCTTTACATCTGAGAGTTTTCACAAGCTGCCTACTTACAACATGAAAGATATTGATCTTACAAGTCGTGTCACTTGCTATCAAAACGTTCAACTTGTATCACGATGGTGCAGCGGAGGCCTTTGTGAAAGAGCAGATGGCATACCATGCTCTAAAGGAATTGCAAGGAGACTGTGTCCCGTTTCTCGCATACTTGGTCTTGTCAGATTGTGGCACATGTTATCTTGCGTTGGTGAAGTTGATAAATGGATGTAGAAAGAGTATCGCATAAAATCTGAGAAAAATTCATGATTGTGGTATTCTCCATAATAACCTACGACTTTTCAACATTTTTATATGTGATTAAATGTCAATATTCAATGACTTTGAGCAGAGTGACATTTTCGTCAACATGGAAGCTTTTCAAAACGAAGTTCAAGAAATGGAGGACATGTTAGTATGTACTTTATCTATGTGAATCCTTTTCTTGATCGGCAAGTGAGAAGCTTGTGCATGCTACTTACTAATTATTAACATGCTTTGCAGGCATCTCTTGTAGCTGAGATAGCGGTGGAATAACATGATTACTCTTGGATCACTTGTTTCTTTTACTCAGGTATGTATTCTCTCTTCCTTCCATGATGTATGTGACTATGAAGAATGTACGGAGTTGCACACTTTTGCTTTATAAATTCACCACATAAGTTATGCATGTGGTAGATATACTTTATGTAAGTGGATTCGTCTTCTCTTTAAGGATGTCATTGTATCTCATGTGTGACTCTTTTAAAGAATTGGTCAACTCTTTAGGAGGGTATATAAAGTCCCTTGCACAGCATTGTAAATTACTCTTTATAGCTAATGATCTAGCTATTCGTCTCTCTCTCTCTCTCTCTCTCTCTCTCTCTCTCTCTCTCTCTCTCTCTGTGCAAAAATTGCAGATAATGTACGCCATGTATGCTTAATGTGGGAGAACATGTATGCATAATGTGGAAGCACTTGTGCGTGTAGTGTGGTCTCCTTCCGTCGCAAAATTCCTCTCGTTTTTAGCAGCGACCAAATATGAGGAAGTAGAATGATAAACGCGATCCCTTAAAAGATGCAGTCAAAAGTGCAAAGAAAAAATGATCGAAACCATTAACAAAATCAATCACAAGCTATTAGGGACAATAAAAATGCTCGAAGATCACGTTTTGGCTTAAGAAAGCAAGATCATTACAATGGGAGATCGTAGGACGGTCCAAGACGAAGAGATTGCGTCACTCAAGAAGAAGCTCGTTGAGACACGATCACGAAACACGCTTGAAGAGGGAGAATTACAACCCTCCGTAATAGAAGAACTCAACACAATCAAAGAGCAAGTGCGAGTTATCAAAGAGAGGGAAGAGCAGCATAAAGAAATGATGACTTCTTGGGTGTACGTTATTACAGAGATTCGACAGAAAGCAGATGAAGCTGAGAAACGGATTGAGATTGCCAAGAAAAGAAAAAGCAAGGAAACAACGTTCACACCCACCATTATTAACCTGACACTAGAAGAGAAGCAAAGAAGACATATACGCTCTCTACATGTGAGAATTTGCGACCTTAAAGACAGATAATGTAGACGAAGAGGTAAAAGAACTCATTGCTTTGATAGGGGTTTATGAGACGATACAGTCAAGAGCTTGGAGAGTGGGGCCTGGGCAACAAGAAAAATGGGAGGAACCTCGAAAAAAAGGGCACTGATCCTTCGTTTTCCCTCCATGGAAGCGAAGAAAGGCTTTTTGAAGAAGAGACCAATTCTTAAAAAGACGGGTATCTTTTTCGGGAATGACCTTATCCTCTCACAAGTCGCCTATATGTAGGAGGTAATGCCAAAGATTAGAGTGGCAAGGAAAAAAGGTAAGATTGCTTTTCACTGAGAGGGAAGAGTGGTGATATTGGGGCGAGGCTCCATATGACAGTCTGAGGCCTATGGGACTGCACTCAAAGTTGCTACCTAGAATTGTAATGAATCTATGCGCCTTGATGTGTGTGCTTTTGAGGAGAGTTTTACTTGGAGAGACATCATCTTCTACTCTGAGACATATCAGGTCCCTGGGCAATCTATGTCTCACATTAGTGAATATAGATGGGAGACAACTTGTAGATAGGAGACGATCAGAGCACAGAGGACAGGGCTCAAGAGGAGTGGTAGTGTTATTCAAGGAGGAGTTGCAGCCATTGATACATATAGCCCGCAGGGATGAGCAAGCTAGGTACATGTGGGTGAGATGAGTCTTACAAGATGGTGAGCGAGTTTTTCGGAGCGAGGGAAAAAACGAGCAAGTCCTTCAAGACTGTTTGGAGGGTGGATAAGGGAAAAGATTTACATGTTCTTTAGAAAAAGTGAGAGGATCTCGCATGCTTAAATGTGCCCAACAACGTACCTCTAGTCTTTAGCTAAATGGCATAGTGTCACCGTAGACATCTATTGTCTTCCACCCTCTCATTTGATATCCCTTTCCTCATCAACCTAAGCTTGGTTTCTCTTGAAATTCTTGCCTTGCATTGAATGGTCAAAAGACATTCATATCAACCAGCGAAAAGTATTGCATGTTAGAACATTTTAGAAGTGCAAAGGCTGTAGGGGTTGAAACATGAAATGATGAACCTTTTTTTGAGGCTAATGGACAGTTTTTATTTTTTGAGACGTGGGCCAAGTGTTTTTTCTTGCGGGTTGTGAACAACAGTCGACATCGAGGGAGCTTGGATGAGCAGCCATCTTTCTTTAACTCTTTCTAGGCTTGGAAATTTCAACTTTAATGTACTTGTCGTACATGTAGACACACACACACAGAGTGCTCAGTGTTTGTGTTTTTGTCTTCTTGAATGAGTGTGGCCCGTACAAGCTCTCTTAGGTTCCTATTGGATTTTTCTACGGATGGCGTAGATAAGCCATCCCAAGAGTCATGTTACCTTTCTTCTTACAAGGTACATGGCTATGGTGTATCTACATTGTCATGCAATGTAAGGTGCAGCGGAATGAATGTTGTTCTTTCTCAAGATGAGTGATCCATATTTGCTCAAGGTTCCTTTTAGTTCTTATGGAAGGGAGAGCCTTCCGTTCTTAATGGAGAGTGCTATGATCACGAACAAAGTGAGTGGACACTGTGCGTGCAAGTGTATGAGACTGACAGATAGAGAGAAGAGAGATACGACACCAGAGATGTCGTAAAACCCTCCTCCGAAGGCCCCACTCTCGTCGGCGAGAGTGGTCTACGATTGATTGCACAAACGGATACAATGATGATGCAGATCTAGGCTATGTCGGCGACGACAACCGGGATGGCGATGACGACAATAGAGCTGAAAACTGAGCGATGCTAACTGCTGTCCAAAAACGCTAATAGCTGAATTTCTGCTGCGGGTGATTTGCTGATTTTTCGGGGCTGTTTTGGGCTGCTGAAAAATGCTGCAGTAGCCTGATAAAAACGTTGATGACTGCTGTGATCTACGGCTGAAAACGCTGCTGTAATGCTGCGATTTGATGCTGAAAACGCTAGGGATAAAGTGGGTGATCAGGGCTCTGTAACGCTAGATGCAAGAGTGCAAAGCGATGGGTGTCTGTTGAAAAACGCCAAGGATAAAGTGGATTGCTGGCGATGATGTAAACGCTAGGTCTTGGGTGAGAAAAACCGCCAAGAGGTTCCCGGGGAGTCTTGCTGAGAGAGGGGGAACCTGTCGCCAATGGCCTGCTGTTCTCCTTGCTCTTCTGTCATTTAGTGCTAACTTTGGTTTGGTTATATATTTTCTTACCCAAATTGCCCTACCTACTTTTGTTGGAAAATCACTTAAATTAATAAGTGAAAAATGTCAAAAATAGGTAAAATAGGCTAAATGCATTGGAAAAATCCCCTAACTGATTCTAATGGATTCTGATGGGAATACTGATGATCATGCTATGTGCAACCAGAGATATGCATCTATACTAAGTGACTGGGTATGCACGGTCTACGAATAGACTCACAAAAAGTGCCATATCACTTCTAATCTAGACTAACTAGATTGACGGAAACCCTGTTATGGTGTAGCTTGTCCACGGACACATAGGGTTGGATGTGTCACGTGACATCCCCTCCTTTTCAAAGTGAGGTACTGGTATCGAACTGTATGGCGTCGAGGGACTCTTCGCTGATCCACTATGATGTGTGCTTCTTTGGGCCGCGCCGAAAGCGACGCAAAATCTTTTGTGGCTCCTTCGATGCTTCAACTTCGTCTAGAGTCGTGCTTCTTCCTTTTTCAAGAATCTCCATGGCTGAAAATTCTTGAAAACATTTCCAACACAAAACCATGAATATACCCATTCCATGTAAAGTGAGTGGAAAACATCTTGTTTTCTCTAAGGACTGTGCATGCAATGTAAATGAACCAGTAGACGGAATTCCAAACCGTTCACCACATACACGCAAACAATGAGATCGAATCTCTCTCTTATGATCTAGAGCAATCAAATGTGGCAATTCACAACCGAAAAGCCCATGCTTGGTGCTTATACTTTTATATGCTCGTTCTACGAATGTGTTATGCCAAGGAAGAGACATGGAATGTGACTTTCTTACATACATACTTTTCAGCTTTTCATGAGAATTCCGCACACATTCGTGCTCATTCATGAGTGAAACGTGCTCAACGTACAATATTTCCTGCTTAGGAAAAGGGATCACATAAAGTCGCTGACTAAAATACAGGAAACGATCACGAATGAAATACTCGAACAATGCGTGCGTACTAATCATGCGAACACATAATACTTCTTGTAAGGGTTCTTTAGACCTAGGCTCGAGAGCCAAGATCGATCCTTCGTGATTGATCGAATCTGCAACGAGGTTAGCTTCGCTAGAAAAAGCATCAACGAACACATCATCCTTGTGAACAATCACATCTTCTTCATGCAACTCATCATGCTTGTGAGAAATCTCATCTTGATCATGCAAATCATCATGCTTGTCAGAAATCACATCTTGATCATGCAAATCATCATGCTTGTCTTTATCATCCAAATCATCATGCTGATCATTGTCAATCAAATCATCATGCTGCTCACAATCATACAAATCCTGTGTGTCATGCTTTGGAGAAAAAGAGACTGAGAGAGTCTCCTTCGCATGAATTCGTTCAATCTTGTCCTGCATATTAGCAATGAGAGATGGAGAATGAACAATGTCCTCTCCATGAATGACAATGGGAGAATCACTTTTGGCATTGAGAGTGAAAGTGTTAGCCTCCCAATCAATGAGAGGGTTAGCATCACGAAACCATCGAATGCCCAAAATCATATCACATCTTGAGAGAGGAGAGACAACAAATCTTCTAGTGAAGGCAGCTTTTTGAATTGCAAACAACACATCAAGGCACTCCTCCGTGATGAGAACGTGCATATCGGGAACAAAGCCAAAGACCTCGATAGGAGATCTTTGACTAACTTCTAGGCGGGCTCTCTCAACAAGAGAGGGACTGATCACATCATGCATACTACCTGGGTCGAACATTATGACAAAACGCTGCCCCGTCATATGACCATAACATTTAATGAGAGAATCATCAATGGGAGGGTCATGAGAAACTTGGGGCACACTCGTGTTATCATTAATTGCATGGACAGGAAATGGATTATGTGGATTCTTTAGATTCATTCGATTCAAGCTTAGAACATGTTCTTTTTATGTGACCCTTAATCTGACAATGAAAACAACGACCTTCCTTAGAATAAGTGCTTTGCTATTCCGACGTGATGTATCCTCCTACAATCCCTTGTGCTACCTTTTCATCTGGAGTAAGCTTAGGTTTAGCAATTGTGTTAGCATTACCCTTAGATTCATTGGCAGAATTCTTTTCTGAGAGACCGTTGGAAGATTGGTGAGAAGAGTTACCATTCTTACCATTCTTACCGTTCTTACCGTAATGAGGGTTCTGAGAAATCTGCGAGGTACTTGTGGACGTCTTGTTCTCCTTAGGCTTTCCCTTGTTGTGCTTCATCTCGTGTGCTAGAGCAATCGCTACCGCCTTGTTGAGATCGATTGGGTCCAAGACTTCTACATCAAACTTGATATAGTCGTCTAACCCAAAAAAGAATGCCTCTTTGCGTTCATCATTCGACTTGCGTAATTGGGTACCTAGCTGTAAAACACGATTAGAAAAAGACATAACCGGCATACCATTTTGCTTGAGAGCGCGCCAATCGTCCTTCAATCGTGCGAGGTATTGAGGTGGTATAAACCGCGCCTTGAGCTTGTCTTGGAAATCAACCCAATTGAAAGAAAGGGGCGTGAATTCGTCGGCTTCCTCTAGGTGCGTCGCTAACTGTGCCTCTTGCCATGCGTGGTACCAATTGATGGCATCACCGGCAAGGTACATAGTTGCTGTCAAAACTTTGCTATTTCCTGTCTTCTTAGTTGTTGCAAAATAAGCATTAAATTGATGCAACCAAGAATGAATAACCGCAGCATCCATCTTACCATCGTACCTACTGAAAGTCAACTTCTCCGTGATTGGATGGTTGGAATCCGCATCGTGGCTTGTGCCACTTGAGGAACTTCCACGATCTTTGGCTGGTTCGAATTTCGAGGCAAGTACTTGTCGAATCAACTCTTGAGTGTATAGCCTCTCGCTCGATCTCCAAGGCCACTCTTTGAGCGGCACGCTCGGCCTCCAAGGCTGCGCTTCGTGTTGCCGCTTCCTCCTTTCTTTGTTCTTTTCTTTCTTTTCGTGCGTCGCGTTCGCGTTCTAAAGCAATGCGATTTGCTTCTTGTTGTGCGGCAATTATTTCGTTTCTTTCGTCGCGCTCGCGGTCCTTAGCTTCCTGTTGTTTTTCTTTGCTTGCTAGTTGTGCCAACGCAACTCGATTCGTTTCTTGTTGTTGTGCCATCATGTCCAACATCGACTTGACCATCGTTTCCATAGAAGTTGGTACAACTCGTGGCGTAGATGGCGAAGGGGGAGGGTCGGAAAAATCTCTTGGTGGGGAGAACTCTTTGTCGCCTCTCTCATGCTCATCACCTGTATGCGAAGTATCCATTCCGCTTCAGGTGACGACCATGCACTATGATATTTGGTTCTTAAGTTCACGAGGAACTTGGGTTCTTGAGGGTCTTGGGTTCTTGGGTTCTTGGGTTCTTGAGGGTCTTGAGGTTTTCTTTCGCTTGCAAACCGTGTTTGAGAAGGATCTTCTCTTCACCCGAGTTCTACTCCTTGGTGGCCTTGCGCTCACACCAAGGTTGCCTTTTCCCACCTCACGTCGATTGGCCGGCCTCTAAGTGTACGGTCCGCTCTCAATGAGTAAAAAGAGACACAAGGGGAGGCTGGATAAGCCCTTCTTTCTTGGGATTCTTGTCACTCTTCAAAAAACACGATTAGGAATCGACACGCCCAAGCGAACTTGGGTTCGTGCGACCGCAACAAGCAAAAAAAATTCTTGTGATTCTTGTGGTTCTTTCCTTGAGTGATACAGAACACTACCAAAGCTCTGATACCAATGTAAGGTGCAGCGGAATGAATGTTGTTCTTTCTCAAGATGAGCGATCCATATTTGCTAAAGGTTCCTTTTAGTTCTTATGGAAGGGAGAGCCTTCCGTTCTTAATGGAGAGTGCTATGATCACAAACAAAGTGAGTAGACACTGTTCGTTAAAGTGTATGAGACTAAGAGATAGAGAGAAGAGAGATATGACACCAGAGACGTAAAACCCTCCTCCGAAGGCCCCACTCTCGTTGGCGAGAGTGGTCTACGATTGATTGCACAAACGGGTACAATGATGATGTATAAAACTGATGCAGATCTAGGCTATGTTGGCGACGACAACCGGGATGGCGATGACGACAATAGGGCTGAAAACTGACTGATGCTAACTGCTGTCCAAAAACGCTAACTGCAAAATTTCTGCTGCGGGTGATTTGCTTATTTTTCGGGGCTGTTTTGGGCTGCTGAAAAACGCTGCAGTAGCCTGATAAAAACGCTGATGACTGCTGTGATCTATGGCTGAAAACGCTACTGTAATGCTACGATCTGATGCTGAAAACGCCAGGGATAACGTGGGTGATCAGGGCTCTGTAAAACGCTAGATGCAAGAGTGCAAAGCGATGGGTGTCTGTTGAAAAACGCCAAGGATAAAGTGGGCTGCTGGCGATGATGCAAACGCTAGGTCTTGGGTGAGGAAAACCGCCAAGAGGTTCCTGGGGAGTCTTGCTGAGAGAAGGGGGAACCTGTCGCCAATGGCTTGCTGTTCTCCTTGCTCATCTGCCATTTAGTGCTAACTTTGGTTTGCTGATATATTTTCTTACCCAAATTGCCCTACCTACTTTTGTTGGAAAGTCACTTAAATTAATACGTGAAAAATGTCAAAAATAGGTAAAATAGGCTAAATGCAGTGGAAAAATCCCCTAACTGATTCTAATGGATTCTGATGGGAATACTGATGATCATGCTGTGTGCAACCAGAGGATATGCATCTATACTATGTGACTGGGCATGCACAGTATACGAATAGACTCACAAAAAGTGCCATATCACTTCTAATCTAGACTGATTGGACTGACGGAAACCCTGTTATGGTGTAGCTTGTCCACGGACACATAGGGTTGGATGTGTCACGTGACATGCAAGTTTTATTCGCCTATAACGAAGGAAGGAGACTCTGAAGCCCAGCTTGTATGGTTTACTATGGTATCCCCTTTTTAATATTTTGACTAGCACACCTCTGCTTTCTCTTAGTCAAGTGGTCAGTTTGAATCCGTGCACTATCAAAGAGATGGATGAGGCTGCTTTGAGGAGGGTTGAGATTCCTCACATGATCTGCATTGATCTCGTTGGACACCATGGGGATGAGCACAATGAAAACTGCGACGCCTAGCGTATGCCAATCACTACCCAAAGATTGAGCCCCAGAATTCTAACAGCAGCATGTCTAGGAAGCCGTTGCCCATGCTTTACATTGGGTGTAGAAGAGAATGCTAGTATGTGATGAGGTTGTAGAAGAGAATGCTAGTGATTGCAAGGGTGGAAGAAGAATGCATTGGGCAACTGGAGATGGTGACAAGTAGCTCATGCTTGAGCATAGTAGGAATGCTAGTGCATTATGGAAGATAGCTTCCGTCATTATCAAGCCAATCTCCAACAAAGGAGTTGGGACACAAAAGGAGCAATATATCAGGGTCAAAGAGAGGGAGCTAGATGAAACCCCGGTGGAAGGTGATTAGATCTATCTTCTACCACAGGTTCTGTGTGTGTAAGCAACAGTAGCTATGCAACCGCCTGCTCCTCAAGACCTTGGCGCCACAATTCCTATATGACGTACTCAGCCAATGAGGCCATCTCCCGTGACAGATTCATCGCAACTTGAAAAAGTCTAGGTCAGGGCCAACGAAAATAAAAGGCACGTAGAAAAACTGTGTATGTGTAGGTGGTTGGCTAGTATGGACTCAGGAATGAAGTCGCCATGGAAACAGCAAGGAGGTGCATGCAGGAATCAAGGGGATGGGGGCCAATGCCTCTCTCTCTCTCTCTCTCTCTCTCTCTCTCTCTCTCTCTCTCTCTCTCTCTCTCTCTCTACGATACAGCTCGCACGAACGCACTGTTTGTCTTTTTGAAACCTGTCGAAACCAGTCCATGCCGGTGCGAACTGGTTTGAGTAGGTTCCTATACATATAACAATGAAGGATTTTGCTTTTTTAATAAAATGGGCTCCAGAAAATTGTTTCATTATTGGGTGTCAAAAACAGAGGACATTCAGAAGGTCAGCACCCGCATTCACATACGGCCAGGAGACAGTGGAGTACATAGATGCTTACACTTACCTTGGAGTGGTTTATAGTGGACCAACATTTTCATTGAGGAGAGCAGCAGAGACTAGATTGACCAAAGCCTGGTGGACCTTGGCAAAAGCCGTGTCCAAGTTATGCGTGTACTCATCGGCTTCAAAAATCTTATCTTTCGTGCTTAGGAAGGGTGGAACCTTCGTAGCACCTTCAATAATCTCAAATGGCGCCTTCCCCGTCGCAGAGTGTATCGTGTTATTGTAGGCAAATTCCACCAAAGGTAAATACTTTTTCCATTGAGTCTTTTGATCCGAGATGTAAGACTTCAATAAATCTAGTACCACTGAATTGGCAATCTCAGATTGCCCATCGGTCTGCGGATGGAAAGATGACGAGAACTGCAACCGCGTGCCAATGTTCTTGTCACGTGACACATCCAACCCTATGTGTCCGTGGACAAGCTACACTGTCACAAAGTGATGACGTGGCGGACAACAGAAACCCTAATTTTCGGAAATCGCGGAGGCTTAATTTTTTTCTTTTTTGGAAAATGATGAGCGACGCGAATTTTGCTTTTTTTTTAATGTAAAAAAAAAGAGAAAAGACTCTCTAAAAGAGAGAGAGAACTAATGCTTTTTATTTTAAAAGCTTTTGGGGCTCTGCTTTTGGGCATCCCTTGTAACCTTTAAATTAGTGGTGAGGGCCTTACTTCTTAGAGCATCTGGACACAGAGTCTGAGAGTGAAACCCTAACCACTCTCTTGTACTTTGATGATTGATTAATACAAAAAGAAATACCGAAAGGGGCGCCAGTCTTTGGGGCCAATATCTCTAGGCACGGAACTCCGCCGGGCCAGTGCAAATCTATTGTGATCTGTGAATTGTTTTGAAGTGGTTATTTGGTGCTGTCGCGATTGATTTTTGACTTGGAGTGTCCAAGTCTGTTACAGTGGTATCAGAGCACGGCCAATTTCTCTTCTACGGGAAAACCGATCCCCGATTTTTTTTTCCGCGGCACCTATGGCTTCAGGCAATGATCAGTCGACTCCCTTTGCATCTGGAGATGCGGGCTGGGATCACAACGAAGATTCAGACAGAGTATGGCCCGCCTCGGCCTACTCAGGCGGAGCAAAGAGAGATGGAGCGTCGTCAATTGATTGGCGATGCAACAAAGATGATGCTCAATTTTGCCAAGGACCCGAAGATGGCAAAATATATGAACCAGACCTCTTTGGAAGAGGTACAAATGGAGTGGCAGAGAACCACAACACCGCTCACGAAACCCGCTCTCAAGAAACCTTCTGCCTCCAAGAAAATATACGGAGAAGGAACTGGAGAACGTGGTTGATGCACGAATTGCTCAGCTTTTTGACGCGCAAAAGAAAGCCAAAAAGCACGGCAAAAAGCAGAAGAAAGGCACTGACTTCCCGGGATATTTGGGTCGTCGGTCGACATTTGACAAGGCAAAGAAATTGAAGAAGCGCGTCAAGTTTGGAGACCTACCTAGTTCTTCTTCTTCTTCTTCTGACAGTTCTTCTAGCTCCTCGGATTCGAGCGAAGAAGACAGAAAAAGCAAAAAGCGAAGCAAGAAACAAAGCTTCGGAAAGGGCAAGAAAAAGGCAAAGAAGGCTACATCTCGCCCAGAGACTGACAATTCTACTGAGGACTCGTCTACAGACAGCTCAGATTCCGATGACAGAAAGTTTTATGCGAACAAGAAGAATTTTTACAAAGCCAACCGGTATGACTTTCTCAAAGATAAAAGCAAGAAAGTCCGAGAGTTTAAGGAAGGTGGCCACTCGATCAAGTTTGATACTTTTTAGGATACTCAGATGCTTCGAAGGCTTTGTCTTTTATACAGCAGTTTGACATCGCTTTCGCGGGAGGACGCTATTCAGAGCACTCCAAGATTCGGAGAGCTGCCTCTTACTTTAAGGGGAATGCTCATACTTGGTGGTCCACGCTTCTATTAAGCAAGACTGTGCCAGTTACATAGCTGAAATTCAAGAGGCTTTTTATTTCTTCTTGGTTGACTCAAGAGTTTGAGGGAGATATACGAGCTGCTTGGAACCATCTCCGGATGACCAAGAGCGATACAGTGAATTCTTATTGTGAAAGATTCTGGAGCTCTTTTCTACCCGCCTCTTCATTCAAGAAGATCTCGTTCAGAGAACAGATTGAGCGGTTTACCTTGGGTCTACCTACAGAGATCCGAGATCACTCCTTGGAACAGAAGTCAGCTTCTATTCAGGAGTTGATGAGTCATGCGAAGCGGGGCTTTGCCATTCACTCTGGCAGTCTGACCTACCCCACAGATGAGGCCATGACACAACGAGCCGAACAGACTTTTGGGAATGAAAGTAGAAAGAAAAAGAGCAACCCAGAGAAAAAGGATGCACGACCCAAGCTTACTCCTGAGGAGAGAGCTCGCTTCATCAGAGAGGGGAAGTGCTTTGGATGCGGGGAACATGGACAAATCTCCGTAAAGTGTCCTAAAAAGGCACAGAAAGAACAGAATGATAAAGGCGACGACAGGCCTGAGAGTTCGAGAGCAGCTGAGGAATGTGGCAGAAAAGGCAGACAGAAAAGCAGAACTGGTACCACATGGCGTGGGACTTGCACCGAATCAAATGAATGAAAGTACAAACTTTGCCGCTTTTTGGGGCAAAGTGAAGGATCAGGAAGCTCTTTTGAAGGAGCCAAGGCCAACTTCTTTTCACTTGGAATTGGCGGCTCGATTTGGAATTACGCCCGACAGACTGACACCACAGGCAGAGGTAGTTTGATTGGCACCCGGATGGGATGTTGCCATTACACCGAGCATTGGCAAACTTTGTTTGCAATGACAGGGGTGTTTAGGGCACGCGAGTGACGTTCTACTCGGGATTCCTTGGTACCACAAGAACTACGCTGTGGTTGACTACCGGGCCGAGAAAGCGACTTTGATAAATGAAGGGCTTAGAGATTGTACTTGATGAACTTCAGTTTCTTACTCGGTTCTTTTGGGAGAGAACTGAACGCTGGATAGAGGTTGAATATGTTTTGATCTGATCAAAAGAACGCCAAGATTTTTCTCCACACTCATGCCGATTGCTTTTCAGAGGGCCTGAAGATCAAACCATTGATCTGATACCTGGAAGCACGCCACCGAATCGGCCACCTTATCGTGTGAGCCGAGTACAGAATGAAAAGATTATGAACCCAGTGAAAGACCTCTTGGAAAAGGGTCTTGTCCAGCCTAGTGCTTCACCGTATTGCTCTCCAGTGTTGTTGGTTTTGAAGAAAGACAGATCTTGGAGAATGTGCATCGATTATAGAGCTCTCAACAAATCACCATCAAGAACAGATTTCCGATTCCTAGGATCGATGATATACTCGACAGGTTACAGGGATCCTCGTGCTTTAGCAGGATTGACCTGAAGAGTGGATATCATCAGATCAGGATAGCGCCAGGAGATGTCTACAAGACAGCTTTTTGGACGACTTTTGGGTTATTTGAGTTTTTGGTGATGCCTTTTGGCTTAACCAATGCTCCTGCGACATTTAACAGGATGATGGACAGGATTTTTCGAGAGTACAGGCTATTTTTTGGCACTTTCTTTGACGACATCATTGTTTTTTCCAAGAATGAGACAAAACACATAGATCAGCTGCTTCAAGTCTTTCAAGCATTACAATATCACACGTTAGTGATTAATGCAAAGAAAAGTGAATTTTTCCTACCAGAGATACACTTTTTGGGACACATTGTGTGAGCGCAGCAGGAGTGCAAATGGACCCGGCCAAGATAGAGACTATCCGTGATTGGCCCGATTTGAGGAATGTCCATGAAGTTAGAAGCTTCTTGAGACTGTGTTCGTAGTACAGGCGGTTCATACGAAAGTTTGCAGAGGTTGTTTCCCCTTTGCATACCTTGACACAGAAAGGAGTACCTTTTTCGTGGGGACCCACAGAGGTGACTGCCTTTGGGACATTGAAAGAGAAATTGACTACGGGACCTATTTTGACTTTGCCGGACTTGCAGAAGTCATTTGAAGTATATTGTGATGCTTGTGGTCGCAGTCTGGGTGCGGTCTTGATGCAAGAAGGCCATGTCATAGCTTACGAGAGCCGTTTGTTCTCTAGGCCGGAGATGACAGCACAGATCTATGAGAAAGAGCTTTTGGCGGTTATCCATGCTCTTACTCAGTGGCGGCATTATCTACTCGGAGCGGATTTTACTGTCTTTATAGACCATCAGAGTTTGCGCTACTTCTTGTCACAGAAGCAACTTTCGGAAAAGCAGATGCGGTGGGCGAACATCTTGTCATAGTTCCACTTCCAGATTGTCCATGTGCAGGGACAGAAGAATGTGGTGGCAGATGCTTTGTCTCGGAAACTGTTGGTTCTGGCTATTTCCGCGATACATCATAGGAGCTTCGAGGATATGGTTGATGAGTATGCCACAGATACAGATTTTGCAGATATTTTCACACGGATACGGGATGGGGATATAGTAGCGGGATACTCCCTTTGGGAAGGCTACTTGATGAAAAAGACTATGTTGTGCGTTACACAGCCGTTGAGGGAAAAGGTTATGACTGAATGCCACTGTCCACCTTTTACGGGTCACCGCGGCATTGCTACCACCATGAAAGGGGTAGAGAGATATTTCTTTTGGCCGAGACTCAAGAAAGATGTGGAAGAGTTTGTGCGCAGTTGCTTGGTATGCCAGAAGGTCAAGTTTGACAGGCATAAGGCACAGGGATTGTTACAGCCTTTACCCATACCCACCCGCCCCTGGGAAAGTATAGCGATGGATTTCATTTTTGATCTCCCGAGAACACAAAATCATCACGATGATTTTCCGATTACATGGCACGTTTGAGACGATTGTCTCCGACAGAGACCCCAGATTTATGAGTTTGTTTTGGAAGGCAATTTGGGAGAACATTGGCACGCAGTTGCAGTTCTCGTCATCGTTCCACTTGCAGACTGACGGGCAATTTGAGATTGCCAATTCCGTGATTTTAGATTTATTAAAGTCTTGTATCTCGGATCAGAAGACTCAATGGGAAAAGAACTTACCTTTGGTGGAATTTGCCTACAATAACGCGATACACTCTTCGACGGGGAAGATGCCATGTGAGATTATTGAAAGTGCTGCGAAGGTTCCATCCTTCCTGAGCACGAAAGATTAGACATTTGAAGCGGATGAATATTCGCGAGATTTGGATACGGATTTTGCCGAGGTTCGCGAGCGGCGAGACTTTGCAGGAGTCTCAAGAACGATAGAAAAAGGCAGTGGATCGCCATCGTCACGACTTGAAACTGAAGGAGGATGATTGGGTGCTCTTACTTTTGAGAAGGCACGCCTACGAAAGAAAAAGGGAAAGGAGAGGCTTTTTCCAAAGCTTAGTATGCGATACTACGGACCTTTCCAGATCGCTGACAAGATAAGTGATGTCTCCTTCCGATTGAAACTGCCAAATACTTGGAGGATTCACAATGCATTGCATGTGAGTCTCTTGAAACCTGTTAAGGGTGATGTGCATGATGATGGGGAGCCTGATGAGCAACCCGAAGTGAAAGAAAACGAGGAGATCCTTGTTCCTGAACAGATTTTGGCACATAATGATACGAAGAAAGGTAAAGTCCGAAGGCGGTTCTTGGTTTAGTTCAAGAACTTTCCTGCATTTGATGCGAAGTGGATGGAGGAGGAGAACCTAGCAGATACTCCTCGGATTGTGAAACTTTACCTCGATGTTTTGGTTTAGCATAGTCTACTCCAAACGGAACCCAGAATTCAGCTTGGCCGAAGATCTGGTGCAGTGGGATGCACAAGAGGGGAGTCACTCCACTCCTTTGTCAACAGATGCCTTGATTTTGATACTAAACTCACAGATGTCTCTTTGAGCTTCAGGGATACTGAGAGCTGATAGTATTCTGCTGGATGACTTTATGAAATGGAATTCCTGATAATGATACTGATTTGTTCTTGACTTCTTGTGAGTGCAAGAACTGATAGCCGAAATGACTGCAGCATTTTGGTCTGATTGATCTCGAATAGACATGGTTGCAATAGGGGTTAGTCAATCGGACATCGATAAGGTCCCGATTGGACCTAGATGTGATTGCTAGCTACATTGCCAATAAATCACGGTCTAAGATCCGAATGAATGTTGAATGTCATGTGATGTCCTGTGATGTCTGGTGATGTCCTGTGATGTCGTGTGATGTGACTGTCGATTTTGTACATGTACTAGATGTGTGTTCCTAGTACGTAGGTACTAACAGTCAATGTCTACTAAGATGGTTTATGGCTTTTGTTGGTTTTGCAGGCGTAATCGCGGTCGATTACAATGCTTTCAAGAGGAGGGTATGTCACAAAGTGATGACGTGGTGGACAGCAGAAACCCTAATTTTTGCCAGAAACCCTAATTTCCGGAAATCGCGGAGGCTTTATTTTTTTAATTTTTATTTTTAATTTTTTAATTTTTTGGAAAATAATGAGCGACGCGAATTTTGCTTTTAAAAAAAAGAAAAAAAAGAGAAATTAAAGACTCTAAGAGAGAGAGAGAGAACTAATGCTTTTTATTTTAAAAGCTTTTGGGGCTCTGCTTTTGGGCATCCCTTGTAACCTTTAAATTAGTGGTGAGGGCCTCACTTCTCAGAGCATCTAGACGCAGAGTCTGAGAGTGAAACCCTAACCACTCTCTTGTACTTTGATGATTGATTAATACAAAAAGAAATACCGAAAGGGGCGCCAGTCTTTGGGGCCAATATCTCTAGGCACGGAACTCCGCCGGGCCAGTGCAAATCTATTGTGATCTGTGAATTGTTTTGAAGTGGTTATTTGGTGCTGTCGCGATTGATTTTTGACTTGGAGTGTCCAAGTCTGTTATATACACCATAGCAGGGTTCCCGTTAGTCCAATCGGTCTAGATTAGAAGTGATCTGGCACTTTTGTGAGTCTCTTCGTAGACCGTGCATGCCCAGTCACTTAGTGTAGATGCATATCCTCTGGTTGCACACGGCATAAGCATAAGCATTTCCATCAGATTCCATCAGAGTCAGTTTGGGGATTTTTCCAGTGACTTTATCCTATTTTCCCTATTTTTGATATTTTTCACTTATTAATTTAAGTGACTTCCCAACAAAAGTAGGTAGGGCAAATTGGGTAAGTTAATATATAAGCAAACCCAAGTTAGCACTCTTGGGCAGATGAGCAAGGAGCACAACAGGCCCCTAAGCAACAGGTACTCCCCCCCTCTCTCAACAAGATCCTCTCCGAGCCTTCCTTGGTGAGTCCACCCCCATCAGCCCCTAGCGTTTTGCTATCGCTACCATTTCCTGCAGATGGCGTTTTGCACAGCATCTTCTCGCCCTCAGCCCCACAAGCCTAGCGTTTTGGGATCGCCATCAACCTCAGCCTCAAGTCTAGTGTTTTTGGGATCGCCCTCAAGAACCTGCAGCAAGCTTATGCTTGCAGCCATAGAAGGCCACAAGGACAGCGTTTTCAGCCCCTTTGTCGCAGCAGATACCAGCGTTTTCAGCCTTCAAGTTCAGCCATAAAAACGCAGCCTTCATCTGCTATTCTTCAGCGTTTTTATCAGCCATAAGCCTTGCGACAAACCAGGGATTTTCGGCCACAAAAACTGCAGTAAAACAGTCATTTTCAGCACCCCAAAGTGGTCCCAGATTTTCAGCCAAAGACTCCTTGTGGACAACAGATAGAAGAGCATCGATTTCAGCCATAAAGTCATCTTTATCGTCACCGACATAGTCACGAATTACATCAGTCCATGCATCATCATTGTACACCTTTGTGCAATCAAAAGTAGACCACTCTCGCCGACGAGAGTGGGGCTTTCGGAGGAGGGTTTTACAACGTCTCTGGTGTCGTATCTCTCTTCTCTCTTTCTCTCAATCTCATACACTTGCACGCACAATATCCACTCACATTGTTCGTGATCATAGCACTCTCCATAAGGAACGGAAGGCTCTATCTTCCCTAAGAACTAAAAGGAACCTTGAGCAAATACGAATCACTAATCTTGAGAAAGAACAACATTCATTCCGCTGCACTTTACAGTTCTCCCAAATAGGCTTCCAAAAAAAACTCGTAAATCTGGGGTCCCTGTTTGAGACAATCGTCTCAGGCATGCCATGTAATCTGAAGATCTGGGCCACAAACAGTCTCGCTAAGTGATCCGGCTTGACTGTTTTCTTCACTGGAATGAAATGAGCTTGCTTGCTAAACCTGTCAATAACAGTCCAGATACCATCGTGACCACTCTGTGTTCTCGGGAGATCAAAAACGAAATCCATTGCAATACTTTCCTAGGGGCGGGTGGGTATGGGTAAAGGCTGTAACAATCCTTGTGCTTTATGCCTGTCAAACTTGACCTTCTGGCATACCAAGCAACTGTGCACAAACTCGTCTATATCCTTCTTGAGTCTCGGCCAAAAGTTGTGCTTTATGCCTGTCAAACTTGACCTTCTGGCATATCAAGCAACTGCGCACAAACTCGTCCATATCCTTCTTGAGTCTCGGCCAAAAGAAGTATCTCTCTACCCCTTTCAAGGTGGTAGCAATGCCGCAGTGACCCGTAAAAGGTGGACAGTGGCATTCGGTCATAACCTTTTCTCTCAACAGCCGTGTAACACACAACATGGTTTTCCTCATCAAGTAGCCATCCCGAATGGAATATCCCGCTACTATCTTTCCATTCCGTATCTGAGTGAAAATATCTGCAAAATCTGTATCCGTGGCATACTGATCGACCATATCCTCGAAGCTTCTATAATATATCGCGGAAATAGCCAGAACCAACGGCTTTGGAGATAAAGCATCTGCCACCAAATTCTTCTGTCCCTGCACATGGACAATCTGGAAGTGAAACTGTGACAAGATATTCGCCTACCGCATCTGCTTTTCCGATAGCTGCTTTTGTGACAAGAAGTAGCGTAAACTCTGATGGTCTGTGAAGACAAAAAAATCTGCTCCGAGTAGGTAATGCCGCCAAAAGCTCTTTCTCATAAATCTGTAATTTCAATTCCGGCCTTAAGAACAATCGGCTCTCGTAAGCAATGACATGACCTTTTTGCATTAAGACCGCATCCAGACTACGACCACAAGCATCACAATATACTTCAAATGACTTCTGCAAGTCCGGCAAAGTCAAAACTGGTCCTGTAGTCAATTTCTCTTTTAGTGTTTGAAAGGCAGTCACCTCTGTGGGTCCCCACGAGAAAGGGACTCCTCTCTGTGTCAAGATATGCAAAGGGGAAGCAACCTCTGCAAACTTTCTAATGAACCGTCTGCAGTACGAACACAATCCTAAGAAGCTTCTAACTTCATGGACATTCTTCAAATCGGGCCAATCATGGATAGTCTCTATCTTGGCCAGGTCTATCTGCACTTCTGTTACAGACACAATGTGTCCTAAAAAGGACGATAGCTGGCTGCTGCTGTTCCCCCCTCGCTGCGCCATTGCATCCCCCCCCAGCGCTGCCCGCCAGCCCTCGCTATCCCCCCCCGCTGCCCTGTCTGCCCTTCCCCTCCCCTGCTCTTCCGCGCGCTACCCCCCCTGCTGTAGCCGTTCGCGCCACCATCCCCTCCCCCCCTTCGCCCCCCGCCCGCTGCTGCCAGCGCTTCTGCTGTTGCCGCCCCCACCCACTGCTGCCAGCGCTCCCGCCATTGCCGCCCCCGCCCGCTGCCGCCAGTGCTCTTGTCATTGCCGCCCCCGCACCACCTCCCCCCCCCCCCCCCCCCCCCCCCGCCTGCTTTCTTTCTTCCCGCCGGTAGCTTCCTGCAATTCGGCTCCTACAGCACTGAGTTTTTTGGGGCAGTGCTCGACGCGCCCAGTTGCAGAATCCTCCCGCCGCCCTTTTATTACGCCACAGCAATAGACACAGATGGAGGCTTCAGCTTCGCCACAAAGGGACTCGCCCGAAGCCCCCTTGCCCGACCCCGCTGAGCCCACCATTCGACTTGCTCTTTCGCCGACATAGCAAGCGAGCCTAGCCGCAGAGGTAGAGCGATTGCAAGCGACTTCGGTCATCTGCAAGATTCTTGGCACCCGACCTAGTAGAGGAGAGCTGCGTGACCTTCTCCAGACCCGCCTTTTCGCAGAGGTGGGCAAGATCTTGGACGTACAGATTCTCGGACGGGGTTACTATCAGATTGAGTTTGAGACCTCCGAGATGGCGTCCAAGGTTATCGTCATGAGTCCACTAACCATCCGAGCAGCACGTGCCCACTTTCGACAGTGGAGACATGGTTTTGACCCCGCTTCGGATGTTCTAGTAGAGGAGGCAGACATCCCCTTCTCGGTCTGCTTTCCGGGTTTGCGGAGGGAGTACTTACCACTTCTATCCAGGATCGGCTCAGCCATTGAGACTGTCCTGGAGACACCTTGTACGGTAGCATTAGTAGCTACCAAGGTGGCTGGCATTCCCTCAGTTCGAGTTTTGGTCAAAGACTCTCACACGCTCCCGAAGGTTATTCTTTTGCCTCGGGTGAGTGGGGGTTGGTTTAGACAGAGTGGAGTATTCGGGCCTCCCGAACCAGTGCTTCATTTGTCGACAGATGGGTCATCTAGCGAAGGCCTGTCCACGGAGGAGGCCTCGACCTACACCACAGCCTCAGCCCCAGCCTGCCAGGGCTGGCCCGCAGTCACAGTGTCACAAACGGGAGCGCATAACAATATAAAATATACTCGGATAAATAGAATTTATCGCTTAATACTGAAGCCAAAGGATATAGAGAGAAATAGATAGTGTGAGAGAGAGAGTGAGAAGATCGACACAGTACTGGGACCAGAAGATGGGCTGGTCCCCCCCCTTAAAGAGAATTCTTTATTAGGGAGAATCTTTTTACAAGCACAAGAATCGGAGAAAACCCCTCCGTTCTAAATCTCTGACTCGATGGTCGTTCCTTCCCGTAAGGGAAATCCGAGAGACAAGCTCTCAATCCTTTTTCCGTATGTACTCGGAGTTGAGACTCCGCAGACAATTTCCGAATTCCGTTTCCAGAATTCCCAAGCGTAGGCCGAAGCCTTCTCGCTTCTCCTTCGCAATGAAGTACCTGCAAACACACATGCAAACACGCGACAACAATTCATATGGCGAATCCACAATAGATACCTGTCGCTCTTGCGCGAGAAAAGCGACTTCCGTGCTTCGTAGTCTCGCACGATCTCTCGCTTCTTCTGGCGGCAGAGTCTTCTCTTGCTGGCGTTGGTAACCTCCTTCAGTGAGGGCATGTGGTGCTTTTATAGCTTCTTCACCACAGCACGAATAGCTACTCGCGGAGAGATCGCGGCCGTTTTTTTTATTATTTTTTTCCAAAAAAAAAATTTCGTTTTTTTTTTTTTCCTGTTCGACCCGAAATAGGGAGAGAGAATTCGTTGGTTTGTTGCTTTATTTTCTAAGTGGCTGCCCACTTATTAAGTGGACGGCCGGCATATTTTTAAAATTTGTCTGAACCTGCCCAAAAACTCAATAAAACCTTATAAGTTAAAAACAATGCTTTCACAGCACTTCCCAGGCGTCCTTGGATGCAACCACATGTCGAATGCAATGCAAACATAGATTCCTCGCGGGAAAGCGTCTGCTCTTCTCGAAAAACTCTTTAAAATATTCCGCTTTTAAAGAAAAGCTTCTCAGAACCCATCTTTATTCTTGTACTTGCGTCTTTACGCGTATTCCTCTTTTCCAGTTCGGATTTCCTCTCGACTATGGATATCCCCTTTTCGATGCACCCGTCACCCACCTTGTGACGCATCAGGAATACCCATCACCTAGTTCTTTCCTACCGAACTTACGGTACAATCTCCTTCACGATGCTCTATGTCACCCATCCTATGACGCATCAGAGATGTCCGTTCTCGGATGGTCGGATACTTCTTCCCGATGCTCCCTGTCACCCATCCGATGTGACGCATTAGAAGTACCCGTTCTTGGTGGCCTTACAGATATTCCCGTTCACAGTGCTCCCGTTATTACTTTGAATGACGCACTAGGAATACTCTGTACTCGGATGTCTCCAGTGAGAAAAACCCTCTCACTTAAAATTCCAATAATTCATTTAGAATTATTTTTCTGTCAGATAAAGCCAATTTAGCAACACACAGACATAGACAGCGCACACATGCAGAGCCACCCTCTGAGCCTGGGGCTCCAGCGGAGGAGGGATGACAGCAGGCCCGTGGTAGACGACGACAGGGGCCACAACGTCAGCCTGGCACTCAGAGTGGCCCTCAGGCGCCTACTCAGCAGTAGTGGGTTCCCACAGGGAAGCGCTTTGGTCCTCTTGAGCAGGAGGAGGTCCCTGCTCCAGCCCCCACCCTAGCTTCACCCTCGACAGCCTCTCCCCCCCCCAGAGTTTCCCTCCTCTTCCTCATCCTCCTCCCCGCCTTATGCCCCCGCCGCTTCTTCACCTCGCCCCTCTACCTCTATCGCCCCCTCCCGCCCCTCTTCTCCACCGCTTTCCCCAGCTCCTTCCCCTCCCCCTCCTACTCCAGTTCCACAGTCGACCTAGGGGACAGGGCCTTCTCCGGCGGCTAGGAGATCTCTTGGCAGCGCTTTTGCCATGAGTCGCCTAGTGAGAGAGGGTCAGCCTTTCTTACGGCCCCCTTTGCAGGTACAGACATCTTCCCTTGCAGTTATCCCTCGTGGTCTGACGAGCATTGACATCCGGCGCCGTGGGACTTCTTCGACTACGGCTGCACTCGTTTTCTCGGCAACCCCTCAACAGACCATGAGGCAACCTGCTTCAGGGTCCATGCTCTGTTCCTTGCCGCTAGGGGGACAGAGGCCTTGGACTTAGCAGTTGGTTTCTCCTTCCCCCTTTGCGGCAGGGCCCAGACAGAGTGGACTCTCGACTCAGTGTTGGGATGGTTGCACACACAGGTCCAAGAGTTCTCTCACCACATGGGAGAACTAGGAGTTACAGACATGCTACAGACTTAGTGGCCATTGGCCAAGTTTGTGTGACACCCCCAGACTCAGCAGGATGTAGACACATTGTGGTTTACTTCTTTGCTGATACACAATGTTTACCATGCTATGTATACATTCATGAGGACTATTGGATAGAGGAGGTTGCTTTACGCACGGCTCGCTCTGCTTGGGCTTGGGCTAGGCACTCATTGCAGTCACGTCTATCTAGAGGATGCTCGGATGCGGATTACTCCCCATCCAAGCCAGCCTCGAAGATAGCGCGTCTAGCTGCTGCGGCAGCATCTGTTCTCTCGCTCCCCATGAGGATCGTCTCATGGAACGTGCAGGGACTAGGTGGGCCTCAGTTTCAACGTTAGCGGGGCCGATTGCGTCAGGAGCTTCAGCGTTGCCTTGTGGGAGGAGAGATGGATCTCCTTATGCTTCAGGAGCACCATCTGTGTGAGAGCCGCATTTGGCGATGTGGTCAGCTTTTCCGTGGACGATATGATACTTATTGGTCAGCTGCTTTTGGACCTGGAGGCATCCAGGGGGTATGTATGACTATTGCGGACTCTTTGCAGCAGGCCATTGTGGGCAGAGGGATTATTGTGCCAAGCAGGGCTCAGTGGATTACTATGCAGGTTCAGGGTGGCCTAGTGGGTTTCCTGAACATCTATGCGCCCAATGTGGCGAGTGCTCATGCAGAGTTTTGGTCACAGATTGTTGAGTCTCTGCCACAAGCAGATCATTGGTGCATAGGAGGGGACTTCAACATGTTAAAGGACCCTTCTGACAGGATTGGTGGCAGCCATGCTACTGTCCATGGAGTCAAGTTGGCAGCTTGGGAGAGGTTTTGTATGACTCTGAGGGTCTCGGATACATGGCAACACTGTGGTTTTGTGAGGCCCCCAGACAGTCTTGCCTTCTCTCGATCGGACAACAGAGTGGGAGGAGTGAATCTATCGCGGATAGATCGCTTCTACACTGGTGACCACTTCAGTGACTTGGGAGGGTCAATGGGCATCGTGGCAGGGATCTCCTTCTCGGACTATGCACCAGTGATCCTCACAGTGGCAGACAGGCAGAGGAGTGGGAACACGATGCTTCGCATCCCAGAGAGGGTCTTGTTGGACTCAGCACTCAGAGAGAGGGTAGAGGCTCTTTGGACAGAGGGCATGGACAGGCGACTGAAAAGGATTCAAATCGACTGTCCACCTTCTTTAAATTGTTTGACCTTCTTGCTTTTATCTTCCGGGAAGTCATATTGGTTGGCTTTTTAAAAAAAAAATGTTTCTTCTTTATATAAAACATGTGATCGTCAGAGTCCGAAGTATCTGAGGATGAGTCCTCGGTAGAGCTGTCAGAAACTGGTGGAAATCTAGGCTTCTTTGCCTTTTTCTTGCCCTTTCCGAAGCTTTGCTTTGTGCTTCGCTTGTCCATGTCTTTCTGCGAGTACAGGTTCTGCTTTTTTGCACTCGTTTGTCTTTTTGGCTTTACTCCCTTCTTGAGAGTAAAAGCAATGGTCACACGCCATCTCGAGTAAATCGTATCAATCAAGTAATTCTTCAAGTGTATTACCAATCTCGGGTTCCTGGAGTACTTAATCAATCTGTTCACACATATGTCAATCTGCAGTTGACGTTTGTACTCCTTTTCTGACAAACTTGTCCAAATTTTTTTTTGCCCAAATCTTCATTCTTTTCTTCAGTTCCTGCGCCGGATCTTCAACTTTTCTTTGCCTTCCCACTGAGAGACATCATCTCTGTCAGATTCTTCACCAGAACCCATGTGTAATCTGGGATTTTTTTAATGGCTTTATGTCCTGTAAGACAAAGCGATGAAGACGGGAGTGCGCCCGATGGGCGATGTGTAAAGGGTGGGAGTCACTAATAAGTCCGGGATCGGGCCGCGAAGATTCTTTCCCAAAAGCGGTGTGCGCTGTAAAAAGGATCGGATCCTCCATAGAAGAATCTTCCTTTGCTATGATACCATTGTAACAGACTTGGACACTCCAAGTCGAGAATCTATCGTGACACCACAAGAATTCACTTCAAAACAGTTCACGGTTTACAATTGATTCGACACTGGCTCGGTGGAGTTCAATGCCTAGAGATGTTGGCCCCAAAGACTGGCGCCCCTTTCGGTATTTTTTTTTGTATTAATTTGTTGCACAAAGTACACTGAGTGGTTGGGACTCACTCTCAGACTCTGCGTCCAGATGCTCTGAGAAGTGAGGGACAAACTTCACTTATAAAGTGTTACAAGGGATGCCAAAAGCAGAGCCCCAAAATCTGTGAATAAAAAGCCTTGTAAAAATAAAGCATCCAGGCTCTCTCTCTCTCTCTCTCTCTCTCTCTCTCTCTCTCTCTCACGTAAATCAAAGCAAGAAATTGTGTAGCCAAAAACAACCCAAAAGCTGCCGTCTGTACGTGCTGCCACGTGGCTGTCTGTCCGCTTTTCTCGCCGCAAAACACGCCGCAGATTCCGGAGGTCCGTACAACAGTGCCACGTCAGCATACAGTCTGCATTTCCGGGGGTGCATTGCCAAGGGAGAGTATGTGTGTGTACTGGGCAGCCACGTCACCAGTTTGTGACACTCTCTCTCTCTCGTGTGTCTGCAACGTGCGTGTGTTGCTTCGGTTGCATCCCTTCTTGGCATGGTATCAAAGGATTATGCTCTTGATTCTTTAAGCACGCAAGGAGTAGGAGAAGTAGGAGAAGGAAGGAGAGAGAGCATAATTTGCATGTTGTAGAGCGAGCAACAGTTCGGTGCGGCATTGGTTAGATATCGCGGGATATGTGGCACTTGCGCCAATCCGGTAACCGGTGTGCACCAATGTTTAAACAAAAGCTCAAACATTGGTGTGCACCACTGTGAACCATGAGTTGCACGTCCCCGGACTTGAACCCATGCGGCCGCGTGATGATGCACGTCTTACCACTTGCGTGCGCATGTGCTGGTGATCAATGGGTGTGAACATCGGTTCTTATTATGGTTGAAACACTGGGGAGCAAATAAAATCCACGTCATCGATTGCGACTGGCGTGACCGGACGACATGCCCGTCAAAAGATACGTGGCACCCCGATATCTATTATAAGCCGTCCAATGCAACGTCACAAGCTTGTGTGTGTGTTTCTTGCAGGCACCGAAGATCAACGACAATAGTGCAAAGGTGTTGGCAGCTAGCTTGGGCAAGAGCGCAACCTGATCATAGCAAAGAAGCAGCGTTTTCAACAGCGCACTCTAGGCAACTGTGCTGGAGGTGGACCACAAAGCAAGGGTTGGAGGGCTGGTAGAGAAACTTGTGTTTCCAGCAGTACAACAGAGTGCAGGTGATAGCTATGCTTGCTACTGCAGAGGTGGCTGACTTGTGTAGGCCGGCAAGAATGGTGATAGGCGCGCAGCTACTTTGTTTTTCTTGTTTTGTAAAGGTCAAAGCTTTGGATTTATTTTAAAGGTTCTCTGGTTGTTGTTCCCACCTAGGCCACGCTCACCCATAGCCTCGTATTGGTCAAAGCATATCAAGCGCGGAAGGCAGGCAATTCTGTTGGTTTATTGATGCACCTAGTTCCCATGCTTATTGGCTCTCCAGTTTGGCAAGAGTCGACCTTGACGAGTGGATCTTTATGGAGCGTTCACATGTTGAGCATCGGCAAAATCTTGGCGGTTGTTTCCCAGCTCCAACTGCGATGAACTCTGCATGCATGAACAAAGTCTTCAATTTAAATTTAGATATGAAGGGACAAGATTGTCCATACTCGTGGCTAGGTGGACACTATGATGTTGGTCATTTGGTTCCGAGATCTTGATCCGAGGATCATTATCCTCATAACTCATGCAGTTTCTAGTTTACTGAGGACTTTCTACATGACATTCACTTGGTCGACACCAAGGATGTGGATGACTTCTGTGACAAGCAATGACACTCTTTATCTCCTTCGGGCTATTGAAGCAAAGGTGATTGGGAGGTGTTGGCTTCAACGTAACCAAGGGTATACTCCCCTCACATGCTTCAGCCAGAGAGAGGTTGCATTTGCTCGTGCGCGCACTGCTGTTTTTTATGTTTGGGCTTGCACGTGCGCACGTATGGGTGGGTGTGTGTTCTTGCATGCTTGTTTGCATGCGTTTTGACTGTTTTCTGGGGTTTGCTCTATGTGAGTTGCGGGAAGATTAGGGTTTCATGTGTTTGTGCTGTGTTTTTTTGTTTTCTGCTTGGTTTGCCCGGTGGTTGTGGGCTTTTTCCGGGAGGGTGGGGCTGAAGTGGCTGGAGGGTGTGTGTGGGTATGTTGTGTTCCTCCTCCTCTTCTTTAGTTCTCATTGAAGGTGGGAGAGATGGCTCTCTCTATTGGGTTTCTGCAGTGGTTCTTGAAGATTTTGTTCCTCATCTCCCTGCATATTTGGGTGCATATGATGGTTGTTTTTGCAAGTTGTCTCCTGTTCCTCTGTTGGTGGCCGCTACACTTGTCCTCCGGGTTGTTGCTTTTGCAACCTGTACTTGCTCCTCTAGTTGGTCTTCTTCTTGCGCTTATGGTGTGTCTTTGCGCCTGCTTCTTCATCAAAGTGTTATTCCGATTGTGGTGTAGCCCCAAACAGTTGGCCGTGGGAAGAATTTAAAGTGCTCCATTGCGACATCGCTAGGTACCCTTGCAGGAATGGTGCTCAACAGATTTGTGCCGCCTGTAGTAGCAGCTTCTCACATAGGGTCCTCTGGGGCTTTGGTCGTCACTTTGCAATTATTCAGAGTTTTGATGGGGTGGGGCACTTTTCCGCTCCTACTGGGCTTGCAGTCGTGCATATCAAAGGCCTGTAGAAGTTCCTGGACATACCGTCTCTGAAAGATGAATATTCCCTCTCATCCTGCCAAATCTCCAATCCAAGGAAAAAATGCAACAGCCCCATGTCTCTCATCTCAAACTCCCGCTTCAAAGCTGATTTTACCTTCCGGATATGCTCCGATTTATCACCTGTGATGATGAGGTCATCCATATAAAGAATATTGACCGTTGAAAGGCCATTTTCTCGATGAATGTACAAATTCGAGTCTGTAGCCTGTATGCCTGAAGAATGCATGAATCTTCTCATTCCAAGGTCTGGGAGCCTACTTTAGCCCGTACAAGGCTTTCTTCAACCTGTACACCATCCGTTGGACCGCCGTTGAACCTCACCAACATCTGTAGGCTCCCGGTCGTGGATAGCAGGAGTCATCAAGCCATACTTCACATGAAGAACCTCTCCAACATGACCCTGCCCTCGAATCTAATGAGATCGCCGCGGGCCCTCTGTACCCTCCCACTCTGGAGGAATGTCCTCAATGTCCGAGTCATGCACTGTCAACGAGCCCAAATAGGAGGCAGTCGGTAGGACGACTCCTCCACATCCTCCGGAATCCACACATGATCCTCGGAAAACTCCACGAGAAGGCCAAGCTTACAAAGCTCCTTCATCGAAAGCAGGTGATAACCAAGATCTGGAACATACAACACTCTGAAGGAAAACATATCTCCCTTGCCGCTCGGAATAATGTCCAAGTCGCCAATCCCCTGAATAGGAACAAATGTCTTATCCTCAATGAACACCTTCCCTTTCTTAGGCTGAAGATGTTTAAGATCTCGCAGTGGTGTCATGTGCTTTGAAGCACCATTGTCCACAATCCACTCCCAAGCCGAAGATGAAGTAAGGAGAGTCTCCTCATCGGAATCATCACTCTCCAGAAGGTCTATGTGCACACAAGCTCCTAGTCGAGCCACCGTTGCAGTCTCCTTCGTGTCCTTGGCATCTGGACTTCTTTGGGCAATTGCGACGGATGTGGCCTTCGTCGCCACAGTCAAAGCAAGTAACCTCCTCCTTTGAAGCCTCTGGCTTCGCATCATCCTTGGACTGTTGTTTCTTGCCCTTGGTTTACTGCTATTTCTTTTGTTTCTGGTTCTTTGAACCCTAGCCAGTCAAGCCGACTGCTGCGCCCCCTCTGTTTCTAGAGTTGTTCTTGAACCGATCCTCCTGATCCAACACCATGGGAACTAGCTCTTTCCACGTCAAATCAGTCATCCGTCCCGTAGTAATCAAAGAAGAATAGAAATTACTATACGTGTCGGGTAGATGAGACAACAAAGTGATCGCCATGTCTTCGGATGAGATGACCTTGCCTGCCGCCTGCACATCCTGCTGCATCCCTTGGAGCTTGTTGATGTGATCCTGCATGGAGGCTGACTTGGCATGATTGAGCGTCCTAATCTGGACCTCAATCGCCACCCTCTTCATGGGGGTCATCCGATTGTATAGCGAACCAAGACGTAGCCATATCGCACGGGCTCCCGTCATCGTTTTAATGTGCTCAATCACGGATGGTGAATAGTTAAGGAATATGAATGACCGTATCATTCAGCCGATCCCACTGGGTTGCTTCCTTCGACGTCGCAGACTGTGTGAGAGAGGAAGATGACGATGACGATCCCTCTTCACTCTTCACCACTGGCCGGGGGGGGATCTTGAGACACCATCTCTAAATGATCATGCGTCTCCTACACTGACTCCATCAGCACCTTTTTCCGACTCTCCGGAAATTGAGGAAGAAGCGGAATCTTCCTCTTCATCCACTCTTGCATAAAATCTTCATCATCATTGTCGATGGGGGACTTCCCCTCACGAGACGTCACAATGTCTTTGGAAGCCCTACCAATGAAGCACGAACGAACTTCTCCTCTCGTGGTCCAAAACACAAATGCTTTGACCACTTTCACATGACAAAAACGTTGCTCAGCCTGTTTCGAACGCTGAAAACGCTGCTGAACACTCTGATTTGCGTGCTGAAACCGCTCCCGATAAAGCGCTCCTCCTCCAACACAAAAACGCAGATGCTTTTCTTTGCGTTTGGTGCTGAAAACGCTGCTGTTTTCCCTCCTGCAGGCTGCTGAAAACGCTGTGGTTTTCCCCTCTGCTACTGCTAAAAAACGCAGATGCTTTCCTCACACTCTAAATGCTCAAAACGCTGCTGTTTTGCTGCACTTGAGGCCCTGAAAAGGTGCTGATTTTCCAGACCTTGCTGGAAAAATCACAAATGTTTCCTCCTGTAGATGCAAAAATGCTGATGTTTGGTCGCCCCTCTTGCTGAAAAACGCTACTGTTTTCATGTTGAACAGCCTTGCAAAAAACGCAGCTCAGCTTGCAGCCCACTTTTGCTGCACTTTTTGGCACCAACTTAGCACATAAAATGTAAGGTGCAGCGGAATGAATGTTGTATTTTTTCAAGATTATTGATCTTTATTTGCTCAAGGTTCCTTTTAGTTCTTAGGGAAGGGGAGAGCCTTCCGTCTTTATGGAGAGTGCTATGACCACGAACAAAGTGAGTGGATACTGTGCGTGCACGTGAATGAGACTAAGAGAAGGAGAGAAAAGAGATACGACACCCGAGAGGTTGTAAAACCCTCCTCCGAAGGCCCCACTCTCGTCGGCGAGAATGGTCTAACTTTGATTGCACAAAGGTGTACAATGATGATGCATGGACTGATGCAAACGAGGACTATGTCGATGACGACGATGATGACTTTAGGGCTGAATTCGGTTCTCTTCTATGTGCTGTCCACAAGGGGAAAATGCTGAGGATCTGGGTGATCTTGGGGGTGCTTCATATGGCTGAAAATCCCTGGTTTTGGCAAGGGGATTAGGGCTGATAGAAAACGCTGATCAAGCAATGCTTTGGCTGCGTTTTTCCTGTTGCTATCGTAGGTTGAAAACGCTGATGAATTTGCAGGCAAAGCTGCGTTTTGTTGGGCTGATTACCTGCCGTAAAAACGCTGTCAAGGGCTGCGTTTTCCAATGCTCAATATCTGATGTAAAACGCTGAATTGGGCAGGGGTTTGGCGATCCAAAAACGCCACTGGATGGGCTGCCTGCAGGGGGGACAAACGCCAATGATGGGAGCTTGATGGCGATGGCTGAAGCTTGGGAAACGCCAAGGGAGACATAGGCTTGATGGCGATCCGAGAAAACGCTGATGGGTTGAAGGGAGGTGGCCTCACGAAGATGGCTTGGGGAGGGTCTTGCTGAGAGAGGGAGGGAACACCTGTTGCTTGGAAGCCTGTTGTGCTCCTTACTCATCTGCCCTATTGTGCTAACTTGGGTTTGCTTATATATTAACTTACCCAATTTGCCCTACCGAGTTCCCAACAAAAGTCACTTAATAAATAAGGAAAAAATGTTAAAAATAGGATAAAGTCACTTGAAAAATTCCCCAAGTGACTCTGATGGAATTTGATGGAAATGCTTATGCTTATGTAGTGTGCGACCAGAGGATATGCATCTACACTGAGTGACTGGGCATGCACGGTCTACGAATAGACTCACAAAAGTGCCAGATCTCTTCTAATCCAAACCGACTGGACTTGACGGAAACCCTGTTATGGTGTAGCTTGTCCACGGACACATGGGGTTGGATGTGTCACGTGACATCCGTTCCTTTTTAAAGTGACATACTGATACCGAACTGTATGGCGTCGAGGGAGATCGCCAACAGCATTCGGAATCCTGGAAGGGACTCTTCGCCGACCCACTTTGATGTGTGGGTCGCGCGGTACTTGAACTTCATAAAGGTCTGCAACGCTTGCTTCTTTGGGCCGCGCCGAAAGCGACACAAAGTCTTTTGTAGCTCCTTCGATGCTTCAACTTTGTCTAGAGTCCTGCTTCTGCCGTCTTCAAGAATCTCAATGGCTGAAAATTCCTGAAACCATCTCCAACACAAAACCATGAACATACCCATTCCATGTAAAGTGAAGGAAAAAAATCTTGTCTTTTCTAAAGACTGTGTATGCAATATAGATGAACAAAGAGACGGAGTGACAACCCGTTCATCAAACACATGCGAACAATGAGATCGAATTTTTTTTGTTTGATCGAAATCAATCAACTGTGGCAAATCACAATGGAAATGCGCATGCTGGGTGCTCATACTTTCATGTGCTCTTTTGGAAACTGTGTCATGCCAAGGAAGAGACATGGAATGTGACTTCCTGACATACAAACTTTTCAGCTTTTCATGAACAATCCGCATACATTCGTGCTCATTCATGAGAGAAACGTGCTCAACATACAATATGTCATGCCTAGGAAAAGGGATCACATAACGATGTTGACTAAAATACAGGAAACGATCACGAATGAAACATTCGAACAATGTGTGCGTATCAATCATGCGAACACATAATACTTCCTGTGAGGGTTCTTTGGACCTAGGCTCGAGAGCCAATATCGATCCTTCGTGATTGATCGAATCTGCAACGAGGTTAGCGTCGCTAGAAAAAGCATTCACTAATACCTCATCCTTGTGAACAATCACATCATCTTCATGTAACTCATCATGCTTGTCATTGTCATTCAAATCATCATGCTTCTCATAATCATGCAAGTTCTGGGTGTGATGCTGTGGAGAAAAAGAGACTGAGAGAGTCTCCTTATCTCGAATCCTTTCAATCTTGTCCTGCATATTAGTAATGAGAGATGGAGAATGAGCAATATCCTCTCCATTAATGACAGTAGGAGAATCACTTTTGGCATTGAGAGTTAAAGTGTTAGCCTCAAAATCAATGAGAGCGTTAGTCTCACTAAACCATCGAATGCCCAAAATCATATCACATCCTGAGAGAGGAGAAACAACAAATCTTCTAGTGAAGGCAGTCTGCTGAATTGTAAACAACACATCAAGGCACTCCTCCGTGATTAGAGCGTCCATACCGAGACGAAAGCCAGAGACCTCGATAGGAGATCTCGGACTAACTTCGAGGCGGGCTCTCTCAACAAGAGAGGAACTGATCACATCACGCATACTACTTGGATCAAACAATATGATAAAACGCTGCCCCTTTACATGACCATAACACTTCATGAGAGATTCATCAATGTGTGTGTCAGAGGCATGAGAAGATGCAGGTTGTGTTGTGACAGTGCTTGTGGTAGCTGTGGGTGCCTTTAGTTCTTTAGGTGGGACTGTCTTAGGACAGGCCTTCTTAATGTGACCCTTGACGTGACATTGAAAACATCTACCTTCTTTAGCATAAATCACTTGTTCTTCAGCCGTGATGTATTCTCCTACAATTCCTTGTGCTACCTTTTCATATGGAGTAAGCTTAGGTTTAGCAATTGTGTTAGTCTTACCCTTAGATTCATTGGAAGAATTCTTTGATGAGAGACTGTTGGAAGATTGGTCAGAAGAGTTATCATTCTTACCATTCTTACCGTTCTTACCGTTCTGAGGGTTCTGAGTAGTCTGTGAGGTACTTGTGGAAGTCTTGTTCTCCTTAGGCTTTCCCTTGTTGTGCTTCATCTCCTGTGCGAGAGCAATTTCTACCGCCTTGTTGAGATCGATTGGATCGAGTACCTCGACATCGTACTTGATATACTCGTCCAATCCAAAGAGAAAAGCCTCTTTGCGCTCATTATCCGATTTTCGTAATTGAGTGCCTAGCTGCAAAACACGATTAGAAAAAGACATGACTGGCATACCATTTCGCTTCAGAGAGCGCCAATGGTCTTTCAATCGTGCGAGGTACTGAGGTGGTATAAACTGCGCCTTGAGCTTGTCTTGGAAATCAGCCCAATCGAAGGAAAGGGGGCGTGAATCCGTCTGCTGCCTCTAGGTACGCGGCTAGCTGTGCCTCTTGCCATGCGTGGTACCAATTGATGGCATCACCGGCAAGGTACATAGCTGCCGTCAAAACTTTGCTATTTCCTGTCTTCTTAGTTGTTGCAAAATAAGGGTTAAATTGATGCAACCAAGAATGAATAACCGTAGCATCTATCTTACCGTCATACTTATTGAAAGTCAACTTCTCTGTGATTGGATGGTTGGAATCCGTTTCGTGGCTTGCGTCACTTGATGAACTCCCACGATCTTTGGGTGGTTCGGTCTTCGAGGCTAGCACTTGGGAAATAAATTCTTGAGTGCGTAGCTCCCTTTGAGCTTCAGCTCGGCCTCTCTTTCTGCTTTCCGTTCATTTCGTTCATCGCGCTCACGTTCGAAAGCAAGGCAATCGGCTTCTTGTTGTGCCAACGTAACTCGATTCGCTTCTAAAGTAAGGCGAATTGCTTCTTGTTGCTGTTGTGCGTTTCTTTCATTTCGTTCCATCGTAATGCGAGTCGTTTCTTGTTGTGCCAGCATCATGTCCATCATTAACTTGACCATTATCTCCATAGGAGTTAGAACAACTCGTGGTGTGGATCGCTAAGGGGGAGGGTTGGAAAAATCTCCTGGTGGGGAGAATCCTTCGTCGCCTCTCCCATGCTCATTACCTGTATGTGAAGTATCCATTCTGCTTCGGGTGACGACCATGCACTAGGATCTTTGGTTCTTAAGACACGAGGAACTTGGGTTCTTGAGGGTCTTGGTTCTTGGGTTCTTGGGTTCTTGAGGATCTTGAGGTGTTTTTTCGCTTGCAAATCGCGTTGGAGAAGGATCTTCACCCCTTGGCAGCCTTGCGCTCACACCAAGGTTGCTTTTTCCCACCTGACATCGATTGGCCGGCCGCTTAGTGCACGGTCCGCTCTCAATGAGTGAAAAGAGACACAAGGGGAGGCTGGACAAGCCCTTCTTTCTTGGGATTCCTGTCACTCTTCAACAAAACACGATTAGGAATCGACATGCCCAAGCGAACTTGGGTTTGTGCGACCGCAACAAGCAAAAAAAAATTCTTGTGGTTCTTTCCTTGAGTAATGCAGAACACTTCCAAAGCTCTAATACCAATGTAAGGTGCAGCGGAATAAATGTTGTATTTTCTCAAGATTAGTGATCTTTATTTGCTCAAGGTTCCTTTTAGTTCTTAGGGAAGGGGAGAGCCTTCCGTTTTTATGGAGAGTGCTATGACCACGAACAAAGTGAGTGGATACTGTGCGTGCACGTGAATGAGACTAAGAGAAGGAGAGAAAAGAGATACGACACCCGAGAGGTTGTAAAACCCTCCTCCGAAGGCCCCACTCTCGTCGGCGAGAGTGGTCGAACTTTGATTGCACAAAGGTGTACAATGATGATGCATGGACTGATGCAAACGAGGACTATGTCGATGACGACGATGATGACTTTAGGTCTGAATTCGGTTCTCTTCTATCTGCTGTCCACAAGGGGAAAATGCTGAGGATCTGGGTGATCTTGGGGGTGCTTCATATGGCTGAAAATCCCTGGTTTTGGAAAGTGGATTAGGGCTGATAGAAAACGCTGATCAAGCAATGCTTTGGCTGCGTTTTTCCTGTTGCTATCGTAGGTTGAAAACGCTGATGAATTTGCAGGCAAAGCTGCGTTTTGTTGGGCTGATTACCTGCTGTAAAAACGCTGTCAAGGGCTGCGTTTTTCAATGCTCAATATCTGATGTAAAACGCTGAATTGGGCAGGGGGTTGGCGATCCAAAACATTGATGAGGCTATTGAAGAGGTTGGGCCAGAACATGTGGTGCAAGTGGTGACAGATAATGCGAGCGAGTGCAAGCTCATGGGAGAGATGGTGGAAGCGAAATATCCACACATATTGTGGACTCCATGTACAACACACTCGATTGATCTTATGATGGAGGACATAAGACATCTTTCATGGGTAGCTAATGTGATTGATAAAGCATTGCAGCTTATCAACTTTGTCACACGTAAGTCCTTTGCTCTTGGCTTATTCACTCATCATTGCAAATGGGTGCTCAAGAAGCCAGCCAAGACACGATTTTGCTACATGTTTATTGTCTTATGACTGTGAGTATCTTGACTCTTGACTCATTTAAAGTTGATTTATGAGTCTTGAATGTATGCATGAGACCTATGGTTGTGAAATTTTCAGCCTAGTCAAATGCAAGGATGGTCTTCGACACATGGTGGCTGATCAGGAGTGGCTTGATTGGTCGGAGTCAACCTCACCTGCTGTAGTGAATGCTCAAGACGAAATCTACAACAACACTTTTTGGGCTGATGTAGATGTCATCTAGGTTGCGCTTTTCCCCATTGTCTCAGTGTTGCGCTTGTGTGACAGTGAGGGGTCTACCATGGGACTACTTTATGAGTTCATGGAGACTTAAGCGTGCTATACACAACTGCAGAGTACTTAGTCCTGAGAGGTACCATCTCGATTCTCGAGACTCAAACCTTTCATGTTTATCATGTATGTAACTTGTACGTTGAATGTTCTTATGTGTTACAACTTACCATGTCATTCAGACGGCCTATTAATTGTGTAGAGCATATTCTCCACCCTTTGTGGAGAAATGATTCACATAGGACCGATAGGAGGAGGACCTCTTGGAGTACAGAGGTAACAGGGGTGGGTTCTCACGACCAATTGCAAAGGAGCGTGAGAATAAAGCCATCCCAGTATCTTGGTGGGAAAAGTTTGGAGGTTTTAATCCTACCCTCCAGGCTTTGGCTTTGCGAGTCCTCTCACAAGAGGTAAGCTCCTCTGGCGCAGAGAGATTATGGAGTATCATGGGCGACATACACACAAAGGATCACAATAAGTAAAGTTATAGCATATCACTTACAGGTAACATGATACATCTTATGCTGTCGATGGTTAATCTTAAAACTTGTTACTTAACAAATATCTTTTGGTAACTTGTAGGCTCAATACTCTGCAGCTAGATAAGTTGGCTTATGTCAATGCCAACCTTCGAGGCTTGGAGAAGGTTGGAGGATTAAACAGTGGAGGTACAGTGAGCTCGACAATAAAACAGGTCGACCATAAAAAAGTCGTAGCGGAGGTTGCGGACATCTCGAAGCTTCAGCCATGCACTACAGAGGATGATGTTTATGACTTCATTTGAGAGTACATGATGCGCTTCACTCGACAGACTTGCTCTACTATACAACGTTGTCTTGGAGAGGCATCAGATTCGGGTGTTGCTGTTTGTGTTGCAGCTAGCTACTCATGGATGTCACGGTTCATGCAACCGCTTTACTCGGAGGGTTGTGGAGCCTTTACACTTACTCCAGAGTGTGAGAGTGATTCAGAGGATTCTCATTCTGACTCTTGATCCTTATGAGACTCTAGAGTTTGGATCATGGATGATCATTGATGGAATCTATGGCATCGATCACATATTTATTTAGTATCATGTTTTGTTTTGGATTTTGAGATGTATCATGATTCATGTACTATTTTGTTTTGATGACTCACCATGAGTCTTGACTCTCGATTATTTCTGAATCTACATCATATTGTTTACAGCTATGGTTTAGTGTTCACTACAATCTATTGCTATTTGTTAGTTGTAACTTGTTCGTATTGAAATTTGAATGTTTTGAAATAGCTAGAAGCTTGTCAAAGACTCAAATGGTGCTTGAAGCTTGTTTCTTATGTTGTGAAATCTGATTCATTGTGATACTAATCATTTTGCATGATTGTATCCTATTATCCCTTAGTTGTTTAATGTCTTAGTTCTTTCAGTGTCCTCTCCTTAGTGACTTTGTTTGCTTGTTGGCTTGTTTGTTTGTTTTTTTCTTTTTGGGTTTGATGTCCTTTCAAATGCTTGCTATTAAACTCTAAATTTTCTGTTCTTATGACGGTATATATATCATTTCTGCGATCTCTTCATGGTCTTCAGCAGGGTGGGTTGCCTCTAGAGCTTGCTGAAATGTCGATTTTAGGGTTTGTTGTGAGGCATCTTGAAACACCTTTTTGGGATCTCCTTGTTTGATTCACATGTGGGAGGTTGAGTGTCTTGGGCTGAAAATTGAGAGAGAGACCCTAGGGCTTGATGCAATGCAAGAATCAGCAGTAAAGTGGCCTCTTGTGCAGTAGATGCGAAGGTTCTGATGATGGCTGAAGATGCAAAGGTTCTGGCCTGTTTTCTGGAGACCATGTTTGAAAGTGCTTCTTCATCAAGTCTTTCTAATGCGGCCACTCAAAGTCTGCTTCTTGAGAATTGCTTGAAAATACCACATATGGAAGGATTAGTAGACCAAGGAGCATCCATAGGCTATGGTGCTCAAACCAAGTAAGGTTGTGCACAGAGGGTTCCATGAGTCCTTGAATAGGTGAATAGGTGAATTCCTTGAAAAAAGGACAAGGCCAAGGGGGGGTCTCTGGAGGTCTGTACGTTGTGCCACGTCCCATCGAAAAACAAATAACTGCAGAGTGACGACCAAAGCCATATAATCGGTCACCTAGTAGAGTGCCTAGATTGACATGGTAGTTCTCTTGTTGATTTGGTATGGTGGTCATCATCATTTTATTGGACCTCAATAATGGAAAGAGGTTTACTTCATCATGTAAAGTCCAAGGACTCTAAAGTTGACTGAAATGGAAATCATCTTGGATGTATTAACGATTCTTGTTCACATAATACAATATAATTGATCCATGGAAAACTACCCCATCATAGCAAGAATGAACCAATGAAAATTCAAAGTCTCTTAAGGAGACTTCTAAAGATTCCAATTACCTCATCCTTGTTAAAGCTCAAGAATTGCTTTGTCTCTTTTCAAGTTGTTTGTTTGTAAGTTAGTATCCAAATTCTTGATATTGCTTTATCTCTTTCTAGTTCATACCATTTCATGTGATTTTAGTCTTTAACATTAGTTGTTCATTTGCAAGATAGATAAAGGTAATTTCAGGTTATGCATTGAGTAGGAAGGCTAGCTAAAATGCACATAATTAGCAAGCATTGTACATTCAGGCATCTAAATAGTTTTAAGCTTCTCAACTAGGAAGGCTTGTTAATCTATCTCTCACAGGATACCTAAGTTTTATGCTTAGGGTATCACTAGTAAGGACTTTGAGCACTTGCCTACCAAGGTTTCAACACTTACAGGGGTTGTTACATGGGAAATAGCTCCTTGGAGTATGTTAGTGATAGTTGACAAGAGCGAAGCGGGGGAAAAACTGTTAAAGTCGACACTCACCGGGACTCAAATTCTATTAATAGTTTTGACTTGTGACCTTAACAAAAGGGTTCCACATGGCTCTAACCACCCCATGCAACTTAGGATAGCTCTATGTCATCAACCATCAATAACAAGAAATTCTCGATGGTTGGCCATTTTGGGTCAATTTTTTTCTTTCAGATCCAGGTTTGGACAGGTGAAGCACATGCTTTGGGCTACAAACACAACAAATATGGTGTTAGTTTGAACTGTCGACGGTTGCTATACACAAGAAGTTTTGGACAGATTCTCACAATAATTCTCACATTGTGACTTACCTCAACATCATGAGCTTCGGCGAGGGAGGCACCGCATACCTAGCTAGGCCCAATCAAAATTTCACACCAGATAGAGCCAAGCATATCCTAGGCACACAACCAACATCGACATGCACCGTTCCTTTGCGCTATGTACCAAGAGGAAGATAACATGTCTCAAGAGTTAGTGCTAACTTGCTCTTATTATGGAGAAGATAACCCTTCAAATAAACTATCTCTCAATCCAATGGGGGAATATGCCGCCAACTACGGGAATGAGGGGTTAATTTTTGCTCACATGGTCACCATGAATGCACAAACGCTCATGCTCTTGACCAATGGAGGCTATAGGCAACAGGGAGGACATGGCCAACAAAGAGCAATTTCAGGTTCAAACCCATCCACTTTGGCTTGTTTTGAGAGGGTTGGATCACTGGGTTAGAGATTATCTAGGGAGAAGGGAGGGAACTTAAGTCCAAGGGGAATAAGTTGGCCTAGAGTGCCCATATACTATGAAAGTTGTGGCATTGAGCATTTGTTTAGGTATTTCCCTAACAAACCAGCTGACTCTGCAACAACATCTGTGCTATGTTAGGATTCATTGATGTTGTACTCTCTCATTAACAGATTCCGAAGTGGAGTTGAAGTGGTACCTTTAAATATAGTTACCAAAGCACAAATGAGAAGAGATCATGAGGAGAAAAAGAATAAAGGGACGAGTGGGAAAGAAGTCCAAAATAAGATAACACGAACCAAAAACGATGACACAAAAAGATTGCAAAAAATGTAAAAGATACTATCAGTTTGGAAACATATTTAAAAGAAAACTCTGAAAAAGGAATACGCCTCCGAAACTACAAGAATACCCTAATCCTATACAAGAGAAGTGGACCTTGTTAAGAATAACATGAGGACATGTGACATACAAAATGAGATGGAGGGCCTCCCACCTTACCATTATGGAGGTGTTATGTTTAGAAAACCTACCTTAGAGACCATTCTTGAAGTGCAAGAAGAATTGGATTTTGGCCCCCCATCAACACACACACCAACAAGGAACGAAACTAAGATATCCAAACCTTAGGATAGGATGCAGGTGAAGAATTACGGCAGGAAGTAAGGGAGTAAAAGAATCTTGGGAAGACGTGGAGAAAAACACTTGTCAGATACAATTCCTACTCTACCTAACAATGTTGAGGAGACTCCACATGAGACCTATGAGAGATTGAGCTTAGGCAAACATGAAGAGGCCATTTTCTTGACCACTTTACCATCGTATGTGGGTGATTCCAAAGTCAACTTTGAAAATCCTACTGGATCAAGCCAAAAGCTCTAGAGAGACCTATAAGGAAGGGGGTTTGGACATCCTTTCCACCCAGTGGCAACCACCTTGTCACCATTGAGAGATCTTTTGAAACTCTGACCTAAGTTATGGGAGAAAATTCACAAGGCTTTCCAACCCTCTGAGTTTTCAGTCAAAGAAACTGTTAGCGGCTCTCCGCAAACGAATGACTGTAGCACAACTTGCACTAACACACAAATGTCAATATGTATGGGAGAGACCCTATTAGTGCATGGAGGCAAACATAATACTTATCAAGCACTATGAAGTCTATGTAAAATGTGTATGACTAACTAACACACTCACTTTAAGTGGAACAAGCTCTGAAACACATTCATAGCAATACTTGCATACGAACATACACACAGATTTTGACATAGCAAACAATATCCAATTGACACGAGACTTCACGAGCTTACTCACACAACACTAGGGAATACAACCATGTGACCAAAACCATCATTTGACATAGTAAAACATTTCAAATTTTTGCCCGCCAAGGTGACAAAAGTTATTGTGTGAGTTGCAAACACGCTAGATGTGTGTGGAGATACTTGTTTTCTATGTTTGTATATGCAAATAAATAACTAATTAAGCCATTAAATGCACAATTGATCTTACAAACTACAAGCCAAAGAGTGCATAAATCACATCAAATTGACCATTAATTTGTAGAGAACCACAAGGGGAACACTTACATTCAATCAATGGAGTAAGGCCTTATGCTCCATCAGCTTCACAATGCACTTCATGGAAGAGAAAAGAGCAGTCACATAGAACATTGAGTTATCTTCACTTAATAATCTCGATCTTACAAAAATAAGGCTTATGCTTATAAAACTAGCCTTGAGAAGATTGTGGGTTCAAAACTTATACAAATAATTGGAAGCCTACGATCCCATTCTCCTCAGAGATGGACCCATTTATTGAGTTACAACAAGCAGGTAAGCCTTTTAGCTTTAAAAAGTTAACCATGTAGCTTCCTTTGGGTTACACAAAATCCTGCTTTTACAATGTAGTTCCCGTTGTCCACAACCACTTTCTCTACTTTCTTCCATTTTATTGCTTTGTAGCTTCATCTCATTCCCATATCATTCCAGTCTAGGCTCATTCCTTCTTGAATACTCTATATCTTGTTGGAATTAGGGTTGCAGAGAAACACACACAGCTTGGAGAAGACAAAGGAAGCTCAAGGCACACAATAGGGAGTGTGTTTCTTAGTATGCAATGGAAAGATAGATAACCTTAGAGTGATGGGCGTATATACAATGCTCGGGGGAAAAAACCTCCTAAAGAGGGAAAAAATGCCCCGGCGGTCCTAGTGTGTTCACACACATCAGTACCACATGTATATGGTAACAAATCCCCCCTGGAGTGATGCGGTGAACGAGAGCTGGCACGTGAGTAAAGGGAAGTGCCATGCCCTGAGAACATGATCAGTCCACAAAGGGGAGTAAGCCCAAAGCTTTGAGGAAACCTTCAAGCTTCTCACGAGACAATGCCTTTGTGAAAAGATCTGCAAGGTTGTCATGTGTTGGCACATAAGCCAAGCTATTGGGTTCCTCGCAACTGCCAATGCGCTCTGACTGTCAGTGTAGATAGTGTTGGCAGTATCCTGTCCAACACCCAAATCAGCCATAAGGCGTCTAAGCCATACTCACTCAACCGTAGCTGTGAAGACTGCCGTGTACTCAGCCTCACAACTCGAAGTGGCCATAGTAGGTTGCTTCTTGCTCAACCATGATATACATGAATTGCCAAGCATGAAACAAAAACCACTTGTGGACACTCGCGTGTCAAAACAACCAGCCCAATTTGAGTCCAAAAACATGTAAGTCTGGCGGCAATGATCCCCCCTTGGGATAAAACAAGCCAAGATGTAGAGTGACACTAAGGTAGTGGAAAATCCTCTTGACAGCCTACCAATGCTTAGACCTTGGGTTATACATATGTGAGGTCCCTGCCTCTTTTTGAGAAGAGCGGAGTACCTTTGATAGGTCTCCAATCCTGAAAAAGAAAAACCAACGGACATTGCCTTAGCTACAACGTAGCCACGGGCATGAACCGTTAGTGAAGGATTGGTCCTATCTCGCTATGGCGGAGCGTGACCACCATAACCCTATCTAAAAACTATCTATAATCAATTATACCTAAACGAATAAATCTTAGAGTGACCAACCTGTGCGCTTTTTTCCCCATGTTTCAGAAGCACAGCCGCCAAGGTTTGTCTCTTTTAAGATTTATGACTTAAAGGAAAACAATTCCTAGCGTTGGAAAGTTACCCGACTCATCGGGTCCATCCGTCCATACAATGATACCGTCAGGGTATCCTTCTCCCGCTTTCCACACCACACTCACCCTTCTATTGTTATCTAATTACTACCACACTGTTTAAACATACATGTTCCTTTACTTTATTTATGATACTGGTTCGTTAAAACAGCCCTTTAAACAGTATTACAAACAATAGTCAAACAAGAAGTCGTCCAATTTTAAACCAACAACCCTTGGATTAGGTTCACTCAAGAATCTCTACTGGCGCTATTATGTCCGATCGGTATATACATTATTTATAAAAACCCTTGTCCTCATGAGCGTCCCATACCGCTCGACAAGTACTCGTTGTGCTAATCTGGACGTACTCCCGCCACAGCAACAACGGTGCCAATGTCGTCGTCATCCTCACGCCACGGCAAAACAAAACTGCAGTATCCAGCTGGGCTAATCTGGGTGTACTCCCACCATAGCATCAGCGGTGCCATCCTGGGCGTTAATTCACGCCTCGATAACTGCCACATAATACTAGCGCTAATAAGTAGAGAGATTTGAGAGAAACCATACCGAAGGTTTTGGACAACATTCTTTCCTATAGCAACCAGTTTAACCAGACAATCTTTCCTACTTGTCAAACATATGACGAGTGTCTTGGGGTTAAGCCCCGTGGTTTCGGTCCGTGTTTTCTTTTCATAAGGTAAATAATATATTCCTATGGTCTCGCATATGCAATGATGCATAACTTGAAACTGCAATACTAACCTGTACCATAGCTCCGATTGGTACGATTGGTGGAGACATAGCATGTTCCGCAGGGGTTCCACCGTTACTTGTACCAGCTTCATGATCATTAGCGCCTTGGGTTCGAGCACGCTTTGGAGCCATTTTTTTGTACTACACTTATGTTATGCACTTAGAACTTTAAATTGGTCAATTTCCCTAGTAATCTCTTGTTTCCAAAGAGAGTCAGTAATTTGAACCCTCGCCAACTCGGATTCACACTTATTGTTGTTGATCTACATCTAATTTCTATACATCAAATATTTGCTAATCGTATTTAATCAAAAATTAAGTGTGTAAACTATGAGTGAAAGTTTAGGAATGCATTACTTTTATGCTTCACATTTCCAATCCAAAATTCTAACTTCAATTTCTATACTTCAACTAAATCAATTTTTAGTATTATTCAAAATTCTACTTGATCTAATTAACAATAAAATTGCTGAATGAGAATTTCATCATGTATAATAAGTAGTATGATGAGTTCTCTTATGTATTAACTTTCAATTAACTATGCATAAGTTAATAGTGAAGATGTACTAACTAGAGAGAGTAGGAATACTTAGAGAGATTAGAGTAAGAGAAAACATATACACACATCTTTTCTAAAGTTAATTGAATCTTACTAATCCATTAGAAGATTAGAGTAAAAGAGAACACACATACATCCTTTTCTAAGAGAAAACATACACACACGTCTTTTCTAAAGTTAATTGAATCTTACTAATCCATTAGAAAATTAAAGTAAAAGAGAAGACACACACATCCTTTTCTAAGAGAAAACATACACACACATCTTTTCTAAAGTTAATTGAATCTTACTAATCCATTAGAAAGATTAGAGTAAAAGAGAACACACACACATCCTTTTCTAAAGCTAATTGAATCTCACCAATCTATTAAAGAGATTAGAGTAAGAGATAGCACACATACACACATATCCTTCTTAAAACTAATTGAATCTTACTAATCTAGTAGAGAGATTAGAGTAAGAGATAAACACACACACACATAGCTAATTGATCTTACTAATCTATTAGGGAGATTAGAGTAAGAGATAGCACACACACACATGCTAATTGATTCTTACTAATCTATTAGAGAGATTAGAGTAAGAGATAGCACACACACACACATAGCTAATTGAATCTTACTAATCTAGTAGAGAGATTAGAGTAAGAGATAGCACACATACATCATTCCTAAAGTTAATTGAATGCTTGATTAATACGCACCTTATTAGTTCACTAGAGTTTTTGCTCTCTTAGTGGTTTGTGGACGCCTTCTCTTTAAGAGAAGTGGCAGCACTTCGTGAGCACTATAGAGGCAATCTCTATGTCTAAAGTGTGAGCATGGATGCTCTATTTATAGCAGAAAAGAAAATGTCCAACTTGTTTTCTCCCAAAAAAAAAAAAAATCTTTTAAAAAAAATAATATATACATATTTTAAAAAATAATATATATATTTTTAAAAAAAATTAATTATTTTTTTTCCCGCAAAAAATCATACCCGCGTTTTTGGTACCCTTGTGGTACCCATCAGCTTGACCACTTTGTCATTATCATCAAAAGATAAGGCCACACAGGCCCCCCTTATTAAGATTAGTCAAGACTAGCCTCTCCTTTTCATGTGACAGTGTGTTCCACTTTGTCTCCTCCTATGTGAGTTTAGGTGAGTCCATGTGCCTTCATTTGTCATCCCTGTGTATTCTTTTGTTTTTATAATTATTTTATTTATTTTCTTAATGATAATTTACTTTACATTTTTAAGTTAAACTTTACAGTCTTATATTAACTTTACAGCAGTAAAAGAACATTCTACAATCAGTCAATAAATCTTGCAATAAGTTAGTTAGTGATTCATATAGCTAAACATGTCAGAATTTTGTAGCGCAATTTTTAAATTCTAGGATTTCTCAACCTACGATTCATAATTTGAACTCGAATATCTTAAATAATGAGTGATGGTTAAAAAAAATGCAAGTGCGTAATAGAACTTGTGTGAAATTTGAAAGTAGAGACCTTACAATCTCCCCAACTTAGAATTTGAGATGCCCTCATCTCAAGAACAGTGAAGGGTAATCCTTAAGAAGGGATGTCTCATCTTCCCAAGTAGCATCTTCTATAGAGAAATCCTTCCATAAGATAAAATGTTCTTTGATGGATCTATTCCTAAGCTTTCTCTCCCGAGTTTCTAGGATAGTATCAGCTTGGAGTTGTAGAACATCTTGAGCAGGTAAAATGATTTGCTCATCATTAAGGACATGGTCAGGGTTATATACATAAGGTTTTAACAGACTTACATGAAATACATCATGCACTTTGAGATGAGAAGGGAGTTTTAGTCTATAAGCTTGATCACTTACAACCTTGATTATTTCGTAAGGTTCACAATATCGGTAGCTAAGCTTCTTATACCTTACGAGAGACAGATTGCTCTTTTTGGGCTTTACTCGTAAGAAAACTTTTGTCACCTTCTTTGAAAATCCGATCAGATCTTTTTAAGTCGGCATACTTCTTTTGTCGATCTTGAGCCGCTTGAATATCCCTTCGAATAGCTTTGGTTTGAGCTTCCATTTCTTCAAGCATTTTCTTTGAGACTTCTACCGTTATAGTGGGGTCAGAAAACTTAAGAGGTGATAAAAATTCTTGACCATAAAGAGCATTAAAAGGTGTCATTCCAATACTTCTATGAGTAGAGGAATTGTATGCATACTCTACCAAGGATAGGTATTGAATCCACTTGCGAGGTTCTCTATTGCAGTAGGCTCTGAGGATGTCTTCAATTACTTGATTAACTCTTTCAGTTTGGCCATCAGTTTGAGGATGATAAGCACTACTAAAACATAACTGGGCTCCAATAGCTTGAAACAATGATACCCAAAACTTTGAAGTAAACTTGGAATCACGATCGCTGACAATCCTCTTGGGTAAACCATGAATTATGAAAACCTCCTTCACAAACAGATGAGCAATATCTGAAGCTGTAAAGGTTGTCTTGAGTGGGATTAATTGACTGGGATTAAGTGAGCCACTTTAGTAAGCAAATCGACTATGACCATGATTGAATCATAGCCAGCTTGAACAGAAGAAAACCCGGTGATAAAGTCCATGCTGATACATTCCCATTTCATTTGGGGAATATCTAAAGGATGTAATTTACCTGGCATCTTTAGTCTTTATGCCTTAATCCTTTGACAAGACAAATACTGCTTGACATAGCGAAGGACATCACCCTTCATACCTTGCCAATAGTAGCTTCTGCGAATTGCATTGATGGTTTTGGCATAACCTGGATGTCCTGAAGTTGGGCCATCATGTGCTTCATATAGGATAGCATTCCTTAGGGTAGAATCCTTAGGTATGCATAGTCGATTCCTATAGTAAATTTTCCCATCTTCTAAGGAGTAATGTAGAGGTTTAGGCTGATTTGATGATACCCTCTCTTCACGTAGGATACTAGCAAGCATCTGGTAATCTGCATCTCTGACGGCAGCATCTGTGACCTTGTCTAGAATAGGCTTGTTAGCCATGGAAATTGCCCCCAGAAAAGCTTTACGGCTTAGGGCATTTGCCACAACATTATCCTTACCTGGTCTAAATTTAATATCAAAATCATATTCGTGCATGAGCTCTATCCATCTCCTCTGTCTCATGTTAAGGTTAGGTTGGGTAAAAATCCACTTAAGGCTCTTGTGATCTGTTACCAACTGGAATTTGCTTCCCAATAGATAATGTCTCCATAGCTTGAGAGAGTGAATAACTGCTAGCAATTCTAAATCATGTGTAGCATAATTCACTTCATGAATCCTAAGCTTCCGAGAAGTATAAGCTACAGGCCTTCCTTCTTGAGTAAGGACTCCTCCTAATGCAAGGTTACTAGCATCTGTAATCACCTCGAATTCTTGGGTGAAATCTGGATGTTTTAAGATAGGTTCTGAAGCAAGATACTCCTTAAGATGTTTGAAGCAAGATTCATGTTTTTCTTCCCAAAGTATCGTAGCCCCTTTCTTTAGCAAGTCGGTTAGTGGTGCATCTTTAAGAGCATAGTCCTTTACAAAGATCATGTACCACCCTGTGATACCTAATAACCCTCTGACTTCGGTTTGTGAAGTGGGTTGAGGCCATTCCACAATATCTTTGACTTTGTCAGGGTCAACAGAGACTCCTTCAGGTGAAATGATAAACCCTAAGTAACAGACCTTAGGGGTAAAGAAGGTACATTTGCTTTTCTTTGCATACAGCTTATTTTGGCGTAAAAGCTCTAACACTTTTCTAACATGTCCTTCATGCTCTTCCTCTGATTTGGAATAAATTAAGATATTGGCAAAGAATACTAGGACAAAATCGTACAAGAATTCCCTAAAGATATCATGCATCAGACGATTGAAAGTTGCAGGAGCATTCGTAAGTCCGAAAGCCATCACTGTAAATTCGTAATGACCATAACGAGTATTGAAAGCTGTTTTGGAGATATCAGCCTCTTGGATTCGAATTTGATGATAGCTAGATCGAAGATCGATCTTTGTGAATATTTTGGCTCCATGTAATCTGTCCAGCATCTCATCAATACGAGGAATTGGATATTTATTCTTGATGGTAACCTGATTTAAACCCCTATAATCGATGCAAAGTCGAAGAGAGCCATCCTTTTTCTTTTGGAAGAGAACAGGTGTACCCCATGGAGATCTACTAGGTCGGATAAACCCTTGCTCAATCAACTGCTTGAGCTACTCCTTGAGTTCTATAGCCTCTGGAAGTGACATCTTGTACGGCACTCTTGAGACTGGTTCACTACCTTGAATAATTTTTATTTCATGGTCTACCTCCCTAGGTGGTGGTAGTTCAGAAAGTTCAGTGGGTAAAACATCCAAAAATTCTTCTAGCCACATTGGTTCAGGGTTGGAAGAAGATTTCTACTTTGTTTAGCTTGACTATAAAAATTTGTTGACCCTTGCGTAGCCCTTTCAAAAGACGATTAGCTTTGACCAAGTAAGCTTTTGGTCGTCCATTCTGGCCTTGAATAGTGACTTCTTGACCTTGGTTGTCCACAAAAGTAACACTTCCTTGGGCACAATGGATATTGGCATTATGACTGGCTAACGAATCCATTCCAAGAATTCCATCATAGATTCCTATGGGTAAGGTTCGAAAAGTAGCAGAAGTAGAGTATTCTCCCAACTTGAAATCTATTTTTCCCACGGTGTACTGAGATAACACCTTCTTTCCATTGTCTAATTCAACTCTCATCTTTCTTGTAGGGTGTTGATTAAGTCCTAACCTCCTTAAACATTTAGGTGACAAGAAAGAATGAGTACTACCACAATCAATAAGAAGCTCAAATTTTTCACCTTGGTGATTTGCAGGTGTTTGAATAACAGCATATTGTTGTCTTGCTCTTGGGTTATCAATTGCAGCATGTAGAGTTGCTCTTTCCTCTTGTTCTTCTCCCAATGTTGGTTCTCCTATGATAGCATTGACTCTGGCAGCCATTCCGCGCCCTCGACCTCGTTCTCCATTTCTTCCTCCACGATTTATTATTTGGCCTCGTCCTCTAGCTCCATTAGGTGTATTTGTTGCGGAGACTCGCCTAGGACATACATTCCTGAAATGTCCTAGCTCGTTGCATTCATAGCATCTAAGATCTGAATTTTGAGCTCCATTTGCTGAAGCTGCAACTATTGGATGAGTTTGGTGAATTGGGTGAACTTGCCTTTGGTTCCACATCATAGGCCGTCCTCTCCTTCCAGCATTCCTTGTATTTCCATTTCGTACCCCTTAAGAGTTTGACATCTCTTTAGCTAAGGGTTTAGCTCTTAAAAGAGCATCTTGCAAATTTACAGGCCTCATGGCTTCTAGACGTGTATTTAAAGGAGCATTTAGCCCTTGGCAGAAACGGGCTACTTGTTGATCTGCGGTCATTGGCGGAGCATAGCGCCTAAGAGTTACAAATTTGGAGTAGTATTCTTCCACTGTAAGATGAAACTGATGTAAGTTAAAGAATTCATTCATCTTAAGGGATTCATGTGCAGGTGGAAGATAAATTCCTTTGACAGCATACTTAATATCTTCCCAAGTTTGAGTGTTTTGAGCTACTTGATTATCTTTGCAGTGTTGTTTCCACCAAAGCTTGGCATCCCCCGTGAGACGAAACATAGCCAACATTGCTTGGTTATCGGAAGTAGTACCAGCAAAATAATCCTCCATCTCTTCAAGCCACACTTCTGCATCGCGCTCAACTAGGGCTCTTCCCCTTTGAAAGAGGGAAGTTTAGCTTGCTTGAGAAGTAGCTTTTTCTCTTGAAGAGATGTGTACACCGCACTCTGTGCAATATAGATTAAGTGAAACTTTATTGGATATTATAACTTTAATCCACTTTAAGGCAAGACTTGATCAGTCAATAATACAAACAAAAGATAATATTAATCCAAACTTTATTTATATACACATTATTTGCTACCAAGGTTGGTAGTCTTTAGTTACAAGGATTGTAATGTCTCTATATTTTGAGTTTAGTGACTACAAAATGATAGGCTAAAGATTCAAAATAATAAGTTTCTTTTGACCCTTGAAAGCTACGAGATACACATATGGGTCGAATCCTACCACCATGGATAACTTTTGTAACTTGGTTATAGACCCATTGAGTCTGAGATATCTTTTCTCCTCCCAAGGTAATGGTAGCATCCGGATTCTTAGTACCAATGAAAAGATAAACTTCGATGACTTTTAATTCCTCTGCCCATCGAAGTTTCTTGAGATTGGTATCCATGCACCATATCTTGTCAGCATCGATGGTATAGATTCCTCCAGATAGACTCCAGTTGATGCCCCATCCTTTATGCACCCTTGGAATAGGTGGTGCAAATACCCTATCCAAAATCATCATCACTCTTTTTCGAAACTGATAATTTGGTGATTGGAATGCATTTTCAAACATGATGGTGAACACCTGGAATTTCTGGTAGGCTGAATGAACATTTTCCTGTACCAGGAAAGTTTAGTCTTCAATACCATATAAAAACTCAAAACAATTTTTCTAAGTTCTTCTATTATTTCAACCATTCTCATCCTTCAATATCCAAACATCAATCTAAAAATCTCCCCAAGCTTTAACCTAGGCTCTGATACCAGTGTGAGGTCCCTGCCCCTTTTTGAGAAGAGCGGAGTACCTTTGATAGGTCTCTAATCCAGAAAAAGAAAAACCAACGGACATTGCCTTAGCTACAACGTAGCAACGGGCATAAACCGTTAGTGAAGGATTGGTCCTATCTCACTATGGCGGAGCGTGACAACCATAACCCTATCTAAAAACTATCTATAATCAATTATACCTAAATGTATAAATCTTAGAGTGACCAATCTGTGTGTTTTTTTCCCTATGTTTCAGAAGAACAGCCGCCAAGGTTTGTCTCTTTTAAGATTTATGACTTAAAAGAAAACAATTCCTAGCGTTGGAAAGTTACCCGACTCATCGGGTCCACCCGTCCATAGAATGATACCATCGGGGTATCATTTTCCCACTTTCCACACCACACTCACCCTTCTTTTGTTATCTAATTACTACCACACTGTTTAAACATACATGTTCCTTTACTTTATTTATTATACTGGTTTGATAAAATAGCCCTTCAAACAATATTACAAACAATAGTCAAACAAGAAGTCGTCCAATTTTAAACCAACAACCCTTGGATTAGGTTCACTCAAGAATCTCTACTGGCGCTATTATGTCCGATCGGTATATACATTATTTATAAAAACCCTTGTCCTCATGAGCATCCCATACCGCTCGACAAGTACTCGTTGTGCTAATCTAGACATACTCCCGCCACAGCAACAACAGTGCCAATCTGGGCGTCATCCTCACGCCACGACAAAACAAAACTGCAGTATCGAGCTGTGCTAATCTGGGTGTACTCCCACCACAGCATCAGCGGTGCCATCGTGGGTGTCATCTCACGCCTCGGCAACTGCCACATAATACCAGCGCTAATAAGTAGAGAGACTTGAGAGAAACCATACCGAAGGTTTTGGACAAACATTCTTTCCTATAGCAACCAGTTTAACCAGACAATCTTTCCTACTTGTCAAACATATGACGAGTTTCTTGGGATTAAGCCCCGTGGTTTCGGTCCGTGTTTTCTTTTCATAAGGTAAATAATATATTCCTATGGTCTCGCATATGCAATGATGCATAACTTGAAACTGCAATACTAACCTGTACCATAGCTCTGATTGGTACGATTGGTGGAGACATAGCATGTTCCACAGGGGTTCCACCGTTACTTGTACCAGCTTCATGATCATTAGCGCCTTGGGTTCGAGCACGCTTTGGAGCCATTTTTTTGTACTACACTTATGTTATACAATTAGAACTTTAAATTGGTCAATTTCCCTAGTAATCTCTTGTTTCCAAAGAGAGTCAGTAATTTGAACCCTCGCCAACTCGGATTCACACTTATTGTTGTTGTTCTACATCTAATTTCTATACATCAAATATTTGCTAATCGTATTTAATCAAAAATTAAGTGTGTAAACTATGAGTGAAAGTTTAGGAATGCATTACTTTTATGCTTCACATTTCCAATCCAAAATTCTAACTTCAATTTCTATACTTCAACTAAATCAATTTTTAGTATTATTCAAAATTCTACTTGATCTAATTAACAATAAAATTGCTGAATGAGAATTTCATCATGTATAATAAGTAGTATGATGAGTTCTCTTATGTATTAACTTTCAATTAACTATGCATAAGTTAATAGTGAAGATGTACTAACTAGAGAGAGTAGGAATACTTAGAGAGATTAGAGTAAGAGAAAACATATACACACATCTTTTCTAAAGTTAATTGAATCTTACTACTCCATTAGAAAATTAGAGTAAAAGAGAACACACACACATCCTTTTCTAAGAGAAAACATACACACACGTCTTTTCTAAAGTTAATTGAATCTTACTAATCCTTTAGAAAATTAGAGTAAAAGAGAAGACACACACATCCTTTTCTAAGAGAAAACATACACACACATCTTTTCTAAAGTTAATTGAATCTTACTAATCCATTAGAAAGATTAGAGTAAAAGAGAACACACACACATCCTTTTCTAAAGCTAATTGAATATCACCAATCTATTAGAGAGATTAGAGTAAGAGATAGCACACATACACACATATCCTTCTTAAAACTAATTGAATCTTACTAATCTAGTAGAGAGATTAGAGTAAGAGATAAACACACACACACAAAGCTAATTGATCTTATTAATCTATTAGAGAGATTAGAGTAAGAGATAGCACACAAACACATGCTAATTGATTCTTACTAATCTATTAGAGAGATTAGAGTAAGAGATAGCACACACACATATAGCTAATTGAATCTTACTAATCTATTAGAGAGATTAGAGTAAGAGATAGCACACATACATCATTCCTAAAGTTAATTGAATGCTTGATTAATACGCACCTTATTAGTTCACTAGAGTTTTTGCTCTCTTAGTAGTTTATGGACGTCTTCTCTCTAAGAGAAGTGGCAGCACTTCGTGAGCACTATAGAGGCAATCTCTATGTCTAAAGTGTGAGCATGGATGCTCTATTTATAGCAGAAAAGAAAACGTCCAACCAGTTTTCTCCCAAAAAAAAAAAAAAAAAAAATTCTCCCAAAAATCATACTCGCGTTTTTGGTACCCTTGTGGTACCCATCAGCTTGACCACTTTGTCATTATCATCAAAAGATAAGGCCACACAGGCCCCCCTTATTAAGATTAGTCAAGACTAGCCTCTCCTTTTCATGTGACAGTGTGTCCCACTTTGTCCCCTCCTATGTGAGTTCGGGTGAGTCCATGTGCCTTCATTTGTCATCCCTGTGTATTCTTTTGTCTTTATAATTATTTTATTTATTTTCTTAATGATAATTTACTTTACATTTTTAAGTTAAACTTTACAGTATTATATTAGCTTTACAGCAGTAAAAGAAAATTCTACAATCAGTAAATAAGTCTTGCAATAAGTTAGTTAGTGATTCATATACCTAAACATGTCAGAATTTTGTAGCACAAATTTTAGATTTTAGGTTTTCTCAACCTACGATTCATAATTTGAACTCGAATATCTTAAATAATAAGTGATGGTTTAAAAAAATTCAAGTGCGTAATAGAACTTGTGTGAAATTTGAAAGTAGAGACCTTACAATCTCTCCAACTTAGAATTTGAGATGCCCTCATCTCAAGAATAGTGAAGGGTAATCCTTAAGAAGGGATGTCTCATCTTCCAAAGTAGTATCTTCTATAGGGAAATCCTTCCATAAGATAAGATGTTCTTTGATGGATCTATTCCTAAGCTTTCTCTCTCGAGTTTCTAGGATAGTATCAGCTTGGAGTTGTAGAACATCTTGAGTAGGTAAAATGATTTGCTCATCATCAAGGACATGGTCAGGGTTATATACATAAGATTTTAACAGACTTACATGAACTACATCATGCAATTTGAGATGAGAAGGGAGTTTTAGTCTATAAGCTTGATCACTTACAACCTTGATTATTTCGTAAGGTCCACAATATCGGTAGCTAAGCTTCTTATACCTTCCGAGAGACAGATTTCTCTTTTTGGGCTTTACTCGTAAGAAAACTTTTTTCACCTTCTTTGAAAATCCGATCAGATCTTTTTAAGTCGGCGTACTTCTTTTGTCGATCTTGAGCCACTTGAATATCCCTTCGAATAGCTTTGGTTTGAGCTTCCACTTCTTCAAGCATTTTCTTTGAAACTTCTACCCTTATAGTGGGGTCAGAAAAGTTAAGAGGTGATAAACATTCTTGACCATAAAGAGCATTAAAAGGTGTCATTCCAATACTTCTATGAGTAGAGGAATTGTATGCATACTCTACCAACGATAGGTATTGAATCGACTTACGAGGTTCTCTATTGCAGTAGGCTCTGAGGATGTCTTCAATTACTTGATTAACTCTTTCAGTTTGGCCATCAGTTTGAGGATGATAAGCACTACTAAAACATAACTGGGTTCCAATAGCTTGAAACAATGATACCCAAAACTTTGAAGTAAACTTGGCATCACGATCGCTGACAATCCTCTTGGGTAAACCATGAATTATGAAAACCTCCTTCACAAACAGACGAGCAATATCTGAAGCTGTAAAGGTTGTCTTGACTGGGATTAATTGACTAGGATTAAGTGAGCCACTTTAGTAAGCGAATCGACTATGACCATGATTGAATCATAGCCAGCTTGAACAGAAGGAAACCCAGTGATAAATTCCATGCCAATAAATTCCCAAGTCATTTGGGGAATATCTAAAGGATGTAATTTACCTAGCATCTTTAGTCTTTCTGCCTTAATCTTTTGACAAGACAAATACTGCTTGACATAGCGAAGGACATCACCCTTCATACCTTGCCAATAGTAGCTTCTGCGAATTGCATTGATGGTTTTGGCATAACCTGGATGTCCTGAAGTTGGGCCATCATGTGCTTCATATAGGATAGCACTCCTTAGGGTAGAATCCTTAGGTATGCATAGTCGTATGCATAGTCGATTCCTATAGTAAATTTTCCCATCTTCTAAAGAGTAATGTAGAGGTTTAGGCTGATTTGATGATACCCTCTCTTCACGTAGGATACTAGCAAGCATCTGGTAATCTGCATCTCTGACGACAGCATCTGTGACCTTGTCTAGAATAGGGTTGTTAGCCATGGAAATTGCCCCCAGAAAAGCTTTACGGCTTAGGGCATCTGCCACAACATTATACTTACCCGGTCTAAATTTAATATCAAAATCATATTCGTGCATGAGTTCTATCCATCTCCTCTCTCTCATGTTAAGGTTAGGTTGGGTAAAAATCCACTTAAGGCTCTTGTGATCTGTTACCATCTGGAATTTTCTTCCCAATAGATAATGTCTCCATAGCTTGAGAGCGTGAATAACTGCTAGCAATTCTAAATCATGTGTAGCATAATTCACTTCATGAATCCTAAGCTTCCGAGAAGTATAAGCTACAGGCCTTTCTTCTTGAGTAAGGACTCCTCCTAATGCAAGGTTACTAGCATCTGTGATCACCTCGAGTTCTTGGGTGAAATCTGGAAGTTTTAAGAGAGGTTCTGAAGCAAGATACTCCTTAAGCTGTTTGAAGCAAGATTCATGTTTTTCTTCCCAAAGTATCGTAGCCCCTTTCTTTAGCAAGTTGGTTAGTGGTGCAGCTTTAAGAGCATAGTCCTTTACAAAGATCATGTACCACCCTGTGATACCTAATAACCTTCTGACTTCGGTTTGTGAAGTGGGTTGAGGCCATTCCACAATATCTTTGACTTTGTCAAGGTCAACAGAGACTCCTTCAGGTGAAATGATAAACCCTAAGTAACAGACCTTAGGGGTAAAGAAGGTACATTTTCTTTTCTTTGCATACAGCTTATTTTGGCGTAAAAGCTCTAACACTTTTCTAACATGTCCTTCATGCTCTTCCTCTGATTTGGAATAAATTAAGATATCGGCAAAGAATACTAGGACAAAATCGTACAAGAATTCCCTAAAGATATCGTGCATCAGACAATTGAAAGTTGCAGGAGCATTCGTAAGTCCGAAAGCCATCACTGTAAATTCGTAATGACCATAACGAGTATTGAAAGCTGTTTTGGAGATATCAGCCTCTTGGATTCGAATTTGATGATAGCCAGATCGAAGATCGATCTTTGTGAATATTTTGGCTCCATGTAATCTGTCCAGCATCTCATCAATACGAGGAATTGGATATTTATTCTTGATGGTAACCTGATTTAAGCCCCTATAATCGATGCAAAGTCGAAGAGAGCCATCCTTTTTCTTTTGGAAGAGAATAGGTGCACCCCATGGAGATCTACTAGGTCGGATAAACCCTTGCTCAATCAACTGCTTGAGCTACTCCTTGAGTTCTATAGCCTCTGGAAGTGACATCTTGTACGGCACTCTTGAGACTGGTTCACTACCTTGAATAATTTTTATTTCATGGTCTACCTCCCTAGGTGGTGGTAGTTCAGAAAGTTCAGTGGGTAAAACATCCGAAAATGCTTCTAGCCACATTGGTTCAGAGTTGGAAGAAGATTTCTACTTTGTTTAGCTTGACTATAAAAATTTGTTGACCCTTGCGTAACCCTTTCAAAAGACGATTAGCTTTGACCAAGTAAGCTTTTGGTCGTCCATTCTGGCCTTGAATAGTGACTTCTTGACCTTGGTTGTCCACAAAAGTAACACTTCCTTGGGCACAATGGATATTGGCATTATGACTGGCTAACGAATCCATTCCAAGAATTCCATCATAGATTCCTATGGGTAAGGTTCGAAAAGTAGCAGAAGTAGAGTATTCTCCCAACTTGAAATCTATTTTTCCCACGGTGTACTGAGATAACACCTCCTTTCCATTGGCTAATTCAACTCTCATCTTTCTTGTAGGGTGTTGATTAAGTCCTAACCTCCTTAAACATTTAGGTGACAAGAAAGAAGGCGTAGAAGCTCAAATTTTTCACCTTGGTGATTTGCAGATGTTTGAATAACAGCATATTGTTGTCTTGCTCTTGGGTTATCAATTGCAGCATGTAGAGTTGCTCTTTCCTCTTGTTCTTCTCCCAATGTTGGTTCTCCTATGATAGCATTGACTCTGGAAACCATTCCGCGCCCTCGACCTCGTCCTCCATTTCTTCCTCCATGATTTATTATTTGGCCTCGTCCTCTAGCTCAATTTGGCCTAGGACATACATTCCTGAAATGTCCTAGCTCGTTGCATTCATAGCATCTAAGATCTGCATTTTGAGCTCCATTTGCTGAAGCTGCAACTATTGGATGAGTATGGTGAACTGGGTGAACTTGCCTTTGGTTCCACATCATAGGCCGTCCTCTCCTTCCAGCATTCCTTGTATTTCCATTTCGTACCCTTTGAGAGTTTGACATCTCTTTAGCGAAGGGTTTAGCTCTTAAAAGAGCATCTTGCAAATTGACAGGCCTCATGGCTTCTAGACGTGTATTTAAAGGAGCATTTAGCCCTTGGCAGAAACGGGCTACTTGTTGATCTGCGGTCATCGGCGGAGCATAGCGCCTAAGAGTTACAAATTTGGAGTAGTATTCTTCCACTGTAAGATGAAACTGACGTAAGTTGAAGAATTCATTCATCTTAAGGGATTCGTGTGCAGGTGGAAGATAACTTCCTTTGACAGCATACTTAATATCTTCCCAAGTTTGAGTGTTTTGAGCTACTTGATTATCTTTGCAGTGTTGTTTCCACCAAAGCTTGGCATCCCCCGTGAGACGAAACATAGCCAACATTGTTTGGTTATCGGGAGTAGTACCAGCAGCAGCAACAAAATAATCCTCCATCTCTTCGAGCCACACTTCTGCATCGCGCTCAACTAGGGCTCCTTCCCCTTTGAAAGAGGGAAGTTTAGCTTGCTTGAGAAGTAGCTTTTTCTCTTGAAGAGATGTGTACACCGCACTTTGTGCAATATAGATTAAGTGAAACTTTATTGGATATTCTAACTTTAATCCACTTTAAGGCAAGACTTGATCAGTCAATAATACAAACAAAAGATAATATTAATCCAAACTTTATTTATATACACATTATTTGCTACCAAGGTTGGTAGTCTTTAGTTACAAGGATTGTAATGTCTCTATATTTTGAGTTTAGTGACTACAAAAGGATAGGCTAAAGGATCAAAATAATAAGTTTCTTTTGACCCTTGAAAGCTACGAGATACACATATGGGTCGAATCCTACCACCATGGATAACTTTTGTAACTTGGTTATAGACCCATTGAGTCTGAGATATCTTTTCTCCTCCCAAGGTAATGGTAGCATCTGGATTCTTAGTACCAATGAAAAGATAAACTTTGATGACTTTTAATTCCTCTGCCCATCAAAGTTTCTTGAGGTTGGTATCCATGCACCATATCTTGTGAGCATCGATGGTATAGATTCCTCCAGATGGACTCTAGTTGATGCCCCATCCTCTATGCACCCTTGGAATAGGTGGTGCAAACACCCTATCCAAAATCATCGTCACCCTTTTTCGAAACTGATAATTTGGTGATAGAACTTGTGTGAAATTTGAAAGTAGAGACCTTACAGCATAAATCTGCTGACCTATGAGACTGCAAAAACTGAATATCTGGCGTTGTGTTGCATATATAAATGAGGCAGCGAACAGCAGTTTGGTAAAGAGTGACATCAGCAGGATCACCAGCATCATGTAGACTCAACTTCAAACCTGTTTCCATGGGAGTGGCAATAGGTTTGCAATCCTCAAGTCCAAATTTACATTGCAATGTCTCTATGTAACTTTTCTGACACAAGGCAATACCACCATCACACTGCTTAAACTATATACCCAAGTAATGATGCAACAACCCCAGATCTTTTATCTTGAAAGTAGTATTCAAATCAGCCTTAAATTCAACAATATGTCTCTCATTTGGTCCAGTGATCAGCAAATCATCGACATAGAGAACCACAATGAGAAGTACATCACCCTCACGCTTTACATACAATGTGCTTTCTGTTGGAGTGTTACGAAATCCTTGTTTGACCAAACGAGTCTCAACTTTCTCATACCAGACACGAGGAGATTGCTTCAACCCATACAAAGCCTTCTTACATCTGCACACTTTGTCCTCTTGTCCTTTTATGACAAAACCGCGAGGCTACGTTACATAAACTTCCTCAAATATGTCACCATTCAAGAAAGTAGTAACAATGTCTAATTGATGTACATCCCAACCAAAATGAGCTGCCAATGCACATAGAAAACACACAGTAGTCATACGACAAGTGGGAGCAAAAGTCTCTTCATAATCTATGCCTTTTTGTTGTGCATAACCCTTTGCAACAAGTCGAGCCTTATGGCGATCGATCTCACCATCCGGCTTGCGTTTCAACTTCGTACCAATGGCCTTTTTGCCAGGAGGCAAATCATATAAAGTCCATGTGTCATTTTCTATAAGTGCGTCATATTCTGATTGCATGACAACCATCCAATTTTCTGAATTCCGTGCTTCATCAAAAGACAAAGGCTCCTCAACATCATGTAAGCTAGACACAACCAAAGCATAACAATCTGATGCATAAAATGCATGGCAAGAGCCTGAACGAGTACGACTAGACAAAGGTGCATCCAATTTACTGTCACGCAAAGTGTGCACCAGGCATTTTGGCATACCTCTAGCCTGCTCATTTACAGCCCTTTCCTCATCAAGTACATCATGTACATCTGCATCAGTAATAGGCTGATCTATAACATTTTCAGAAACCCCCATAGGTTGTACATTTGCCTCATTGAAAATTACATATTTGTATTTCCACCACTGAAAAGAAGCAACAAAGTGTCATAAATGTCCTCTGAGCTTACATTATTGTCTCTAGTACATGAGAGCAAGGGCTAAACAGAATCTTCCACAAACACTACATCCCATGAAACCATAATACGCTTTGTTTGCGGATGATACAACCTGTAACCTTTGCTTTCAGCATTATAACAAAAAAAAAGCATTTGACAGCCTTATCATCCAATTTTCTGCGCTGTGTTTGTGGCACCAAAGCATATGCCAAACAGTCAAAAACACACATGTGGTCAATAGAAGGCTTTATATCATGCCATGCTTCATATGGAGTAATCAACTGCAAAGCTTTCATAGGACACCTGTTAAATACATAAGTGGCACACATGATGGCCTCAAGCCAAAAAGAATGGGGCAAAGCTTGACTATTTACCATACATCGTGCCATTTCCGTAAGTGACATGTTTTTTCTCTCAGCAACACCATTTTTTTGAGGTGTATAAGGCACTGTACATTGGTGTTTTATCCCACGACTAGATAGAAATGCATTAAATTCATGAGACATATACTCCCCCCCTCGATCAGAACGGAGGGTGCCCACAGTACATTTCGAGACATTTTCAGCCATAGCCAGAAATTGTTTGAAGCACATAAAAACTTTGGACTTCTCTTTAAGCGGAAATACCCATGCATGCCTGGATTAATCATCAATGAAAGTCACGAAGTACAGATAATTGCCCAAGGACAGAGTTTGCATGCGCCCACAAACATCACTATGCACAAGCTGCAACCTGCATGTGGCCCGAACTGAACCATCCTTTGGAAACTTAGAACACTGCATCTTACCCAAAATACAGCCTTCACAAACATGTTTGACAGGTGCTTCAAGAGGCGGCAAAGAAGCAACCATATTAGATTTCTGCAAACGCAACAAACTGGCAAAATTCAGATGACCAAAACGTGCATGCCAAAGTTTTGCATCTGAAATAGCCCTTGAATTTGCAACAACATTTGCAAAATTTTGTCCACACTTGTCATACAAAGTCAGCTTATACAGCCCACAACACAAAAGGCCAGATGCAACAATTTCATCACCAAAACTGAGATCATGAACCGTACATCTGTCATCCACAAATTTTACTACAAGTCCAAGTCTAGCAAGTGCAGATACAGACAAGAGATTCTTCTTGATCCTAGGTACATAAAGTGCATCAACAAGTTTGAAGGAACTACCATTTGCAGCAGTAAGCACAATCTCTCCAACTCCCTGAACCAGATAAGAGGCATTTTTGGCACAAGTGACAGAATTCCCATGAGGGACAGACTCGAGAGAGGTGAACAATTCACGATGTGAGGTAATGTGCTTTGTAGCACCACTATCAAAATACCACACATGTGAATCTGCAGCAACTGACAAACATGCATCATGGACAGCAGGATTGTAAGTGCACTCTGCGCTAAAAGACCATTCTACATCAACATCAGCATTACAGTCTCCTTTCACAGAAGACTCAACAATGGCTGCATTTGTAGTGGAACCAGCATTTGCAGTGGAACCACCCTCTTTCTTCTTAGCCTCTTTGGCCTTCAACTTAGGACACAACTTGATCAAGTGATCATTAGCTTTACAATAATGGCAACGCATCTTCTTTTTGCCCTTATCACCAGAATTTCCAGACGAATTGTTGCCAGCAGAAGCATTAGGAACAGAACTTTTTCCACTCGCAGCAGAACCATAAGAAGTGGCTGCATTGTTGTTACCACCCTTTCTTTGAGAAGCAATAAAAGCCTGTTCAACTGCACGCTGTCTAGTCTTGTTTTTTGTGGAAAGTGACTCTTGCAACAGCAATGTGCATAATGTATCAAACTTGACAGCTTCTGGATTTCCTTGGGTCATAAGTCTCCAAGTACTAGCAAAAGTTTGGTAAGAATCTGGTAAGGCATCAAGAACAGTCTGCACAAGGGAACTGTCTGAATGACTTCACCTGCAGAAATAAGTTGCTCATTGATATCCTTGACACTATCAAGGAAAGTGTCCATATCATCTTCCTCATGCATAGTCTTTGACTCCAGCTCTTTACGTAGCAAAGCAATTTTAGCCTCATTGCGACTTGCATAAAGACCAGCCAAAATATCCCAAGCCTGTTTTGCATTTATTGCTGAATGGATGTGAGGAACAATGGTGCGTTTCACAGACAACGCAATCAATGCATGAGCCTGCGCATCCTTTACATCCCAACAAGCTTGTTCGGTTGTAGGCAAAACAACTCTAACAGTAGCAATCCTTGCAGCAAAACCTGCAGCATCCTCAACATCACCTACATCCTCAGAACCAGGACGTACATCAATGCCATGCACAATGTTCCAGACGCCCTTTGACACAAGAACGTGTTGCATCATATAAGCCCACATAGGGTAATTGTCCCCATCCAACCTATCCTCAGCAGCGAACATCTTGAACACATCTGTGTTGTTGTTGTCAGCTGGTAAATGTTGCACTTGATGTGAAAACTGCCCGAAAATAGGAGAAACGGAGCGGGAACAACACGTGCTATATAGCACAAACCGTAGAAGACTATGAGACACCTGTTATGGAGAAAACGACACTGAAAAAAACTATGCACAAAATGACGAAATAGCTTGTGCAGTATTGCTTGTAGTGGAAACGGAGGCCTAAATGAGCCCAAATCAAAAATCTGAGCAGATGGCGACTAAGGAGTCTTACCGTGAGCCGAGCAAGATATATTGAGCGAGACCAGAAATCGAGCGAACATGAAAATAATAAAGTAGCTTACAATTGAAATGAAAGACATTTTGACAAAGACAACATGATTTAGTTTTCCACTTGAATGAAATAAATTTTTAATTCGAACAATAACATAACCAAATTTGGTAGTTTGTAGTTAGCACATGAGTGCAAGATTCATTATAATGCAAGAAAGGCACTAGAAAATGTTTAAGTGTTAAACGTTCATCAATTCTACGAAGAACGCGATCCTTTGTCAAAACAACCCATCTTGGTCGACTAGCAATGGAGAGGTTGGAACTCCGTGATGGAAGGTCAAGGAAAATGATGCCTGGTAGACAACACAAAATGGGCTCATTTTGCCTTGAGCATATGACCATACATAGGTGACCATAACAAATTCCTATTCATCATAACTTCAATGGGAGGTAGCTATTTATCGTTGTGATTCTCATGTGGGCCTATTATAAGGCAGTGGAGCGGCAATGAATCTCTCAAGATATCCCTGAAATTCCTGGCAAAATGATTCCTCGATGCATTTTTCTACAAAATGATCCCTCAATGGAGCAATGGAGCTCCGGGTTGCTACTGCTGCGAGTGGTCCCGCTGCTACTTCCAAACCATATGGACCCTCCAAACCATTCACGCCACAAGAAATGCATCAAATAGAAAATGACCCACAAAGGAAACCCTTGCAACTGCAACATGGTATGGTTCCGATATCGAGTTTTCAAGAAAAGCCTTAAATCAAGCATGTCGTAGGACTCTTCAAGGTTTGCAATGATCAATTTCTGCATGGGCTTCGTGCCTTTTATGTAGAAATCACCAAGACCATGGAGAGCATCCTCAAAATGCGTTGATGCAGCATTTGCAGACATATCCTTTGTATGAGTATCATATGAAGGTGAGATTGTGAAGCTTCTAGACTTGACGGGCTCGATCCTAAGTGGGCGTGTTTCCATGTGGTAATAACCCAAAAGCCTCCACCTTGTGGGCTTCTCTTAATTGATAACTTGACATTGCCTTCCATCAATATGCAAGAAAATTCAAATGAGACACAAAGAAACAGAGCAAGCAAGAGAAGGAAGCAGCATTGCAAGTGCTTGAGGAGGCATCCTTGCCAAGGCAAGAATCCCCATGTAGAATTATTCTTGTTGTTGTGGCTAATAGGAGGCTTGAGGAATCAATACGATGCAAATATTTAGGCATTTAGGTCCTTCAATTCAGATTCAAAACTATGCACACCTATACTTCCTACTTTCTCTACAGGGATTGATAACTCTCTCTCTCTCTCTCTCTCTCTCTCTCTCTCTCTCTCTCTCTCTCTCTCTCTCTCTCTCTCTCTCTCTCTCTCTCTCTCTCTCTCTCTCTCTCTCTCTCTTGACACCATCGAGAGGGACACCGTCGAATTTTGTGTTTCTACCTTTAAGGATAGCATGCAAATGAGAGCATGAGCCTTCAACCTTTGAACTGCCTGTAGCCATCCACGCCGGCGTGGCGTGGATGGCTACAGGTAATGTGAGGGCTCTCCAATTTCTTACGCAATCCCATCCTACACCTTGCCACAAAGGAAATCAGGGCTCCATCATCCCCGCTTGATGCTGATCTTCATTCTACCTTAGAGCTCAAGCAGCTCACCAATGGTCGGCAATCGAGTGGCTCGCCAAATATCATCGACAGCTGCATGCGTTGTTGGGAGAAAAAGGGCGATGGGATTTACAGGGGAATTGAGTGCATACTCAGCATGGCTTAGGTGTTCTTTGTATAGTTTTTCGAGTCCCCTTTCTTGCCTTGCAACACCAAAGCCTGCACCTAACCCGGATCTGGATTTCGGGCACCCATCACCCTCACTTTATAAAGCGTTGGCTTAAATAGAAACAACCAAAATGTGGACAAGGCCTCTAGCTTCCTCTGCAGAATCAAGGAGGAGAAAGATTGAGAGAGAGAGAGAGAGAGAGAGAGAGAGAGAGAGAGAGAGGGGCTCTCATTGTCGACGACTGATGGGTGTCTCCCTGGTTGAAGACCCTGGATTCTCTCATGCTACAAAAGTGTCTCATGGCCAGCATTCTCAAATGCGTGAAACGTAAAGCATGGCTCAATCCGAATGAGGTCAACAAGATTTCCATGGCCAAGTCACCTTCACGTGGCAGAACATCAGGAAGCTCATCAAAGATGGTGTTGTGATTTTGAAGCTCGTTAGAGAGCCCAAGGAAAAGCTATTGTTAGAGAAAGTGTGCAAGAAGGGAAAACCTATTGGTGCATCGACTTAGTGTTGAAGCTTCTCTTGTTGTAGGTGTGTATGTGGCAAGACCATAACAAAATCCAAGATGGAAGCTATATTTTTTAGGAAACAAATTTTAGAGGGCTTCTACATTCATACTCTCATGTTTCTTTCTGTCATCAATGCAAATCGCATTTGAGTCTTTCACTACATGTATGAGAGAGAGAGAGAGAGAGAGAGAGAGAGAGAGGACATGTTAGAGTTTAGATTTTTTGCGTGGCGGAAAGGAGCCTACACTAGTTAAGTCTAGCAATGACTTGATGTTGCTCTTGTATTAACCCTTTATTAGTCTTTAAATTTTCCCTCTAGTGTCAATGTTTAGCTTTAGAGTAGCTTCAATTTGGGGAAAAATCATTCCTTCAATTAATTGAAGCATGTCCCTTGATCATGAGGGTATGCTATTACAGTAGACCACCATAAGAGTATGGTCACATGATGCATAGTTTTCAGTTACTTTTCAAATAACTATGCATCAATTATGATCCCGTGCTTTGTAGCTGTGAGAATAGTAGAACTGGGGGATTTGGCAACTATGCCAAAATCATCATACTTTAACTAGTAGGCTGTAGCCCCATCCTCACTTTGATGAGGATGGTTGCGAACAAATTTTAGTACGTATGGACCTATCAAAGATAAGAAGGTAATGGCAGCTAGACACTGTCACCTATATTGTGCACATAGGTGACCTCTATCTGGTGGGATGCAGAAATATGCAATGCTAGTCACAGTGCATGGTCATGGTATTGAGCATTGCTACCCTTTGTAAATAATGCTAGACATTGTTACCTTAGCTATCATTTACGAGTAACTAGGACTCACTTGGCCATCACCTAAACAACCACCACCATAAATGACTACCATTAACCCAAAGTAAAATGAAGGTTGTGTGCACAAGTTTTCTAGGGGTCATATGGAAGGATGCTCCACTATGCATGAGGATGTGCCATCTATGGCCTTTGGAATTGCCCCTTGAGAGTCATCTAATTCCTTCTTTACAAAAGTTTGACTTTTAGTGTTGACAAGCTTGCTTCCTTAGCTTCAATGTAACAATCGCTAGTACCTCCCATCCCTTTCCAACTTTTGCAAGAGAATAGGCATATCCCAATATTTGGTCCTCTTCTTGGCCATAAGGTTATGCTGATGTTGAAAAGTAGAATATTTTAGATCAAGGTTATTCTTTGAAAGAGAATTTTGAGCCTATGAGAGACCATGTATCTTTGCATCCATTGACATTTTGGAAGTGATTTTTGGAGGTCTTAAACATATATAATAGAGAACACGCACATGTGATATTAAAGGCCATAAAATTTTACTTTTGAATATGCTTTCTTGCTTGATCGTGAGCTCCATCAATTTTACAACGTGGATATATTCAAGGTGCTTTGGGTAGATGTCGCTCAATTTTGCATTAGCTCGGAAAGACTTGCTCGGAGTTTGGGATTCCTCGCGACTAAGCCCGGGAGGACGCAACCTGCTCTGATACCAATTGTTGTAATTAGGGTTGCAGAGAAATGCACACAGCTTGGAGAAGACGAAGGAATCTCAAGGCACACAATAGAGAGTGTGTTTCTAAGTATGCAATGGAAAAGATAGATAGCCCTAGAGTGATGGGCGTATATACAATGCTCGGGGGAAAAAACCTCTTGAAGAGGGAAAAGATGCCCCGGAGGTCCTAGTGTGTTCACACACATCACTACCACATGTATATGGTAACATATCTGCTTTCTATGTGCTCTTGTTCCGTATTTCCTAGAACACTCTCCCCTTCCTAAACTGACGACCATCCTTGGGCACCATGATTTTTGGAACTTGGTGAGTGTTGAAGTGATTGTACTGGGAGTTTTACGTTGTTGAAGGTTTGAAGCTACTTAGGTAGTCAATTTTATGTTGGTCGGACGAACCTCTCTACAATGTGTTGGGTTCATTGGAGCTATGAGTGGTTGTAGAAGTTTGATGCTTTGCATGGTTGTGGTTGATATTTGCGTGAAGCTCCACTCTCCATAATAAGATGATTATGATTTAAAGAAGAAGAAAAAACTTTGGTGCTAGTAGACACCGACTTTGGCTAAGGGGAATAAACCTAGTGGGAAAAAAATGCCCTAGCTTGTCGATCTTATTGTATATGTACATAAGCTAGAGTTGTCTTGAGAACCTACTCTAATCTACTCTGAGAAAACATAAATGTATAATTGCGCTGATGAAGATGAAACTAAATGACCAAACAAAGCAAGAATTTAGTGAAAAATTGCTCCAAAGAGCTCACAAATTCCTAAATCCTAAATGATATGCATGTAGTGATCAATCAAGATTCCAATCAATGTCGCACACTCATTCAATGCTCAATCTCCACTCCCTAATCCTAACCTAAGGTCTTAGGCAATCCCCGACCTCCTAGCTACCTTGAAAGCCTAGAAGCCCTACTTCTACCTTTCACTAACTAAATGAATGTAATGTGATTACACAAGCTATAAGTAAAATATATTCTTGTTAATTTAGGAACACTATCCCCGGCATAGCGAGGCAAATGTTAGCGGCTCAATGCAAACAAAGGACTAGAGCATAGCTTGCACTAGTAAATAAATATCAATATGCAAGGGAGGGACCCGATTAGTGCATGGAGGCAAACATAATGATTGTCAAGCACTATGGAGTCTATGTACAACATGTATGACTAGATAACGCACTCACTTTACGTGGAACAATCTTGGAGATACAATTACATCAATACTTGCCTATGAACATACACACAAATTTTGGCTAAGCAAACAATATCCAATCAACAAAAAACTTCATGATCATACTCACGCAACATTAGAGACACAACCACGCAATCAAAACCATCATCTGACACACTAAATGTTTTTGATTTTTTGTTCGTCGCGTTAAGTGACGGAAAAGTGATTTTGTGAGTTGCAAACATGCTAGATGTGTGTGGAGATGCTCCTTTTCTATGTTTATTACAAATAAAAATAACAACTAATTAATCCCTTGAATTCACAACTTCTTACTAACAACAAGACAAAGAGTGCATAAATTGCATCAAATCGACCATTAATTCATAGAGAACCACAAGGGGAACATTTCCATTCAATCAATGGAGCAATGCCTTGCGATAGAAGTGTTCCACAACCTCACAATGCACTTTAAATAAGAGGGAAGAGTAATCACATAGAACGTTGAGTTGATCTTCACTTAATAGTAAGTCTCCCTTTACAAAAATAAGCCTTGATCCTTGAGAAGGTTGTGGGTTCAAAACGTATACAAATCAGAAGCCCACGGGCCCATTATCCTTATAAAGATGGACTCATTTATTGAATTACAAACAACAAGAAAGAAATCATTTTAGTTTTAAAAAATTAATCGGGCAGCTTCTTGTGGGTTACACAAATCCCTGCTTTTACAATGTAGTTCCTATAGCCAACAACCACTTGCTCTACTTTCTTCCATTTGAATGCTTTGTAGGTTCATCTCATTACTATATAATTCCATTCTAGGATCATTCCTTTCCAAATACTCTGTATCTGCTTTGTATGTGCCCTTGTTCTATATTTCTTGGAACACCCAATGGGAATTTTGACTTTCCTCATATGTACTGATAATGTAGCATTATCTCAGACTTTTTCTTGTTTTTCATACTTGTTTACCTTGTTGAGGGGGACGTTTTTAATTTGGTATTGAGTTTCAGATGGTTGCTGCTCTATTTCCTCTTTAATCTGACCTGCTCAAAACTCTATATTTGCTTTGTATGTTCTCTTGTTCTGTATTTCTTGGAACTTGGAACTGTTCCATCTCTAGATTATGTCATGCTAACAGATTGCGAGAATCCCTCTAGCAATGAAGAAGCTATGTTGAAAGATGACAAGCTAAAGTGGGAGAGAGCTATGCAATAAAAAATGGAATCGCTACAGAAGAATTCCACTTGGGAACTAGTACATTTTCCTGGTGGTAAAAGGTCTTTATCGTGCAAATAGGTCTATAAGCTGAAGGTCAATGACGGAAAACTCAAGTACAACGCAAGACTTGTTGCGAAGGGGTTCAAGCGACAACAAGGTGTAGACTTTGATTGAAGAGATATTCTCCCCTATTGTTAAGATGACCACTTTGCATTGTGTTCTTACATTGGTTTCTAGGGAGGACATGGAACTTGTCTAGATGGATGTTAAGACTGCGTTCTTACATGGTGATCTATATGAGGATATATATATGCAACAACTAGAAGGGTTTGTTGAGAAGGGAAGAGAGCACTTGGTTTGTAAGCGCAAGACGAGCCTTTATGGCCTTAAACAAGCACCAAGGGAATGGTATCATACGTTCCATTCATTTATGCTCTCTCAAGGTTATAGACAAAGTGACATTGATCATTGCCTCTATACTAAGTGAGCTAAGGATGGTAGCTTGCCAATTTTGATCCTTTATGTGGATGATATGTTGGTTTCTAGAACAAACATCGATCAGTTAACCGCGTTGAAATCAAAGTTGAATGATAGCTTTGATATGAAAGATTTGGGTGAGGCTAGTCATATTTAGGGCATGTGCTTTGTGTGCGAGATAGAGATAAGAATTTTCTTTACTTATCTCAAACTGATTACATTGAAAAATTGCTCAAAGGTTTCAATATGGAGAGGGGGAAAGCATTGACTAGTTCATCACCTCCATATGTGAAACTATTCCTAAATGATTGTCCCAAATCTGATGCAAAAAAGTCTAAAATAGCAAAGGTGCCATACTCTTCTGTAGTTGGTAGCTTGATGTATGCAATGATGTGTACACGAGTAGATATTGCTTTTGCAATGGGAGTGGTCAGTAGATACATGTCAAATCTTGGAGGGAAACATTGGGAGAGAGTGAAAGGAGTCATGAGATATTTGTATGGTACAAAGGATTTGTGTGTTTGCTTTGGAAGCAAAGAAACATGTGTACTTGGGTACACATGCTAATTATGCAGGGGATATGGAAAAAAGGAGGTCTAATTCAGGCTATGTTTCATTTTGAATGGTGGTGTTGTTTCTTGGCGATCTTGTTTGCACATCCATGTCAACCACCACCAAAGTTGAGTATATTGCAACGTGAAAGGCTTACAAGGAAGCTATATGGCTTGCTTGACTAGTGGGAGTCTTGGGAATTTTTGTTGAGGTGCCTACATTACATTGTGATAGTTAGAGTGCTATCATGTTGGCAAAGAATCCAATGTTTCATATGAGGACACAACATATAGAGGTGAAGTACCACTTTATTTGGGAAATACTTGAGGACAATCATATGGAGCTTGTGAAGGTGCACATGGATGACAACCCTATAGATCTTCTCATCAAAGGTCTAGCTTTTGAGCGATTTACTGCTAGGCACTTATGGGCGTGAGTTAGATATGGTTGTCTATAATCTAGGGTGTGATCTTTATGTTCGGGGTCAATCTCTTTGTTTGCAAGTTTTGTAATAGACTTTGATTGAAAATTGGCAATTTGCCTCATATGCTTAAGTCATGTATGATGTTTGATCAGCTCCAAAATTTCTTATTTAGCATGTGTAATAATGTGAGATTTTGTGCGTTATTGGTAAATGAAATGCAATTGCATAGGTAGACCCGTCGGTGAAGTCCAGCTATAGTATCACTGGCAAAGATCCTCGTATCTGCTACCATGTTCCATTGCTGTATGTAGGTGGGGAATTAGCCACGTGGACCATGAGTTAAGCTTGATATCTCATCATAGACATTGGTAATTAGGCAAGTCATAGCTTCTCTTCCACAAGGGATAAACTTCCATATACTAGCTAGCTCTCCATGATGATCGTGATAGAGATATCACAGTGGGCATAGCCGATTAGTAGTCTTGCTACCCATTCCTACAAAGATAGTGAATTTTGGATCTCCAGTATCCAAGTGCTTGAATGAAGACATCAAAAACCATGCAAAGAAGAACTTTCTAGAGGTTTATGGTCATCCTTTGCACAATGCATATTGCTCACTTTACTTAGCAAAGATGCTCTACCATTAGTTTTTCATGGTACTCTAAGTTGACTTCTCCTCTAAAGAGGTAACACTCATGAAACATGACATAAGAGAGGAGACAATCACATTTACAAGGAAGGAACTAGGTTTGATTTGGCAGAGGGGGTAGAATTAGAGTTGACAAAGGTCAAAGAGATCTGGATCAAGAGACTTAAAGACAAGGAATATGAGGTAGTGAAAGTATTCCAAGCTACTCAAACCCCTCCTACAAGTGAGGCCAAAGTAGAGGCCTACCTCACACAATAGAGACAAGATATGCAGGCCTTGTCCCAATGTTTGCATCATGCTCAACAACAAGGTAGCCACATCAGCCACTTTCTCTCTCATCTAGAGGTAGCTAGCTCACATGCGGTAGGCTCAAGCGATGTATTCCTCTTCCCTGTCCGTGAGAAGATTGTTGATAGTTAGAGTGGCCACTATATGCTACCATGTGGCCACTTCTATTATTTGTTTTGTTTGTTGAGGTTGATGAAAATAGGCTCAATGTGCTCCATCTACAACCTTCCTTTCCCCAAGGGGTTGTACATAACTTTTGTGATGTATCGGGAGTACAAGTTGAAGAAAAGAAGAGCTATGACTCGTAGCATGCTCCATAATCTCTTTGATAACAAAGGATCAAAACACAATGAAGTTAACCACGCCTCCCCTCAATAAATTGTTTTCTATAAAGAAATCACTTCTTATAACATTTAATGGTATTCACAAGAAATACTTATTAGGTACTTGTGTACTAATACTTTGTAAGCCTTCTACAATTTGACTTGGGGGTTCACTATATGTAGAACCTCTTTATCACATGCACTTAAGGCCTATTTAAAAATACCCTTATGTGTAAATTTTTCATGAATAAAACATACCCCTTTTCTATTCAATTTATGAATACCCCCTTTATATGGACCTTATGCACGTAAAAAGTCTATAACAATGGTATTTAATAAAATCCTCTATGTTGAACCTACGTGATACATTTACATATTTACAAGTGTGTAAATATTTTGAAGTGTAATGCATTGAGCATGCAAAAAAGATAATTCATCTTTATTTTGAAGTTTAAGTTAAAGAGATGACTATATACGGGACAATGGCAATAAAACTTTTAATTTTGAAGAGGTTTCATACACATGGTTATACAAATTTATGGGCTAGTAGGGGTAGGTAATGCATCAAGATCTTCATCGTTGTTGTCATTTGAATGCAAAGGGCAAGTGAGTTGATATTGCAGAACATCTTTGATATCATCCATATCTGGTAGGAGATTCTCGTCCAATTGTTAGAGTGTACATTGGGATGTTCCAACATCAAAATCATCCTCGTCTTGCATCATACAATCATACATCCATTCAAGCATCTCCTCTTGATATCCATTCAAGCATATCCTCTTGATATCCATGAATTTCTATGTGTTGTAAGATGTTCTCATTGTAAAACATGTACACAATCGTTTTAGCCCTATGGGCCGCTAGAAGTTGATTACGAACAGTAATGTGTACATATCAACATGTTGTTTGTCCTTGACACTATTTTTAACCATGGAATTCCTAATTCCTACTCCACATGTGGCTCAAGAGCTCAAATGGAAAGGACACTAACTATCTGAGTGCCTAGATGAGTTGGAAAATCTTGATGAGACTCACTTAAAAGCAATAGCAGGCATGTATGCATTGAAGAGGAAGCAAAAATAGGTTCCATGATGATCACATAATCACCAAACAGTTTTGTTTTGGTGACTTGGTATTGGTATATACGTCAAAGGCTAAGTCTACAAAGTGCAGACAACACCATATGTGATCTCGTGGCTTTGTTCTAGTGGAGTAGTTAAAATCTCGACATTAGATGGTGAAGAAACTCCAAACTAGATTAGCGGATGTCGAATCAAAAAGTATACAATGCCTCTAACTATGGAGTAGCAAAGTCGGATTCATAAAGCAAAATGGCAACAAGAGAAGAGGAAGCTAGTGGTTGAAATAGCCCAACATTTCGAGATCCAAAACAACGGTCCAAAAATCAAGTCAAGGGTGGGGTGCGTAGAGATCTACTAAATTCTAAATGAAATTAGTACTTCAAGTGGATCCCAAAATCCATCAATTCTACATGGGATGAGCCAATTAGAATCAACTCATTCAAAAGGATAGCCACCAAATTTGATACAAAAGAACTAGACTTGTAGTAGGCACATGAGAATGTTAGACACATTTGGCTAGCAAAACGTCATGTTCAACATATATTCCAAAACAAAAATAGTCTAGGGTATCAAAAGAGAATCCACAACTGTAGAATTGTCAATGCTTTCTTGACGACCAAAAAATGGTCAAACTAGGCAATATGAAATAGATATGGGCTCCAAAAAGGAGATCGCCTTATGCTCAAAACAATATCAATTGTTCCATATATAAAAATGGAGATAAAGTGACCTCAAGATGTGCTTCAGAGCCTTAAACCTTCAACAATCACTATTTGGGATGTCTTAATGCTTTTACCACAAAAAAGTTGGCTTGAAATGGTGAGACATCAACTAGGCTACAAAAGACTCAAAACACAGCGCTTTGCAAAGAAATGATAGGATCAAAGTAGGGCTATGAACACATTCCAACATATGACAACAGTTCACCAACGGCCATTCAGGTGTCATAGCACTTTGTGGCAACAACTCTTATACATAATTAGTGTAGGAATAAACCTCATCAAGCGAAAGCCCATGGACTCATTTTTGCATGACGTTTTTCTTGCATAGCATGTTGTTTTTGATGCATTCTTTTGTGTATCCATGCATAGGGTCACTCAAGGCCTTGCATAGGCACAAACAACAATTGAGTGCCAGTCCAATCTTTTCCTCTCACAAATTAGGGTACTCTTGGATTTTCTTTGGCAACTCTATAAGAGCTATGATTTTGCTATTGTAAGCCTTGAGAGTCGCATCTAAAACCTAGTTCACTTTCTCAATGAGAACTAATCCTCTCGAGTCCTTAGATTTTGAGGCTTGTTTCTTTTGGCCTAGATCATCCTTTTGTATTGGGTTTTTCTTCTTCATATTTTTCTTGGGTTTCAAGACTCCTTCTAGCTCTTTTGGAATAAAGTCAACTTCCTCAAAACTCTTTTTGGCCTCGTCTACTTCTCAGTCGTTTCCTCTTTCATCTACTGGAGGATGGTGTATCCTCTGAAGTGTTTTCTCTTGTAGGTATTTTCATCCCCTCATCAACCATTACGTGCATGTTCTTCTTTGCTTGAGTGTGTGTGACCACTCAAAAAGAAATTCTCTTCTTCTCAGTCTCAAATGCATTGGGGAAAGATACTACCTCGATGTACTACTGTAACGGCATTTTAGCTTTCCCTTTATCATCTCTCGATCTCAACACACAATTCGTTGGACGGTGTTCCTTAGAACACCCTTCACAATACCTCTCTATAGGTGGAAGTGAAATGTTGGCCTGCTTGGATTGGGTTACTAGTGGGTCTCTATATGGACAATCTTTCCTCCAATGGTCTTCTCTGCATTCAATGCAAGGACTCATCTGCACTTTTGTATCCGCAGTAGCAGGTAGTGTTATTAAAACTTACCTTTAAGAAAACATACTTCATCTAATGGACTCCTCTGCATTCCATACAAGGACCCAATTCATACAGTTTCATTTTCTTGTAAGCATTCGAGTCTGATTTACCCTCGTTTGCAATAAGCATCAAAGTTTTGGTCTATGTGTGAAATTATACCATCAAAGGGCTAGTGGGACTCTCGTAAGATGGTTGTGTTAGTGATGGATCTTCCTTACCAAGGTAAGGTTGAAACGTCCTTGATGCCATCCCTAACATAACTCTATCTACACTCACATACATAAAATATGTAGTACATGCGTTGGAGCCTAATCTCGCATTGATGGTCTAGCTTGCTCTTGAATCTATGGCAGGCAGCACAAAAGCTCTCTCATAGTTTATTGTTGGTGCCCTATGATGCTACAAAGGACTTGCCAAAGCTTGTTCCTATGACATTCTCATGATATGGTGGCACTCTTATGTCATGTGTGTGAAATTACAATGGCATAGACTTTAGGTCATTTTTGAGGCCAGTTTTGAGCTCTCTAAGGGACTTCGACCAGAATATTCTTTCAAAAAATGGTCACACAGTAATTTTTTTGCAAACAAAATCCAAACTTGTCAGAATTTGCATTTTTAGGACCTCCTCTTCACCGGTGAAATATGACATGATTGGGTTTTGAGATCATAGCACTAAGATTCCTCATAGATTTGAGGGCATTAAAAAATCTATGAGGAATCTTTAGTGCTACGATCTCAAAACCCAATCATGCCATATTTCACTAGAAAGATCTTGAAGAGTAGGTCCTAAAAATGCAAATTCCGACAAGTTTGAATTTTGTTTGCAAAAAATTCAATGTGTGTGCCCATTTTTTGAAAGAATATTCTGGTCAAAGTCCCTTAGAGGGCTCAAAAGTGACCTCAAAATCCCCCTAATGTCACACCACTTCTTTGTAGATATGTCCCTTCACTCTAGTGTGGCAGAATGACACAATTGTCCCATCCTCGTAACAACAATGTTTGCAATCTACTTTGGGTTAAGCTCTATTACATTGGTTGTGCTTGAAGATTGCTCTCTACTCGGCCCTTGTTAACCACTAGGCTTGTCCTCTTGACTTGAGTCATTGGATATATCCATCTTGTTCTTAAATTCCATTGCATCTATACAAAACTCATTGAAATTTTTATATCTCTTTACATAAAAATGAGCATACAACGTTTGTTCCCAAAGCCTCCTAAAGATCTTTTGTCTAGGCTTCTCATCATCTGGGAATCTCACAATGTATTGCTTTAGCCTATTCACATAGTCTCTCACTGATTCGTTCTCTTTTTGCTTGAAAGAATTTATGTGCATGACTGTGCTATGCTTTGGAACCCATCTTAGAAAAGGCTGCAATAAAGTCTGTTGGGATTGAAGCCCAAGTGGCCTCTTATGCGGATATGGCCGGCCGCCCGCCTAGCTCACTTACCTCTAACTCTTTGTTTATACTAACATATTCTTTGTGAATACTAAGGAATTGGGAGATAACCCTTCTAACAGATCTCTGCGTACTGTGTACTGTGTAAGCTCACTGTGTGTGTGTGTGTGAGAGAGAGAGAGAGTCGACCCACGCTCCGCTCCGCGACTTCAATTGGTATCAGAGCTCTTTGGTTCTAACTTATTTCTGAACTCCTTAGGAATATGGCTATAGTGGCTAGAGAGGCAGAATCAGTTGTGGTGAGACGTTCTGAGCGTGTCTCCAAACCACCTGATCGTTATGTGCCATCTCTAAATTATGTCATGCTCACAGATTGCGGAGAACCATCTTGTTACAAGGAAGCATTACAAGTGGTTGACTCGAAAAAATGGCAGTTGGCCATGCAGTCAGAGATGACAGCTCTGCATAAAAACCAGACATGGAAGTTGGTTAAATTACCACAGGGCAAAAAGGCTCTACCTTGTAAATGGGTTTACAGGTATAAGATCACCGCTCATGATAGTCAGCCAAAGTACAAAGCAAGGCTTGTTGCCAAGGGCTTTAAGCAAGAACAAGGCATTGACTTTGATGAAGTCTTCTCTCCAGTGGTCAAGATGACTACATTGAGATGCTTTCTTGCATTGGTTGCTATATTGGATTTGGTGTTGCACCAAATGGATGTCAAGACAGCGTTCTTGCATGGTGATTTAGATGTGGAAATTTACATGCAGCAGCCAGAAGGGTTTGTTGAGAAAGGCATGGAACATTTGGTATGCCAGTTGTTAAAGAGTCTTTATGGCTTAAAACAATCACCGAGGGCATGGTACCATAAGTTCCACCAGTTTATGCTTTCTCAAGGCTACAAACGTAGTGAGTTCGATCACTGTCTATATACAAAGAAGGCTAAGGATGGCAGTTGGCTGATCCTTATTTTGTATGTGGATGACATGTTGATTGCTGGCAAACACTTGGAAGAAATTTCAGCTTTGAAGTCAAAGATGGCAAAATCGTTTGACATGAAAGACATGGGTGAGGCAAGTCATATACTTGGTATGCGCATTGAGAGAGACAGATCAAAGAAGTTGATTTGGTTATCTCAAACAGAGTATATTGACAAGGTTTTGCAACGTTTCAATATGGAGAAGGGAAAGGCATTGAGTGTTCCATTGCCACCATATGTGAAACTTAGCAAACAAGATTGTCCTGTGTCTGAGGAAGAAAAGGCTGAAATGGATAAGATTCCATATGCGTCTGCAGTGGGTAGTTTGATGTATGCAATGATTGCTACACGTCCGGATATTGCATTTGCAGTGGGAGTGGTTAGCAGATATATGTCAAATCCCGGCAAGAAACATTGGGAGGCAGTGAAAGGTATCATGAGATACTTAAAACATACAAAGAGTATGCGCATATGCTATGGTAGTCAGGATTTGAGTGTCAGAGGATACACTGACTCAGATTATGCAGGAGACTTGGATAAAAGGAGATCTACATCAGGCTATGTCTTTACATTGGCTGGAGGTGCCATATCATGGCGATCTCGATTACAAGATTGTGTTATGCAGTCTACTACAGAAGCTGAGTATGTTGCAGCAAATGAGGCATGCAAAGAAGCTATTTGGCTTGGTAGATTGGTTGCAGACTTGGGAATCAATGCAGATATGCCAGAGTTATATTGTGATAGTCAAAGTGCTATACAATTGGCAAAGAATCCAGTGTTCCATTCGAAGACTAAGCATATTGATGTGAAGTATCACTTCATTAGGGAAGTACTTGAAGACAAGCAGATACAACTGCTGAAGATCCACACCAAGGACAATCCTGCTGATCTACTCACAAAGGGACTTCCAGGAGAGGGCTTTGTGCATTGTCGTGAGTTATTGGGCATTGGATAGATGGCAGCCATGTAAATCTTTGTACATTTATGTTCATAGATTTACAGTTACTTAAAGTGCCACATTGGACTTTAAGTGGGAGGTTGTTGGGATTAAAGCCCAAGTGGCCTCTTATGCGGATATGGCAGGCCGCCCGCCTAACTCACTTACCTCTAACTCTTTGTTTATACTAACATATTCTTTGTGAATACTAAGGAATTGGGAGATAACCCTTCTAACAGATCTCTGCGTACTGTGTACTGTGTAAGCTCACTGTGTGTGTGTGTGTGAGAGAGAGAGAGAGTCGACCCACGCTCCGCTACGCGACTTCAAAGTCCGTCTCTAAGATTTGGAGAGTCGTTTTCATTCCAGGATTGAAGGTTTTTGAAACCAAGACATTGCTTTTTCCTCAAGAGTAAAGACAAATCCCTCTATTTGTGTGAGAGTCTGAAATATGTTCAGATCTCATAACTTGCCTAAAAGAGGCGACATGATCATGTGGATCCATAGACCCATCATACTTCTTCACCAATTTTTGTAATTGTGATGGTCTCACTCTTTGATTGTACTCATCCTCATGTCTTCTCTCATCGTCTCGATCACTTATTTGAGGATGATCTACTTTTCTCTCATGTGGCTTGGTTAACTCTTACATAGCCTTAATTCCATCGATTTCTTCAGTACTCATACTTCTCATGTCAGGCATATAGGTGTGCCCAACCATAGGTGGTTCAAACCTTGAAGGCTTGGTTTTCATGAAATCTCCCATTTTTGGTGCATGAGCTACTCCATAGAACATTCTATCTTTGGGTAAGGAAAAGTTTCTCATGTCATCGGGACTAAGCCTTACGTACTCCTTTCCTCTGGTATCATAGTATTGACATGAATGATCTAAAAATCCTCTATAGACATAGAAGGTGTTCTCTAGTGGAGGTTTTATGTGTGCACTTTCAAGGGTTGTATAGAAGTTTTGCTCTATGTCTTTGTACAACACCTTTTGTGGATCAAACATTTTAAGTCTACAAATTAGAACAATTCCTTCAAACTCAATTCTATTCCCAAATGTTTCTTTTCCACGTGATTTAGAACTCAAATGAGATGGAAACGTACGTGGTTGTTCTCGTGTCCAAGCTAGTTCATCCCTTGTGGCATGTATGATTGGAATGACGCTTCCCAGCTTGTCCGCAATCTTTGGATCCAATACGATGACATACAATACTCTATCCTTGTTCACGTAGTGGTCTAATTGGTTTCTCACCCATAGGCTTGGGTATGTTGGAGTTGGATGGTCTTTGGCCTTGATTAGGTACCTATTCATTTTAACTCCAAAGGCATTAATGTCTACGAACGTTAGTTTGACATTGTATTCCATGCCCAATACATGTGCATGTGCATGTGATTTAGAGTTGTCATACATATCTTGGAATGGATTACATCCCATGTTCAGTTATTTTGCAAAGTCTTTAATAGATATCATGCTAGTTGTCAGTGATTTGTCTTTACCTACAGTGTATGGTTGCTGCAATTTTTGATGTTTTTGTGAGTTTTGGATGCATATGCAATGCAATGCTTGGGAGGTCCACATTCTGCACTTATGTTGCACCAAAAATGTATTTTTGATTCTCTAATGATGTTGTTTATATATGTCCCATATGAAAAATATAATAAAAAGTAACATTTTTGGTTTTTGGACCAATTGGACTTTAAAGTGCAAATCCCTTCTGGAAAACCTTGATCACAAATTGTTTGTGTTTGTATGTGTTCTTGACTTTGTGTTTGAATGTCTTCTTAACTTCATAGAGTGACTTGTGCCCTCGCAAGCATAAAAATGCTTTTTAAATTGGAGTTTCAGAGCGAAAGTTATGGCAGTTTCAATAAAAGTGAAGTTTTTTGCTATTTTTGTAAAATATATCACCATGTAAACTGTAGCTTGATGTGATTAGGGACCTAATTTCAAGCTAGGTTCATATAACAATGACATCATGTTTAGGACCAAAATCCTTGACAACATTATAGATTACTCTCTGGATAGAAAATTGATAGCTAAAAATCAACACTCCAAATAGGCCAAGATTGATATAAAAGCTTGTTCTTGACCTACTGATCATAGCCCTATTCTTAGTTTTTCAAATGGAAATTTCCTCTTCCTTCTAGAGCTCAAAATCGACACTAGCTTGTCAATTTCTAGACCACATAAATGAAATTTTCTTGTTTCAGGTGTAGTAGGCTAATTTTTAGGCCCAACAACCCTCTGGTTAGGAAATCAACATCAAAAAATTGTTATCTCCAAATGAGCCGATCTAGGTATTAGAGGATGCCCTTGACCTAGTAATCATAACCCTATGCTTAGAATTACAATCTAAAATTTCCTCCTCCTATCAAGTCAGTAAATTGACATGTGTTTATTGATTTTCAAACCCGAGAGCAGATAGATTTAGCTTGCACGCCTTGGCAATGCTATGAAGCATAGTGATGCTTGAATTTTGAGTTTGCTTGCTCAAATACACCATCTGCTACTTTGTTCCTTAGAAGAAATTGGTTTTAACAAACGTGTCGTATCAAGAAAGCACCCCTCCAAAGGACAGGCTTTCACCCAATGGACCTAATCCACCTAAGCCTTATCTACTCCTACACTACTCTAATGATACTCTATTCCAAAGGTTTTGCAATTGATTGGAGCAATTTTCTTATGGTAGATTAAACAAATCAAGTGCTCAAATAGCTTAGGTTATCATTCCTTGGCAGCAGAGTGCAATGGAGAACCAAAAATCTATATCTTTGTAGGAATGGGTAGCAAGACTACACCTCGACTATGCCCATAGTGATATCACTATCACGATCACAATGAAGAGCTCTAACCTGACTAGTACATGGAAATTATTCCTTGTGATAGAATTCTCAAGCTACACTTAATCTACCAATATCTACTACTCATCTCTCAACCAACACTCAACACATACTCATTACCCTCAGGTTACTCATGCATACAATGAAGCAATGCCCAAGGCACACACATACACTCTTTCTCTCAAACCATAGCATGAATCTCTACAAGAAAGCAATGGATTTACATCCCAAAGCTCAACCTTCTAATGACTACTCTATTCCACTCATTCATTAACATAGATACTTCTACTTTAGTAAAGAGGAAAGAACACACATTCCATTCTCATCACACAAGTTACCAAACCATGAATGGTCAAGCATAAATAAACCATGACACCATTAATCAAACCGACAATGCACAACCAATGCCTAATATTTCACTAAATTAGCACGAAATGCATAAGAGGGCACATAAGTATTAGCTACTTCTATACTCAAACCCACACACACAATGCTTAGCTCAAACGCACACATTCAATTAATCAAGTATTCTTTCAAACCAATCAAGAAAATCTAACATAAATAAGCTCAAATGGAGAGATTAATCATTAAAGAAAGAGTAATCTTCATTGCATAAACAAGCATTGAACATAGATACAATGGATATGGAGGGAATGAAAGAATGGGAGTACTAGAGTGCTCTTTGCAAGCTTCTCAATAGCTCACTCAACCAAATGATAAGTGGAACCCCTATCTTCTCCGAAAAGTGACTTACATAGAGTTTTTACAAAGTTGTTCACACCTGATCAAATGGCCAAATAAAGCTAAACCCTAAAAGCACTTGCATTACATCTTGGAACTCACTTGAGCTCACTTTACTAACCCATTGTAATCGCAATGCATTCCACTGCCCATTTACACATTCCCGCAAAACAACAGTAGCAGGAAATGATGCAACTACAAGCAAATTCTTTATTCCTAGCTCAAGCATACATTTAAAGATATCGATTTTATCTTCAAAACAACGAATGGACCCACATGTCCATCTGACTTTGTATGAGTCACTTTTAGCTTAAGATAGCTAAATTCTATTAATTCTCCATGTTTTAAGCATACAATTCCACTTGATGAAGTTAAGTGCTTAAATTGATGTTGGCACCATAGGCTTTGCATCAAACCCAAGATCACTCCATTTCAATTTTGTTCAAGACTCCTAATTTTGATTATTTAGGGCATAAATTCACTTGAGTTGGGAGAAATCAAAAGTTATACTCAAATTGAGAGATGCTCTATTTTTCATAGGTAAAACTCTATATTTAGGACCTATGATTAAGAGGGATTCAATAATTCTTTTTTTTTTTAGTTACTAGGTCCAAAATGGACCCAAAATCACACTATTTTGGAGTTAATAATTAGTAAATGTTAGAATTTTGACTTATCCTATTTATTTAAGGTCTATTGATCAGGTTATGATAATTACCTCTTGTAATTTTTTGGTTGTAGATTAACTTCTGTAATATTTTTTGGGTAAATTATTGAAGGAAACAATAGAAAATGAATTTCTCTATGCTTAAGAAAATTACCATAGGTTCTTTATAGCTCTATAGACCTGCAAAAAATAGAGTAGGATGTTTAGAGTTTATTTGGTATTTATTTATTCCAAAAAGGTCACTTTTTACCTCTATTTTGAAAGGGATAATTAGTGAATGTTTAAATCATGGACTCTTCTATTTAGCATATTGTTTTGGACATGGTTTAATAGATATTTACCCTATTAACTATTAAGCATCAAATAATTAGTATGATTTATTTAATATCAATTTTGGTCTAAATTAAATGAGAAAAATGAAAGATGATTTTTTTATAGACCTCAGAAAAATTTCAGAGGCTCTTTAGGGTTAGGTTAACATTAGGTAAATAGGGTTTCATGATTGAAAATTATCTTTTATACAAACCTTAATTTTAGTGTAAATTTGACCCTAATTTTGAATGATTTAGACTTACTAATTTGATAATTATGATATTTTGAAAATTAATGAAATACACCTAAATTCATTCATGAAAAATACTAGAACCATTTTTGAATCATTAGTGTTTAAGAAATTAAATTTTTGGGCAAAAAATTAGCGTATTTTAATTTTTATAATTAGAAAAATTAAGAGAAAGTAAATTAAATACTTCTCTCAAATTTCTTAAGATTAGATTAATTTCTAGGATTTTTTCAATCATTGTTTGACTAAAAATACATTTTTTTGGAATTATTGGTGATTCTAGTAATTAATCAATTAAACAATTTTAGTGTAATACAAAAATTAAGTGGAAAATGTGATCAATGCTGAAAATTGTTAGGTTTAAGCATAAAAATCAAAATAAAACTTTAGAAAAATTAGGTTGATGTATAGAAAGAAGAATGAGTTAAATTCTAAGTATCTATAAAGGTATCTTAATTGAAATACATACCTTCAATGGTGTAGCCTGACAGGCATCTTTAAGGAATTTTTAGTTAAAGCAAGTACATTCAATTGTTTCTTCTTCTTTAAGTAGTAGTTATAATGGCACCGAAGTGCACAAGCACATCTCGCAACTCCGGCGAAGCAAGAATCAGTTGGGAACATGAACGGTTATCAGCCGAGGACAAGAGAAAAGCACAATGGTGGAGCAACTAGGGGAGGAAAACTAAGAGTGAGTGATTGTCAGAGTGGCAATATAGCTTGATCACTAAACAAATACTCAAGTATTAAGTAACATTTCATGACACAAGACTAAGGAATGTAACTTAGATATCCCTGAAAAGAAAAACAGACTGAAAAAATCTTGACTCGATTAATTGGAAATTACGGATTATGTTTTCAAATCCTCATTCAAAAGAACGTTCTCAATATGGTTGCCAGTTAAGTTTGTATGCCAAAAGCCAGTGAGAGTTTTTTCGATATGAATGCGCATTTATACTCTATGGATGCGTCCAGACAGACAATAGTGATAGCGGATAGCCTCTATGGAAATATCGGGTGGTTAGCAGGTGGTTAGTCGAATGTTGGTGGGTAGTAGTTGATACTGGATGGTTAGCCCAATGTCAGGTGGTTAGCCCAATTACCCGTGCCATAGAAGGGCCGGTTAAATTGTGGACGGTAGATTGTGGATGGTGGACTGTGGACAAATGAATTGTGTGTTTTCCTAGGTACAAAGACAACCTTTCTTTAGATAACCTCCTAGAATGTAGGCAAGAGCAGCTAATATTGTGAACATATCCATGGAAAATGTAAGGTGTTTTGAATGCAACGAGATATGCCATTATCGTAAGCATTGTCATAGACTCACAAGGCAAGTTGCTGCAATAGAAATGTTGGAATTAGGGTTGCAGAGACACGCACACAGCTTGGAGAAGACGAAGGAAGCTCAAGGCACACAATAGAGAGTGTATTACTTAGTGTGCAATGGAAAGATGGATAGCCCTAGACTCGTGGGCGTATATACAATGCTTGGGGGAAAAACCTCCTAAAGGGGGAAAAAATGCCCCGGCAGTCCTAGTGTGTTCATACATGTGGTAGTGATGTGTTCACACACATCACTACCACATGTATATGGTAACAAATCCCCCCTGGAGTGATGCGGTGAACGAGAGCTGGCACGTGAGTAAAGGGAATTTCCATGCCCTGAGGACATGATCAATCCACAAAGGGGAGTAAGCCCAAAGCTTTGCGGAAAGCTTCAAGCTTCTCACGAGACAATGCCTTTGTGAAAATATCTGCAAGGTTGTCCTATGTTGGCACATAAGCCAAGTTGATCTCTCTTGTTGTGAGCTTCTCCCTGACATAGTGGTAATGCACCTCAATGTGCTTTCTGCGAGCATGAAAAACTGGGTTCCAATGCACTCTGACTATCAGTGTAGATAGTGTTGGCAGTGTCCTATCCAACACCCATAAGGCGTCTGAGCCATACACACTCAACCGTAGCTGTGAAGATTGCCCTGTACTCAGCCTCACAACTCGAAGTGGCCACAATAGTTGCTTCTTGCTCAACCATGATATACATGAACTGCCAAGCATGAAACAAAAACCACTTGTGGACACTCGCGTGTCAAAACAACCAGCCCAATCTGAGTCTGAAAAAGCATGTAAGTCTGGCGGCAATGATCCCCCTTTGGGATAAAACAAGCAAAGATGTAAAGTGCCACTAAGGTAGCGAAAAATCCTCTTGAAAGCCCGCCAATGCGTAGACCCTGGGCTATTCATAAATCTGCTGACCTGTGAGACTGCAAACTCAATATCTGGCCTCGTGTTGCATACATAAATGAGGCAGCCAACAGCAGTTTGGTAAAGAGTGACATCAACAAGATCACCAGCATCATGTAGACTCAACTTCAAACCTGTTTCCATGGGAGTGGCAATAGGTTTGCAATCCTCAAGTCCAAACTTAAATAGCAATGTCTCTATGTAACTTTTCTGACAGAAGGCAATACCACCATCACCCTGCTTAAACTGTATACCCAAGTAATGATGCAGCAGTCCTAAATCTTTCATCTTGAAAGTAGCATTCAAATCAGCCTTAAATTCAGCAATATGTCTCTCATTTGGTCCAGTGATTGGAAAATCATCTACATAAAGAACGACAATGAGAAGTACATCATCCTCACGCTTTACATACAATGTGCTTTCTGTTGGACTGTTACGAAAGCCTCGTTTGACCAAAGGAGTGTCAGCTTTCTCATACCAAGCACGAGGAGATGCTTCAACCCATACAAAGCCTTCTTACATCTGCACACTTTGTCCTCTTGTCCTTTTATGACAAAACCGCGAGGTTGTGTTACATAAACTTCCTCAAATATGTCACCATTCAAGAAAGCTGTAACAATGTATGATTGATGTACATCCCAACCAAAATGAGCTACCAATGCACATAGAAAGCGCACAGTAGTCATACGACAAGTGGGGAGCAAAAGTCTCTTCATAATCTATGCCTTTTTGCTGTGCATAACCCTTTGCAACAAGACGAGCCTTATGGGGATCGATCTCACCATCCGGCTTGCGTTTCAACTTGTAAACCCACTTCGTACCAATGGCCTTTTTTCCACGAGGCAAATCACATAAAGTCCATGTATCATTTTCTATAAGTGCATCATATTCTGATTGCATGGCAGCCATCCAGTTTTCCAAATTCTGTGCTTCATCAAAAGACAGAGGCTCCTCAACATCATGTAAACTAGACACAGCCAAAGCATAACAATCTGATGCATAAGATGCATGGCGAGAGCCTGAACCAGTACGAATAGACAAAGGTGCATCCAATTTATTGTCACGCAAAGTGTGTACCAGCCATTTTGGCATACCTCTAGCCTGCTCATTTTCAGCCCTTTCCTCATCAAGTACATCATGTACATCTGCATGAGTAATAGGTTAATCTGTAACATTTTCAGAAACCCCCATAGGCTGTACATTTGCCTCATTGGAAATTACATTCGTATTTCCACCAGTGAAAAGAGGCAACAAAGTGTCAAAAATGTCATGTGACCTTACATTACTGTCTCTAGTACATGACAACAAGGGCTGAACACAATCTTCCACAAACACTACATCCCGTGAAACTAGAATACGTTTTGTTTGCGGATGATACACCCTATAACCTTTTCTTTCAGCACTATAACCAAAAAAAATACATTTGATAGCCTTATCATCCAATTTTTTGCGTTGTGTTTGTGGCACCAAAGCATATGCCAAACAGCCAAAAACACGCATGTGCTCAATAGAAGGCTTTCTATCATACCATGCTTCATATGGAGTAATAGACTGCAAATCTTTTGTAGGACACCTGTTAAGTACATAAGTGGCACACATGATGGCCTCAAGCCAAAAAGAATGTGGCAAAGCTTGACTTTTGATCGTACATCGTGCCATTTTCGTAAGTGACCTATTTTTCCTCTCAACAATACCATTTTTTTGAGGTGTATAAGGCACTATACATTGGTGTTTTATCCCACGACTAGCCACAAATGCATTAAATTCATGAGACATATACTCCCCCCCTCGATCGGAACGGAGGGTGCCCATAGTACATTTTGAGACATTTTCATCCATAGCCAGAAATTGTTTGAAGCACATAAAAACTTTGGACTTCTCTTTAAGCGGAAATACCCATGCATGCCTGGATTAATCATCAATGAAAGTCACGAAGTACAGGTAATTGCCCAAGGACGGAGTTTGCATGGGCCCACAAACATCACTACGCACAAGCTGCAACCTGCATGTGGCCCGAATTGAACCATCGTTTGGAAACTTAGAACACTGCATCTTACCCAAAATACAGCCTTCACAAACATGTTTTATAGGTGCTTCAAGAGGTGGCAAAGAAGAAACCATATCAAATTTCTGCAAACACAGCAAACTGGCAAAATTCAGATGACCAAAACATGCATGCCAAAGTTTTGCATCTGAAATAGCCCTTGAATCTGCAACAACATTTGCAATATTTTGTCCACACTTGTCATACAAAGTGAGCTTATACATCCCACGTCACAAAAGGCCATATGCAACAATTTCATCACCAAAACTCAGATCATGAACTGTACATCTGTCATCCACAAATTTGACTACAAGTCCAAGTCTAGCAAGTGCGGATACAGACAAGATATTCTTCTTGATCACCTGTACATAAAGTGCATCAACAAGTGTGAAAGAACTGCCATTAGCAGCAGTAAGCACAATCTTTCCAACTCCCTGAACTGGATAAGAGGCATTGTTGGCGCAAGTGACTGAATTCCCATGAGGGACAGACTCGAGAGAGGTAAACAATTCACGATGTGAGGTAATGTTCTTTGTAGCACCACTATCAAAATACCACACATGTGAATCTGCAGCAACTGACAAACATGCATCATGGACAGCACGATTGTAAGTGCACTCTACGCTAAAATCCCATTCTACATCAACATCAACATTACAGTCTCCTTTCACAGAAGACTCAACAATGGCTGCATTTGTAGTGGAACCAGCATTTGCAGTGGAACCACCCTCTTTCTTCTTAGCCTCTTTGGCCTTCAACTTAGGACACGACTTGATCAAGTGATCATTAGCTTTAGAATAATGGCAACGCATCTTCTTTTTGCGCTTATCACCAGAATTTCCAGACGAATTGCTGCCAGCAGAAGCATTAGGAACAGAACTTTTGCCACTCGCAGCAGAACCATAAGAAGTGGTTGCATTGTTGTTGCCACCCTTTCTTTGAGAAGCAATAAAAGCCTGTTCAACTGCACGCTGTCTAGTCTTGTTTTTTGTGGAAAGTGACTCTTGCAACAGCAATGTGCATAATGCATCAAACTTGACAACTTCTGGATTTCCTTGGGTCATAAGTCTCCAAGTACTAGCAAAAGTCTGGTAAGAATCTGGTAAGGCATCAAGAACAGTCTGCACAAGGGAACTGTCTGAAATGACTTCACCTGCAGAAATAAGTTGCTCATTGATATCCTTGACACTATTAGGGAAAGTGTCCATATCATCTTCCTGATGCATAGTCTTTGACTCCAGCTCTTTACGCAGCAAAGCAATTTTAGCCTCATTACGACTTGCATAAAGACCAGCCAAAATATCCCAAGCCTGTTTTGCATTTATTGCTGAATGGATGTGAGGAACAATGGTGCGTTTCACAGACAACGCAATCAATGCATGAGCCTGCGCATCCTTTACATCCCAACAAGCTTGTTCTGTTGTAGGCAAAACAACTCTAACAGTAGCAATCCTTGCAGCAAAACCTGCAACATCCTCAACATCACCTACATCCTCAGAACCAGGACGTGCATCAATGCCCTGCACAATGTTCCAGACTCCCTTTGACACAAGAACATGTTGCATCATATAAGCCCTCATAGGGTAGTTGTCCCCATCCAACCTGTCCTCGGCAGCAAACATCTTGAACACATCTGTGTTGTTGTTGTCAGCCATGGTAAATGCTGCACTTGATGTGAAAACTGCCCGAAAATAGGAGAAACAGAGCGGGAACAACAGGTGTTATATAGCACAAACTATAGAAGACTATAAGGCACCTGTTATGTAGAAAATGGCACTGACAGAAATTTTGCACAAAATGACGAAATAGCCTGTGCAGTACTGCGTGTAGTGGAAACGGAGGCCGAAATGAGCACAAATCAAAAATATGAGCAGACCGAGCTCGTTGAGCTCGCCCGAAGTATTCGTCGACCTGCGAACGCTCGCAAAATCTCACTTGAAATCGGAGAAAGTGAGCAGGCTTGTACTGGAGCAGCTGGCGACTAAGCCCGGGAGGATGCAACCTGCTCTGATACCAATTGTTGGAATTAGGGTTGCAGAGAAACGCACACAGCTTGGAGAAGACGAAGGAAGCTCAAGGCACACAATAGAGAGTGTATTACTTAGTGTTCAATGGAAAGATGGATAGCCCTAGAGTGATGGGCGTATATACAATGCTCGGGGAAAAAACCTCCTAAAGAGGGAAAAATGCCCCGGAGGTCCTAGTGTGTTCACACACACTACCACATGTGGTAGTGATGTGTTCACACACATCACTACCACATGTATATGGTAACAAGAAATGCTACTAATACCTAGAGAGCTATGCAAAATCCCCATGATGGACAAAATGGGGGATGTGGCCGAAACCAAGACAGAGGCCATGGAAGAGTAACATGAGCTGATGGAAGGGGTAGAGCCCGAGTTGCACATGCCCGAGCCGTTAAAGAGCCAACGCTAGAAAATGAAGCTTATGAACGGGCCACTTTGCATGTGGCCTTGGATAATCCAAGGGCTTGACATCATTACGTGGTGATTCAAACTCCTGAAAATCATCAAGGTACTGAATTTCAACTCCATTGACTATGGTAGCACTCACTCAATTTTTATCCCCTAGTTATATGAGGAAATTGGGATTAAGTTAGATCAAAAGCAAACCCTTAGTGGTCAAGATAGCAAATGGTAATAAGGAAGTTCTATCTCATTATGCAATAGGAAATCTAAACTTTGACTTGGAGGAAAATCCTACTATTGCATTTTTTTGAACCTTACCCATATGCATGTATGATGGGATATTGAGAATAGATTGGCTTATAGAAAACTCAACCAATATTCATTGTGCCACCAGTATATTAACTTACATAAACAAGTAAAATCATGATATTTTGATTCAAGGGGGAAATAGTGCTCCTAAGGCAAAGCTAGTAAACGCCAGTAAATTAATAAAGGGGACAAAAGCTTGGACCATAAATTTTCGTCATCAAGATAAACAAGGTAGATGAACCTAAAGATAACGTAGATACTTCATGGTTACATGAGTTCTTAGATGTATTTTTTGAAGAGCTTACAAATTTTCCTCCTTCTAGAAAGATCGATCATGAAATAGAAACTTTTTTCAGTAAGTGAAACAGTCTCAAAAAGACCATATAAGATGTCTCTTCCTAAGGTTATAGAGCTAAAGGAGCAGTTAAGGTAATTAATTGAGCAAGGGTTCATTCACCCAAGTAATTCTCCATGGGGAGCACCGGTATTATTACAAAAGAGAAAGGATGGAAGTCTTTGCATTGATGATCGAGGGTAAAATCTTGTGACTATGAAGAGTAAATATCCTATCCCTCGAATTGATGAATTATTGGATCGTCTGCATGGAGCAAAGATATTTTCAAAATTGATTTAAGGTCAAGATGTTATTACGTCAGGATTTGACAACTAGATATTCCAAAGATTGCATTCAATATGCGTTATGGGCATTTTGATTTTATAGTAATGTCTTTCGAACTGACAAATGCATCTATTAATTTCAATTGGTTAATGCAGGACATCTTCAGGCCATTTCTTGATGATTTTATTTTAGTCTTTCTTGATGATAGTTTGGTTTACTTCAAGACTAAAGATAAACATAAAGAACATGTAAGGAAAGTACTTTAGATATTGCATGAGCACCAACTTTATGCGAAGAGAAGTAAATGCACCTTCTGCACGAAGCAGATTGAGTATTTGGACTTTATTGTTTCAAAAAACTCACACACACACACACACACAAGATTCCTTTGGAGGTGGACCGATGAGAATTAGGCTAGAGTAAGTCTAGTTTAATCAATTTAAAAACACTTAATGAAAGAACCAATAGGAATTAAGCTCTCTAGAAGACTATTGGACAGTCTCCCAAGGGTCCAATGAGCATTCAATAGCCCAATTGCTTGCCTGATTCCTATTGGCTAGGAGAAAAAGGGGTCCAATGAGAGTTTAATTTGCATTAGTTAACTAGCTAAAGCTCTCACAAAAGGAAAAGGGGGACACATTTCAAAAGGCTATCACTTATGCTGCTTAATTTCCATTGGCTAGGCCTAGGGAGGTCCAATAGGGCTGTAGCATGAGCAATTAGCAAGGGGGTCGACCAAGAGAGAGAGGGGCCTGATTTTCTCAAGGCATTATTCACTAACACACTCACACAATCAATGTGTGAAGCAAGAAGACTCTCTCTCTCCTTCTCAAGCTTTAATGGAAAGCTTACTACCTACTCCAAGCTTGTGAGAAGGGAAGCCTACACCAACAACTCTTGGCTTTGTGATGCAAATCCAACCAAGAACCAAGCTTCAATGCATGCTCATCTCCTCTACCATGGTAATTGCTAAGCTAAGCTATGCTATTATAAGTGATTATGTAAGGAGATGTATATCTTTCTTATAAGAATACTCCTTCTTCCTCTCAATCTACTTGTGTTTTATAAGTGTTTTTCTTAGTGCTTGAAGCTTCCATCTTCATTGCACTAGCTAGTATTGAAGGAACACAAATAATTGTATTGTAAAATGTCTCTCTTCATGGGAGAAACCGTAATACAAAGCCTTTGGAGGGGGGACCGGCTACATGTAAATCCGGTCCTCAACTGTTGTCAATAGCTTAATTTCTCTCTCTTTTGAAGTATTGCTCATGCTATCTAACTGGGTGTTATACTTTTTGTTGCTCTCTACCCAAGCACTCTTGTTATTCTCATTTGGAATCTATTCTGATGAAATGCTCACTATGTTCATGTTGTTTTCTGCTATACACAAGTTACTAGACCATTAAATGTCACATTGGTATCAAAGCACAAGGTTTCTCTTTTCTTGCTCAAGAAGGGAGGTCGTGAAGCTAGCTATAAATGGTTGGAATTATAAATTGCATGTGAGTAAGAAGAATAGGGATTTTTCAGCCTTGTAGTTCGCCACCTTTGTGCAGTGAACGGGGCATCACCATCGAGAGCTATGGTCTTAATAGTAGAGTCCTATGGGGCTTGCCTATGGCTCATGAGCTATTAGAAGCTTGACAGGAGACGGTTCTCTTTTGGTGTTGAACGACCCTCTCTTCTATTCCTTGCAATTGATGGTATTCGAGTACAGTAGCTTGAGCGTTTTTTCTAAAGGGGTAAAGAGGAGTAGCGACTAGGGCTTGAAGTGCCAAAGTATGCCTAAAACGTTTACACCTAAAATTTGTTAGAATGGCTGACAATAGTAAAGAGAGTGAAATTAATGTTGATAACTTTGATTTTGCTAATGAGCAGGCTACTAATGATGCCCTAATGCTTGTTAACTATCTTGTTTCTAGGCTTCAGCAAGCCATGGGCTACCTTAGTAGATTTACACACTTATAAAGACACTCTTGTTTTGGTAAAGGGAGAGGTGGTGCAGAAGAAGAAAGTTGAGACTCTTTCCATATCTGATGCTTCACTATTATATTTTGATGGCTCTTATCAAAGAAGTCATGATGCTTCTTCGTGAGGCATTGTCATTTATGATGCACAAGGAAAACTTGTAAGGAAGCAAGGACTGAAACTTGATGCAAAAAGTAACAATGAAGCAGAATACATGGCTCTTGAAGGTGGTGTGCACATGTGTTTACAGTTGGGAATTAGATGCTTACAAATTAAAGGATATGCCTTGTTGGTCGTGAAGCAAGTATTGGCAGTATGGAAGGATAAGAATCCTAAACTAGAGAATTTATGCTTCAAGGTAAAATTGTTGCTCAAAAAGTTTGAAGCATGGAGTTTGCAGCATATTGAGAGGTCTCAGAATGAAGAAGCTCATGATGCTACCCAAGAAATGATCACTTGTGTGTTTGTGTTGAAGGCAAATGCCCCTTTATATCATGGGAGGGAAGTGTTATCAAAGGAGATGGATTTTTTGTCGACAGGTTTTCTACCTGAAGGTTTACCATCCTCTAAAAAGTATGATTTCATAAGAAAAGGTAGAAAGTACAAAATTCTTGAGGATGTGCTTTACATGAAAGAAAGTGATTTGGTTTTGCGTTGTATGCCCTGGAAGGAGGAAATTTACAAGATTTTGGAAGAAAATAATGAGGGATCTTGTGGAGGCCATTTTGCCATGAAGATCAGGTTGCATAAAATTTTGCAAGAAGGATATGTGTGACCAAGCATTCAGTGGGATGTTAACCATTGGTGCAAGTCTTGTTTGCCTCGCCAGAAGATGGAAAAGAGAATTTTAAAGCTCGAATTACAAAAAACAATTCTAGATTTTGATGTGTTTGAAAAATGGGGTCTTGATGCTATTGGACCCTTACCCATGACTAGCAAAAACAATGCTTACATTTTGACAGCATTGGATTATTTGTCATGATGTGCAGAAGCCAACGCTATTAAACAGATTACCGGGAAGGAAATGGGGAATTTTTTATGAGCATATATGCTGCAAATTGGTGTGCCACTAGAGCAACTTTCTGAGAGAGCACCAGGATTTAGAGGGGATTTGTTTGATTTCTTATGCAAGAAGCTCAATATACAACACAGGTACATTTCTCCTTATTATTCCCAATGCAATGGTCTCAATGAGAGGTTCATTGGGAGTTGGTGAAGATCTTGACAAACATGACCGAGTCACATGGGAAGCTTGGGATTCAAAGTTGCTTTGTGCATTATGGATCTACAAAACTTCTATCAAAACGAGCACATGATTTTCTCCTTACCACTTGGTTTATGGCAAGGAAGTTTTATTGCCAATTGAAGTGGATATTCCTGCGCTCAAATTGTTGTCATTGGGAGATGAAGAGCAAAAAAATGCATGGCAGAAAAGGTTATTGGATTTACAACGTTTGCAATTGGGCAAAGTTTTAGCTTTGAGCTACTATGAAGAAGTGACAAAGAAGGCTCAGCTAAAGGCTAATAAATGCGTACATGATAATGGAATTGAAAAGGGTGATCTGGTGTTGTGATACAATAGTAAATTGGACAATACCTTTCAAAACAAGTTTCAAATCAAGTGGGAAGGTCCTTTTACTGTTGTGAACAAGTTTAATAATGGCACATATCAATTGGCAGATTTGAGTGGTGCACATCATAAATATTGTGTTAATGGTTATAGATTGAAGAAATAACTAGCATCTTTGATAACATTGTGACAAATGAGATCCTATCAATGGAGAAAAACAATGCGAAGACATCAAAAAATGTGAATGAGGCTTTTGGGAATGAGATGCAGCAGTTGTTCACCCAAGAAACCTCTGCTTGTCAAGAATGATCAAGCAGGCTAGGAGGGTTCGCAAGCTATGTCAGGCATTTTTTGGATGAGCATAAAGTCACTAAGTCATGCCAAAAATCTTGCCCACTAGCCTCATGTATATATGTGTACATAGCCTTGCAATCTTGGAAGTGACCATGTAAACAATCATGTACAAAGGTGTGATTTTTCCAAGCTTGAATTCTGATATTTTGGGTTTTTCAAGTTTCCAAAACATAGTTTTCAATAATTATTCTTAGTCATGCTTTATAGCTCGTGAATCGGACTTGTACATCATGAGTTATGAGCATCCAAAGTGGGCGGTCTCAACTTAGAAAGTGATTGTGCACATGCATGCAACAAGGGCAACTGAGCCAACTTGATAATTTAAATTAGAACTACTGAGGTTTGATAATTCCAGAAGTATTCGAGGACTTGGGCTCCAAGCCGTGGGTTACGGTGTGTCATTTCGTGATCGGAGCAGCAAGTTATGCACGGGGGAAGTTTGTCCGAGAAGCTCTCTTTCTTGGGAGGAAATCTAGAAATTTATTGAGCCCAAGGGGATTTGGGAAGATTGAGGAGGAAGTGCCATGTGGTGGGGGGATTATCCCAGATGGGAGGGGAAAAGTGGAAAGTGGGGGGTATATAGCCTAAAGGGGGAGCCCATTATGGGTGTATCACCTTGTGAGGAGCTCTCAAGGCTTGCTATGGAGGGGCTCGTGGGCTTCATGGGGGAGAAAGGGTGCATTTTTTAGTTCATACCCAGCTAGACAGGCACTTGGCATCTCATTTTGGTCCCTAGCCACTTGCCTCCACCCCATTCCCTTGGTCAAAGGGTCACCGACACCTCATTTTTTGCCCACAAAAGGCCAAAAATGAGCCAATTAGAAGATGCCTACAAAGGAAGCCTTGTCGAATGAGAAGAGAGAGAAGAATTTTGGGGAATAAAAGATAAGGGAGCCCCCATTTTAATAGCTGCAACACCTGCACAACTTTCAGAGAGCTTATTTTTTAGCAAGAAAGAGAACACCCCCGGTTTCGAGCAGTTTTCTGCCTATGGATACTCAACGGATATCCCCACGAGACGAGCTTTGTCATAATGTCCTTGATTTATTCTAATTTTTTGTATGTCTCATGTTTGAAGAGTTTTTCATAAATCTCTACAGTTGTTTATCACTGGTGTTTTCGGCCGTGCAATAGTTCTTCCTTCTGACGGTGTGACTCGTGCAAGGCTATAGAGGCACTCATTTTCCTTCTTGTTTGCACGCTAACAACGTTAATTTTAAGGTCTTTTTCAAAAGTGACACTGGGTATAAAGTGACTTTCTAGGTTTTACTCTTCATTTTTCACATTCACAAGTTACTCTAGTTTTTGACTTTCTTCCCATCTTCTTCGCAAACAAACCCATGGCAAACATCTTTTGATGCACACATCACACAACTAGAAAAGGTAGGACTTCTGGATCAAGCACATGAACTAGTCAGTGTGTTTGAGGGGACGGTTGACATGCATGCCACCACCAACCTTAATGTAGAGGCATTCCAAAGCTTTCTTAATGACATGGTGTAACACATGGAAGAATATTCCATAGTCTTGGAGGGGTCCAACATGGCATGGTTGCCAGTGGATTTCTTCAAACACCTCTATGCCATCGACAAAAACTTTTGCTTTTGCTTGTTGAGGTTTATAAAAAGGCTCAGTGAAAGAAATTGCAAGACAGAGGATGAGGATGACCTCATAGACTTGGGCATGGGGTGCGGGACATGGTTGTGGTCTTGCTTGTGCAAGAGGGCATGGAGAAGGGAAAATAAAAGGAAATGGCCAGCCCTAAACCGCTCGTGACCATTATGGAGGAATCAACTAAAGTCATGGAAGAGGTTGATGACCATGCTCAAGCATCTATGGCCCTCGTCCTTCGGCAAGAGCCCAACTCCACTAAGGAGGAAGATTGGATGATAGAGGGAGATGAGGTGTTGGAGGAAGTCTCTAGCCTCCAAATATCACTTTCTATGCAGTGGTGGTGGATGGCCGTCACGTTTTTTTCCTTAATGACATTTCCAAAACACTGGGACTCAGAGAAGATGAGTCACTCTCAGTGCTTGCTATCTATGTGGGCATGAAGAATCCCAATGGAAAGCAAGACAAGGTCAACTTTCAAATTGACTTTGAAGACCAAGTCTCCTAGCAAGCCTCTCTTTCCTCTCTAGTAAAAACGACCAGAACTTGGTGCAACTAGTGGCAAGTACACATTTAGAAATCAAATCATGTGTCTCATTTTTATGAAAGTGTACCAGAAAGTGATTTCTATCCTCACAAACTGTTGGTCACTATGGATGGAAATGATCGCTCTAGCATCGATCTTACAAGGAAAACTCTTGAAGAGATGAACAAAGAAACTGAAATAAACATATTTTAACCTAGTCAATTGTCTATTGTTCCTCACAACAAGTCTTGAATTCATTTAAAATGTTTTGCAAACCGCATACCATGTTGATAAGTTCACAAGATGTACTGGAGGCTCTCACAATGTGCCTATGGTGGGTAGGGATAGCTCCTTGTGGCACTACCTGAGCCACTTGGGGCCATCCATTCTTCATGTTGCTCAAGTGCAAAGCATTAAGTGTCATGCTTGCTGAAGATTCCCTTACCCTTAATTCTCACAAATGTATATTGGTGGATTGGGAGGTGGCATTGTATTTTTTTATAAGCAAGCACCCTAGGTCAGTTTTCTCCCACTGTGTCCTAAGCCTAGGTCAAGGGGTGACAAACCCAAAGGAAATTGTAAAAATCCTTGGCATCATGTCCGCCATTCGCCCCATACCCACTAATTTGGAAGAAAACCAACTTTCCATGATGTAATATCCTATGTAATAAAAAATACTCTTGTCCCTTTTATTGTTTTTTGTCAACATTTTGTACTTGTTCTTTTGTTGTCATATTGTATAATAAATTTCATTTTTGCAATACGTGCAACTCTCCTCGACCATCCAAGCACCCAACGGATGCAAGCCACCTCCCAATCATTTTTTTACAAAACGAGGCAAGGGGGGAGCATACGGAGTCTGTGGGACCACCACAATGCATGGCCCATTGAGGAGGGTCATTTTTATACTTTTTCCTCCTCTCCTCTTGGGCCCATTGCTCTTCAGGTGTGAGCTTGTAATTTTTCCTCTTAGCACACTATTTTTCTCTTTGAGGAATATTTGAAGGTCTAGGGATCCAAGCCTTCCCTTGTTGGGTGGCTTGAGCTCTATTCTCCACCGATTTCCTCTTTGTCTCTACTCCTGCTTGTAAATTAGCCAAGTGAGCTCTCTTGGCCTCGACTTTCTGCAGTTCCTCTTGCTCCCTCTCTCTTCTCTGTTCTTCTTGCAATCTTTGTGCTTCTTTCTTAGCTGCCTATTCTTTTTAATCTCTTCTATTTTCTTCCTTGTCTTAGCCTCTCATGCTTCAAAAATAGTGTCCATTGGTATTACTTTGATAACCATCATCGAGCTATGCACCTTCATCAGCTCACTCCACAGATCCCCCGCCCTGCCCTTGAGGAGGCAGGTCCCGGTAGTCCCTGTTTGAACCGCGAGGGAAACTTACATGGCATTGTGAGCGGGATGGAAACACACACAACGCCTCTATAATGACCCGAAACACGCTCTTGGAAGGATATACACACACACTATGGGGCACCACTCGGCTTACACAACACACCTGGCTGAGACAGGGAACACACCTATGGAGTGAGAGGAGAGAGACTATCCGTTTGCCCACTCCACACAGAGAGATACACACACACACACACACTCAAAAAACTTAGCTCAAAAGAGAATAATTTCTTATGTTTATATACAATTGAGCTTGGGCCAACACCAATGGGGCAAACAACTCACACAATATGGGTAAAATAAGCCAGATACAATCACAAACTGGAGCAAAAGCTTCGCTCATAGGAGAAACTTACACAGCCAAAACAGCAAAAAAACAATGAGGAATTTGGCAAAATGGAAAGCTCCATCACGTTTGGAACAGCCCAAAACCCCAGTCTACAATGTCAAAGTGCTCAAATCCGACCTCGGATGAGCAGTTTACGGCCAAAACAGGCTCCAAAAACCCCAAAAACACAGTTGCGGCTGTTCCTCCTCTCTTCTCCACTCTTTTTCTGGTCTTCTCTCTGGTTTTTCAGTTCCCACACTTAGCTTTATTAGTTGGGCACCCTTGGCCTTTTAGATGACCTCAAACGGACCCCGAGCAAGCCAAAAACTGGCCTCGCAGTGCATAGTTGTCACCTTTTTGCATCATCCGCACACCTGGCACTCAACTTTTTCCAATAATGCATCCCGCCACCACGTGAAGTAGCCCCAAAATATGGTCCTCATGATGACCTTTCTGTATAATTATCACAAGAAAACATCCACGTTGTGTCCGTACTCATCCACATGCAAATATTGACCCCGTTCGACCTCCTGATGCCACTAGATGTCATCTGACGCACCTGCTTACCTCATGTCGTCGGCCCACAGATAGCTTATTCGAGAAGTTTTACGCACTACCAACTCCTCCTTATTGTAGAAAAAACACACTGGTACTGGTGATAGTGAAAATCGATGCACTATGTACATGTTGTCCTACCTGTACACATGTGGGCCCCTGGTAACCACCTGGCTCTGGAAAATGGGCAATTCTTTATTTGATGCACCATGCATGGGCATGTACATATGCGCAATCCCTTGATCCAAAAAACTCCTGACATAATTTGCCCATCCCCTAGCCTGCTAGAGCATTCATGCTCAGCAACAACAAAAAGAGATATGAGACTCGCCACGTGGATCCCACACAAAAACACTTTGCCTTCCCTGCATCAAAAGCTTAATCAAACTTCCACCTGGTTCCCAAGGAAAACGTGTAGAGATTCCATATATCAACATTGCATCAAGAAAACCATCAATTACTTTGGCATAGACCTGCATGTGCAAATTTATCTCCTTCTCCATAGCTGAGAGGTCTCCACTGATCATTTGTGTCATCAATTCCTGCTTCTTTGACAACTCAACCTTGGTTTGCATTAGCCCTTCAATCACTTGATAACGCCCTTCACTTTCATCTTCAAATTCATTTGAAAATGCGACTAAGCCAGATTCCCAGATTTCTTTGTCCGTCAACAGAAATGCAACATCAGCATCCTCATCACTGCTGGTAGTATTATCACTGTCCTCATCAGTCACTGTGGAATAGTCTTCATCATTAGACTCATCCTCATCTTCATAAATCTCCTCCAATCGTTTCCTTGTGTCCATATTATATAGCTTCTTGGCACCTGTCTTTCCATAGAGGCTAATCGTACCACGTCACCAATCTTGAACAGCTCCCCGCTCCCACTGCACGTAACCATGGTCTACCCAGTATAATATGATATGCTCCCAACCCCACTGGCATCACATGAAAATCAACCACCGCCTTTAAGTCATATGCCTCCACTTCTAAGATCTTTACAACACCCAAACATTTTACTTTTTGATGGTTTGCCAATCTGATCCGAAAGCCTGACACCCCAGTCACTGTGAGACCCATCTTCTCAACGCATGAGTGTGTTATGACACATATTTGGGCTCCGCCATCCACATACCCTTGTCCCAGATTTTTTCTTGTGTCACACATCTACTATTGGGAAAATTTCTGGTAGCTCATACATTGCCAACACCTTCAGTGAACCTCTCTCTGGCTCTTTCTCCATTGGCCGGTTAACCATCCTCTTCCACTCTCGCTTTAGCTTAGGCACCATCTCTATAAGCTGCCCAAAAGTAACATCTACCTTCCTGCTTGTCAGATCCTCCTTCAAGTCATTGCTTAATTGCCCATCCCCTAGTGGAAAATCTGAAACATGAAACTTGCGACGAGCCCTTCTTTTCCTCTTGGCCTTGACATCTTCGTCTTCATGGCTCTTTCCCTTCTTCTTACTAGGACCTGGGGTACTTCTTCCTTCCTTTTCCTCTATGGTCCTCTTCCCAATAGGCATCACTAATGTATCCTCTAGCTTTGATGCCTTCTCCAAGGTGACTACACTTATCACTTTTGTCTTTCCCTTTTCCTCCTGAGTTAATCCACTGGTTCCTTCATCTCCCTTAATTTCGATGCCATAATCATTTGATCTAGTTAGCACCTGTCTTGGCAATGGATACATGTCTCCCCCCATCCTTGGTGGCTTATCACACTGCGGGCTGATGTGGCCCAACTCTCCGCAATTATAACATGTGGGAGTCTGCCTCCAGAACCTACCATTGCTTTGTCCAACACCATTCCTAGGTCTTTCTTCACCTCGTGGCTGATTTGCAAACCTCCCTCGACCTTGATTATTTCCCACTTGACCTAGCATGTTTAGGCTGAGATTCTTCATTAAATCTACCACTTGCCTCATGTCTTGCCTTAGCCCATCATCTTGCACAGATGTAGTGACCACTGCTGGCATAACCTGAGGAGTAACAGAAACCACTGGTTCATGATGAACCCCTGGCATGCGACCTTGCAAAGAGTCCATAGGCTGAAATTCAGACCACATGGGCAAAGACTCCACCCCTAGCTGGCTCATTTTCCTCAGCTTCCACTCTTTGTTCCTTGCTACCTCTAGTGCATCTTCATATGTCCTAGGCTTCTTTAGCTCCACTCTCCAACGTATATTCTCCCAAAGACCAGCCAAGAACTTGTCCTTCTTCATCATGTCAGGTGGGGGTACTTGTGGTGCTAAGGCCTTGCACATCCGCTCCCATGCCAATGAAAACTTACGTATGTACGCATCTACTGGATCACCTTCCTTTTGCACTAAAGCCTATACTTCTTGCCACACTTTGTCAGGATCTTCTATCTTCACAAACTCCACTTCCAATCCATGCCTTAGATTGTCCCAACTCAATCTTATAGGTGGATCAGCCAAACGCAACTCCTCTTCAAATGCTTTGGACAAAACTCGTGCATCACTCTTCAAACAAATATGGAGAAGACGTAACATCTACGTCGGGTCATGAATCTGGTTGCTAATGTAGGCAACCTCCATATTTTCCAAAAATTCTTCCACATCTTCATCACTTCTTCCATGAAATTCCGGATAAGAGAAAGCCATGGCTACCCAAGCTACGATGCTTTGAGAACCCCTTCGAACACAGTGCAAGAACCCAAAAATTTTGACTGACCCAATTCCCAGAAACTTCAATGGAGCTCAACTTTAGATAAGGACAAACACATGCACATCAAATGATTTTTCATAGTTAATCATTGGAATTACAACAGGTAAAGGACATTCCAATACCTCTCTTAATCTTCTTGGCCCGAACATAAAGACTATGTGCTGCTGGAAAAAAATCTTCCTGGACACATGAACATTTATTTGAATTCTTTGAGTTAAATAAAAAGGAGTGAATTGAGGGCCATTCTAATCATCCATTAAAGTCAACCATGCAGCTCCCAAGAAAGCACACCTGTCTTATCCTCTGATTTTGCCAAAATTTCAGCAGCATAATAGCATAAATAGCTCAAAAAACCAAAGAACCAGCCATCACAACTTCCAAAAATTTTGGCAGAGTTTCCCCAAAAGTAGATCAGTGTGAACCCAAAATATAGAATGTCTATGTATGCATAAACTGCCAACAATAGAACCCGAGCATCAATTAGGAATCACTAGTACATAGCCTATGGCGAGGTCACAAAAAGGGTGCTCAGCTACATGTATCACCGAAAGGATCTCCACATTTAAGAATCCCCCAGCTCAATAAAACCTCACGCTATCGACCCTCTCACGAAGGCTAATGCAAATCGCGTATAGTCAAGTTTCAGAAATGACTATCTTCCACACCAAGTCTCAGAAATGGCTGGGACTGCCAAATAAAACCAAGTATAGCTCCACAAAGGCGTACAATGGCAGTTTCCACAAGTAACGTATAATACCAGCAGACAATGCGCTCAAACACGTGCCAATTGATGCATACCCACGGCAACTGCAAGTGACTCCCACTTGCCAATGTATCACTGAACTCTAGCTACCTGTACCTGTACATGTCCCTATAACCTGTAACCTGCAGTCTGCAATCTGTAATCCCAAATCTCGAAGCCTGAAGCTCGAAGCAGAAGGTACTCGAAGATGATCCTCAATGGGGGCGCCAAAAGAATGTGAGTGGGATGGAAATACACACACACTATGGGGCACCACTCGGCTTACACAACACACCTGGCCGAGACAGGGAACACACCTATGGAGTGAGAGGAGAGAGACTATCTGTTTGCCCACTCCACACAGAGAGATACACACACACACACACTCACTCAAAAACTCAGCTCAAAAGAGAAGAATTTCTGATGTTTATATACAATTGAGCTTGGGCCAACACCAATGGGACAAACAGCTCACACAATATGGGTAAAATAAGCCAGATACAATCACAAACTGGAGCAAAAGCTTCGCTCATAGGAGAAACTTACACAGCCAAAACAGCAGAAAAACACTGAGAAATTTGGCAAAATGGACAGCGCCATCGCGTCCGAAACGGCCCAAAACCCCACTCTACAATGTCAAAGTGCTCAAATCCGACCTCGGATTAGCAGTTTACGGCCAAAATAGGCTCCAAAAACCCCAAAAACACAGTTGCGGTTGTTCCTCCTCTCTTCTCCACTCTTTTTCTGGTCTTCTCTCTGGTTTTTCAGTTCCCACACTTATCTTTATTAGTTGGGCACCCTTGGCCTTTTAGATGACCTCAAACGGACCCCGAACAGGCCAAAAACTGGTCTCGCAGTGCATAGTGGTCACCTTTTTGCATCATCCACACACCTGGCACACAACTTTTTCCAATAATGCATCCCGCCACCACGTGAAGTAGCCCCAAAAGATGGTCCTCATGATGACCTTTCTGCATAATTATCACAAGAAAACATCCACGTTGTGTCCGTACTCATCCACATGCAAATATTGACCCCGTTCGACCTCCTGATGCCACTAGATGCCATCTGACGCACCTGCTTACCTCATGTAGTCGGCCCGCGGATAGCTTCCTCGAGAAGTTTTACGCGCTACCAACTCCTCCTTATTGTATAAAAAACACACTGGTATTGGTGATAGTGAAAATCGATGCACTATGTACATGTTGTCCTACCTGTACACATGTGGGCCCCACGTAACCACCTGGCTCTGGAAAATGGGCAATTCTTTATTTGATGCACCATGCATGGGCATGTACATATGTGCAATCCCTTGATCCAAAAAACTCCTGACAGCGTAGTTGATGTGGCTGCTTGAGCTTCTCGTTCCATGGTTGTTTGAGCTCTAGGTGTTGTGACAGTAGGTGATGGCTACAAATTAAGTAGCGGACCCCAATATTCCTCTTCACTTCCTCTTGTTTCTTGTGAAGTCTTATTTAGAGATGAGATTGGTGGGGGATCCGACAAAGATGTGTGACTCTCATGGTGTAGTGGTAGGAGATCACCAAAAATATGTCCCATGGTGGTTTGATCATTTGGATTCAAAGGTTGGAGAGGCTGTTGGGTGTTTGGAGCAGGTTGTGGAGTTGGGATATCTATCTATGGTTCAAGATGTAGATTTAAAGTGATGGCTTCTGCATGAGGTGTCAACTGTGGAGTTTTAGTGGTGTGAGTGGTGGTGGTGTCATTGTTGTACGTAGTGGTTTGCTCTTGTGTATCATCCATGTGGTGCAATATGAGTGCATTCATGTTTGGTCTTGTGAGGCTCTTCTAGAATGTGGAAACAAGAAATGAAGTTTAAGTTGTGAGGTTTTACTTATATAAAGTTTTCTTAAAAGATTAAAACTCATTAAAATCACTAAAAAGTCAAGAAAACTCCAAAATAGACTAAACTTGACCCATGGACTAGTAATTGGGGTCTCAACTCTCAACAAATCAATTGAGTTACCCACCTCTCTTTTTGGCATTTATAAAAATCTCAGCATAGGCCTTTTTAAACTCTCTTTTAGGCTTGGTAAAACTTGGCTTAAGCTTTAAAAATTTCCTTAAATTGCCAAATAAAGAGGCCCTCCTATAACCCATTCACTTTCTAATGGTGGAGAACATGAGTCTCTCAAATTGATACTGACACTTCTTTCCCCAATTATGTGTCACCGATAGAGTCCGTCAATGATGGCCCAATCCACTTATAAGACAATTCTGAGCACATACTATTAGGAAAAAGTTTAGTGGGAAAAAATTGTTGGATACCTAGTAAGACTTGTTAATGCTACCAATAATTCTAAACAAAATTAATGGATGTTTGTTTCAAGCTCTTTTAGGATTCAATTTTGCATACCTATTACACATATAGAAAGGTTACAGCCTATTTATGAAAATGTTTCATAGTTGAACCTAGATGTGATTTATCATCACATTCTATTATGGTGTCCTACCCAATGGTGTCATGCCTCTGTTCTAAAGAAGCTCTTTTTTGTTGTCTTTGAAAACACATCTCTCAATGGCTTCATAGGATTTTTTTGTCTACAATTGTTCTGCTAAGCCTTTTGTCATTTCTTCTATTACTTGTTGCTACTCTTCCAACATTGCTTGCATTGCTTTGGAGGAGACTTCAATCAAGTACTATGCTTATTAGCAACCACACAAAAACTATCTGAATGTAAACTCCCAAACCATGTTTAAATGATGACAATGAATGATGCCATTTTTTCATACTTAGAAAAGCTCAAAGAACCCTTCAGTAGCTTTGAAAAAGCATTTGACATGTGGTTTATGAGACTCAATTACCACACAATTACAATTCTAGCTCTATAAAATAGTTCAAAATTTTCAATCATGTCTACGATCCTCAACAAGATTCCCCTATCCATAATATTCATGGTCATAACATAACATATCTTTGTATGTAGACATGATCAAATGTAGATTAAAATGACCAATTATTAACTACTATGTTTATCAACAACCACAAAAGGACAATTTGAGTTTAAAATCCCAAACCATTGTTAAATGGTGACAATCATTAATGTCATTTTTTTCATATGTAAAAGGGCTCAAAGAACATAGAATCCTTGTCAAGATTTGAAAAGACATCAGATATAGTGCCTATTAAATGCAAACATGACAAACGTGTTTTGTGTGCATAATTACAATTCTAGTTCAGTAAAAGTTTAAAATAATCAATTGTATCTACCTCTTGATAATTGTATCTACAATTATCAAGAGGTCTCAACTCTCTATATTATTCAACACCACAACACCATTTCCTTGTATATGGACATGGTCGAATATAGATCAAATTGCAGTTATAGAAAACATCAATTTTCATTAAATTTAATCTGAGTATGTTTTAGTTAAATGTTAAAACCAAAACCTTGTAATCTTTGTCTAGTTCATCTAAGCAAAAAAAATAAATGTTTTGAAAACACTTTCTACAATGAGTACGTGCAGAATCACCTACCTTTATTTATCTCCATTACACAATAGTCGTTGAATATGTGTTGGTAGTTGGAAAAAACCATCTTTGAAGTTCTGAAGCCAATTCATTCTGAATTTGCATGAGTGACCACCATCAATTAGGATCTTCCCAACAACTAGGGTCATCATCAACTAAACTACCAAGGTTTCTCCAATGTGTGTCCAGGGTCATCATCAACTAAACTACCAAGGTTTCTCCAGTGTGTGTCCAGGGCCATCATCAACTAAACTACCAAGGTTTCTCGTGTGTGTGTGTGTGTGTGTGTGTGTGTGTGTGTGTGTGTGTGTGTGTGTGTGTGTGTGTGTGTGTGTGTGTGTGTGTGTGTGTGTGTGTGTGTGTGTGTGTGTGTGTGTGTGTGTGTGTGTGTGTGTGTGTGTGTACGCGTGCATGTAGGCGTGCATGCGTGTGTGTAGGTTACCAAACAACTGCTTTCTAAACAACAATTTTAACAAGGGAAGATGTCAAAGAACCAATAAAGAATAATCAACAATGCTTGAATAAAGGTAGGTTAAGTGGTACAAAGGAGTAGGGATAGAGAATATTTTGCAAATGCCCACACTTGAAAGATGAAGCAATTTAATGAACAAGGATTTCTTTTATTATACCTGTCACCATCACAACCAGCATAAAAAAAAGAGTGTTAGACAGTGGAAGACAAGTGTCAAAAAATAAATTCACGTGTTGTTGATGTCAATTATAAGCACCAAGCATATGTAATCTTCAAGGGGTAGTGCAAAAGAAATTCACGTGTTGTTGATGTCAATTATAAGCACCAAGCATATGTAATCTTCAAGGGGTAGTGCAAAACAAAGGGGGAGACCTAAGTAGTGCCCTCCATAGCTGGCTTGGCATGTATGTAAGAATAACACCCAAGCACCTGCTCTGAGAGTTGTAGAGTTCAAATGTCATGCACAACTACCCTAAGGTAGTATGCCTCATGTTGCAGCAAGTTAAAGAAGAACACCTCTTTTAAGGCCATGGGTCATCACGTGCAGGGTGTAGTTGGGATGGAGACCAATTGCAGAAGAAAACTGCACAGTAGTGGGGTCATATGAGCCCACAAGAAGTAAGAAAGAGGTGCATTTAGATATAAGGCAAGGTGTTTTAGGTCCCTCCATTCACTCCCGCAGTAGGGCCTTAAGACGGGGCACTAGGCCCCCTCTAAGGGGTCCTAGTTCCTAACATCAATAGATAGTTGTGCCAAGACTTCATGAGGGTTACTAGTATAAAGGGAAGGTGTGAACCTAAGTAGGTTGTGTCTTACCAGTCTCCATAATTTTTCCCTTTCAAAAACTTTTGCACAAAAGGAATTAATCAAGGATTGTATATCTTTACTTGCATCTTTGGCATTTCTATTGCAGAAGATGATAGGTTTTAGCTAGGATAGGATTAGTATGCCTCATGTTGCACCAAGTAAAAGAAGAAAACCTCTTTTAAGGCCATGGATCCTCACGTGCAGGGTGTAGTTGGGGTGGAGCCGGATTGCGAAGAAAACCACAGAGTAGTGGGGGTCATATGAGCCTGCAAGGGTGGGGTACTACAACATGCAGTTATGTGTGTGTGTGTGTGTGTGTGTGTGTGTGTGTGTGTGTGTGTGTGTGTGTGTGTGTGTGTGTGTGTGTGTGTGTGTGTGTGTGTGTGTGTGTGTGTGTGTGTGTGTGTGTGCATGTAGCTATTTTAATTTTAATAAATACACACCAAGGAACAAGACATTCAAAAGACGATTGGCTAAAGATGTTTAGGCAAAGATTAGTACAGAAACAACTCAGTCTTTGATTCATAACTGTACAGCATAATAAGAATGAAGTATCATTCCAAATGAGTTTATACAAAGGTATCATAACTATCCCAGTTGAATCATTAAGTGTTTTCAAAGTCGGACTGCAACAAGCAAAACCTTTTTAAGCCAAGATAGAGTTCTCACCTACATCCAACAGATATGTTAGACTTGGCTACGTATGGCAGGCTTCAAAGAACCTATCAGTTGTTATCCATGTCAAACTTAAAAATTATTAGACTAGCTGTTATCCTATACAAAGTAATTCTACCAGAATTGCTTCATATGCTTTAAAAAGTCCTTCTTTAAAATAACCTTTTACTGTGAGAGGAAGTCAACTGCTCCATATCATCTTATGTAATTCTTTAGTTTAAACATTGTATGAAAAAAACCTAGGTTTAGGTCAGCCAGCAAGAACGTTAGTTAAACGAGTAATCATTTAATTTTGCAACAGGCATGCTTACCTATTAGCACCCATTTAAGTATCATAAAGAGATTTTCTTTAGTATCAAAACAGCATATGGATTAAACTGCCCAGGAAGTATCAGCCAGAGTCACAAAAAATAAAGCCCATTCTCAATGGTAAAAATGGTTTAAGTCATCCCTTAATCAGTGCCACAATGAACCATCAATAAGGTATAGCAACAAAAGTTTTTAGATAGATTTTTACTCAAGCTTTAGTGAGAAGGCCTGAAGTATCTTTATCCAGATTTAAGCCATAGTTGGCCATAAAAATTCCAACCAGATGTAGTGAAAAAAGGACGAATATTAAGCCGACAATCTAAGTACAAAGCTAAAGGTATAAAATCTATCTACAACCAGCTACACTCAAACCATACCAGATCAGTATTCACCAGATCCATAACAAGGCTAGATCAAAATTTAAGACAATTCTCTTTAAAGAATAAAAACCATATTATGTATAAAGCTAAACTAGAAAAAATCCAAACCATACTCCTAGTAAATAGCAGCAAGCTGGATGTCAGATTTTTTGCATGTGAAGGTCAACATGACAAAGTCCAGCAAGGTCAGCAAAGAGAAAAAGAACTTGCTAAAAATATGTCCATAGCAGTATAAACCAGAGCCAAGGATGTACTAGTCAGTTCAATCATGTCTACACTCATTCAAAGCACTCTTACTTTAGGAGAACTATTAAAAATTAAACCACATTTGTGGAATGATCTACAGAAAACTCTAAGATCCGTTCCAATGAACAAAGTCGGAGAATACTACAAAGGGGAAGAAGAAAACACAACCCTTCTAGTGAGATATAATGAGATAGAAACCATGGCAATACTGGATAGTGGGGCAGGCATAGCCATAGCCAAGAAAGCAATACGGGAATCATGGGGAAAACTAGCCATTAGACAAACTCAAAGGAACTTGCAATTGGTTGATGGACACATTGAAAGACCCTTAGGACTGCTTGAAAAAGTGATAGTTAATTCCTATGGAATTGATTATCAACACACTTTTGCAATAGTGGACTTTGGAAAGAAACTCAATTATGAAATTATCTTGGAAAGACCTTTCATGCAACAAGTACAACTCATTCAGGATTGGGGAAACAATTATCTGTACTTGAAGCAAGTGGGATCAATAACAAGGGTTAATCTAAAAGATCACACTTATAGAGATGTCATGAAAACACCCATACAAGGATTTGACTCACTCTCTTCGATTGAAACTAAGCTTCCATCTTGGTTAAACAAAGACACACCTATTTGGATGTGTGGAGCCTTAGAGAACGGGGTCCTAAAACGAGAAGAATGTGTCTTAGAAAGGGATTGCACAGATGAAGCTTATGTACCTGAACCCTTTCCAGAATATTTGTTTGAGCCATTTGAGTGGACTCAAATTTTAGCAACAATGGATGTGTGTGTCTATGCCTACTCAATTTTGCAATGAGTACGGCTATGACATAACTCCCATACAAATGATCTCAACCCTTCACATTGAAGACGGAATTCAAGAATCCAAGGACTTAATGAAAGCTCAACAAGTCTTTTCAAACCTCTATTATGATGCAATAGACGAGTTAGAAGAACATTCAGCTACCTCAGATGATTTGGGATCAGAAAAAGAACATGTGAGAGCTAAACTATTCATGAAAGGAGGGGAGGAAATTTCTTTTGACTTTCTGAGAAGACAAAAATGGTATAGAAGAAAAAGAGACATAAGAAATTTGAGATCTAAACCTATGCCATCAGTCTCTAGTAGAACACAGTTTTTGATGCAAAAAAACATTGAGAAAAATACCAGGACAAGGATTCAACCATGACACGAGTTGAACAAAGAAAGAAGTATCGAGAGTTGAAGAAATCTCAGATATATACCACTGAAATGGAAACCACTGTGGAGGAAGGTAAAGATGTAATGAGTGTTCCATCCCATTACAAGAAATACTCCCCAAGACTGAAAGATCATAGTCGAACAACGTATCAAGGAACTAAGAAAACAACGCGAGTCCTACGAAGGACCTGAAAATGCAAAAAAGATAGATTTGGCCGAACCAAGAGAAGAGCCTAGACCATTGCAAACGACCTGACAGAAGAAGAAGAAGAGATTTTGTTAAGCTTATTGAAAGAATACCGAGATATCTTTTCTTTGTCTTATAAGGATCTCAAGGGTGTTGATCCAAAAATCTGTCAGCATACCATACCTATGAGAGATGATGCGAAACCAAGTAGACAAAGGCCATATACTTATAATGAAACATTTGCCAAGAAGATCAAAGAAGAGATCAAAAAGCTAAAGGAAGTCAAATTCATTTATGAAATTGAACACACAGATTGGGTGTCTCCAATTGTGGTAGTACCCAAGAATAATGGAAAATTAAGGGTGTGTGTCAATCTCAAGAAAGTAAATGCAGCTATCATTAGAGACAACTTTCATCTTCCAATCACTGAGCATGTTTTAGAACGAGTTGCAGAAAGAAGCTTACAATTTTTTAGATGGATTTTTGGGATACAATCGACTTTTGGTTGACCCCAAAGATTAGCACAAATGTGCCTTTGCAACTGAATGGGGTATTTTTGCCTATTGGGTTATGCCTTTTAGGTTAATTAATGCTCCTGACACCTTTCAAAGATTGATGAGCCATGCTTTTCAAGAATATCTTCGAAATTTCTTGGAAGTATATATGGATGATGCAGACTTTATAGGATTTGCTTAAATCCTGAAAAGTGCACATTTATGGGCAGGCAAGGAAACATCCTTGGACATATAATGTCTAAAAATGGCATAGCTACTGATATGGATAAAATTTATGTTATTGTTGAATTGCCTATACTAACAATAGTCAAAGGGGTTCAAGATTTCATGGGATATTGTGAATATTACATACGATTCATTCATGTACGCTATAATTGCAAAACCCATGGACAGCTTGATTGCACTCTTTGAATGGACTGATGAGTGTGAATAATCCTTCATAAAGCTTGAGGAAGCTCTCACTTCAGCCAATATTGAAAGCACCAGATTGGAATAAGATATTCCACATACATGTAGATGCTTCCAATTTTTCCATTGGGTGTATACTAGCTCAACCAGGAGACGAAAAATTGCTTTTCCTATTTCTTATGCTAGTAGATAGTTAAATATGGCAGAGAAAAATTGTACAACCACCAAAAGAGAAGGATTAGGAATGATATATGCCGTACAAAATTATAGACATTACCTATTAGATACCAAATTTGTGTTCTTTGTGGACCACCAAGCCTTATTGTACTTGGTCAACAAGCCATGCAACACAGAAATAATAGTGAGATGGTTCATCATTCTTTTGGAATTTGATTTCATTGTAGTTGTGAGAAAAGTCACCACTCACCAAAGAACAGATCATTTATCAAGGATTATTTCTGACCAACCACCAAAGGGAGTAGATGATGATCTACCAGATGCATATCTGTTCTTCGTGGAAATGATACCCCGATGGTCAAAAAATATGGTATCATTGATGACCATAGCTGAAGTGGATTCGCAAATACCACTTCCTATTACAACAGGATTAATTAAGCAATTGGCTATGTATCAGTTACTAGCTAGAAGGCTGTACAAAAGAAATCAAGATGAAATATTGCTTTTGTGTATTAATTATGAAGAGAAAACCCAATACCTAAGTCAAGCACATATTACCATAGTGGGACTTCACTTTGCAGAAGACCAAACTATGCAACGGATCCTGAGACTTGGAGTATTTGGCCAACCATGAAGAGTGATGTTCATTCATTTGAAAAAAATATCCTCGATGCCAGAAAAAAGCATCCATACCTCATGTGACATTGTTCCAAATATCACTCGTTCCTAAGTGGAGTAACTATCTAGTTGCTTACTTATCAAGCTGAACATTTCTTGAGGTTATAAGTAAACGCCACCAAAGAGAAATTGAAACTGAAGCAAGAGACTATGCTTTTATTGGAAACCAATTCTATCGAAGAGGAAAGGATCAACATCTGCGTCTCTGTGCAAATGAAGACAAATATATTCCCATTGTAGAACAAGAACATGCTGGATTAGCTAGAGGTCACTTATCTAGTGAAACCACCACAAGAGTAATCTTAATAGCAGGCATATGGTGGCCAACACTTTTTCCAGATGCCAAAGAATATGTTCAAAGGTGTGATGCATGTCAACAAGAAACATTCCAACCCGTGTTGATAGCGTGACTTTAAGACCAATGATGGGGGCCAGAGCTTTTGCAAAATGGGGTATAGACTTTGTTGGGCCAATATAGCCACACGCCCAAGCTCAATATATCATTGTAGCTACGGACTATTTGACCAAGTGGGCAGCAGCTAAAACAACCCAAAAGAATGATTCCAAAACCATAGCTGCATTCTTGTTTGAGAATGTGTTCGTCAATGAGGTAATTGAGTATCTGCTTAATGAATTTATGGTCATCCATAACAAATCGTCTCCCTATGACCCACAAGAAAATGAACAAGCTAAGCATACAAATAAAAATTATTAGCTCGGTATTGACTAAAGTGGTTAGTTCAGGACGGATTGATTGGGAAACGAATCTCCATGCCGCTCTATGGGCTTATAGAGATTCATTTAAGATAGCTTTAAATGCTACACCCTTTAACCTTGTTTATTGTCTGGATGCCATACTGCCAATAGAATTTATATTGCCGACACTAAGGGTAGCTAAGGATCTTGAGTGGACTGGACATGAATTTTCAGAGAGGCTTGAAGATTTAGAAAACCTTGATGACCAAATGCTAACAATTGTAGCTCACATCTATACACAAAAGCGGAAACAAAAACAAATTTTTGATTCCCATCTAGTTATTACAAAAATCTTCAAAAAAGGGGACTTAATTTTAATATATTCCCTTAAGCAACACATTCCCAAGATTAAGAAAGATGGAAACAGACCATTTATCATTGAAGATGTATCTCCAACTAGAGCAGTTATGTTGTCCACCCTAGATGGTGAACCAATGGATGCCGTTTAAAGAAGTACAATTTGCCACTAACCAATGAATTGCTAGAAAAGATGCACGCAGCAAAGCAAAGAAAGATAAAACGACAGCAGGTCATTGATGAAGCCCAAGAGGAAGCTCGGCTTCAAATACTCAAAAGGAAAGCTTCTCTCAAAAATCAGCAAATACCTATTCCCATCAACACTTTGGGATTAGGTGAACAACTATGGGAATTACAAAGGCATTGGTCAATACAGGAGCTCGCATAAATGCAGCCAGTTATTCTACGTACAAAAAATCAACGAATCAATCTTTGACAATAGGAATATCGGCTATTAAAGGATGCAACAAGAACCCAACACCGGCCCTAGGAGTAGTCAACTTAATGTGGTAGTACATGGATGTTCATGCCCTCATCAGTTTGTATGTTTACTAGATGAACACATGAATGAAACAATGATTCTTGAAATCTCATGGATGCGGACGTACAAGGCAGTACCAGATTGGGATACCAATCAACTCAAGATATCACCTAAAGGGGGGCAACTCATTGTTCCAATTGCACCAAGCAAAGAAGAATGGAAAAGAGGTTACCAGCAGAACAAACCACGAAGCAATCAATCTTCTCCATCATATCAACAAGAAAATGCTACAAGTATCATGCAAGGAGTCAGGCATATCTGGGTACCAAAAGCACAACTTAAGGACAAGCCGTTTCAAATTTGGGTGCCCAAAACATCATCTATTGTACCAAAAGACGATTCCAAGGTTCAAAACACAAAGAAGAGTATCTCCGAGCAGGGAACCTAAAACAAGATGGATTTGGAGGAAAAAGGAGCACTTATCTTCTTCGCAAACTGTAAAACCAATGAAGCAATGGAGAGTTAAGTCTCAAAACACTCAACCACAACATTTCATTGAAGAAAAACCAGGATACCAATGGTGAGTTAAAGCTCAACAACCATCATCATTGATACCAAAAGATCAGGAATTCAGAGTGCCAAAGCATCCTGGTGGTACAATAAAGCAAAGAGCACACAAGCTATAAGATTTGCTCTTTGGGAGACAACAATAAAAAAAACCTTAACCTCAGAAACCCTTGAGTTAATTACTCAAGACCCAACTCTTGCATAGCATAATGGTTTGAATTGCATTGATCTTCGAAGCATCATAGAGCCAACCAAGGCTATGCATAGACACGATTGTTCAACCCATGCACACAATCATCCTGGAATACTCCATCTAGGAGGGGTGGAAGGGAACTAAGTAACTAAGGGCAATGTTTGAAGAGGGAGGAAAACGTTGGATGTTAATGTGGGATTTTTTGTGAAATTACCTAATAATGCCCTTACAAAATCATCAACAGGGAAAATTTAACTAGTAACATCTCCCCGATGAGTGTAAATAGTGCATATACTATCAGAAAATCATCAAAAAATGGTCTTTTTGTTTATTTTCATCATTTTTTCTTGATATTGGGACTTAAAAATGAAGAAATCCACCAAAAAATAATAAAACTGTGTTTTTCAATGGATTTTCTTAATTATTGGATTTTCACTTTGCTTTTTTAGCGCATTTTGTTATTTTCTTTGATTTTTTTAATAAAAAGGTCAAAAATTAATAATAAATAGCAAATGAGCTCAGATGGAAAAACTAAAGATACACTCATGATTAGAAGGACAAGGCAGACAGGCACAAAAAATTTCGATCAAATCAGCAGACGGAAGCGAGAAGCCTAAATTAGGCTGCTAAGGCCTACTTTCGTAAATTCTTGCAGAATGAGCTATCGGAATCCGATTGAGGAAATTTTTGAGTCTAGCATAGATTTCACAGTCTAGTAGGACTAACAAGGAAATTTGGGGGAAAATGTTTTGGGAAGTTCGAGTATAGATATCCAGGGTAATCTAAAATCCCCTCATTTCCACTAGTCGCCCTTGGAGAAGAGAGCTCTCGAGCTTCTTCGAGCGCGATTTTCGGAGTCCACAGTCACCCGTTTATAGCGCCATCTCGCACAAGACATGAGGGGTAAGTTCTAAGCTTATCAATGGACAATTCTATATGGCCGGGTAGCAAGTCTAGGCTAAGGAAAAAGCCCTAGAAACCCAGCAATGCGCGAAGTCCTATGACACAAAATTGCCCATACCGGCCTGTCAGCTCAACCGAATTCGAGTGACTTGAACTGTATCATGACCCTATATAATAGAACACTTCCATATCACCAGATGACCATTTGACAGGGGTCGGAGAGGGTCCTAGGTAAATAATCTAGGTTTTTGCTAGATGCCAAAATTGGATTCTGACTCCACAGGAAACTTATAGACTACGTCTATACACAATGTACCTGGATGGTTTCATGTAAACAGTCAAGGCAAGCTCTCGAATAGCAGAAAATAGCTAAAAGACTACAAAGCGTCAAATTTGACATATGAAGTCAAATTGACTCCAAATGGGCCAAAACTGGATGGGTAGCATCAGAACTATGTAGTAGACAAGTCCATAGCTTCAAAAGCAACTAGCCAACTCCACATGCCATCTAGTCACAAAAATCAATGATTTCAGAGTCAACAAGAGCATGAAGTAATGCCGACACGACCGAACTTTACCAAATTCATTTTAGGACTTGTTTTCGATGTATTAAATATGTTTAGGTCATCAAATTGCCAAGTCTTGCAAAAAACTGACTGTTGTAAACAATTGCGATTATCTACTTTTTTGCTTGTTTGGCTTGAAATTGATCTCTACACATGTATGACATGCCAACTGTCAAGTATGAGCCAAAATGATCAAGAAAAACTATGAAATTATCAAAAAACGCACCAAAGTCTTTTCAATCCATTTTTTGCGTTAACTCACTTTTTTTGATCCAAATCACCCCATATCTCATATACAAACTCTTATCGTGCCTAGAACCAAGTTGCAACAAAAAATGTACAATTTGATGAAAAAGTTAATAATCACGATTATTTACCCTTTTGCCAAAATGGGTGCAATTTACAATTTTGACCTTATGGGACCAAAGAACATGATGTCCCAAGTTCACTAACCAAGTTGAGCAAGTTTGGATCTCAAAAACTCAAAAACTCAAAATCTCTTTATATCTACTTTTCGGAGTCTAAAAGCCTAAATCTGGCACCATTTCCACCTAGTGCAATCAAATGAGCCCACACTTCACTTAGAGTACCTAAATGCCACATGTTTCAAGCCAATGATGTCAAAAATGCAAAAAGTTGGAAAAATTTCCCAGCTGTAAATAATCGCAATTATTTACGTTTGTTGCAATTTTTGCCTGAACTGTATGATATTGATCTCTATATGTTTTTATGCATCTATGCATGCCCCAAAATTGACTTGAAGCAAAATGAACATCATTTGTCAGCAATTCAGAATCAAGGCATTTCAGAGCGGAATTCGTAGAATTTTCTAACTTTGACACTGTATTCACTTAATAGGAGCAATGCAAGCGATTGACAAGGCAAAGAAAAGGGTGTCCCAAAAAGACAAGTTGCAAGAGTTTCCACCATACCAATTAGATCCAAGCTCAGTGAAGACAGCAAAGGCAACCTACTTATCTAAAGAAAATCTTGAAGAAAACAACACAACGGTTTTCATTGGCAGGTTAAAGAGCGAAGAAGGACACCAGGTAGGATTGCAAATGCTACCAAAGGAGATTTATGATGTAGCTGCAAAGCCAGACACCAAGGAAGCCAACAGAAGGCTAGGCCTAAGAGATTTCTACGACCAAGAACCATGCGGTGTGAATTTCTAGAAGGCATATAAATTACTATCCACGATCAAAGAAGATGGGTCAGCCCAAATCATGGATCAACAAGGGCAAAATATAGAAGTGGTAATCACTAAAGAGATAGTGGTCGAGGCACTGAAGCTGCCAGCAGAAGGTATGGGGATGCGGGCCAGAGATAGAAAGACAGTAGGTACTTTTACAAAAGATATTGTTGCTGCCACCTTTCTGATCTCATCCAAATGCAAGTGGAAGAACCAGCTCGCCTCTACCATCAACATTTCCACTTCCTATCAAAAAGGCTGCCATGGTACACAACTCCAAACCATACGGTTGCGACTACCTTCACTCAAGTATTCAAGTCGACAACCAAGCAAGAAATTGATCATGCACAATATGTGCTTACAACACTGAAATGCACAAAGAAAGAGGGCAAGATCACATATCTGGGAACTCAAGAAGTGCTAACCAGAATAGCATATCATGCTATTGGAATGGCCAACAATTTTGCCAGCCCAAGATCAGAACACCTGGATCATGTCCGCTCAAGCTTCTCCAAGAACCACTCGATCAACAAAGAGAGTGTACAAGTCAGATGAGGAATCTGTACAAATTTCCCATGAAGCCCATAGCAGTGAAAGCTCTGACAATGAATAAAGAAGGGCAAGGATTGAAGAAATGAAAAAGAAAGCAGTAGCATCTCACCAAGAGGAACCGCAACAAAAGAAGGCAAGATTTGAAAGAGAAAAGAAGACATACGAAAGGAGCCACCAAGCTGTAGGTGAGGACCCTGAAAGATGGATTCCAAGAGATATAAGGGGACCAAGAACCAAGAACCCTGCAAGGAAAGGGACAGAGGATCCCAAAGATTTCCTTGAGCGGATGTATGCAGAAACTGAAGCTTTAAAGCTGAATAAATCTCAAAAGGCTCAAAGGAAAGCAAAGGAAGAAGCGATTGAGCAACAGAGACAAGTGGAAGCTGGTGAACAAAGTGAGTCCCATCATGACCATGAGGAGATGTCTTCAAGACCCACTTCACCCACTACGGAGCAAGAAGACCATCCCATGCCAAGCCCAAGCCCTTCACCAATTGCTAAACCCAATGAAGGCGAGGATGCCAAGGGGAAAGAGAAGCAATAAGATGCGGCCAGTTTTGAACATCCAAAGGGAACAGACAAGACTAAAGCTAGACCTTCTGCAACAACCCAGCCAGAATCAATCGAGGCATCAACGGAGCCTCAAGAAGCAGAAGCAATCGAGGCAACCACAAAGCCCCAAGAAGGAGAAGTAGAACCACCTCCACGGACATGCAAAAGCCACCGCACCAACCAAAGAGCCACAAACTAAAACAACCCAAACCTCTAAACAACCCCAGGTAGAGCCTGAAGAGTGGGAAACAAATGATGAAGTCATCATGCAAGTGAATGAATACGCCAAGCAAATGTAGCTGATGAAAGACAAGATGCAAATAGAAACACTTAGCCGTAGTGCTAAGGCTAAGGAGCTTGAGCTAGTCATTGATGCTCTACAAGGAGAGCTAGATGACAGCATGAACATCATTGAAGATCTTCAAAGGCAGAGCAAAGAGTTAAAAAATAAAGCAGAACAACACAAGATTGCAAAAGAGAAACAACAAAAAGAGATGAAAGAGCTAGGAGAGCTTCTGACTAAATTATCTGATGCATGCAAAAGAAAATATCAACAACTGATAGAAGTAACCAATGAACTTCTAATAACTACTTTGTCAGTACAAAAGATCCAAGAGCAGCTCGATGCAGCTAATGCTTCTTTGCAATACTCCAAGCAATGGATCAATGCTTAAGTAGTATTTTTAAGGCAGATAAGAGAAAACCGTGTTGTCGCCTCAATCAAGGAAACAGATGAAGTCTACAAGACTTTGGAAAAGAGAAATAAAGACCTTGAGCTAGAGCTAAAGTTGAAACAATCGCAAAGACGAGACCTTGCATTGAAATAGAGGAATTAAAGAGAGTCAATCAGTTGCTAAGAGAGGGACAACTAGAAACTTGGGATGAAGCAGGAACCTTTGAACAACCAGCCATCGACATACCCTCAGTCCCTTTTGCTGATATGGAAACACAACCGTCAGAAGAGCTAGCAGGAGAGTCTCATTTTCAAGTCCACTCACTTAAGCCGAGCAAGTGTCCATGGTCGAGCTTTCTAAAGCTGAGGAAGATGCACTGAAAGAGCAGATTGTCCAAGAAACAGATGTTGAATGGAAAGCAGCAATAGATTGGGAGTTGAGAGTTCTCCACTTAGTAAATGTAACTCAGCTCACTTCCACCCAAATCAATGCTCAATAGCATTAGCAATCACTACCCTACCCATTGATAAAAGTGGAGCTACTGCAGGTTAAGGAAAGATTGTACAAAGGATATGTAGGCAGAAGGCTCAGAGGATATCCACCCCAAGTGGAGAAAGAACTAGCTGAACAAAAATTCTAGATACCTAATTGTTAGCAGCAAGTTAACTTGAATATCATTTTTCGAAGCTTTCATTGTAAAAATGTTTATTATTTTGATGAATCAAGAATATTGTAACTCCTACTTTTTAGATAAACATTGTAATTGATGAGCCGGGGCTACAAGCTTTCAGATTGTATCAACCTATCTTTAGTTAGAGCTCCCAGATAATTAGTTTTGATCACAAAAACCTTGGCTAAGGTATAAAAGCCAATTTTTGTAAGTTTTTGATAAGTTTTTGGATAATAGAAACACAACGTAAGCTAATGGCACTCACTTGTCTCCTTCTTGCGCTTCCTACTCCCTTCCTGATTGTCACATTGCAGTCGTGTTTGTTGCATTGCAACAACAGGTAAGAGCTCTATGCATTGATGTAAACATTTCATGGTAATCCGTAGCTTTTGGCATCACCGACCTGTGGCATAATCTCATCATAAGTAGGAATTTAAGCTTTAAAATAAAAAACTAAGTATAGGCGGGATATTGGGGCATCATTGCTAACCATTTAGATGCATTTTGGGTTGAAAACGACTAAGTCAAAAACTTACTGCTGTTAATAATCGTGATTTTTGCACTTGACCTAAAGTGAGATTTGAGACTATAAGCATGTGTGCTTAGATCTTATAAACATGTCCTAGAAGTTTCATAACATTTGGATGTCGTTTGATGCTGTAACAAATGTGATTTGTTTGCCGATGAGCGATTAGCTTTTGGTAATTTCAGTCATTTGAGTGTAGCGTGAGTTAGATGCGAGTTGTGTGTTGTTTTCCAAGAGATTGAAAACCTCTTGTAGCCTCTATGCACTAGTCAAGTCAGCTTTGTCCCATGGATTGACAATTATATTCGTGGTTCTCGCTATGTCTGCAGTAAGATAGGAGTGAGGTTAGACACCCGTCCCACATTTGGCATTGTCGCCCGGGATTGAAGAGACTTAAACTAGGGAAAAACACGAGTGTCTTGTGAAGTTATCCTTTAACTTCCTCTAGGATCTCCTAGAATCAAAACTTTCTTTTTAAAACCGCATAGCTTAAGATTGTCGTCTTTTGTTGTGTAGAGGTACCTTGGAAGTAAGTCGTACTTGCTAAGTACCTTTTAGGATTGCAGGATTGTAGAATTAGGTTAGGATTTTTAGAATGATTGATGGACAAGACAAGTCTTAAGATCAAGGCTCAAAAAACCATTAAAAAACAAGAAAACGAGTGTTTGTGGACACTTTCCACAACCCCATTGCAGTAGAACCTAGGAGTAGGGTAAGTAGAATCCGAGGTGGAATCTCAGAACATTGCTCTCTCCAAAAGAATCAATTGTGAGTTGTTTATGTGAAGTGACAGAATTTCAGGTCTACAGCTAGAAATAGCACCAAAAGACTGTCAACCACTCGATCCGGCTAGAGAGTATGCTTTAAAAGCTGTATGAACAAGTGGGTAAGCTTAAGGACGCATTAAGGTAAAAAATTTAAGAGTTTGTAAAAACTCAGATTATTTACTTTTTCTTGACATTTTAGGCCATATTAAGTTTTGACTTGACTCAGAGGCTTAAAATAGCTCATGAAAAGATTGTCCAGGGAAAAAGTTCAAAAAAAATGCTCATTTTAGGCCTAAAGTAAATAATCACGATTATTTACTTCTGGCTCAAAAGTGACCAAGGTTGATACCAAAGACTCTATGCATGTGTACAAACATCTTTTGTAAAGGCCCATAGAATTTGGATCACCAAACTGACCAAACACTTGGTAGAAACTGAATTTTGTACTGACTTTCGAGAACTTGAGTGTAAATTGGAAAAATTTTGTTCAAACTCAGTGAAACTTGACTCATAGGCTTATACTGATGTGATAAAAAAGTGTACATGCTCAAGTGTACATGTTTACAACTGTCCCATTTTTCAACTTTTTTTACCAACCCAGCACACCTTTAGTTTTAGCATGTTGTAGTAAGCCCAAAAACCAAATTTGGTAGGAATTGGATCATTGGATTGAAAATTGTGGCCAACTTTGCAAAGTCAGTATGCAGACACAAAACTGTTGATGACCATTAGAAAAAATTTTATCCAAACTTGATGAAACTTGGCTAGGGACCTTAAGTTGAACTGCTTAACAGATCTGTGTCAAGATTGTGTCAAAAACTTGCATAAAAATAGCAAAAGTAGATAATCGTGATTATTTACATCTTCTACAAAATTGGACATTTTGCACATACCACAAGGTTAAGCATACCAAGTAGACCACACAAATCAATTTTTGTGAAAATTGGATCACAAAAGTGAGATTTAAGTCAAATTCTTGAAAACTGAGTCTACGAAAACGAAACAGTTGATAACCTAAATAAATTTTATTCAAACTTAGTAAAACTTGTCCAAAGACCTCAATAAGTTGCATACTTGGCAAAACAATCTAGAAAGTGCAAAAAATTGAGAAAACTAAATAATCGCGATTATTTACTACTGATACACAGAGACAAACTTTTTGACTTTTGAACTTGTACAATGTTAGTCCAACATAATACAAGGCCATCGGGCAATTTTGGGTTCAATCGGGTCCAAATGGGTACATGTTTACTCTGTTTTCAAGTTGTAGATTAGTCCTTTAGCTTTTTGCAAAAGTAGAATCTAAAGTCTCAATTGCTGACTTACTTAGCTTGATTTGAAGTCATATACATAAACCAGTCACAATAGCTAGCAAGAATTGTACAGTCTCTGTGAAAGAATAGCTAACTTGATTAAAACTGATACAGGAATCAGGTTGCAGACAAGGAATTGAAAGCTTGCCAAAAGTTGCAATCGAGTCAAGTGGAAGAAGTTGACAACAAGTCAATCCGGCGGTAAGTACTCTATCCAGGGCTTCACAAGTCTATATGAACCTTAGATATGGTCGTATACTGGAAAATCAAGGCATATTTTGAGAGACCGCTAGTAGAGTATCCACCGAAGAGAGTGTGAATCAAGGCGAGCACTTGGACATTATCTTTGAAGAAGTCTCAAACACTTTTTCAGAATTAACATCTGAAATGTCTTCCTATTCGACTCATTCAGAAACCAGAACAACAGTGCGTTATAAGCATATACTCTCTTTTTAAGATTCTAATCGCCATGGAGCTCAGGTTTACTTGGATCCTAATGAAGAGTATGCTATTCGCATTGATAACCATGGAATAGAGTTTGAAGAGGAAATCAGGGGAAACAAACAAGGGAAAATATACATGGATAGAAACGAAACTCAGTATTTACAAGCTGAAAACCTTGACGTGATAGACAAATGGGTGTTAGAAGTAAATACATAATTTCAGATATGGTAGCAAAAGAAGGACCACTGCCTTTAGAGTTTGAAGGATACAATCAAGTTGATTTGAAGACTTTCAAACGGCTTAGTACGGATAATCCTAGGATCGGAGTCTACTGTTGGGAGGATGGAAATGTCAAAGATCTTCTATGGACTTCTCATGCCAAATCCAGACAGTTAACACTCATGAAGATCATCTATACCTTCAAAATCAAAGACAAGGGTTCAGTAGATCTACCAGCCTACCAGTCTAGGGATTTTTATAACTTTATTATGATATGATGACTCTTGAGGAGGTGGAACAAACCAAATATCAAGGGTACTCCATAAGGGAGCCAAAGACCAGAAACTATTCCAAGAGATGAGCACCGCGAGAGATTTTTTGAGAGTAATGTTAAAAAACCAGAAACCACCTCATCATAAAGAAAACCGGTTGACACTAAAGCCAGTCGAGGGCTACATGAGTCACTATTTCCAATAGACTGGTTTGAAGGACTCGGAATAGGACCAATTGCTTGGAGACCGAGAGTTGAACCAAATAGACTTGTCAAACCAGCTAATTTTAAGAAATGGATCATAAAAACAGTGGATCTCAGGATCCATATGACCACTTAGCAAGCTTTAAGCAAGTGCTAAGAGCCAAACGCATATTTGATTTCCATACTCAATTTGAGGGTTTTGGAATGACATTAGAAGGAAAAGCACTGACATGGTTCCAAAACATTCCACCAAGGTCAATCATGGACTTAAATATGTTAGCTCAAGGATGTGTAGCTGCATGTTCCAAAACGGGGATCAAACATAATACAGTAGCTCAAATCTATAGCTTCAAACAAATGACCAGAGCCGCCTGATAAGAACATTAAGCCATTTGAAGCTTATTGCATACAACGTTGCAAAAAGGGAGGAAACTTCCCTAAAGATTGTCCAAAAAATCCTTTAAACAAGGATAAAATAGTAGTGAACGTAGTCCAAGTGATACCTAGTAGCTCTTCAGAGAGTGAATCGATAGTTCCAATTAAGGTAATCACCAGAGCCCAGGCTAAGAAAAAGAAACATAACTCCTCTTATGATTCGGAGAATATTAAAATTTCCTCTCAAAAGACCAAAAGAAGCCAAAGCAAAAGGTATGAGATGAGAAAAAAGAAAATCAAGGAAAACGAAAAGAAATTATTCCAGGAAAAGGTGAAAGAAACTGGAAGTAAAATCAAGGAAACCACCATGAAATGTGGAGGATCCATTTTGGTAGACAAAATTTTTGAGCCAATTAATGCAGCCTTGGAAGCTTACCAAGCAGGACTTAAAGCAAAGGACTTAAAGCAAGCCAAAAAATGGAAAACAAATGAAAAACCTATCCTTCTACAAACATGGAAGCAGCTAAGCTTGAAGCTTATCAAAATTTGGTAAGAATTACTCAAGAGATGCTGGAAAAACAATAACCCAAGCTCGAGAGTATGGCCAAACCTGAGGAGCTTATGGTAGGAACCAGTAAAGAGAAATCCAAAGTGGTGGTAGAACCCCACCTTGAAACAAAAGAGCCAGAACTTATAGTGTCGGACAACGAAGATGCCTTTGACGAAATTCCATTCGTAGAAGAAGACTGGCAAGGACACTTATGGGAAAAAGTTAGAGGGATTAATGATGGGAGCCTAACTTTGAAGTCAGCTCCTATAAAGGAAGTTTGGATAGACAATCTACCTCTTGATATGGGCATGGATGTACAATCCTTGTATGGGGATTGCGGTTCTGAAGCTTCAGGAATGTCTAAACCATTGACTTTGAAAACGCTACCCTCTTACTTGGGAGATAACAAAGATGAATCCATAGTGTGTAAAACCACTCAGATAAAGAAATCGGAACAGACCCTAGAAGTAGACAACATCCATTCAATCATGTCTACACCCATTCAATGCACTCTTACTTTAGGAGAATTGATAAAAATCAAACCATATTTATGGGATGATCTACAGAAAACTCTAGAGAAGGTGGGGATAACAAGGCTAATTGCAAAAAAATTGGGAAAATTGAAACACGAATTGAATAGCAAAGAGATTAGATCTGTTCCAATGAACAAAGTCAGAGAATACTACGAAGGGAAAGAATGAAACACAATCCTTCCAGTGAGATATAATGATATAGAAACCATTGGCAATACTGGATAGTGGGGCAGGCATAGCCATAGCCACAAAAGCAATAAGGGCATCATGGGGAAGACCAGCCATTAGACAATCTCGAATGAAATTGCAATTGACTGATGGACACATCAAAAGACCCTTAGGACTGCTTGAAAAAGTGATAGTTAAATCCTGTGGGGTTGATAATCAACACGCTTTTTCCATAGTGGACTTTGGAAAGAAACTCAATTATGAAATGATCTTGGGAAGACCTTTCATGCAACAAGTACAACTTATACAGGATTAGAAAAACAATTGTCTGTACTTGAAGCAAGTGGGATCAATAACAAGGGTTAATCTAAAAGATCACACTTATAGAGATGTCATGAAAACACCCATACAAGAATTTGACTCGGCCTCTTTGGCTTAAACTAAGCTTCCATCTTGGTTGAACAAAGACACACCTATTTGGATGTGCGGAGCCTCAAAAAACGGGAGCTTAAAGAGAGAAGAATGTATCTTAGAAAGGGATTTCACAGATGAAGCCTTGTTTGAGCCATTTGAGTGGACACAAATTTTGGAAACAATGGATGTATGTGTAAATACGTCTATGCCTACTCAATTTTTCAATGAGGATGGCTATGACATAATTCCCATACAAATGATTTCAACCCTTCACATTGAAGACAAAATTCAAGAATCCAAGGACTTGACAAAAGCTCAACAAGTCTTTTCAGACCTCTACTATGATGCAACAGATGAGCTAGAAGAGCATTCAGCTACCTCAGATGATTCGGGGTCGAAAAAAGAACATGTGAGAGCTAAGCTACTCATGAAAGGAGGGGAGGATAATTTTTTTGACTTTCGAAACCAAAAACCAAGAAGATAGAAATGGTATAGAAGAGAAAGAGACACAAGAAACTTGAAATCTAGACTTATGCCATCAGTCTCTAGTAGAACACAGTTCTTGATGCAGATAGATGCACATGATTGTGTGAAGGACAAATCACTGGTAGATATCCTTTGAACGAAAAATAGGAAATATAAAAAACATTGAGAAAAATGAGAAAGGGAACTCAAGCAAAACCTAAATGCCAGAACAAGGATTCAACCATGACCCAAGTTGAACAAAGAAAGAAATATCAAGAGTTGAAAAAATCTCTAAAGGATATATATACTACTGAAATGAAAATCACTGTGAGGAGGATGGTAAAGATGTAATTGAACACACAGATTGGGTGTCTCCAATTATGGTAGTCCCCAAGAAAAATGGAAAATTAAGAGTGTGTGTCAATCTCAAGAAAGTGAATGCAGCTACCATTAGAGACAACTTTCCTCTTCCAATCACTAAGCATGTTTTAGAACCAATGGCAGGAAAAGAAGCTTACAGTTTTTTATATGGATTTTTGGGATACAATCAACTTTTGGTTGACCCCAAGGATCGGTATAAAACTACCTTCACAACTGAATGGGGTATTTTTGCCTATCGGGTTATGCCTTTTAGGTGAACTAATGCTCCAGCCACCTTTCAAAGATTGATGAGCCATGATTTTAAAGAATATCTTCGGAATTTCTTGGAAGTAAATATGGATGATCTATGCGTACATTGATCACTCTCAAGCTGATCATTTTGAACACCTCAAAAAGGTATTCGAAAAATGTAAACTTTATAGAATTTTCTTAAATCCTAAAAAGTGCACATTTATAGGAAGACAAGGAAAAATTCTTGGGCACATAGTGTCTAAAAATGGCATAGCTATTGATATGGATAAAATCCATGTTATTGTTGATTTGCCTATACCTACAATAGTCAAAGGTGTTCAAGCCTTCATGGGACATTGCGGATATTACATACGGTTCATTTACAAGTACGCTATAATTGCAAAACCCATGGATAGCTTGATTACACTCTTTGAATGGTGTGATGAGTGTGAAGAATCCTTTATAAAGCTTAAGCAAGCTCTCATTTCAGTTCCAATATTAAAAGCCTAGATTGGAATAAGATATTCCACATACATGTAGATGCTTCCAATTTTGCCATCAGTGTATACTAGCTCAACCAGGACATGGAAAATTTGATTTTCCTATTTCTTATGCTAGCAGACAATTGAATATGGCAGAGAAAAACTACACAACCATCAAAAGGGAAGGGTTAAGAATGATCTATGCCATAAAAAAGTATAGACATTACCTATTAGCTAACAAATTTGTGTTCTTTGTGGACCACCAAGCCTTATTGTACTTGGTCAACAAGCCATGCAACACAGGAAGAATAGTGAGATGGTTCATCATTCTTTTGGAATTTGATTTCACTGTAGTTGTGAAAAAGGGCACCACTCACCAAAGAGTAGATCATTTGTCAAGGTTTTGTTTCCGACCAACCATCTAAGGGATTGTTTCCGACCAACCACCTAAGGGAGTATACGATGCCTACCAGATGCATATCTGTTCTCTGTGGAAATGATACCTCGATGGTCGAAAAACATGGTATCATTGATGACCATAGGTCAAGTGGATTTGCAAATACCATTTCCTATTACAATCAAAGTAATTGAGCAATCAGCTATGTATCAATTATTAGCTGGAAGGTTGTACAAAAGAAATCGAGATGGAATATTTCTTTTATGCATTAATTTTGAGGAGAAAATCCAATACCTAAGTCGAGCACATATTACCATAGTGGGACTTTACTTTGCGGAAGACCAAACTATGCAACGGATCTTGAGACTTGGAGTATTTTGGCCAAATATGAGGAGGGATGTTCATTATTTTGTAAAACAATGTCCTCAATGAAAAAAAAAAGCACCCATACCTCATGCAACATTGTTCCAAATATCACTTGTTCCTAGGTTGGATCAGTAACTATCTAGTTACTTACTTATCAAGCCGAACATTTCCTGAGGATATGAGTAAACGCTGTCAAAGAGCAATTGAAATGGAAGCAAGAGAGTATGCTTTTATTGGAAACCAATTGTATAGGAGGGATAAAGATCAACATCTGCGTCTTTGTGCAAATGAAGACGAATATATTCCCATTATAGAACAAGCACATGTTGGATTAGCTGGAGGTCACTTATCTAGTGAGACCACCGCAAGAGCAATCTTAATGGCACGCATATGGTGGCCAACAGTTTTTGCAGAGGCCAAGGAATATGTTCGAACGCGTGATGCATGTCAATGAGAAAAAATGCCAACCCGTGTAGATAGCATGCAATGAAGGGCCTTAACGTTCAAAGAAAATGATTGGGTCTTACTTAAGTTTCCTAAGGCTCGATTGAGGCAAACAACGGCAAAAATCCTATGGGCCATCAAAAGTATTATGCTAAACTAGCAAAAAGATACTATGGTCCTTTTCAAATTTTGAAGCCAATCAATGAGGTGACTTGTCAACTCAATTTTCCTAACCATTGGCTCATACACAATGATTTTCATGTGAGCCTACTCAAGCCCTATAAAGGAGAGCCTCAAAATGAACCAATTATTGAAGATCCTCCCAAAATCGAAGATCAAGAAGAGGTACTACAACCCGAAGCTATCCTTCAGCATAAAGACAAGGTACTACTACATGGTAAGATTATTTGACGGTATCTTATTAAGTTCAAAAATTATCCTTTGGAAGATGCTAGATGGATGCAAAGATAAAGAAATGGTTCGGTGGGTGGCCGGATGTTCAATAATTTTTTTATGTTAAACGCTACCATATCTGAAATTATGTATTTACTTCTAACACCCATTTGTCTATCACGTCAAGGTTTTCAGCTTGTAAATACTGAGTTTCGTTTCTATCCATGTATATTACTCCGAATCCGCCCACCCACCGAACCATTTCATGAAAATTCCTTCTCGAGGTAGTACTTAACTACTACAAAATCGAGGAAGACAGTCTATCAGACATCGCCAAACAACAAGCAGCATGCAATCTGTTGCATATCCTCTTTTAGGGAAATTCATCTGGTTGTTTCCACCAGATCTTTATTTAGAAACTTTTAATTCATTTATTTTTCTTTATCTGCTATAATTAGCTTGTAACTAGTTCCCTAATTAATCATGCAACACATGTAGTTTCAACCAATTCATCTCGCCTTACTCAGGACCGAGATAATCGGTTATTACAACCATCAGAATGGTGACATCTTCACAATATTTACCAAAATCAAGTGTTTGGAAAAGGCTCTTCTAATTTGATCATTCCTTCTTAAGCATTTTATTTCGAGAGGTATAGCACCATCTGGTGACAAATGCACAGGATAGCCCCAGCAGTTCCTTTTTACGCAACCAAATTGAACAAATTTACTTAATTCAATTCACATCATCCTCCCTGAGTATGACCTTCTCATCCAACTATTGGCATCAGGCCATACCGAATTATGGCCATTTTCCCATAAGAAACCGCGGGTACTTTACCCGGCCGGGAAAAAATAAAACAAACCCATTCATCCCTTATCCCTCGAGCATGACCTAGGTATAACAAACTTGCCGATTACGCTGCCTTGCCGAAAAGGGCCGATCTTCGTCAAGTTTCTCAAGAGAATCCTCTCAATGGGCCGGCCTTTCAATCAAATTAACCCCAAGAAGATCCATCTCGGTTTCCGGTCATTTCCAGACAATCTTCAAAACTCCTAGTTAAATCTATGTTTTGCAATGGGCTATCCCTATCACCTCTCGAGATTCCTTTTTAACTCCTAGTTGGTAATTTCCAGGTTCATTTATTTATCAACCTTAATTCCTACTTTCATTAATTATCTACCAACCAGTTTATTTAGAAAATACAAGCGAGTTTTTGCCATAGGAATTTGATGGTTAATGTCTTTTCGAAAATGCCAACTTTTTAAGTTCAATCCCCGTTTTGTACGATTCCCACGTTTTTGCAATCCTTTGCCATCCATGGGGCATCTCCATGGAAGCTTGTAGAGTTTTCGGTTCAAACAACACGGGGATCAATTCCAGTTATCCCCTATCTCCCCCATCCCGTATTTGCAAACAAACTTGAAATTGACAACTTTAGAAATACTCTTCAATACCAAAAATTGAACCACTTCTATCGAGCTTAGACAACTACTCTTTTCTTATGGTGCGTAGCTTTTCATTTAGGAAGCTAGAAGGTCGTCCTATAATTTATGAGTCTTCGAGATTTCCATTAAAGCTCGCTTTGGAGATAAAATGGGAATCTAGAGTTTTCCATTAAAGCTTAGAAGAGAGGATTATAACCATACATTCTTCCTACCGTAAAGAGACATGCAAACCCTAAGCTTGATGACCATAATGAGACTAAACCTTTCTCTCTTTAATGAGACAAGGTTTCCATGGAAGCTTAACCCTAATCACATAAGGTCACCATGGAAGCCTAACCCTAATCACACACAAAGTCACCATGGAAGCTAAACCCTAAATTGCAAGCTTGTCTTTCAATGCTTCTCCTAAGTGCAAAGTTACCATCAAAGCTTAGCTTAAGGATGCAAATCTACTTTTGAAGCTTAAATTAATGATGCATAGATACTCTTAGCACTTAACCCTAATTGCGAGGTTACCATTAAATCTTAAACCTAAAATACTTACACCCAAGTGCAAAGTACCATTAAATCTTAGCTTAAGGATGTAAATCTACCTTTGAAGCTTAACTTAATGATGCATAGATACTCTTAGCACTTAACCCTAATTGCGAGGTTACCATTAAAGCTTAAACCTAAAATACAAGGTAGTTACTAAAGCTTACACCTAAGTACAAAGTTACCATTAAAGCTTAGCTTAAAGATACAAATCTACCTTTGAAGCTTAACTTGATGATGTATAACTACCATTAATACTTAACCCTAATTCCAAAGTTACTATTAGAGCTTAAACATAAAATACAAGGTAAACACTAAAGCTTACACCTAAGTGTAAAGCTACCATTAAAGCTTAGCTTAAGGATGCAAATCTACCTCTGAAGCTTAAGTTAATGATGCATAACTACCATTAATTACTTAAGCCTAATTCCAAGGTTACCATTAAAGCTTAAACCTAAAATGATGCACATAAACCTTCCTAGTATTAAAATACATGGTTTAGGTTAATTAATCCTACTAGAAGTGAAGATTACCTTCTCTAATAAAGAGGGAAGTGGGTTGAAGTCTTTCTTGAAGAGATGTGAGGCGCAAGGAAGAAGGAAAGGGATTTAGGATGAAGAGGAAGGAGAGAGGAGGTTCTTCACAAAACCCTCAAGGGTTTGGCCTTCAAGAGAGGGAGAGAGCAAGAGCAAGGTTTAATGAAAACCTTGATTTACTTAAGCATAATCTTGAGCATGGCAAGTATGCAAGTAGCTTAGCAATATATGTCTAATATTACAAAGGAGAGGGGGTGCTTTATATAGGAAATGGTGGGTAGAATACTCAACTCCTATTGGACCCTAATTCTTATTAGATCCCAATTTCTTCTCAATTCCTATTGGACCCCAATTCTCTTCTTAATTTTTATTGGACCCCAGTTTCTTCTCAATTCCTATTGGATCCCAATTCTCTTCTTAATTCTTATTGGACCATAACTTCTTCTCAATTCCTATTGGACCCCAATTCTCTTCTTAATTCTTATGGGACCCCAATTTCTTCTAATTTCTCATCTCTTAACTTTATCTTTCAATCAAGTTAGTCCCTTTTTCCTCCATTTCTCAATCTAGATCAGTTCCCACGTGGCTTTTTGATGAAGAAGTATAAAAATAATCTTAATCTTTTTTGGAAAAATATAGGGATGACGTAATTTCTTATCCAAAATATTCTTGTCTTTTTCACCTGGAGTAAAGCCTCATTGTCCGCATGACTTCTTTGTCGATCTTGCTTTTTCTAAATTATTTTCTAGGCTGAAAAAGTTCTGAATGGCTCTAGGGTTTAGGGGGGGACCTTACATACCATGTAGAATTTGTCACTCTACTTGGGAAGATGAAATGGAATAAAGAGCATACATACTTGCGGCAGCTATATCTCCCAAGCACCAAATGGATTAGTCATCCATCTTGGAATGATGTTGTAGGGTAAAAAGGAATCCTCTATCCGCTAAGACAAATTGACTAATGACTATGACTTTATCTCTTTTACCTCATAGTCGAGGACGACTATGATTTCAAGAGAGAGATAATGTCATTAAATATCTAATATCTAATCAACCCAAATGATTTTCTCATATTAAACTAATCATTTAATGTGGGATAATAAACAGGAACAAGTGTTAGAATATAGATATGTGCTTACGGATCTATCTCAACACGGGGCCAATGGTAAAGGGACCCAAATGAGAGATGGTCTATCAAAGAGAAAGGTTAACTAATGGAGCTTAAAAGACATTAGGGTTAGCTTCATTAAACACCTCCAATGGTTAGTGTTAAAAGTCCTTTGACCTTAAGCAAGCTAGGGCTGAGCTTGAGGTGGAAACCCGACCTAAACTTGCCTTTGACCTTAAGCAAGCTAGGGTTGTGCTTGAGGTGGGAACACAACCTAAACTTTCCTTTGACCTTAGGCAATCTAGGGTTGAGCTTGAGGTGGGAACTCCACCTAAGATGCTTGCCATGCTTGATGACTAAGGTACTTGAGGTACTTGTCATACTTAATGAGGAAGTTGCTTGAGAAGCTTCCTATGCATGGGGGGGTAAGATTCTTCAGTCAAAAAGAGACCCTACACACTTAATGAGGAAGTTTCTTGAGAAGCTTCGTATGCATGGGGGGGTAAGATGCTTGAGTCAAAAAGAGACCCTACACACTTAATGAGGAAGTTGCTTGAAAATCTTCCTATGCACAATTAATGAGGAAGTTTCTTGAGAAGCTTCCTATGCATAAAAGTTCCAAAGTTAGGGGAATCTTTGACCTAACCTTCCACTCACCCAAGGGGCACCCCTTTTCTAAAAGGGCACATGGGACACATGTCAAACTCTCACTAAGCTTAACCACATGGGGTGCTTGAATGCTATTGATTGGGCTAAGGAGGGGTCCAATGAGCTTCTACTTCCATCCAACAACTATCTATATATTTTCAAGCTCTCTCTCTCTCTAAGGGGTTAAGGAGGACACTTGTCAAAAGACTACCCATGTACTTGATTGCATGCTGCATGTGATTGGCTAGGGGGAGAGGGGTCCAATGAGATTGAAGCATGTGGAAAAGCTACCACTTGCCCAAAGCAAGGAGGGGGGGTACTAGGGGGATATACTCCACACACACACTCATTTGCAAGGCATTCTCACTTGGTGAAAGTTGAGGAACACCACCTCCTTCTCCAAGCTTGTGAGAAGTGAGAAAGACCCTACATCAACACTCTTGGCTATGGAATGCAAATCCAACCAAGAGCCATGTTTCAATGCTTAAGCTTGTCATCTTCTCCATCTCCATTACTATGCTATTATGTATGCTAGCAAGAAGAGTAATGATAAGTGAGGAGCTATTTCTTTCTCCTATGGGATGTTTCTTCTTCCTCTTCCCTACCCTCATTCCCCGCGAGCTCTATCCACCTTTGAAGGTGTTTGAGGCCTTGAGACTGAGGCTTGGGATAGTTAATGCTTTCTACAAGTTTATGTTATGCTTGTGATGCATGAAGCTTTCCATCTTCATTGCATCACTCATGTCACAAGTTTATGTTATGCTTGTGATGCATGAAGCTTTCCATCTTCATTGCATCACGCATGTCACAAGGAACACAAAGATTGTATTGTACCAATTCTCTCTTGATGGGAGAAACTATTATACAAATGCCTATTGGAGGGGGGACCGGCTCCATATGAATCCGGTCCTCATTTATTGTCATGTTCTCTAAACTCTCTCTTGCAAAAGTATTGTTTATACCAAGTTAACTAAGTACCATGTTTATGTTGCTACCACCAATTAAGTTCACCCGCTATGCTCACAAAGTAATCTCTCAAAAATGCTTCACCTAATTTCCTAATTCCGCTACTCTCAAAGTTCATTGGCCATTTCCAATACACATAGAGTCTACATCATGCCTAGAACCAAGTTGCACCAAAAAATGCACATTTTGATGAAAAAGTTAATAATCGTGATTATTTACTTTCTTACCAAAATGGGCGAAAATTGCAACTTTGACCTTATGGGATCAAAGCACATAATGTCCCAAGCCCACTAACCAAGTTTGAGCAAATTTGGATCTCAAAATCTCAAAATCCCTTCATATCTATTGTCTCAGTTAGTGAAAGCCTCCTAGATCTGGTACCATTTCCACCCTGTGCACTCAAATCAACCCACACTTCACTTAGAGCACCCAAATGATATATATTTCAAGCCTATGATATCAAAGATACAAAAAGTTGAAAAACATCACCAATTGTAAATAATCGCGATTATTTACATTTGTTACAAATTTTTGCTTGAACTGTATGATTTTGATGTCTACATGTTTTTATGCATCCATGCATGTTCCAAAATTGATTTGAAGCAAATTGACTCAATTTGTTAGCAATTCAGACTCAAGGGTATTTCAGAGCGAAAATTTGCAAAATTTTCTAACTTTGGCACTTTATTCCTCTAACAGGAGCAATGCAAGCGGCCAAGAAGGCCAAGAAAAGGGTATCCCAGAAGGAAAAGTTACAAGAGCTACCACCTTACCAACTGGACCAAGTTCAATAAAGACGGGCAAGGCAACATACTTGTCTAGAGAACAGCTTGAGGAAAATAATACAACGGTTTTCACAGGAAGGTTTAAGAGTGAAGAAGGACACCAAGTAGATTTGTAGATGCTACCAAAAGAGATCTACAATGTAGCTGCCAAACTGGACACAAAAGAAGCCAACAAAAGGTTGGGACTCAAGGACTTCTATGACCAGGAGCCATGCGGCGTAGATTTCCAAAAAGCCTACGAGCTACTCTCGACAATTAAAGAGGATGGATCAACCCACATTACTGACCAACAAGGACAGAAAGTTGAAGTGGTGATCACAAAAGAGATTGTGGCTGAGGCACTGAAGCTGCCGACCAGAAGGGATGACAATGAGGGCCCGAGATAGAAAGACGGTAGGCACCTTCACTAAGGAGGTTGCTGCTACAACCTTTGCTAACCTCATCCAAAGGCAAGTGGAAGAACCAGCATGTTTGTATCATTAGCACTTCCAATTTTTAGCAAAGAGACTGCCACGGTACACCACATCAAATCATGCAGTTGCAACTACCTTCACCCAAGTGTTGAAGTCGACAACCAGGCAACCAATTGATCACGCATAGTATGTGCTGACAACGTTGAAGGGCATCAAGAAAGAAGGAAAAATTACCTATCTGGGTGCACCTGAAGTATTGACAAGAATAGCATACCATGCTATTGGCATGGCTAACAATTTGGCACAACCTTCTCCAAGAACTACACGTTCGTCAAAGAGAGTTTACAAGTCAGATGAAGAATTGGCAGAAAGCTCTCATGAAGCTCATAGCAGTGAGAGCTCAAACAACAAAGAGAGAAGGGCAAGAATAGAAGAAGAAAGGATTAGTTGCACACCAAGAGGAACCTCAGCAGAAGAAGGCGAGGTTTGAAAGAGAAAAACAAACTTACAAAAGAAGCCACTAAGCTGCATGTGAGGACCCGGAGAGGTGGGTTCCAAGAGAGATAAGGGGTCCCATAACCAAAAACCCTGCAAGGAAAGGAGCAGAGGAGCCCACGGACTTTCTTGAACACATGTACGCAGAAGTGGAGGCTCTAAAATTAAAAGAAGCTCAAGAGGTTGAAAAGAAAGCAAAAGAAGATGCAGCAGAGCAACAAAAACAAGCAGAGGCTACAGAACAAAGAGAGACACATCACTATCAAGAAGAGATGTCTCCGAAGCCCACCCCACCAACTACGACCATAGACCACCCAATGCCAAGCCCTCCCCCTTCACCAATAGTTAGACCCAATGAGGGCAAGGAAGCCAAAGACAAAGAGCCTAAACCACAGGAAGCAGCCAGTTTTGAGCAGCCCAAAGCAACAAAGACAAAGGCCACCCCTTCTACAACCACCCAACAAGAAACAGCAGAGGCATCCATGAAGGCTCAAGAAGTAAAGGCAGCCAAGGCAACTGCAACGTCTCAAGAAGAGGTAGAACGCCCGCCGCAACCACAAGCAGCCACCACAGAACCACCCAAAGAGCTACAAGCTAAAACGGTTGAAACATCCAGATAGCCTATAGATCCTGAAGAATGGGAGACAAACGATGAAGTCATCCTACAAGTAAATGAATATGCCAAGCAGATGCAGTGATGAGATCGAGAAAATGCAAACAGCGGCAATTAGCCACAGTGCTAAGGCTAGAGAGCTGGAAATGGTCATTGATGCTCTACAAGGAGAGTTAGATGACAGGATGAATGTTATCTCAAATCTACAGAGACAAATCAAAGAGCTAAAGGATGAGGCAAAACAGAACCAACTGGCCAAAGAGAAGCAGCAAAAGGAAATGGAGGAGTTGGGAGAAATTTTCACCAAGTTATCAGATGCCTGCAAGACCAAAGACCAACAGCTCTGACAGAGGCAACAAATGAACTCCTGACCAGTGTTTTTTTTTGGGCTAAAAATCACCAATTTGGCGAATCTTGAAATTTTTGAGCTTTTTTTTGCTCTCATTGGTGTAGACCTTGAGATGTTTTTCGCCAGACGTTTATATAAGGTTTTGTATTTTGGGGTAGCTAGCCAAAGATATGCCCACTGAAGAACTTGATGGTAGGGGAGATTGATGGCCAAGTAAGGTTGATGAAACACATCACATTATGACATGGGGACCCAAAATATTAAAGCCTACATGTGGTTGTAAGATTTTGCTACATGGAATTTCAATGGGCTCCTATCATCATAATTACTTTTCTTTTCACTCTCCTAACTTTTCTATGATTGACCTATGCATGATTAACTAGATTTTATGTAGGAGGTCTGAGATCTTCACACTTTCTCATTTAGTTTTCATATAGATTTCAAAGACTTTACCCTACTCAACAAGACGTTGTCTCCTAGCAAAACCATAGTACATATAAGGTGTGTTGTGACATTGATACTTACTTGAAAAGTCTAGGTGGCACTACTTAAATCACTTCTTTCTATTATATAAAAGTTGTAAGAGATGTTCCTTTTATCCTTACTTGTGATATTGAAAAAAATGACCAATTAAGGTCTAAATTAAATTTTTTGTTGAGAAAATGATAATTTAATTTTAAATATTTTGCTCGCCAAATTCATAAATTTAGATTCATTTTGAACCCGACAATCCAATTAGTAAGCATTTATTGCTATAGTTGAAATTTGTTTACCATAAGTTATAACATGTTTGTGACTAGGTTTAGTCTCTTCATGTATAAGTTACGTTATCAACCTTGCACACTAGTTATGGTGGGGTTGTTTACTAATGAAATTTGAGAACAAGTCAAGGACTTAAACTCGGTTGATGAGTTATGTTAGCACGTTACTTGCATCGAAAGTGACAAGAGGTACTCTTTCCGGTACATCTTTGTTGTGATAACTCGTTTAGCATGCTCATGTGCATTCTAAATGGAGTCTACACACTATGTTTGCATAGGAACCATTATAATCAGATGGTTGCAAATGGACAACGATGTGGAAAATCAAGATGTTACTCTTGGTTTCATCGAACCTCCTATTGAACCGTGTTCCAGTCAAGCAAACAGCTGGATCCATGAAGGATGCCACTGTGGAAAACATTAGTGTATCAATTATCTTGTTTTTGGGGACGAAAATGCTTCTCCAAAGTGGGAGTAATGTCAGGCCAAGGGTCACCCTGGAGGTCAAGGACCGGGGCCTAGGGTCGGCCACTAATGGAGACGAAATCCTAGGGGCAAGGCCTATAAAGGAGGTTTGGCGGAGGATCAAGGCAAGGCAGTCCCAGGGTCTTATAAGCTTTGGGAACCTTGAGTGTTTTTTTTGCAAGCATGTGACAATGTGTCTTAAAGAATGTTCAGCTTGTGTCTATTATTTTATGCCAAAAGAACCAATGCACAACAAACTATTTATTCATTATGACAAGCATACACACATGGTTTCTAAGGGAATGTGCCTAGCATCGATACGTGATATCAAGGCCTTTATAGAATGTGAAGTGGGCATCGACCACAATGCTGGGCCCATAAAGGTACAAATGATTGTGGCAAGAGAGGTGGTTCTAAGAGTGTTCACTAATGACATAGGTACATGGAGAATTCATGACAGAGAGGGAGCTCTAGTGAGATGTCGCAAGAGTTGCAAAGTTTGATAAATGTCAAAAAAATAGAAAGGAAGTGTAATTGAGCAAAGAATAGTATGCAATTATTATCTTTAATACACTAAGTATGCTTTATGAATGCAGGGTGAAGCAGATGGTAATCCAAACACGAAAAACAACACGGTCTATGGGTGAAGGATATGAAGCCATTCTTAATCTAAAAAGAACAATTCATTTTGAGTTCTTCCATGGTTCCTACTTTCCATTGTAGGACACCACTACTACTGAGCGTTGTTTTATCTTTAAGATGTCTACTAATGGACCTGGTTCTAGGATTGACATTGTTTAACAAATGGACAAGTATGGTAATGGAGATCTTCATCAAGCATGGGTCTACTTTGATCATGTTCATCGAGGGGATACTCGATGGCATACAATGGGAGAACATGTTTATGACCACATGTTAGTTATAAGCGACTCAGAGCATTGCTTGTTCTGTGTCTTTAATATAACTATGCTTCCATTTTTGGCATGCAAGATTGATGAGCTACTGACAATAGCAACTTGTGAATTTGGTGATGGTGGAGCACATTGGGAAGGTCGTAATTTTTTTTGGGTTTATGTAGGGATGCATTGTAGCACGACCTAATCGCAACCCACAAAATTATCAAATCGTGGATCGGCAACCTGGCTAGGGCATGGAAGCACGAGCCTAAGATGTATAGATATAGAGGATTCAAGGGATCCTTCTACTCATCATAGAGAGAAGCCATGGAAAAGGCTTCCTCTAATCAACAACACATTCCTTCTTACTAATCACTTGCACACAATCATGCGGTTGAAATTAACCTCTCACATCAATCACTCTTATTCACAACTCTTAATCACAACTACACAAGCATGCAATTAACATACCTACTTCGCATTAGTGTGTCCATTCTGGCACAACCCCTCAATACGACTACGTATGCACACACACTAACTACACCTTGTAGAGAGAGCTGAAGAGAAGGAAGGCACGGCCGTCACACACCATGGCCAATGGTGTGGATAGAATAGATTAACTCAAAAAAGGGATTAGAGATCTACCATCACACTAATACAATCTCACTCCACATAATGAAGCAAAGAAGACTAATAAGAAAGAAAGTGTAATTGATTATTAGAAATTAAGAACTACATGGGCATGGAAAGCCTATGAGCCTCATGACCATCCACTCTACAAAGAGGAGTCCTCACCCAAGAATGACTACTCATTAAGCATAGGGCTCTTTTATAGCTTTGGGCCTCAAACCCTTCAACTATGGGATAAAGTTGAGCTCTCTAGCTTAGACTCATACAACTTTGGAACTCCTAAATGAGCCCAAGCCCTATACAATGAAAAGGAAATATTGTGCACTAGTGCCGGTGAAGCAAGACACGGTGACATGGTAGAAAGCAAGTCCATGGAAGAAATGTTGAGCTGCAAAATATAAGAACAAGTAATGAGCATCAAAGGCCACCAAGTAAATAAAACATGAAGCACAAATGAACAATCATGCAAAGTGATTTTTTGCTTCTAAAAGATGAGTCAATCATAGTCGAAAACTAGACAGCATAAAGCAAAAAAAACACTCAAACTATTGTGAAGATTAAACCACTTGAAATTTCAGTTTTATGCATGAAACACAAGCAATCAATTATGACCCTAGGCTAATGCAAGTTCATAAACCTACTAGCCTAAAAACTATGTGAACAATCTTAATAAATCATCCAAGTCTATCATGACTACGGGCTATAAAAAAGCTCTTAATCTATTAGTACATTGTCAAAGCTTTTTGAAGCTCAGGGAAGTTTTGATTTTGTCATTCATTGAAAAAAGTAAAGCACAATCACAAGGCTACCACCCCAAGGCAAGTCTAGGTGCGACTCTCGGCTCTTTGAACACTCAAGAAGGTATTCCAAAAGCCTACTAGCATACCAAGGCGACGGCTAACCCCTCTCAGCCCAAGGCATCGGTTTAGGGCCTTGACCAAGAGAGCCAAGGTGATTCTCCTCATCTGCCAAGTGCCAATAAGACGCTAGGCCTCACAAAGACACAACATAACATATAAATTTTCTTTTCATGTGTCTAGTAGCATTTTTGCTACTTTTTCTTGACACTTTTTTTCTTCATTGATTCATTTTTTTTTAGCACTTTTTATTGCTTCCAACCATATATGCTTATGGCAATTGGACTAAATGACTAAAGTCTAATCATAGCCCTAGGTCATGTTAAAAATGAATGGAGTATTAAGACTATCACTAAGAGTCTAGGACTAATGAGAAATGAACCTACATTAAACTAAGGTCAAGGTCAATTACCTATGATTAGCACACATAAAACCTAATTTTTTGATGAGTCAATTTTCACAAAGCAAAGTGTTGAAACTTTAGGATGCCTAGCTTTCGAACATGAAAAAACCATAGCTTAGAAGCAAACTTTCACTTAAGCCAAGCATAAAGAATGAAGAGATGAACAAAAGAGCAAAATCATGGAAGGATTACACCTATTCATGCTCTTTGAGCATTCTTGAGCAAGCATCCCCTTTGTATAGAGAAGCCTCTTTATCTTTTTATTTGCAAAAGAAGCTGATTTGAAGACAAGTGTGACCACAAGCTCCAAAAGCCAATTATTGAAAGCCAAAAGCACACAAAAACATTAATGAAAACTTAAAGCTAGGGTCTTGCTAACCCAAATTTGCCAAAGGGAAAAAACCCAAGAGAAAAAAGTGCCTTTGGTTATGCACATGATGCTCTTTGATAGCAAATTTATGCATACATAGCAAAAAATGAGAGAGGTAAAATGCTTCTATATAAGCAAATTTTGCAATTTTTACAATCTCTCATGCATGGTTCAAAGTTTGATTAATTTCTAGCTCAACTTGAAATATGGAAAAACAAGTCAAGAGCTGAAAATAATGCAACCTCTGAATGAAATGAAGTGGCTCTCGAAAGCCAAACTTTACAATTTAAATCTTTTCAAAAAGTTGGCTAACAACTAGCTCACATGAAATTTTACATTTTTTTTATAGCAATCTATGAGCTAGAGATGACTGCAACTTGATGAAATGAAGATGAATAGCTCTTACTAGCCAAATTATGTACTTGAAAGTTCAAAAAAGTTGGAAAAACACTAGCTCAAAATGAAAAAAAAATTTAATTTTTGACCAAGCTATGAGCTAGTATGTATACAACTTTAATCCAAACATTTGGAATGGCTCTAATTACCCAAATTTTGCAATACATTACAATGATGACCCCTTCTTGGATCATTTGAAAGTTCTTGTTTCCCACCACCCTTCAAAGCAACTCAAATCAATATTAGTGCTCTTTAGCATACAAACATCCAATACAAGCACTAAAGATGCACAATTAACCACAACCCCAAAAGTTTTAATGCTCTCTCTTGGCCATTAAAACAAGATCAATGTTAGTGCTTTGTAGTGATTTTTGCATTCAAATAAAGCACTAAGAATTCACAAGTGAAATTTTTAAGCTTAGGTTTGGCCTAAGAAAGCTCAACTTTTTAGTGCTATGCAATGATTTTACAATAATATCAAGCACGAAAAATGCACAAAATACGTCAAACCAACATGGATTCATGCCCTATGCAGTTCTCACAATCGAGAAACTCACATGCATTTCAACAAGAACTTTCCTTTTAGTGCAATGATAATTTCAAAAAAGGACTTAAATAATGCTTGAATAAAAATCTCAATGCAAAATTTTCAATGTCGCAATATAGGCACACACAATCAATGGCTGCATGCTCTTATGTGACAAGTTTTTCATACATAGCATAGGAAAGTAAATGTCATCTCTCTCAAAACCATCAATACCCACTTTTTATAGAGTGAAAAAAAGGATCTTTTACAGCTTGAGTGATCCTTTAGGCTCATTCTTTTCATCGCTACGTTTTACTTTTGTTTTTTTTTTTCCCTTGAATTAGGCTTGGTCTCACCTTTTGTTGGGCTCAGTTTTTAAAAATCCTCAATTTGGAGCTCGAAAGTGAGGAGGGTGAGAACCTTCCTTTGTTTCCATTAAAAAAAAGGCCTCTTGTTTTTATAAATATATTTGTGGTCGTTTTTTAGTTCCAGGTCGGAAACAGTAGCAAGTGAGCATCTGCGGCTGCGCTTTTTTAGGCTGCAGTGTGTGTGTGGAGGTTTGCGAGCTAAAGGTGGGATGGGATAGGCTTTGTGTGTGCGCTACAAGCCAGGCAGGCTCTTGTTTGCTTTGTTCGTGTGTGTGTTTGCAGGCTATGAGCCAAAGCAGGTGGGGTCGCCACTCCGAGTGAGCAGGTGTGTGAGTGTGTGTGGGGTTTGAGCGTGCACCGAGCGTGGGTGTGTGGGGTCTGAGCCCTTGAACTCGGATGAAAATCGTAGCTTTTCAGGTGCTACCGCAATGTTTAGTGTGTATGTGGGTGAAGTCAAGCCAAGGCAGGTCCGGTAAATGGTGATAGGCTAGAGTTGTGGGGCCTGCGTGAGTGAGGCCAAGGCTGAGAATGGTGCCAGCCTGTGTTGCATTGCGGTTGTTCACGTGTGTGTGTGTGTAAGAGTGTTGTGAGCGCCGAGCACCATTCCAGGCAAGTAGGTGTGTGTGAGTGTGTCGTGAGGGTGCGCCATTCTAGGTCCGCATGGCAAGTGGGCGAGGTAGGCAACAAAGGTCCCTTTTCTTTTCATTTTTTTTGAAAATCTCATTTAGGGCTTGTTCTCACACAAGGTATTCTGTGTGTGTGTGTGTGTGTGTGTGTGTGTGTGTGTGTGTGTGTGTGTGTGTGTGTGTGTGTGTGTGTGTGTGTGTGTGTGTGTGTGTGTGTGTGTGTGAGAGAGAGAGAGAGAGAGAGAGAGTATGAGTATTCCCTTGAGAAAATTTAGGATGAGAAAAGATACGGCCTATAATGAATCGAATCACACATTTTCCCAATGTCAAGTCCTCCGCTCAATGCTCATACAACTTTCATTACAAGGAAGTACTCATAATAATTAAGACAAATTTCCTTCACATGCATATCTTTGCATATAATTGAATGCTCGCAATCCACAACTCCACTCCACAAGGATCAATTGAGTGGCACATACAAAAAATCATATTGATGATGCCACATTTTTCATAGTGTTTTCCATATTCAATTGATTTCAACACAAATCTCAATGGAGACCCATAAAAACTTCTTGTTTTGGCATCAAGGACACAGTTGCAGTCCAATTTCAATCCAATTCATAGCACATAGGAAATCAATTAAGACATACATACTGCAATTGAAGCATAACGCATACACACTATTAAGTGCAACACTTCTCCCTATTTGCAAGTCCATGTTCAATTTTCAATCATTGCAACATAAGTTGCTCATATTCGCGAATATCCACAATTAGGAAAACCCAATTGGCGCAAAACATGGTCTTTTCTTTTAATCATCACAAAATTAATTGCTCAAATTTCAAAGCCCTAATCATCCAAATTCTATCGGATTTGTCATCTTGGTTTGTGAGGCTATTTGATTATGGCATTTGCAAATGCACAATCAATCAAAATTCTTACCATATTTAATCAAAATGGCATACATGACAATGGTAATACGTAAAATCACTTTCAATTGTGTATCAATCGAATCATCCCAAATCAACTATACACATAGAACATCAACCATTTTAGGTCTTTTGATCATCACAATTGGCAACCAAGGCCAATCATTCATCTTCAATTTGGACTTTGAATGCCATTGAGTAGGCACACACACCCAAATTTAGACCAAAAATTTATGCAATTAATCCATCAATTACACATTGAAATTATCAAATTTCAAACTCAATCAAGCATAAGTGAATGCATGCATGCTAAATTTCTAAAAAATTAGCATCATTTTTACCCGATCAAGCAATGCACACACTCGAAAATTAAGCACAAAAGATCAAATTTGGCTCAATTGGCAATGCATTTAGGCTTATACCTAATCATTGCACACACTTTTTATAATCATTTCACAATAAAAAATCATTTAGGTGCCCTAATTGACCATCAATCATAGAAAATCAAGTGGTCTTGGATAGGCACACACACTCAATTTTTGCCAAATTTTTTGGCATTTCGGCTTATCCAATGTTTGAATTAGCCTCACATACTGATCATTTACATGATTGCATACTCATGTATCATTAATTTCATCAATTTTTCTGTATGCACACATTCAAGATTAGGTGCACACACACTTGAAAACTTTGACAGTTTTTTCCCTCTTTGGTGTGTGCACATACACAATGATTTTTATGCACACACATGATTTCTTATTGTAAATCAACCTTAATCTTGACACAATCATCATTCATTAGTCAAAATTGACCATCAATTTCATCCCAAAACAATCAAATTAGGTGCAAGGTGTAGGTCAATTGATTTACACACATAATTTTAGCAATAAATTAGCAACACATTGGAATCAAATTAACCACTCAAAAATTGAATGAAGTAGATCAATGTACTTACATTTGATTGCATCCAAGCTAATCCTTGTCCCACGCGACGATTCCATCATGCACACACATGTGTGACTCTTCCCAATTAGCCCAAAAATTGACCATTTGTAGGTCAAAATCAAACACTCAAATCATTCGATTACGCATAAATTGGCACAATTAACTTGATTAGCGTTGTGAGCAGGAGGAAAACACACACAGCGCCTCTATAACGACCTGACACACACTCTTGGGAAGATACACACACACACTATGGGGCACCACTCGGCTTAGACAACACACCTGGCCGAGACAGGGAACAGACCTCTGGAGTGAGAGGAGAGAGACTATCCACTTGCCCACTCCACACACACACACACACCCAAAAAACTCAGCTCAAAAGAGGATAATTTCTGATGTTTAGATACAAATGAGCTTGGGCCAACACCAATGGGGTAAACAGCTCACACAATATGGGTAAAAGATACCAGATACAATCACAAACTGGAGGAGAAACTTCGCTCATAGGAGAAACTTACACAGCCAAAACAACAGAAAAAGAGGGAGGAATTTGGCAAAATGGACAGCGCCATCGCGTCCAGAACGGCCCAAAACCCCAGTCTACAATGTCAAAGTGCTCAAATCCGACCTCGGATGAGCAGTTTACGGCCAAAACAGGCTCCAAAAACCCCAAAAACACACATGCGGCTGTTCCTCCTCTCTTCTCCACGTTTTTTTTGGTCTTCTCTCTGTTTTTTCAGTTCCCACACTTAGCTTTTTTAGTTGGGCACCCTTGGCCTTTTAGATGACCTCAAACGGACCCCGAACAAGCCAAAACGTCACTTTGCAGTGCATAGTTGTCACCTTTTTGCATCATCCGCACACCTGGCACTCATTTCTTTTCAATAATGCGTCTCACAACCACGTGAAGTGGCCCCAAAAAGTGGTCCTAATGATGACCTTTCTGCATAACTCTCACAAGAAAACACCCACGTTGTGTCCGTATTCATCCACGTGCAAATATTGACCCCGTTCGGCCTCCTGACGCCACTAGATGCCATATGACGCACCTGCCTACCTCATGACGTCGGCCCGTAGATAGCTTCCTCGAGAAGTTTTACGCACTATAAACTCCTCATTATTGTAGAAAAAACATACTGGTACTGGTGATAGTGAAAATCGATGCACTATGTACATGTTGTCCTACATGTACACATGTGGGCCCCACGTAACCACCTGGCTCTGGAAAATGGGCAATTCTTTATTTGATGCACCATGCATGTGTATGTACATATGCGCAATCCCTTGCTCCAAAAAACTCCTGACATAATTTGCCCCTCCCCTAGCCTGCTAGATCATTCATGATCAGCAGCAGCAAAGAGAGATATGAGACTCGCCGCATCACAGGTCTCCTCATCCCTCACCAACACTGCTTTATCCACAGACAGCTCATCTTGCTCCACCATCATCAATCTAGCATGATACAATTTAAGACGCAATCCATTTACCCTTGACTTATGTAGAACACCATCCAAGTTAGCCAGCTGATATGTGCCATTTGGAAAACACTCCACTACCTTGAAATGGCCTTCCCACTTAATTTGAAACTTCTTTTGGAAGGTGTTGTCCAGCTTACTGTTGTAGCGCAAAACCAAGTCATGTTTCTTGATACCCTTACTTTTGACCTTTTCATTTATCTTTGCCAAAGCCTTATCCTGCATCTGCCCATAATGCTCCAATGCACTCATCCTATCCAACTGGACCTCTTGTAACTGCAAGAGCCTCTCTTTGAATGCATCACTAGGTGGCCCAAGCAACTTCTCTAACATCTTGACCGCAGGCAACTCTACCTCCACAGGCAATAGTGCTTCCTTTCCATACACCAAATGAAATAGAGTAAACCATGTACCTGTCTTCACCAAAGTACGGTAAGCCCATAATGCACTAGGCAATTCCAAATCCCAATTGTTTCCTTGGTGCTCTGTCACTTTAGAAATAATTTGTACCAACTCACCATTGAATCTTTCATTTAATCCATTACACTGCGGGTAATAAGGAGTGGTATGCTGGTGCCTAATCTTCATCTTTGTGCATAAGAAGTCTAGCAGTTTAGCTCTAAATCCTGGCCCCTTATCTGAAAGTAGCTCTAATGGCACCCCAAACTTGCAACATATTTCATCATACAAAAATTTTGCCACATCCTTTGCAGTGATCTGTTTTACTGCTATAGCCTCTGCCCATCTAGAGAGATAGTCCACTGCCGTCAAGATATAGCTTTTGCCCCTGCTTGTGATAGGTAACGGGCCTATTGCATCAATCCCCCACTTTTCAAACACATCAAACGCCATAATGGTTTTTCGTAGCTCTGGCTTCAACACTCTCTTCCCAAATGCTTGACACCTATTGCAAGACCTACACCAATGGTGAACATCCTTGTGCAAACTAGGCCATACATACCCCTCTTGCAAAATCTTATGCAAGGTGATCTTTAGAGCAAAATGGCCACCACATGCGCCTTCATGATTCTCTTCCAACACTCTGTAAAGCTCCTCCTGCCAAGGTACACGTCTCAACACGAGATCAGCCCCTTTCATGTATAAGACATCACCAATCAATTTGTACCTGTATGCTCTACACACAAAGCCATACTTCTTAGACTTCTGAATCTCCTTTGGAATGATTCCTGTTAGCAAAAACTCCTCTTCTTGAGCCAAACTTTCCCGGCCATGATAAAGAGGTAAGGTGGTCCTCAACACAAATAGCTCCCCAATCATACCTTGAGCTGCTTCATGTGCCTCTCCATTTAGAGCACGTTCAATGTGTCTGATGATCCATGCTTCGAACTTTTTTAACAGGCCTTTAATTCTGAAGCACATTTCCTTCAATGAGGTGTTCTTGCTCTTCCACACACCCAGCACTTGCTTCACCACTAACAAGGCATCACCTTTTATGCTCAACCTTCAAACCCCATGCTTCAAACAAATGTGTAATCCGGCTTCCAGAGTGAAATATTCAGCCTCATTGTTACTATGAGCATCCAATTTGAACCCTCTCTTGCATACTAGCTTCCCCTCTGGGTCATAAAGTGCTATACCCCTTGAAGCTGCATCATGGCTCTTTCTGTATGAACCATCAAAGAACAACACATGTGCATTGCTGATCTGTGGCACTTCTTCAACTACCTTTCTCACCACCTCTTCCTTAACAATAAGGGGATTCTCCTTGTAGGTCAACAAATCAGCTAGGGTAGCCCTTGTACTATCTTCCACTAGAAAAGAGAACTCAAACTCTTGCAGCTCAATTACCCATTTCTTCACCACATTTGACATGTTAGTACCATTAATTAACTGTGGTAAAAAGGCATAACTCGTCAAGAAAACAAAAGGCCGTGGTAGCAAGTAATGACAAAATCGTCGACAAGCAAATATTACACTGGCCATCACTAGCTCTACTTCCGAGAACTTTCTCTCCGCTACCAACTTCACTCGGCTTGCACAATACACTGGCCTCAGATAATGGCTGCCCTTCCCCTTTTGCAATAGCATGGCTCCAATGGCATCATCCCCTACTGAGGGATTTACATAAAAAACTTTCTCCCAATCAGGAGCCTGCATGGCTGACAACCCCCCTAACACCTCTTGAAACACTTCTTCACACTTGTCATCCCATTGCAATGGATCATGCTTTGCCACTTATTGTAATGGATAAAGAATCTGAGAAGACAATGGAATAAACCTTGCCATGTAATTCACTTTGTGTATAAAGGTTGCCAATTGCTTCGTACTCGTAGGTGATGGAAGAAGAATAATAGACTTAACCTTGTCTGGATCAGCCTCAATGCCATTTTCTGACACCATGTGGCCCAATAACTTCACCCTTTGCTGTGCTAGATGACATTTCTTTGGATTTAGTTGTCCTCCACATTCATCATATCGAGCCAATACCATCTGCAGCTTCTCATGGTGTTCAACCCTACTGCTATAAACACAGAAGTCATCCATAAAAGCTTTAACACAACTACCAATGAATGGTTCCAACACCCAATTTGCTCTCTCTTGATAGAAGGAAGGTCCATTTGACAACCCAAATGGCAATACTGTGTAGCAATAGCAGCCCCATGGCGTAATAAAAGTTGTCTTTGTGCGGTCTTTAAGAGCAATCTTCAATTGAAAATAGCCTGAAAAACCATCACACACACTGTACCTCTCATAACCTGCCACTGAATCCAAGATCTGATCGATGAATGGAAGAGGATATGGGTTCTTCTTAGTGGCTGCGTTTAAGGGTTTAAAATCTACACAAATTCTCCACTTCCCATCCTTCTTTGGACTGACTACAACTGGACTCACCCATTCTGTGGTCTCCACAGGGACTATGAACCCTGCCTTTAATAACTTGTCCACCTCTTCTCGCAAGGCTTCCATTTGCTCTTGACCCATCCTTCTTAGCCTTTGCCGCACTGGCTTAGCACCTTCTTTCAGCTCTATATGCATCTCTTCGCCCTTGAACCCTCTGATCTCTTCATATGAAGTAATGAACAAATCAGGAAAACTAGTCAGCATGTGCAAATAAATATCCTTCTCCATAGCTGAGAGGTCTCCACTGATAATTTGTGTCATCAATTCCTGCTTCTTTGACAACTCAACCTTAGTTTGCATCAGCCCTTCAATCACTTCATAAGGCCCTTCACTTTCATCTTCAACCTCATTTGCAAATGCAACTAAACCAAACTCCTGGATTTTTTTGTCCATCAAAAGAAATGCAACATTAGCATCCTCATCACTGCTGGTAGTGCTATCACTGTCCTCATCTGTCACCGTGGAAGAGTCTTCATCACTAGACTCATCCTCATCTTCATAAAGCTCCTCTAATCGTTTCCTTGTGTCCATATTATAAATCTTCTTGGTACATGTCTTTCCATAGAGGCTAATCGTACCATGTCGCCAATCTTGAACAGCTCCCACTGCACGTAACCATGGTCTGCCCAGTATAATAGGATATGCTCCCAACCCTGTTGGCATCACATGAAAATCAACCACTGCCTTTGCATCATATGCCTCCACTTCTAAGCTCTTTACAACACCCAATCATTTTACTTTTTGATGGTTTGCCAATCTAATCCGGAAACCTGACACCCCAGCCACTATGAGACCCATCTTCTCAACGCATGAGTGTGTTATGACGCATATTTGGGCTCCGCCATCCACATAACCTTGTCCCAAATTTTTTCTTTTATGCCACACATTTACTATTGGACAAATGTCTGGTAGCTCATCCATTGCCAACACCTTTACTGAACCTCTCTCTGGCTCTTTCTCCATTGGGTTAACCATCCTCTTCCACTGTCGCTTTAGCTTAGGCACCATCTCTATAAGCTGCCCAAAAGTAACATCTGCCTTCCTGCTCGTCAGATCCTCCTTCAAGTCATAGCTTAATTGCCCATCCCCTAGTGGAAAATCTGAAACATGAAACTTTCGACGAGCTCTCCTTTTCCTCTTGGCCTTGACATCCTCGCCTTCATGGCTCTTTCCTTTCTTCTTACTAGGACTTGGGGCACTTCTTCCTTCCTTATCCTTTGTGGTCCTCTTCCCAATAGGCATCACTAATGTATCCTCTAGCTTTGATGCCTTCTCCAAGGTGACTACACTTAGCACTTTGTCTTTCCCTTTTCCTCCTGGGTCAGTCCACTGGTTCCTTCGTCTCCCTTAATTTCGATGCCATAATCATTTGACCTAGTTAGCACATGTCTTGGCAATGGATACATGTCTCCCCCCATCCTTGGTGGCTTATCACATTGCGGGCTGATGTAACCCAACTCTTCACAATTATAACATGTGGGCGTCTGCCTCCAAAACCTACCATTGCTTTGTCCAACACCATTCCTAGGCCTTTCTTCACCTCCTGGCTGATTTGCAAACCTCCCTCGACCTCGATTATTTCCCACTTGACCTAGCATGTTTAGGCTGAGATTCTTCATCAAATCTACCACTTGCCTCATGTCTTGCCTTAGCCCATCATCTTGCACCGATGTAGTGACCACTGCTGGCATAACCTGAGTAGTAACAGGAACCACTGGTTCATGATGAACCTCTGACATGCGACCTTGTAAAGACTCTATAGGCTGAAATTCAGACCTCATTGGCAAAGACTCCACCCCTAACTGGCTCATTTTCCTCAACTTCCACTCTTTGTTCCTTGATACCTCTAGTGCATCTTCATATGTCCTAGGCTTCTTTAGCTCCACTCTCCAACGTATATTCTCCCAAAGACCAGCTAAGAACCTGTCCTTCTTCATCATGTCAAGCGGGGGTACCTGTGGTGCTAAGGCCTTGCACATTCGCTCCCATGCCAATGAAAACTTACGTATGTATGCATCTACTGGCTCACCTTCCTTTTGCACCAAAGCCTGTACTTCTTGCCACACTTTGTCAGGATCTTCTATCTTCACAAACTCCACTTCCAACCCGTGTCGTAGACTGTCCCAACTCAACCTTACAGGTGGATCAGCCACACGCAACTCCTCTTCAAATGCTTTAGACCAAACTCGTGCATCACTCTTCAAACGAATTTGGAGAAGGTGTAACATCTGCGCAGGGTCATGAATCTGGTTGCTAATGCAGGCAACCTCCATCTTTTCCAAAAATTCTTCCACATCTTCATCACTTCTTCCATGAAACTCCGGATAAGAGAAAGCCATGGCTACCCAAGTTTCAATGCTTTGAGAACCCCTTTGAACACACGTGCAAGAACCCAAAACTTTTGACTACCCAATCCCCAGAAACTTCAATGGAGCTCAACTTTAGATAAGGACAAACACATGCACATCAAATGAGTTTTCATAGTTGATCATCGGAATTACAACAGGCAAAGGACATTCCAGGATCTCTCTTAATCTTCTTGGCCCGAACATAAAGACTATGCGCTGCTGGAAAAAAATCTTCCTGGACACATGAACATTTATCTGGATGCTTTGAGTTAAATGAAATGGAGTGAATTGAGGGCCATTTTGATCATCCATTAAAGCCAACCATGAAGCTCCCAAGAAGGCAGACCTGACTTAACCTCTGATTTTGCCAAAATTTCAGCAGCATAACAGTATAAATGGCTCAAAAGACCAAAAAACCAGCCATCATAACTTGGAAAAATTTTGGCAGAGTTTCCCCAGAAATAGAGCAGTAGGAACCCAAAATATAGACTGTATATGTATGCATAAACTGTCAACAATAGAACCCGAGCATCAAGTAGGACTCACTAGTACATAGCCTATGGCGAGGTCACAAAAAGGGTGCTCCAGCTACCTGTATCACCGAAAGGATCTCCACATTTGAGAATCCCCCAGCTCAATAAAAACCTCACGCTATCGACCGTCACACGAAGGCTAATGCAAATCGCGTATAGTCAAGTCTCAGAAATGACTATCTTCCAGACCAAGTCTTAGAAATGGTTGGGACTGCCAAATACAACCAAGTATGGCTCCAGAAATGCGTACAATGGCAATTTCCACAAGTAACGTACAATCCAGTAGACAATGCTCTCAAATAGGCGCCAAGTGATGCATACCCACAACAACTGCAAGTGACATAACTGCTAGTATATCACTGTACTCCAGCTACCTGTACCTGTGTGAATCACCTGTACCTGTACCTGTCCCTATAACATGTAACCTGTAACCTGTAACCTGTAACCCCGAATCTCGAGGCTTGAAGCTCGAAGCAGAAGGTACTCGAAGAAGATCCTCCGTGGGGCCACCAAAAGAATGTGAGCAGGAGGAAAACACACACAGCGCCTCTATAACGACCCGACACACACTCTTGGGAAGATACACACACACTATGGGGCACCACTCGGCTTAGACAACACACCTGGTCGAGACAGGGAACACACCTCTGGAGTGAGAGGAGAGAGACTATCCACTTGTCCACTCCACACACACACGCACACACACACACACACCCAAAAAACTCAGCTCAAAAGAGGAGAATTTCTGATGTTTAGATACAAATGAGCTTGGGCCAACACCAATGGGGTAAACAGCTCACACAATATGGGTAAAAGATACCAGATACAATCACAAACTGGAGCAGAAACTTCGCTCATAGGAGAAACTTACACAGCCAAAACAACAGAAAAAGAGGGAGGAATTTGGCAAAATGGACAACGCCATCACGTCCGGAACGGTCCAAAACCCCAGTCTACAATGTCAAAGTGCTCAAATCCGACCTCGGATGAGCAGTTTACGACCAAAACAGGCTCCAAAAACCCCAAAAACACACCTGCGACTGTTCCTCCTCTCTTCTCCACGTTTTTTTTGGTCTTCTCTCTGTTTTTTCAGTTCCCACACTTAGCTTTTTTAGTTGGGCACCCTTGGCCTTTTAGATGACCTCAAACGGACCCCGAACAAGCCAAAAACTCACTTCGCAGTGCATAGTTGTCACCTTTTTGCATCATCCGCACACCTGGCACTCATTTCTTTTCAATAATGCGTCTCGCAACCACGTGAAGTGGCCCCAAAAAGTGGTCCTAATGATGACCTTTCTGCATAACTCTCACAAGAAAACACCCACGTTGTGTCCGTATTCATCCACGTGCAAATATTGACCCCGTTCGGCCTCCTGACGCCACTAGATGCCATATGACGCACCTGCTTACCTCATGTCGTCGGCCCGCAGATAGCTTCCTCAAGAAGTTTTACGCGCTATAAACTCCTCATTATTGTAGAAAAAACATACTGGTACTGGTGATAGTGAAAATCGATGCACTATGTACATGTTGTCCTACCTGTACACATGTGGGCCCCACGTAACCACCTGGCTCTGGAAAATGGGCAATTCTTTATTTGATGCACCATGCATGTGTATGTACATATGCGCAATCCCTTGCTCCAAAAAACTCCTGACAGCGTGATGATTCCACCTCTTACAAGGGGATTTCACATACTTTACACTTAAAATGTTAGTGGTTAGGTTAGCAAAGTTAGTCAAAATAAGTAGAAATTAGCATGGAAACAAAGCGAAATTAGCAAGGGTTAGCATGAAATTAGTGAAATTGGGGGTTTTGGGTATTCATAACTCAACATTAGCATCAATGTTTTGCACAACATCATCAAATCAAACCAAAAAATGAGTTACACACACTCAAAAACCAAGAAATTAGTAATGAAATTACTCTATTCTACACATCTTAAACTCACTAGCTTAGGTTATCGATCCCCGGCAGCGGCACCAAATGTAGGGATGCGTTGTAGCACGACCTAATCGCAACCCACAAAATTGTCAAATCGTGGATCGGCAACCCGGCTCAGGCATAGAAGCACGATCCTAAGATGTATAGACATAGAGGATTCAAGGGATCCTTCTACTCATCATAGAGAGAAGCCATGGAAAGGGCTTCCTCTAATCAACAACACATTCCTTCTCACTAATCACTTGCACACAATCATGCGGTTGAAATTAACCTCTCACATCAATCACTCTTATTCACAACTCTTAATCACAACTACATAAGCATGCAATTAACATACCTAATCCACATTAGTGTGTCCATTCCGGCACAACCCATCAATACGACTACGTATGCACACACATTAACCGCACCTTGTAGAGAGAGATGAAGAGAAGGAGGGCACGGCCCTCACACACCATGGCCGTGTGGATAGAATAGATTAACTCAAAAAAGGGATTAGAGATCTACCATCACACTAATACAATCTCACTTCACATAATCAAGCAAAGAAGACTAATAAGAAAGAAAGTGTAATTGATTATTAGAAATCAAGAGCTACATGGGCATGGAAAGCCCATGAGCCTCATGACCATCCACTCTACAAAGAGGAGTCCTCACCCAAGAATGACTACTCATTAAGCATAGGGCTCTTTTATAGCTTTGGGCCTCAAACCCTTCAACTATGGGATGAAGTTGAGCTCTCTAGCCTAGACTCATACAACTTTGGAACTCCTAAATGAGCCCAAGCCCCATACAATGAAAAGGAAATATTGTGCACTATAGCACATCCATAGCTTGGTGCATATTTGGTGTAGCCTTCGTTAGCCGCTGCTAACAGTTTATGGTGGATGAGGCTGGCGCTAATTGGAATGTAATGAGACGTGTCTTCAATGATGGCAAGGAGATGATTGAAAGGGAAAGGCTTTTTTATGGCATTGGGAAGACAACCTTCATGTCCACATGCAGAGGTACATTTATAGCCCACATCAAGATAAGCACAGGGAGATGTTTGAGAAGTGGAGGACTGCCCCAGATAAAGAAAGTGCACGTGAGCACTTTCGTAGGATACAAGCATGGTGGTCAACTAGCAGGGAAGCTGATAGAAACACCCCTAAGCTTGTTAGCTGGTTGAGTTGGTGGCACTACAGGGTTAGTAAGTGGGTCATTTCATTTTAAAGGTAATGTTTGTAAGAGATTATTCATTGTATTATTGTGTGCCTCCTGCTTATGTGCACCCGCATTATTTTTAATCAATTTCTACTGCTCTCTTGTAGGATGGAGAGCCTATTGTCAATGCTCTTGTCCAAGGACAAATATGTCGGAGACCAAGCATGCGAGCTGGTTGGCAGGGGAGGGGTATAGGCAAAAGATTAGTCTTTATGATGCTTGTGTAACAGATCTAATCAATGCTAACTTCCAATGTGCCTGACAACTGGCTTTCTTGGAAGGAAAATACACAAGTTGTGGTCCTTAGAGCTTTTGGTTTTGAGAGCTCTTTCTCGACATAAAGCAAGTCCATCCCCAATAGCTACCTCATGAGCATTAAACGATGCAGTGGTGGCAGAAACCCCTATGTTTTCAAATAGGGTAAAATTCAAGGGTAAGAATAATATTGTTCAAGCCAAAAGGCCACTACACAACTTGACAGAAGAAAACTTTAGCAACCCTAGCCATAGGCCTGAGTTTAACTATGTGACAACAAAGAGGTTGGAGCCCGCAATAGAGGTCGATGAGCAAAGCAAAGTTTTAGAGAGCCTCAAAAGTGATGTGTATAATACAAAGTGGGCCTTGTAGAGGATATCAATAGTGAATCGAGTTGAATGCAACCACTGGGCATCAAGGAAAAAGTGTAGCACAAAGTTGTGAGGGGCTGATGTTACACCTTGTTTTTGGAGTGATTGTCAAAAACAATCCTCCTGTGGAGAAAGGATAAGTATTGATATTTTTGTAATACAGAGGCTAGGAACACTTGGAAAATTACAAAGACCATATTACATCCACCAGAGGATGTCCCTTGTGTTTGGCCCATTGCTAAAGTTACCAAGTTACAAGTGAAAGAAGCCTGCAAGCTTCTTATAGCAGGATATGGCATTGGTATTCCTATTGAGTTTTTTCTAGAAAAGGATCTTGCAAATGGTGCTGGCAAGACAAACAAGGAGGATAAACTATTTTCATATCGATGACAAGGAATTTCAGAGGCTGCATTTGGTCAAATCACTGCGGCCTTAGATATGTATGTAGAAGTTGTAGGCAGTCATATACATATAGACGGGGTAAGGGAAACATTTAGTATTAACCCATTGACCAGTGGGAGCCAAGACACACCTCTACTAGAGATCACTATTCAAAAGAATCCAATGTGTCAGTGTGTGGAGTTCAGAGATAGAGTGGCCAAGAAAAGACCATATCTTCCATGCAAGCACATATACTTTGTGTTCATAATGATTCTTGGACAAGATGTGAATAACAATATGCATATTCATCAAGTTTGTAATTCTTATAGCATTGTAAAAGACATTCTAACTAAGTCTATTAGAAGTCATCCTCAACAACTTTAGAAACCTGCAACCCACCTTAGTTGAAATATGTATGGGGTTCGTGTCATACCAACTGAACCGTAGTACGTGTTTATTAGTTATTGTTTTGGAAATGTTTTGGTTATTTTATAAATTTTCCTATCTATTGTGTTTTATTTGCTAATGGCTCTCCAGCATTGTGAATACTATAGATTCGATATCTTTTTAGTGAGCCAAGCAATATGGATTTAATAGTGATTTTTTGTATCTGCACCATTGGTTTGGAAGTGTTTTGATTGCAACGGTCATTTTAGAACATTTCATGTCTTCTTTGTTTGATTGCTACAAAATTGCACTTTGGTTCCACTCTTCTCTTTAACATTGCATGCTCACTTAACATCATACCATGTCCCTACTTGGTCAATTTCATAAGAACTTGAGCTCTACTTATTGCTTTGTGCTCGCTGGTCTTGGCCCGCTTTTTGACCACCCCCACCTAACGCTAACCCAGGAACATTAGCAAGTGCTACACCATGGATACCACTTTTCAAGAGGTACTGCTTAGGCTACAATATGAAACATTTTCCGAAGGACTATCTACTTAAGCCCATTGAAATCTCACACCCTCAAAATAGTGTTGGTGATCCCATCTCCAAAAACATAGAAGAAGGTAGTATCATCGAGAGTGATTACAAGATACTAGCAAACGAATGCTTAGATCCAAGCGAGAATTAGCCCTAGAGTGGGACAAACAATAAAGAGAGAACCCAAGAAAGAGGAGAGACCTTTAAGAAGAAAAGCATGGAGTCAATGGAGTAAGAAATACAAGGAAAAGACCAACTCATACAAAGAGGATCCCATTCCAAGACATTTAGAAGGACTTTTTATACCAAAGAAGAACCTTAAGTCACAATCAATACCCCAAGGTAGTAACCTAGTGCAAAAGGAGAAAGTTTCACTTTGAGAAGGATTCAAGCGGATTTTTTCCTGTGGAAAAGGAGAATAAGCCATTAGACACTATGTCAGAGGTTCCAAAAAAGCTACAAGAGTACCCTAATCCTAGAGGGTAGAAGATCAATAGTTATACATCAGCAATTGATTAGGCATACCCAAACAGTTTTGGAGGGACCACCAACCTGCTTACAAATGGAACCCAGGCTCCTTGAAGCCCAATTTAGAAACAATCATTGAAGAAAATTCTAGTGTAGAGAAAGGAAGTGAAGTGTATCTTTTCCTCCTTTTGATAGCACAATGATTGGGGACATACCAATTGTCAATGTACCTACAAAACCTTTCACGATTGTGGACTTCAGAGATGAGATCCCTAAGTTTGAGGAAGCATTGGCTAACAAAATGTGAGAAGTAGTGCATACACAAGTAGAAGGATGATGGTCTTTGGACAAATCCCCACCCTTCTCTATTATGGATTTCACTAGTGGAAAGGCTGTGGATGAAGATAATTTATCTCTACCAAAGGAGAAGCAAATTGGAGTGTTAGCATCCATCAAGCATACCCTGAAGCCATGACCTCATACTTAGGTGAGTCAAAAATATATACTCAAATCATGAAAGTACCATCCATCAGGAAAAATATTGGGAAGGATAAGGTGTATCTAACCTGCATGCTTTGATGAAAACTCTTGCCACTTGTACACTTCCATTAACTGATCTTTAATTGAAGATCCAGACCTGAGTTGTGGGAAGAGATAGCTACATGTTTGACTAGGAGTGGATGTCTAAAAAAGAGCTCTTGTCCCAAGAGTGAATGTAGAGCTGAGATTCTAAAATTTCTCCCAAATAACCCATTACAATGCCACTCAATAAGGTGGGCCAGTATTGTGAAGACAATGAAGGGAATGCCACCATCCTATAGAAGTAGATAAGGTTATATCTATAGCTATCCTAGATAGCAAAGCAGGTGTGACTATTGTGACAAAATCCATATGGGAAAAGTGGGGAAAAATAGCTATTCAAAGAACAAGAATGAACTTGCAATTGGTAGATGGTAGGTGTGAATATTGTGAGAAAATCCATATGAGAAAAGTGGGCAAAACTAGCTATTCAAAGAACAAGAAAAGTCTGGGATGCATTATGTGAAGATACACATTCATAGTGTATGAATTATTTTATGTGGTTGACAAACACTAAGTTATAGAGTAAATTGTTTTAGGCAGGTATTTGAAGTCAACAAACTACAATTTGGATTGGGAGCTTTGCTAGTACACCATGCATGTACACTATGTATCCCTAATAGGTCTTTTTCAAAGACAATAGAGAAGGAGAAGAGCATAAAGTTTCCACAAAAGCCATCAACATTGGCATACACATCAACAAAAGCTGCCACAAAGAACACGATTTCTCATTCCAAATGAATTTCTACTTCAAGCAAAAGCATGCCTTCACAAAACCGAGCTCAACTAAGGGGGGAAACATTGATGCGGGTCCTCTGAAAGAAGCTATTATGAATCTTATCCTTGCAAAGAGACCATGCATGTGTTGGGGTAGAGGTCTTACATGGAAGTCAAAGGCTAGTTGGTGGATGACAAAATGAAATTGATGGAAGCTTTGATCCACCAGCTTTATACCTTCAAATTGAATCAAGCATGTCCATATCAAGTGTAGGAATTTTTTGAACATTCTAATGGAAAATTTTGGGACACGTCAATAAAGATCAAGCTACTGAGCACACACGTGTTCTTATGTGAGATTGGTGAAGTGCTCTGGACTTGGCACTTTTGGGTAGTTGAGGGCCAATGGGAACCTTTCTTGAACCTTTGCAAAATCATCCCAACTATACCGGTGTAGATAAGGGCAATAGGTTTGATCTATTCTTAGCTCCCTTGGCGAGTTCCTATAGATTTCCAAACTACTTTTTGTTTTTTGCATCCACTGCAGCCTCTAGGGAACTTGATTCTCTAGCATTTGTCTTCAGCATATTTTGACCTTGTCCACTTCATATCCTGCTTGAGTCACTTTTGGATTATCTAACTCCCACTTCTCCCATTCAATTTCTATTTTCACTCTCAAAAGGAGTCCGTTGAGTAGCATATTGTATGTCTTCTTTATCTCTGGCCATAGCCTACGGCCTATGTGCCTTCATACTTGTAAATCTCTTTGACATTCACCTTGAGCTCTTGGAAGTACTCTTTAAAAAACTCTCATTTCGGGTTGGTTCTTCAATGTCTCTTGATCAAAATGAAAAGGGCTATGAGGTGGTGGGGGAACCTTTTCTTGTTGGATAGGGCCCATTAAAGTGCGTGCTTCTGTGAAGGGAGGGATCACCGATGCCTTCGATAGCTTTTGTTGTCCTCAATCATTGCCTTCTAGAGCTTCGCCAACTAGGTTCCAATGGAATCCACATTTAAGGGAATATTGAGTACTAGTTTGTTGGTATACTCAACAGCTACACCCTTTTCTCCCATGCTCAAGCAGTGAGGGTTTGTCAGTTTGCAACAGATTTTGAGTGCAAAGCTAAAAAGCAATCCGGATCTCTTGATGATTGAGATCGTCCCAAGTGGTATGTTCCACTACTAAACATCTCTATTGGTCTTCATTAGTGTGTGTTCGATCATTGTATGAAATTTTTCCTTCATCCAATCCCCAAGATTGTCTCACCAATGGCCTTGTGAGCACTATTTCTCTCTGTTGGCCTTCAAAGTTTGTCACGCTTCACCTGAATCTACCTTTCAAGGTAGTCAATACTTCCAAGGATCTATTGAAATCTAGACCCTAAGCATGCAATTCAAAATATCCTCGTACGCTTAAGCTCTCCCATAGTTGCGGTACATTTGTATCAATGGTGTGTAGGCCAAAGGAACTTCTTGTGGGCACATGCACAAGCACCCATCTTCCTACTGTATCTCTGAAGTGGCCTCTTGCCACACAGGCATTGTGACCCAACATCACTTGTGTCAACATAATAGTTAGTCGAGTACTATTCTAGCATGAATTCCAAGGGCTATGGGGCAACATTGTTCTAGTACAACATGAAGGTACACATTGTATCCCCAGCAAGTCCTTGTTCAAAGACAATAGAGAAGGAAAAGAGTACACCTTAATCACTTACAATCTCAATGGGTAAACCATAGCATGTAAAAACATACTCATACAAGAATTTTTCCATGGTTCTAGAATCATTATTGATGGTTGCCTTCACTTCATACAACTTTAACTGATTTCTAACCAGTTTTGATGGGACAAAGGTGTCCCATGAATCTGGTGACAGAAAAATGATATTGTAATTCTGATGCATGTAGGTTGTAGAGAATGTTCTTCTCATTCAAATGATATCTTGAAGTCCCAAAATAGATGAGTTTTGACCCCTGATTTAGTGTGGGACACTCTGTTTTTTCCTAAAGTGCAAACTCGATGGTCTAGATGACCAAATGAGCTCCAATTTTGAGGTGAGACTAGATTTGTCATGTGCAGAGCATAGGCAAGCTGAATGTGCAAGTCTGACTCATTTCTTACCACTCTTGATGGAACACGCGTGTCCCATGAATCTAGTGATAGAAAAATGATTTTTAAATTATGATGTTTGCATGTTGTGGGAAATGTCTCCTCTTTCTATTGATATCTTGAAATCCCAAAATGGATGAGTTTTATCTCCCTTCGACGTTTTTTCCAAGTGTCTCACCCTTTCTTGATGAAATGAGTGCCAAATGATATGCAAATTGAAAAACAAGAGTGGACAGGTGATGTGTAGGCCCCTAGGCAAGCAATATGAAGCATTTTAGGTCAAAGTGATGAGGTTTGATGGGAAACTTGTGTCCCATGCATCTCCCTACAAAAACTAATTTTTTTAGAATGGACTAGTGCAGGTTGTAGGGCTTATTTTTCTCATTCCGATGATATAAATAACTCCAAAAATGGACAATATTTGCTCATCCAAACATATGCATGAACGTTATGGTCAAAGATGCACTAAATGCAATGTGAGTGCATATGGGCATGCTGTGGCTGGGATAGGTGTATGCCTACTTATCCTACTCCTAGAAAACATGTATGTACATCTAATCTAAGAAAAGACCGTGCTCCATAGAGATCTTGAGGGTCCTAAGTCCTAAATGATATGCATATGGTGTGAAACCAAGAAGGCAATGAATGTCACACACTCATTCCTTACTCAATCCACTCCTTAATCCTAAGTGAATGCCCTAGGTGATCCTCAATCCTAGACCACCCTTGAGGGCCTTAGAAACCCCGTTCCAACGTCACACTAATCTAACTGAATAACAGTGATGATCCTCACCTAGCACACTAGAAGAAAAGAGCTTACTATGTGAACACTCTAATCTAAGAACACCGTCCCTGGCAACGACGCCATTGTTAGCGGATCTCCATGCAATGGGCCTCACTAAGCATAGCTTTAAGCATTGCTAACAAAATATCAAATGTAAGGGAGCGACCAAATTATTGCATGGAGGCTACATTTGTGTGTCAAGCCTAAGGCATTCACATACACAAAAAGGAATACTTCTTGCATCATACACACATTCAAGCAAAGAGGCAACACCTAATGGAAGCCTCACACACACTTTGAAATAGAGGAAATAGGAGTGTAGCCTATCAATCCGCTACACATAAGTGAAAATTACTACCCCACACTCTTAAGCAAGCTAAATCTACACCATTCAATGACTTAAGCACAATCAAAACACTTTTAATCAACACTTAATCACCACCATACACACTCTTTTACCTAGAGAAACACAAGCTAGAATCACCATTTCTCAACCAAAATCAATGAAATAAAGCTTGTAGAATGGACAATAACAAGAGGGAAAGCCTTGCCTTGCATTAGAATTTAAGAATGTTACATAATACGCACGCAATGAGCGCTGCAAGAATTACCTTCTTCTCTTGTCAAAAGATCCTCCTAATGTAGCTGAAGTGAGAATCCTCTAAAAATCCTAGAAATTGACTTATATACTTAGGGATTTTTTTTGGAGATGGCTTCATACTAGGCAAGAGCTCTATTTTACAACTTGGAAGCCCAAGGCCCCAATTATAAACATGAATCATTATTACACGGCTTTTTAGTAAAAAATAAATAAATGGGTGCGGGAAAATCAAAATAGTCTTCATGTAGCTTCTTCCCGCATCTGCTCCCACTTACTTCACTTTTCCTGCTTAATTGCTTTGTGGTCCTATTGCATTCCCATCACATTCCCATTCAAGCTTATTCTCCCCGAGGAATCCCAAACTCCGAGCAAGTGTTTCCAAGCTAATACAAAATCGAGCAACATCTAGCAAAGCACCTTGAACATATCCATGTTGTAAAATTGATGCAACTCATGATCAAGCAAGAAAGCATATTCAAAAGTACTTTTTTACAATTTTTAACTTCACATATGCATCTTCTCCATCATCTATGTTACGGCCTCCAAACATCACTTGTGCTTCCAAAATTTCAATGGACAGAAATATACATGGTCTCCCATAGGCCATCTATGGTCAACTTTCCAAAAACCAAAAGTCACGTAATGGTTTTGAAGAGTCAACTGTCCAAAAACCAGATAACTCTTTTGGTGTGTCAATTGATTAATATCCATCTCTCTCTCTCTCTCTCTCTCTCTCTCTCTCTCTCTCCCCCCCCCCCCCCCCCCCATAGTCAAAGACTCAAATGTCATTTGCATTGATGATAGACACATGCGAGTATGAATGTAAAATACCTACAAAATTCAAGTCCTAAAAAATATCGCTTAGTTCTTGGATATCTTTGTGGTCTTGCTAAACGTGACTATAACTAGAACAACTTCAACACCAATAGCTCTTCCCTTCTTGCACCCTTCCTCTAACAAATAGCCTTTCCTTGGGCTCTTTGATATTCAAATTGATTTGAAAATGTATTCTTGCATGCCTTTTTAGCCTTTGACATGTGGATACTCTCCACAAAGAAGTCAACGTAGAACACGCATGCATCTCAGCCACAAGACCTTGGATGGAACCACACTTCATCCTTGGCTTATAGTAAATATTGGCTAGATTCCAAATTACAAAACCATCTTTGATGATCTTGGTGATGTCCTGCCATACTGAAAGTGAATTGGCCAAGGAAATCTCATTGACCTCATTGGGATTGGGCCATTACACATTTGAGAATGCTGGCTACCAGGCACTTCTGCAGCTTGAGAGAAACCATGGACTTCACGCGAGGTGACACTCACTATTCGCCCGTCTCTCTCTCTCTCTCTCTCTCTCTCTCTCTCTCTCTCTCTCTCTCTCTCTCTCTCTAAATGGACACATACTTAGGCCCTGGCCCTAATGCTATCGATAGAGAGTACGTGGAATGCAGCTTGACAATGGGGACCACTAGAATGGTATAACCTCTCTATCACACAAGTGTGGTAGATTCGTTATGCCATTTACCTCTTGAATAACAGGTCTTGAGTTCAACTCTCCTCGGTGAATAGATCTTTAAGGTCATTCTTGTGTGTGTGGGTGTGCTAATAAAGAGGAAAATGGTATAATCTTTTTATCACCGAAGTGTGGTAGATTGGTTATGCCATTTCCGTCTTGAATAAGAGGTCTTGAGTTCAACTCTCCTCGCCGGATAGATCTTTAAGGTCTATTGGGATAGTTTCCTACAAAGTTAAAATTCTCTCCTTCTTCTTCTTCTTCTTCTCCCTGTGTGTGTGTGTGTGTGTGTGTGTGTGTGTGTGTGTGTGTGTGTGTGTGTGTGTGTGAGAGAGAGAGAGAGAGAGAGAGAGAGAGAAAATATACCGACTATAGTATCTTCTGAATGAGCAAGGAGAGGATCCCCGCTGCAGGTTGCAAGCCTGCAGGCAAGCTGCATAAGCTCTTGCTCACCTACTGGCTCTCTCCTTAAATAAATACCGCTAATACTTTAAAGATGTTAGATTCCTCATGCAGGTTGCACCATCCTCCTCAGCCTTCGCATGCACCTCTTGCTCCTTCTCCTTACCATCCTCCTCAGCCTTGTAAGCAGGATACACCTCCCCCAAGCCCAAGGGCTTCCTCCTCATAGCGACGCACACAGAGAGCCGTAAAATATCTTGCAAAATATTGGCTAGGCAAGTGATGAATGAGTTTGGCAGTTTCCTCAGGAATCCCATAACTTGGAAGAAACACCCCAGCTCGAGCTTCACCATTCTCGTTGTCCTCATTGTCATCATCCAAACCTAAAAAGTTGATGGGAGCCCTTTAAGAGAGCAGCTGCTCCGCCTGAACCTGCATTGTGTGCAGCTATGCTAGATTTTGCAGCTTCTTCATCACGAGGAAAAAACAGAGAGAGAGAGAGAGAGAGAGAGAGAGAGAGAGAGAGAGAGAGAGAGAGAGAGAGAGAGAGAGAGAGAGAGAGAGAGAGAGAGAGAGAGAGAGAGAGATCAATTAGCATACAACCGGATGAGTAGCTGAGAGAAAGAGAGAGAGATTCTCTTTAAACCTCATCCACTCACGGCTGGAGACACAGGAAAACGTCTCTTTGTGTTATTTGAGCGTAGAGGCTTCTACTCTGCATCCATCGCTACAATATAGGCTTGATCCAAAGCTCGCAGAAACAACGAGAGCTAATCTGATGAGTCAACCAAAAGTGTTGAAGTGCACACCGTCGCTTGATAATGGCCACGGCTCCATCTGCTCTAACCTCTCACATTATGCACGGGAGAGAGACAAAGAGAGAGAGGAGAAGAAGAAGGAAGAGAGAGAGGGAGCTGGGAGATAGATAGATTGAATTATTGTCCATAGAGGTCAGATATGACCCATGGGACCGAAAACAAAACATTACAACCACTTTTCTTAAGTGAGAGCGATCGATACATATCAGCTAGGGACTGAGGGTCCATCAAAAGAAAAAGTAAAACCTAAGGGGGGTCTTGTGTGGCACGGGCCGGTTTAGGAGTTCGAAACTCCTAGATGATAGCCTTCCCTCCGCGGTAAACTGCCCACTTGCCTTTGGCTCGTGCTTCACGCACTTTCTTCAGCTCTTCACCTTTGTGCTTGACTTGTGTAGGAGTGAGTTCTTCGGCTATCCAAAATCCGGTGTCTCTAAGGAGATGTGATTGCTGGAGTAGTCGAAGCCGTTCCTCTTTGTCTTTGAACTCAAGAATGACATGTCCACTAGGTGTGCGCTTGGTGTTGAATTTGTTGACGATACATTCTACCGCATCATAGTCGACATGGACCGGTTTAAGAGTTTCATTGAGGAGGTCAATTAGTTTGCAGAAGTCTTGTTTGCACTCATTCCATGCTTGGGGCAGCCCTCCAATGCGAAGCTTAAGGGCATTCTCTTCTTGAAGCTGACGTTCCTGCAGTTCTGTTTTCACATAGGTTTCCACTTTGGCGAGTGCGATCGTGTGAGCTTGAGTGACTTTTTCTTCGACTTCTTTCACCTTGTCTGTTGTGAGGCCCGCCATGGAGTCAAATGGTGCCTCGAGCGTGCTAAGGCGCGCTTTGAAGTGGAGGTTTTCTTCCATGACCATGTTGAGGGCAGCTTGCAATTGTCCAATACGATCGATTTTGCTCGGAGCTACTCGGACCGCGACAAAGCTAGCCTGCTCTCCCCGTTGTTTTTGGGCTGTTAGTCGCCATCTTTTCACTCGCTGGAGGGGGCTTTGGTGAGAACATTAGTTTACTTACTGTCGCAAACCAGAGCAAAAATGCTCACTGTCGCAAAAGAGAGCAATCAATGCGCGAACCGGGGCTCTATTTTCTTGCTTAATGTTGCTCAATATTGCACAGAATCAACCTTCTTACTGTTGTTTGTGAGGTCGACAAACCAGAACCATTTGCTTACTGTTGTTTGCAATCAATGTGGGAACAAAGGCTATTGCTCACAAAATCAAGCTGCTTACTGTCGTGTGTGAGGTCCCAAACCAGAACTCGGCGGCAGGAAACCAGGTTCTGCTTGGCTTCCTTCTTGTGGTCGGCAGACCAAAAATAGCTGATGTTCTCGGTCAGCTGCACAGGCTTGCACATTATACCTACGATCCTACCAAATTTAAGGCTATGCCCTTTAGTACTGTCATTTGATCGAATTAGATACATGCAGTACTAGTCGGATCTGCATTACATAGCCCTATATAGTTGTTACCTCACAAGATCTTCATGAGCTCGATGCATCATCCTTTCCAAGAGTTCCAGAAGATATAAAGACGTAGCACTCTGAGAGCGTTTCTTGAGGGGCAGGAGAAAACTGAAAATCGTTGGGTCGGCTTGGTTGTCGCAGCAGGTCGAACCAGTAAAACGAGTCTTAACTCACCGGCTGTGAATCGATAGGAGGAGCAGGGCGAAGCTTGGCTAAACCCCCCCCAGGGCTGCCCTTCGCCCAGGGGGGACTGTGGAAAACGCGAGAGAGAAGGGGAAAACTAGGGCACGAGCTTTGAGAGAGAGAGAGAGAGAGAGAGAGAGAGAGAGAGAGAGAGAGAGAGAGAGAGAGAGAGAGAGAGAGAGAGAGAGAGAGAGAGAGAGAGAGAGAGAGAGAGAGAGAGAGAGAGAGAGAGAGAGAGAGAGAGAGAGAAGCAGACTTTCATCTTTGCACTGTAGCATGGCATTAGACAAGAAAAAACAGTGACGTGAAACTATCTGTAGCCATCCACGCCGGCGTGGATGGCTATAGGCAGTTTATTTTTGGGATAATTATCAAAATACCCCTTTAGTTTGTGGAAATTTCTAATACATAGCTACTATTATTTGCTTGTCTTTTAAAAAATTCAATAGATAGGCATATTCCGCGTTTTACCTCCCCCTCGCCCCGCCCCCCTCCTCTGCTCGATCTGAGCCCGCCTCCCTTCTTCCTCCGCTTTCTCCCTCCTCCCCTACCTCCCTTCCCCTCCTCTCCTCTTGGTGCACAATTTCTTCCCCACTCTGCTTCCAAGACACCTTGCCTATAGAGAGTGCTTTCGCTATGCACACACATACAGAATTGAGAGAGAGAGAGAGTACGGCCTTCACCACCACGACAGCGTTGAGGGAAGGAAAGAGAGAATGGCCTTCGCAGGCTTCTGTGCATGCGAAAGAGAGGGAAAAATGCGGTTTGCAAAAACTGTGTTGCGCATGCGACAAAGAGAGAACGAGAGAATTCACACCACACATGTCTGCAAAACGAGTCGCCTCCCGAAATAGAAAGAGAGAGAGAGAGAGAGAGAGAGAGAGAGAGAGAGAGAGAGAGAGAGAGAGAGAGAGAGAGAGAGAGAGAGAGAGAGAGTCGCTACGACTAGAAAGAGGAAATCTGTAAAAGATTATGCATATTTTTTTAAAAAAAATTGAACCACCTACTAAATTTCAAAATAAAAAAACTCCCAATGTCACAATGGTACATACTGGCTCCGCTGATATTATATTCATCGGATACTCATCATATTCCAGTTCTGAGTTGAGATCTCTCTCAAGAGAGTAAAAGGCGGATGAGGAATTCGAACGCGCGACATAATTATGGTACGACCTCACAATGTTCTCGTAGCCAACATAGCATGCAATAGGTGTTGCGATGTTGAGCACAATTCCCTGCATATAAAAAATAGCATGAACCTCCTGCGCTCCCATAGCTGCCAGTTCCTTGTGCAATAGAATGCAGAGCAACTGCAGCATGTGGCTGGAGCATGAGCAGCCGAATTCGCCTCGCATCTCCCCCCTCGCTCAGACATTTGTCTGTAAACTTCGACACCTCTCATTCAGCTTCAAAATGGATCTCACGTGATTCTATCGTTTTTTCGATTTTCCCCAGCTAGGTACCCCCTACTTCGTGATAAATTCCCAAAATGCCTTTCAAATTTTCCAAAATTCCCAAAATACCCCTAGTTGTGAGAGTAAATTTGTCCGAAGATTAAAAAATTTGTAGCTTTTCATAAGAAGATTGATTGTCTATCAATACAAGATACTTAAACTAGAATTTGAGCTAGTTATGTAGGTTTTGGAGCTGAATTGCTTCATTATTTTTAGACATAATTGTCTTTTTTTGGGAGGTAATTTGTGACAAATTACATGCTAAGCACTAAAAACAGATCTCCATTGTCAAAAAAGAATAAAGATTAGGAAAACATCAATATAAATAGTTATTGATCGCTATATTCTTTTTTAAAAACCATCAAAGTTTAATGCGACATATCAACTCAAAAGTTCATGCATTGCAAAATAAAAGAATTGCAATTTTGAGCACTTTTTGGGTCAATTATAATGATAGAAATCACCCAAATATAGCGTTATCGTCGCAAATAGGCATGTTTTCCTTTTGGGTCAATTATAATGATAGAAATCACCCAAATATATTCTATGTTTTCTGATCGCTTTTTCCCCTCATCCAACTAGACACATCTCTCTCTCTCTCTCTCTCTCTCTCTCTCTCTCTCTCTCTCTCTCTCTCTCTCTCTCTCTCTCTCTCTCTCTCTCTCTCTCACACACACACACACACACACACACACACACACATTGCTCGCTCGATTTTCTCCTTGCTCAAAAATATTCGCTCGCCATACGGTAGGACTCTTCTCCCCTGATACTCTATATTTGCTTTATAAGTGCTCCTATTCTGCATTTCGTGCTTTAGCTTCGTACAATCAATGCATTCCTAGAGACAACTATCTGTGAAGGCATCCCCTTGAGCAATTGTCGTGCCTTTGAAATAGCATCGCACTTGGCATACGTGCATTCATTCGCAAGAGAAGCTGGAATATCCATGAAGGCATCCCCTTGAGCAATTGTCGTGCCTTTGAAATAGCATCGCACTTGGCATACGTGCATTCATTCGCAAGAGAAGCTGGAATATCCATGAAGGCATCCCCTTGAGCAATTGTCATGCCTTTGAGACAACATAGCACTTGGCATGCATGCATTCATTCACAAGAGAATGAATATCTGTGAAGACATCCCCTTGAGCAATTGTCATGCCTTTGAGACAGTATCTCACTTGGCATACACCCATTCATTTACAAGAGAAGGAATATGCACATGTGATCCCATGATCATTAACATAATGCAATATAGGGAGAAGGCATACAGTGTGGCATGTGTTACCCCTACCCCTTCTTCCATTCTAAGAATGCATACATTCGTCGTTACACACAATGCTCACTTGCCACGGTTGGTAAGACCCTCTCCTTTGTCTTTGATCAAAACACCGCTATGGTGATTCGACTTAAGGCAGGATGTTGCCCCCTTAGATGCAAGGATAATGCTCATTGTTGATACATGACTTTCATTGGATAAATTTCTCAAAAAAAACACCAATGAAGATAATGATAGCTTTGTTTCCCCTTGTTAGCTGCTCCAATCATGGCACATGCTTTCAATATGGATGCATAGGTCAAAGGATTCCCTCACACTGCATCTCTTCAAAGCTTCCTCTGAATATCCTACAATAAACGTAGTCCAAGAGACAACATTCCAAGAAGGTAGCCCATGAAGCACCTTTGAGAAAACACCGCACATTGCATATATGTGTCCTAGAGTACCGCCCATCTCAATGTAACCACTACCTTGCAATCTCGTTGTGGATTTTTTTTCCATTGTCAACTCATATGATCCTATCACATGCTTTCAAGATGCACATGTTGGTCACTGCATTTGGAAGGATGCGTTCATGGTCAAGTGCTTCCTAGGCATGACCACCTAGTGTATATGCTGCAATTAGTGCATCCCTAGAGACAACATTCTCTGAAGGCAACCCATTCAGCATTTGAGACATCATTGCATTTGGCATATGTGTCCGCTAGAGCATTGCCCAACAGAATGTCATTTTGCAACAACCCCTGCCTTGCAGTCTTGTCATGGACTTGTTTCCCCTACTCCAATCATTGCACATGCTTTCATGATGGACATGTAGGTCACTATATTTGGAAGGATGGCCTCACGATGCATTTGTTCAAAGAAATCTAAAGCAATTTGGCTATGCCAGTCCTTGTGACAACATTGTTGTTTCTCTTATGCATGTCTAGTAACTCATTTTCCTTTCAAAGCTCACCACATTTATGTGTACATGATTGCTAGACTAACTTGCAATCTTGTCATGGATTTGTTTCCCCTTGTCAAATGGTCCCATTGTGGCACATGCTTTTAAGATGCACACATAGGTCACTGCATTTGGAAGGATGCCTTCACAGTGGCATTCAGTGCATTCCAAGAGACAACATTCTGTCAAGGCATTCCATTGAGCATTTGAGGCATCATTGCACTTGGCATATGTGTCCACTAGAGAATTGCCCATCACAATGTCATTTTGCAACAACCCCTACCTTGCGGTCTTGTCATGGATTTGTTTCCCCTTGCCCTTAGAGTGCATTTTTTTCAAAGCAATCTAAAGCATTTTGGTTGTTGTGCCAGTCCATGTGACAACGTTGCTGCTATGCATATCCAGTAAATCTTTTGCCTCTCAAAGATCACCACACTTTTTTGTACATGATCACTTCTCGTGTCTTTGAGACAACATTGCACCTGTCATACACATCTACTAGAGCACTACCCAACACAATGCTGTTCTGCAGCAGCAACCCCTGCCTTGCAATCTTGTCTTGTATATGTTTCCCCTTGTCAATTGCTTCGATAGTGGCACATGCTTTCAAGGTGCATGCATAGGTCAATGCATTTGAATGAATTGCCCTCACACTGTATCTCTTCAAATCAATCCAGTGCTTTCTTGGCGTGACCTTCTTGTGCATATCCTATAACCAATGCAGTCCAATAGACACATTTTGAGAAAGCCAAGCACAATGTAACCCCTGCCTAGCTTGCAAGCTGGTCATGGATTTGTTTCCCCTTGTTAGACGGTCCGATCGTTGCACATGCTTTCAAGATGCATAAATAGGTCAAAGGATGCCCTCATGTTGAATCTCTTGAAAGAAGTCTACTGTTGGTGTACAATCAATGCAATCCAAGAGACAACATTCTAAAAAGCACTCCTTGAAGCACCTTTGAGACAACACCACACTTGGCACACAGTCCCACTAGAGCATTGTCCAACAAAATGTAACCATTGACTTGCAATCTCGTCATGGATTTGTTTACCCTTGTCACCTAGTCCCATCACGGCACATGCTTTCAAGATGCATGCATAAGTCACTGCATCTAGAAGGATGCCTTCACGATCAAGTACTTGTTGGGCGTGATGGCCTTGTGTATATGTTGCAATTAGGGCATTTGAAGAGACAACATTCTGTGAAGTCATCCCATAGAGCAATTGAGACATCACCGCGCTTGGCATATGTGTCCATTAGAGCATTGTCCATCATAATGTCATTTTGCAATGACTCGTGCCTTGCAATCTCATCATGGATTTGAAAAGCCGTGTATATTTTCACATGCGGCAACACATTTAATTTTTTGCCATGTATATTTTATGAAAAACTGTTGTAAAAAAAGTGAGAAGCATTGGACATACATTTGATAAAAGGAAGGGGCCAAAGGGCTTCCAACTTGTAATGATTAAGGGGAATGTGCCTAGGTCAAGGGAAGGTAGTATATATGCCGGAAAGGCTTCTGTAAAAAGACCTCAAAGAGAATAGAGTGAATGGTGTTCTGTGCAACTGTGTAGTGAGTTTTCTCTCGCTATTTCCTTGTCTTTTGCTTTGAGTATGTGAATGATTCTATGTACACTTGTTGTCTATGTTATCATCTACTACTTGATGTGATTATTGCATGCTTTAGTTGTGATTAGCATGCGGCCGTAGATTGCCTATATCTTGAGCTAGAGTTATCCATTTTCTGTATGGGATATTGCATTAGGATCCCCTTTTGATGCACTACACATCCACACCAATAAGTGATCAAGTCTATAACCTGCAAGACCCAATACGCCCTTTGGACAAGTATCCACAAACCTAATTTTAGATCAAAACACATATTTGTGATCCTTATGCATTGGAGATCATGCTCATGTGCTCACCTGACCCAAACCAAGTGGCGCAAGGAGATTCTCAATTTAGCCGTGTAAATAATAGCAAGAACGTTTTTTACACTCTCTCGTAACATTCAAAATCGCTTCGCTGTCTCCCTCATGACAGTAGCAAAAATTTCTGCACGAGAGTTCTCTTTTACCCGAACTACCTCCTCGTGCACTCAGGCCGTCTCTCCCCGAACAGTCTCTTCGTTCGAGAGATGGCCTGGATTTTGGGAGGGCATTGCCAGCTTCCTTGGATGATAAATAGCTATCATATTTGCCTCCTATGGACCGCTTCGGCCTGCATCCGACGGGACAGACATCCTCCATGCATTGGAGGATTTATCATTGTAGATTCACTGGTTGGTCTTTTGAACATCCCCTCCAAGTTTATGAGTGCAGGAAGCGGAAGAAATTACAGTTGCACAGACATTGTGCTTTTAGATACCTCTTGTGCAGCACAGACATTGTGCTTTTAGATACCTCTGTTGCACAAGAGGTATGTGATAGATCAGCATTGTCTGTGCGTGTGTTTGGAAACGGTGAAGGAAAGGGCAACTGACAGTTTCACATGGAGGACAATGAAGAGCTTGAGAATGCCCTCAATAATCCCAAGAAGGTCAAAAAGGTCTTAGACACTATTCAACAGATGTTCGGTGTAACACTTGCTATGAAAACCTTACACTTGTATCATGATGGTGCAACGGAGACCTTTGTGAAAGAGCAGATGGCATACTATGCTCTAAAGGAATTGCAAGGAGACTGTGTCCCGTTTCTCTTTGCAGTTCGTCTTCTTCATTGTAATGTCGCATACTTGGTCTTGTCAGATTGTGGCACATGTTATCTTGCGTTGGTGAAGTTGACAAATGGACGTAGAAAGAGTATCGCATAAAATCTGAGAAAAATTCATGATTGTGGTGTTTTCCATAATGACCTAAGATCTTCTAACATTCTTATATGTGATTAAATGTCAATATTCAATGACTTTGAGCAGAGTAAGATTTTAGTCAACATGGAAGCTTTTCAAAACGAAGTTCAAGAAATGGAGGATATGTTAGTATGTACTTTATCTATATGAACCCTTCTCTTGATCGGCAAGTGAGAAGCTTATGCATGCTACTTACTAATTATTAACATGCTTTGCAGACATCTCTTGTAGCTGAGATAGCGGTGGAACAACATGATGACTCTTGGACCACTTGTTTCTCTTACTCAGGTATGTATTCTCTCTTCTTTCCATGATGTATGTGTCTATGAAAAATGTACGGAGTTGCACACTTTTGCTTTATAGTTATTTATGTGGTAGATATACTCTATGGGACTGGATTCGTCTTCCCTTTAAGGATGTCATTGTATCTCATGTGTTACTCTTTTAAAGAATTGGTCACCTCTTTAGGAGGGTATATAAATCCCCTTGCACACCATTGTAAATTACTCTTTATAGCTAATGATCTAGCTGTTCGTCTCTCTCTCTCTCTCTCTCTCTCTCTCTCTCTCTCTCTCTCTCTCTCTCTGTGCGCGCGTAAAAATTACAATTAATGTACGCCATGTATGCTTAATGTGAGAGAACATGTATGTATAATGTGGAGGCACTTGTGTGTGTAATGTGATCTCCTTCCGTCGCAAAATTCTTCTCGTTTTTGGCAGCGACCAAACATGAGGAAGTAGAATGATAAACCCGATCTCTTAAAAGGTGCAGTCAAAAGTGCAAAGAAGAAATGATCGAAACCATTAACAAGATTAACCACAACTATTAAGGACAATAAAAATGCTCGAAGATCACGTTTTGGCTCAAGAAAGCAAGAGCATTACAATGGGAGATCATGGGACGGTCCAAGACGAAGAGATTGCGTCACTCAAGACTGAGCTCGCTGAGACACGATCACGAAACATGCTTGAAGAGGGAGAATTACAACCCTCTGTAATAGAAGAACTCAACACAATCAAAGAGAAAGTGCGACCCATCAAAGAGGGGGAAGAGCAGCATAAAGAAATGATGATTTCTTGGGTGTACGTTATTACAAAGACTCAACAGAAAGCAGATGAAGCTGAGAAACGGATTGAGATTGCCAAGAAAGAAAAAAGAAAGGAAACAACGTTCGCACCGACCATTATTAACCTGACACTAGAAGAGAAACAAAGAAAACATATACGCTCTCAACATGTGAGAATTTGCGGCCTTAAAGAAAAAGATAATGTAGACGAAGAGGTAAAATAACTCATGGCTTTGATGGAGGTTCGTGAGCCGATGCACTCAAGAGCTTGGAGAGTGGGGCATGGGGAACAAGAAAAATAGCAACAAGGGGGGAATCTCGAAAAAAAAGGCACTCATCCTTCGTTTTCCTTCTATGGAAGAGAAGAAAGACTTTTTGAAGAAGAGACCAACTCTTAAAACGACGGGTATCTTTCTCGGGGATGACCTTATCCTCTCACAAGTCACCTATATGTAGGAGGTAATGCCAAAGATTAAAGCGGCAAAGAAAAAAGATAAGATTGCTTTTCACCGAGATGGAAGAGTGGTGATGTTGGAGCGAGGCTCCACATGACGGTGTGAGGTCTATGGGACCGCACTTAAAGTTGCTACCTAGAATTGTAATGGATCTATGCGCCTTGATGTGTGTGGTTTTGAGGAAAGTTTTACCTGGAGAGACATCATCTTCTACTCTGAGACACATCAGGCCCCTGGGCAGTCTATGTCTCACATTAGTGGATACAGATGGGAGACAACTTGTAGACAGGAGACACGATCAGAGCACAGAGGGCAGGGCTCAGGAGGAGTGATAGTGTTATTCAAGGAGGAGTTGCAGCCATTGATACATATAGCCCGCAGATATGAGCAAGCTAGGTACATGTGGGTGAGATGAGTCTTACAAGATGGTGAGCGAGTTTTTCAGAGCGAGGGAAAACACGAGTAAGTCCTTCAATAATGTTTGGAGGGTGGATAAGGGAAAAGATTTACATGTTCTTTAGAAAAAGTGAGAGGACCTTGCATGCTTAAATGTGCCCAACAACGTGCCTCTAGTCTTAAGCTAAATGGCATAGTGCCACCATAGACATCTATTGTCTTCCACCCTCTCATTTGAAATCCCTTTCCTTATCAACCTAAGCTTGGCTTCTCTTGAAATTCTTGCCTTGCATTGAATGGTCAAAAGACATGCATATCGACCAGCGAAAAGTATTGCATGTTAGAACATTATAGACGTGCAAAGGCTTTAGGGGTTAAAACATGAAATTGTGAATCTTTTTTTTTTAGGCTAATGGACAATTTTTTTTTTTTGGGATGTGGGCTAAGTGTTTTTTCTTACGGGCTGTCAACAACAATCGACATTGAGGGAGCCTGGATGAGCAGCCATCTTCCTTTAACTCTTTCTAGACTTGGAAATTCCAACTTTAATGCGCTGGTCGTACATGTAGACACACACACAGAGTGCTCTGTGTTTGTGTTTTTGTCTTCTTGAATGAGTGTGGCCCGTACGAGCTCTCTTAGTTTCCTATTGGATTTTTCTACGGATGGCGTAGATAAGCCATCCCAACAGTCATTTTATCTTTCTTGTTACAAGGTACATGGCTATGGTGTATCTATGTTAGGTGCAGCGGAATGATTGTTTGCGCTTTGCTCAAGATGAGTGCTCCGAACTGTGCTCAAGGTTTCTTTTGTTCTTATGGAAGGTAGAGCCTTCCGTTCTTAATGAGAGAATGATATGATCACAAACAAAGTGAATGGACATTGTGCGTGCAAGTGTATGAGACTGAGAGATAGAGAGAGAAGAGAGTACGACACCAGAGACTATTGTAAAACCCTCCTCCGAAGGCCCCACTCTCGTCGGCGAGAGTGGTCTACTTATTATTGCACAAAGTGGTACAATGATGATGCATGGAAATTGATGCAACTTGGGACTGTCGGTGATGACGACGGGGAGGTCGATGATGACCTAAGGGCTGAAATCGGCAACCTTCTAATGGCTGAAAATCTGCTGAATCTGGGGCTGTTTTGGGTGGCTAGGTTTTAGGGCTGAAAAACGCTGATCTTGGCTACGTTTTCTTGATGCTGAAATCATTGACAAAAACACTGAGGCTACTGGTTTTAGGGTTGAAATCGTTGGCTCATCTGCTATCCTTAATGCTGGAAATCGCAGCCTGATCGGCTATGCCTTTAAAGCTGAAAAACGCTGGATGGGCAGCCTTGCTGGCGTTAGTGGAAAACGCTAGGTCTAAGGTATGCTGGCGATGAGGGAAAACTGGAAATGCTAGGGCTAGGGGACTATGGGTGATGATCAAAACGCTAGGCTGACATGTTGGCGATGAGGGTATGAACCAAAAACGCCAAGTGCTTATGGGTGCTGAGGAGTTCTTGCTGAGAGAGAGGGAGTACCTGTTGCCTAGGGGCCTGTTGTGCTCTTTGCTCATCTGCCCATGAGTGCTAGCTTTGGTTTGCTTATATACAAACTTAGCAAAATTACCCTACCTACTTTTCTTGGGAAGTCACTTAAATTAATAAGTGAAAAATGTCAAAAATAGGAAAAATAGGCTAAAATCACTGGAAAAATCCCCTAACTGATTCTAATGGATTCTGATGGGAATACTGATGATCATGCTGTGTGCAACCAGAGGATATGCATCTACACTAAGTGACAGGGCATGCACGGTCTACGAATAGACTCACAAAAAGTGCCAGATCACTCCTAATCTAGACTGACTGAACTCTGTTATGCTGTAGCTCGTCCACGAACACAGGGTTTGATGTGTCACGTGACATCCCCTCCTTTTCAAAGTGAGGTACTGGTACCGAACTGTATGGCGTCGAGGGAGATCGCCAATAGTATCCGGAATCCTGGAAGGGACTCTTCGCCAGCCCACGCTGTTGTGTGGGTCGTGCGGTACTTGAACTTCATAAAGGTCTGCAACGCTTGCTTCTTTGGGCTGCACCGAAAGTGACAGTCTTTCCTTCAATGCTTCAACTTCGTCGAGAGTCATGCTTCTTTTTTCTTTAAGAATCTCCATGGTTGAAAATTCCTGAAACCATTTCCAATACAAAACCATGAACATACCGATTCCATGTAAAGTGAGTGGAAAAAATCTTGTCTTCCTCAAAGACTATGCATGCAATGTAGATGAACAAATAGACGGAGTGACAAACCGTTCATCAAACACATGCAAACAATGAGATCGAATCTTTCTCTTTTGATCTAGAGCAATCAACTGTGGCAAAACACAATGGAAATGCCCACGCTTGGTGCTCATACTCTCATGTGCTCGTTCGGAAACTGTGTCATGCCAAGGAAGAGACATGAAATGTGACTTCCTTACATACATACTTTTCAGCTTTTCATGAAAAATCCGCATACATTCGTGCTCATCCATGAGAGAAACGTGCTCAACATACAATATGTCGTGCCTAGGAAAAGGGATTACATAAAGATGCTGACTAAAATACAGGAAACGATCACGAATGAAACATTCGAACAATGCGTGCGTATCAATCATGCGAACTTATAATACTTCCTGTGAGGGCTCTTTGGACCGAGGCTCGAAAGCCAAGATCAGTTCTTCGTGATTGATCAGATCTACAACAAGGTTAGCTTCGCTAGAAAAAGCATCAACTAACACATCATCCTTCTTGTGAACAATCACATCTTCTTCATGCAATTCATCATGCTTGTGAGAAATCACATCTTGATCATGCAAATCATCATGCTTGTTATTATCATCCAAATCATCATGCAAATCAATATCATTCAAATCATCATGCTTATCTTTGTCATCCAAATCATCATGCTTCCCACAATCATGCAAATCCTGTATATCAGGCTTTGGAGAAAAAGAGACTCAGAGAGTCTCCTTCTCATGAATCCGTTCAATCTTGTTCTGCATATTAGCAATGAGAGATGGAGAATGAACAATGTCCTTTCCATGAATGACAATGGAAGAATCACTTTTGGCATTGAGAGTGAAAGTGTTAGCCTTCCAATCAATGAGAGGGTTAGCATCACGAAACCATCGAATGCCCAAAATCATATCACATCCTGAGAGAGGAGAAACAACAAATCTTCTAGTGAAGGCAACTTTCTGAATTGCGAACAACACATCAAGGCACTCCTCCGTGATGAGAACGTCCATACCGGGAAGAAAGCCAGAGACCTCGATAGGAGATCTCTGACTAACTTCGAGGCGGGCTCTCTCAACAAGAGAGGGACTGATCACATCATGCATACTACTTGGGTCAAACAACATAACAAAACGCTGCCCCGACGTACGACAATAACATTTAATGAGAGAATCATCAATGGGAGGGTCATGAGAAACTTGGGGCACACTCGTGTTATCATTAATTGCATTGACAGAGGAAGTGGGTTCTGTGGATTTTTTAGATTCATTGGATTCAAGCTTAGGACATGTTCTTTTTATGTGACCCTTGATGTGACAATGAAAACAATGACCTTCCTTAGAATAAGTGCTTTGCTCTTCCGATGTGATGTATCCTCCTACAATTCCTTGTGCTATCTTTTCACATGGAGTAAGCTTAGGTTTAGCAATTGTGTTAGTCTTACCCTTAGATTCATTGGAAGAATTCTTTTCTGAGAGACTGTTGGAAGATTGGTTAGAAGAGTTACCATTCTTACCGTTTTGAGGGTTTTGAGAAGTCTGTGAGGTACTTGTGGACGTTCTCAAGGTTGTACCGTACGTACGTATGGATTGGATCCGTACGGACAGATTCAATCCGTACTTTTTTTTTTTTTGGTGGGGTGGGTTGTTCTGGATGGTTTTTTGTTTTTTTTGGGGTGGTGGTGGTGGTGGTTTCTCCCTCCTCTTAAGTTCCATTGCTATTATTGACATGTGGTATTGTGTCTCAAGTTCGTATCATGGATCATGGTAGGTCGGTTCATTGATGTTTAATGCCATATAGACATATAGAGTGATATATTTGTAGGCTTCTCTCATGAAATTCCTATTTTCTTTCTAATTTTTAAGGGATTTTTACCAATAGTGCGTATTTTTACGTACCTTAAACCTCAATCCATACAGGACTGTGTACCTCACGTACCGAATACGTACAGAATTTTATGTTTGGTTTCACCTTGGACGTTCTCCTTAGGCTTTTCCTTGTTGTGCTTCATCTCCTGTGCGAGAGCAATCGCTACCACCTTGTTGAGATCGATTGGATCGAGCACCTCGACATCGTACTTGATATACTCGTCCAATCCAAAAAGGAATGCCTCTTTGCGTTCATCATCCGACTTGCGTAATTGGGTATCTAGCTGCAAAACACGATTAGAAAAAGACATAATCAGCATATCATTTTGCTTGAGAGCACGCCAATCGTCCTTCAATCGTGCGAGGTACTGAGGTGGCATTAACCGCACCTTGAGCTTGTCTTCGAAATCAGCCAAATTGAAAGAAAGGGGTGTGAATTCGTCGGCTTCCTCTAGGTGCGTGGCTAGCTGTGCCTCTTGCCATGCGTGGTACCAATTGATGGCATCACCGGCAAGGTACATAGCTGCCGTCAAAACCTTGCTATTTCCTGTCTTCTTAGTTGTCGCAAAATAAGCATTAAATTGATGCAACCAAGAATGAATAACCGTAGCATCTATCTTACCATCATACTTACTGAAAGTCAACTTCTCGGTGACTGGGTTGTTGAAATCCGCATCGTGGCTTGCACCACTTGAGGAACTTCCACGATCTTTGACTGGTTCAGTCTTCGAGGCTAGCACTTGTTGAAGCAATTCTTGAGTGCGTAGCTCTCTTTGAGCTTCACGCTTGGCCTCCCTTTCTGCTTTTCGTTCATTTCGTTCATTGTGCTCGCGTTCGAAAGTAAGGCGATTTGTTTCTTGTTGTGCCAACGCAACACGATTCGCTTCTTGTTGTTGTATTGCATTTCTTTCATTGCGTTCCAAAGTAATGCGAGTCACTTCTTGTTGTGCTAACATCATGTCAATCATTGACTTGATCTTCGTCTCCATAGGAGTTAGTACAACTCGTGGCATGGATGGCGAAGGGGGAGGGTCGGAAAAATCTCTTGGTGGGGAAAATCCTTCGTTGCCTCTCTCATGCTCATCACCTGTATACGAAGTATCCATTCCGCTTTGGGTGACGACCATGCACTAGGATCTTTGGTTCTTAAGTTCACGAGGAACTTGGGTTCTTGAGGTTTTCTTTTGCTTGCAAATCGCGTTTGAGAAGGATCTTCTCTTCACCCGAGTTCTACTCTTTTCCGTGGGCGCACCCCTTGGCGGCCTTACGCTCACACCAAGGTTTCTTTTTCCTACCTCACGTCGATTGGCCGGCCGTTAAGTGCACGGTCCGCTCTCAATGAGTGAAAAGAGACACAAAGGGAGGCTGGACAAGCCCTTCTCTTTGGGATTCCTGTCACTCTTCAAAAAACACGAATAGGAATCGACACGCCCAAGTGAATTTGGGTTCGGGCGACCGTAACAAGCAAAAAAAATTCTTGTGGTTTTTGTGGTTCTTTCCTTGAGTGATACAGAACACTGCCAAAGCTCTGATACCAATGTAAGGTGCAACGGAATGATTGTTTGTGCTTTGCTCAAGATAAGTGCTCAGAACTGTGCTCAAGGTTCCTTTTGTTCTTACGGAAGGTAGAGCCTTCCGTTCTTAATGAGAGAATGCTATGATCACAAACAAAGTGAATGGACACTGTGCGTGCAAGTGTATGAGACTGAGAGATAGAGAGAGAAGAGAGTACGACACTAGAGACTGTTGTAAAACCCTCCTCCGAAGGCCCCACTCTCGTCGGCGAGAGTGGTCTACTTATGATTGCACAAAGTGGTACAATGATGATGCATGGAAATTGATGCAACTTGGGACTATGTCGGTGACAACGACGGGGACGTCGATGATGACCTAAGGGCTGAAATTGGCAACCTTCTATTGGCTGAAAATCTGTTGAATCTGGGGCTGTTTTGGGTGGCTGAAAAACGCAGGTTTTAGGGCTGAAAAACGCTGATCTTGGCTGCGTTTTCTTGATGCTGAAATCGTTGACAAAAACGATGAGGATGCTGGTTTTAGGGTTGAAATCATGGGCTCATCTGCTGTCCATAATGCTGGAAATCGCAGCCTGATCCGCTATGCCTTTAAAGCTGAAAAACGCTGGTACATCTGTTATGATCAAAGCTGAAAAACGCTGGATGGGCAGCCTTGCTGGTGTTAGTGGAAAACGCTAGGTCTAGGGTATGTTGGCGATGAGGGGAATCTGGAAACGTCAGGGCCAGGGGACTGTGGGTGATGATCAAAACGCTAGGCTGACATGTTGACGATGAGGGTATGAACCAAAAACGCCAGGTGCTTGTGGGTGCTAAGGGGTTCTTGCTGAGAGAGAGGGAGTACCTGTTGCCTCGGTGCTCCTTGCTCGTCTGCCCAAGAGTGCTAGCTTTGCTTTGCTTATATACAAACTTGGCAAAATTGCCCCACCTACTTTTGTTGGGAAGTCACTTAAATTAATAAGTGAAAATTGTCAAAAATAGGAAAAATAAGCTAAAATCACAGGAAAAATCTCCTAACTGATTCTAATGGATTCTGGTGGGAATATTGATGATCATGCTGTGTGTAACCAGAGGATATGCATCTACACTAAGTGACTGGGCATGCACGGTCTACGAATAGACTCACAAAAAGTGCTAGATCACTTCTAATCTAGACTGACTGGACTGACTGAACCCTGTTATGCTGTAGCTTGTCCACGGACACATAGGGTTGGATGTGTCACGTGACAATCTACATTGTCATGCAAGTTTTATTGGCCTTTAACGAAGGAAGGAGACTCTGAAGCCCAGCTTGTATGGTTTACTATGGTATCCCCTTTTCATTATTTTGACTAGCACGAATCTCTGCTTTCTCTTAGTCAAGTGGTCAGTTTGAATCCGTGCACTATTAAAGGGATGGATGAGGCTACTTTGAGGAGGGTTGAGATTCCTCACATGATCCGCATTGATCTCGTTGGACACCATGGAGATGAGTACAATGAAAACTTCGACGCTTAGCGTATGCCAATCACTATCCAAAGATTGAGCCCCAGAATTCTAACAGCAGCATGTGTAGGAAGCCGTTGCCTATGCTTTACATTGGGTGTAGAAGAGAATGCTAGTATGTGATGATGGTGTAGAAGAGAATGCTATGGACTGTAAGGGTGGAAGAAGAATGCATTGGGCTACTGGAGATGGTGACAAGTAGCTCATGCTTGAGCACGGTAGGAATGCTAGTGCATTGCGGAAGAGAGCTTCCGTCATCATCAAGCCAATCACCAACAAAGGAGTTGGGACACAAAAGGAGCAATATATCAGGATCAAAGAGAGTGAGCTAGATGAAACCGCAGTGGAAGGTGATTAGATCTATTTTCTACCATAGGCTCTGTGCGTGTAAGCAACAGTAGCTATGCAACCGCTTGCTCTTCAAGACCTTGGCGCCACAATGCCCCTGCTCCTCAAGACCTTGGCGCCACAATTCCTATATGACGTACTCGTCCAATGAGCCCGTCTCCCGTGACAGATTCATCGCAACTTGAAAAAGTCTGGGTCAAGGCCAACGAAAGTAAAAGGCACGCAAAAAAACTGTGTATGTGTAGGTGGTTGGCTAGTACGGACTCAGAATGAAGTCGCCATGAAAACAGCAAGGAGGTGCATGCAGGAATCAAGAGGATGGGGGCCAGTGCTAATTGTAGATGCCTCTCTCTCTCTCTCTCTCTCTCTCTCTCTCTCTCTCTCTACGGTATAGCTCGCACGAACGCACTGTCTGTCTTTTTGAAACTTGTCGAAGCCAATCCGTGCCGGTGCGAACTGGTTTGAGTAGGTTTGTATACATACAACAATGAAGGATTTTTCTTTTTTAATAAAATGGGCTCTAGTAAATTGTTTCATTATTGGGTGTCAAAAACAGAGAAGGACACTCAGGAGGTCAGCACCCGCATTCACATACGGCGAGGAGACAGTGGAGTACATAGATGCTTACACTTACTTTGGAGTGGTTTATAGTGGACCAACATTTTCATTGAGGAGAGCAACAAAGACTAGATTGACCAAAGCCTCGCGGACCTTGGCAAAAGCCGTGTCCAAGTCACGCTTGTACTCATCAGCTTCAAAAATCTTATCTTTCGTGCTTAGGAAGGGTGGAACCTTTGTAGCACCTTCAATAATCTCAAATGGCGCCTTCCCCGTCGAAGAGTGTATCGTGTTATTGTAGGCAAATTCCACCAAAGATAAATACTTTTTCCATTGAGTCTTTTTATCCGAGATGTAAGACTTCAATAAATGTAGTACCATTGAATTGGCAATCTCAGATTGCCCGTCAGTCTGCGAGTGGAAAGATGACGAGAACTGCAACCGCGTGCCAATGTTCTTCCAAATAGCCTTCCAAAACAAACTCGTAAATCCGGGGTCCCTGTCTGAGACAATCGTCTCAGGCATGCCATGTAATCTGAAGATCTGGGCCACAAACAATCTCGCTAAGTGATCCGGCTTGATTGTTTTCTTCACTGGAATGAAATGAGCTTGCTTGCTAAACCTGTCAATAACAGTCCAGATACCATCATGACCACTCTGTGTTCTCGTGAGATTAAAAACGAAATCCATTGCAATACTTTCCCAGGGGCGGGTGGGTATGGGTAAAGGCTGTAACAATCCCTGTGCTTTATGCCTGTCAAACTTAACCTTCTGGCATACGAAGCAACTGCGTACAAACTTGCCCACATCCTTCTTGAGTCTCGGCCAAAAAGAGTATCTCTCTACCCCTTTCAAGGTGGTAGCAATGCCGCGATGACCCGTAAAAGGTGGACAGTGGCATTCGGTCATAACCTTTTTCCTCAACGGCTGTGTAACGCATAGCATGGTTTTCCTCATCAAGTAGCCATCCCGAATGGAATTTCCCGCTACTATCTTTTCATTCCGTATCCGAGTGAAAATATCTGCAACATCTAATCCGTGGCATACTGATCGACCATATCCTCGAAGCTCCTATAATATATCGCGGAAATAGCCAGAACCAACGTCTTCCGAGATAAAGCATCTACCACCAAATTCTTCTATCCCTATACATGGACAATCTGGAAGTGAAACTGTGACAAGATATTCGCCCACCGCATCTGCTTTTCCGATAGTTGCTTTTGTGACAAGTAGCGTAAACTCTGATGGTCTGTGAAGACAATAAAATCCGCTCCGAGTAGGTAATGCCGCCAAAAGCTCTTTCTCATAAATCTGTGCTTTCAATTCCGGCCTTGAGAACAATTGGCTCTCGTAAGCAATGGCATGACCTTTTTGCATTAAGACCGCACCCAGACTACTGTGAGGATTCTAGGTACTAATCCTTTATTAAGTACTTAAACTCATGATTAAGACTTAAGAAACTGAACTCAACTCAAAGAAAGACTCAGAAGACTTTGTGTTTGATTGATTGATTGAAAGTGTGATACAAGGGCTCCTTATATAGAAGACGAAGAGACATAAATGAAAAGACACATCTCTTGGTGAAGAGACATGACTTTAGATGTAAAGACACATCCTTTCGGCGAAGAGCTGCAACCATTGGGCGAAGAGTCGCACCCGTAGAGCGAAGGGGTGTGACCAGTCGTCAAAGGAATGTGGCTTTTGGCGAAGAGGCATGTCTCTTGGGCTGGGCGAAGGGGTGTGACCATCCAAGCGCAGGGGTCCTTCTTGGCATGGCACTTCGCGTATCTGCATCAATGAGTAAGTATTGTAATGTAACTAAGTCACAAACGTGACATTCCCTCCCTCTTAAAATAAAACCCCTGTGTCAAATAAAAGTTTGCCGTTTGTCGAAGAATTCTTGGAGGAGGTGAGGGTATTGTTGCATTTCTTCATCAGTTTGCCAAGTAGAATCTGACTCATCTAAGTCCATCCACTTAACAAGAAATTCAGTTATGATCTTTTGTCTAGTTTCTTTTTGACAAACATTGAGAATCTTTTCTGGGATAAGAATAATGTGTTCATCTTCAATTTCTGGCACATAAGAAGATAAGTCTGCAACAGGCGAATCTCCTTGAATATACTGTTTGAGCCAGGAAATGTGAAAAGTTGGATGAATTTTTCCCCATGAAGGCGGAAGTTCCAACTTGTAGCTGAGAACTGAATTCTTCTTGATGATCTTGAAAGGTTCATAGAAGCGCGGTCGTAATTTTGGGAAGACTGACTTCATTGTTTTGTAGCGATAAGGTGCTACATACAATAAGACCAAGTCACCTTCTTTAAATTCTGCATATCGACGATGTTTATTTGCCTGCTTCTGATAACCTTGTTGGACATGTAGTAATTTATCTCGAATCTGTAGAAGGACATCTTGCATTTCTTGAACCAATTGATCTGCTAACGCTACTTTGTGTTGAAGAACAAAGTTCGTAGGCACAAGAGGAGTATGTCCATATGCTTCTTGAAATGGTGTCATTCGAGTTACCGAATGAGGAGAGTTGTTATAAGCAAACTCCACAAGTGGCAAATAATCCTCCCAAGATGCTAATCGAGTTTGAATGTAATGTCGAAGCATCTTGTCTAAAATTTGGTTCACTCTTTTTGTTTGACCATCTGTTTGAGGATGGTAGGCCGAACAAAACAATAGATTGGTTCCAAGAGACTTGAATAGCGATGTCCAGAAATGTCCTGTAAACTTTGGATCTCTATCGGATATGATGGATTTTGGTAATCCATGTAATCTGAAAATATGTTGTACGAATAGTGTTGCAACATCCAGAGCAGAAACTGTTTTCTTGCAAGGTATAAAATGTGCCATTTTGGAAAATCGATCAACTACCACAAGAATTTGAGCATTGCCTTTATGGGATTGAGGCAAAGTGGTAATAAAATTCATGCTGATACTTTCCCATCTTTCGTTAGCCACGAGTAAAGGTTGAAGTAAACCTTGAGGTAACTGTCGAGAAGCTTTCATGATCTGACATGAGTGACAAGCTTTTACAAATTTAATAACATCTGCTTGCATCTGTGGCCAAAAATATGTTGCTAATAAAAGCCGATATGTTTTGTTAATTCCAGGATGTGCAGCAAAAGGTACTTCATGATGTTCCTGTATCAAAATCTTCCTCAAAGAGCCTTTGTGTGGAACACAAATACGATCCATGTAGTAGATTAACTCATCCACTATTGTATATGCTGCAAACATATTCATCTCTGATGGAGTGGGACTTAGAGATTTGAGGGCTCGAAAAACATCTCCAAAATCTTTGTCTGTCAAATATTCATTCTTGAAACACACAGGAATTTCCATCTGCACATTTGTAATGGCAAAATTGGTTGCTTGAGGCATGCAGCTCAAAGCATCTGCTACCACATTTTGTAGACCAGGCATATACTGAATCACCATGTGAAAATTTGCCAAAAATTCAACCCATCTTCCTTGTCGAGGACTCATCATTGGTTGAGTAAAAATATACGTTAAAGACTTATGATCTGTTTTAACCATTGAATCTGCGCCAAGAAGGTAATGTTTCCAAGTGCGGTAAGCATGTACGATAGCCAAAAATTCCTTATCATATACTGGGTATCGCCTTTGTATTGCTGAAAATTTCGACTGTCAAAAGCAATGACACGATCATTTTGCATGAGAACGCCACCTGATGCTTGATCAGAAGCATCGGTCATCACGTCAAATGGTTGAGTAGGATCTGCAATTGCTAAGACAGGTGTTGTCATCAAAGCATGCTTGAGTTCATTGAAAGACTTTTCTGCTTCATGAGTCCAATGTAGCTTATCTTTCTTTGTCAATTCCGTTAGAGGAGAAGCAATATCTGAGAACTTATGGACTTTGGTGTGATAAAAATTAGCAAGACCCAAGAAAGATCGCACATCTGTAATAGTGAGAGGTAAAGGCCAGTCAACAATGACCTTAATCTTCTTTGGATCCACAGCAATCCCTATAGCAGAAATCACATGTCCAAGGTATTCCACGTGATCTTTGAAAAACTCGCTTTTCTTTTTGTTGATGTACAACACATTTGTGCGTAATGTCTCAAAGACAATCTGCAAGTGTTGTTTGTGATCCGCCATGGTTTTACTGAAGACAAGGATGTCGTCGAGGTACACGATTATAAATTTATCCAAATAAGCGTCAAAAATTTCATTCATCAAGGTCATGAAGGTTGCTCAGGCATTGGTTAACAGAGGCCAGGACATGCCCCCTGTGTGACATGGAGCCTGAGACAGAGTTGCACTACATATGCCACTACCCCGTGTACTACGAGATACGAGGCCGCTTCCACAACTTGTTCAGAGAGGGCTTTGGACCACTCTCCAAAGTCATGAGGTACGAGAATGAGAGATGTCTGCGTTTGTTTCTACTCGAGCTGCGCAGACACAGAGACAGCCCGATGAGAGGAGAGACTAGCCAGTCTCAGAGACACATCACAAACTTCTTTAGAGCAGACACTAGACACCCGTAGGAGCTACTACCACAACAGAGCTTGTCGCCTCACACCAAAGGCACACTGATCGACTGGGCGACTGAGCTGGGGAGATCCAGACACCCACGACTACGGAGACTACACAGCATCGACGGAGGCTACATCAAAGAATTTGGATCACTTTGGGACATGCACGACGCTCGATGAGACTACTGACCATGGAGGAGATTGATGAGATCCGCTAGCAACCGATGCTAGATCTCTTGTAATTTAGCTATCCCAGCTAGCTGCTTAGTTTATACCTACCAGTTTAGGATTCCGTAGTATTTTTATTTTGTCACTTTGTTACTCTGACTTTGTATCAGATCCACCACATTGTAACGTTCTAGTCTCATAGGTCACTTTGGCCTTTTGAAGATGTTAATATAACATTTCATTTCATCTCTCTCTCTCTCTCTCTCTCTCTCTCTGCCAGGAGACGGTGGAGTATACAGATGCTTATACTTACCTTGGAATGGTCTTTGGTGGATTAGCATTTTCATTGAGGAGAGCAGCAGAGACTAGACTGACCAGAGCCCATGCAGCATTGGCTAGATTGGAGAGGATGTGTTCATTGGTTCAGTTTTAGGAGCCTCGGACGAAGCTCTGGCTCTTTGACACTCTGGTGGCTTCTGCATTGCTCTATGAAGCTGAGATATGGGGACCTTCATTGGATCATCACGAGAGATCGGGTCGCATTGATGGATGGGGAGACATGGAGAAGCCTCTGGTATCTATGATCTTGCGACTCATTAGAGCCAAGGCTTCAATACCACTTGACATTATACGAGCAGAGCTAGCTGTCCCCGCACTAGTGATTGAGGCGCTCATCATATCAGTCTCCTTCATACACCGCATATGGAAATTTCCCAGGGATAGATATGCTCGCCTTGCACTTGAGTCCTCGCGATAGTTAGCCATGTAGGGAGACGCAGCATGGTGGTATGGGGAGATGACAACATGGTTTTAGGTGCATGGGTTCAGCATAGGCAGTTTGCCCTCTGTCACAAGGTGGGCACCACGTGCCAATAAAAAAGAACAGACTGAACAGACTTTTAGCACTTCAATAACAACTGAATTGAGAGAGAGAGAGGGACGACACGCGACACAGAGTGGCGGAATTCTACCCCAGAGAGTATTGGCCCCAAACCTTGGCGCCTCTTTCGATATTTCTTTATAATGCATCAACACAGTACAATGCCGATACTCGCGCTCTACAGCTTCTCACTGAAGCGTGCCAGAGAATGAGCCCTTAGCATATATTTAAAGGCCCTTGGCCTATGAAAAGCAGTTTACATGAAAAGCCTTCAAACTCAAAAGCTTCTGGTCCAAAAGCAATGCCCAAAAGCTGTCAACATAAATCACGGAAGTCCGTACAGCAATCAGTGCAAAACAGGGAAATCTGTACATCTTGCTACGTCATCATGTCAGCGCAATTTTTGGAAATCTGCCATGTTATAAGTTTGTGCAAGTCCTTTGTGTATATATGAGAGTCCAGCTTTATTTTAATCCTTTTTGTCACTTGGGGCCCCATCGGATGGGGTCCCCATAAGTTGGTAGGACTTCTTTTTCTTTTACTTATTCTTCTTAAAGTTTAGGCCCCTCGGCCGACATCTGCAAGTTGACTCCCTTCTTCAGGGCTTTGACACATCAGCAGTTTGTGACATCTCCCCTTCTTGAAAGAGAGTAATCGTCCGCGAGTGATTACAACATATCTGCAAAATAACTCAAGTTAGCTCAAAAATTTCCGAGGGTCGTTCTGAGGGACATTCAGAGGGACAATCAATTTGCTCTTTTTGTTAAGGAGTTAGCTTCTCCTTTCGGCTCTTTTGATCAAGGAGTTAGCTTCTCCTTTCGTCCAGATCGAAACTCTTGATATTCCGGCGTAGTAAAATTAGCCATCAAACCCAGACCGTACTGATCTTCCACGGGTGTCTTGATGCACTACAATTACATACCTTGGCAATCTCATCCAATTAGAAATATTAAGTAGTTGGCACATAACAATGCAACACAAATGCTTACATATGCATGTTACAAGACACAACAAACAACACAGCTAAGCACTCCCCGAGACAAATGGTCTACGGTATGAAGCTACTCAACGACTACCTCGTCACTTCCCCCGCAAATAACCTAAAAAGGTTCGGGCCATGAGCTCAGAGAACTGTACAACCAAACGCTCCCCAGACCGCAATCTACGTCGCTCGGAGATTCAAGCATATAACCAAACGCTCCCTAGGCATTGGCCTGCGTCGTTCCGAGGTTCAAACAATACCAGAACAATATTTCTCACTTCTCCACCTAGGAGTAAAATCACCAATTATTGAAACCAGTATTAAAACCAGAGTCAAAACAATTCAAATCGGCACCAAGACAAGTTTAAAACAGATAGGATCCATTTCAAACAATACCTTCTCAAACAATGTTCAAAAGTATCTGACTAGAAAACAACTAGAGAGGTCATTCAGGGTTTTGTTCGGACAAACGAACTTTAAGGACAACGGGCTTGCCCTTCTACATCACGGTGATGGTTCGGTTCCGGACCCAGAGAGTTGCATCATTCTTGTCGTGCCAGGGCATGCCCAAGAGAGCGTCGCAATTGCCCAACTTCATAATGTGGAAATCGGCTTTTCCATGATAATTTTGTATAGTCACTGGAAGTGCACCAATGAGCGGTACCACTTTCTGAGTTTGCCCCGTGGCTAGCTCAGCTTCAATTTCTCCACCCTCTGCATCATAATCAAAGTGCATCTGCTTCAAGAATTCTAGAAGGATGAAGTTCTCCATAGCTCTAGGGTCAAAGAAAATAAGGGCTTTCAAGCTGTTGACTTTTCCATAAGCTCTGCATAATTCATTAAAACTCTCGAGGTGTATACCATAAATATCGGGTACTAGTCCAATAGCAAGTCTAGCCTTCTTGGGCGGAGGTGGCCCCGGGGATCTGTCTGACGTGGGAGCAGAAGGTTGCACTGAGGATGTCGAGGCTCGCTTAGGACATGTATTGAACGTATGCCCTATTTGGAAAGATTCGAAGTATCGGCCTTCTTGTAACAAGGCGTCTCGTTGACGTTGTGTCAGACGAGGCTGTTGAAGTTGGTTTTCACGGGATTCCCGAGAATTTGTTCGTTGTTGCCGGGAGTTCTGGTTAATGGCCGGAGGTTCTTCTTTCATGAGCTTGTAGCCGACAGTGGCATGGTCCATAAGCTCTTGCATGGTAGAGACTTGCTTGGAGAGACAATATTTCTCCAATGGTGATGGTAGTGCAATGGTTTAGTGCTCGCACTGGTCCTCCAAGAAAATGAACTTAAAGAAGGACATCGGAAGGTACACGTCGAGAAACCTTTGGTTATAGTCGTTCATGGTTTTGGTGGCAAGCATTTTCAAGTTATCCCACTGTGCCAAAATCCGGAGTCATGTAACTACGTGCAAAAACTGTCTTGAAAGCTTGCCAGGTCCTTGGAGCATGCGGTTGTGTCGCGATTGAACTCCACCATTGCATAGCATTATCTTTAAGAAATCCCGCTGCTCGAGAAATCTTGGATTCTTCTGTATAGTTCCCTAAAGCATAGATATTGTTGAATAGCTGTAGGAACTGCAATGCTTTCTTACGATCTTCTACCCTGGAAAATTTTGAAAAATTTTAATGTCGTGCCGCCATCTTTGAAATCTTTGGGTTGGTTAGGTACATATCCCGGGTATGGATAATAAGGCTATCCATATGGGCTCCAACCATTGTAGCCTGGTGGCGGTGGTGGTGGAGATGTGGGCAATGGGGGTGGCAAAGGCGGTTGCACTGGATTAGGGTCAAATGGCTGTACCATATTCCTGAAGACTCCCATGATAGGAACAGACGGCTGAGAAGGTTGCCGGTTGAAAGCTCTCGTACTTTCTGGTGCCGAAGGAGGAGATACCACGTGGGGTATCAAAGGGGGTAACATGTAGTCCAAAAATTGTTGAAAACTTTGCAGCATCAAAAGATTCTGCTGAGGATGCCGCGAAAGAATGTGGTGAAGCTCATTGAGCAGAAACTGCAAATATTCTATTGAATCCATGAATTCTATGTCTTGGGTTCTTTATGGTTTCTGCACTGTAAGACAGAGCGATGAAGCCGGGAGCGCACCCGATGCGCGATGAAGCAAGGGTGGGAGTGGCTAATAAGTCCAGGGTCAGGACCCGAAGAAGTCTCTGGTTCGCTCTGTCTGCTCTTTTGTGGGACCGGTATGCTTTCAGAAAAGCACGTGCCTGATGCTCTGATACCATTGTCACAAGGTGGGCACCATGTGCCAATAGAAAAGAACAGACTGAATGGACTTTTAGCACTTTAATAACAACTGAATTGAGAGAGAGAGAGAGAGAGAGAGAGAGAGAGAGAGAGAGGCGGAATTCCACCCCAGAGAGTATTGGCCCCAAACCTTGGCGCCCCTTTCGGTATTTCTTTATATTGCATCAATACAGTACAATGCCGATACTCGCGCTCTGCACCTTCTCACTGAAGCGTGCCAGAGAATGAGCCCTTAGCACATATTTAAAGGCCCTTGGCCTATGAAAAGCAGTTTACATGAAAAGCCTTCAAACTCAAAAGCTTCTCGTCCAAAAGCAATGCCAAAAAGCTGCCAACGTAAATCACGGAAGCCCGTACAGTAGATAGCACAAAACGTGGAAATCCGAACAGCCTGCCATGTCATCATGTCAACGCAATTTTTGAAAATCTGCCACGTCATCACTTTGTGCAAGTCTTTTGTGTGTGTGTGTGTGTGAGAGTCCAACTTTATTTTCATCCTTTATGTCACTTGGAGCCCCATCGGACGGAGTCCCCATAAGTTGGTAGGACTTCTTTTTCTGTTACTTCTTCTTCTTAGGGTTTAGGCCCCTCGGCTGACATCTACAAGTTGACTCCCTTCTTCAGGGCTTTGACACGTCAACAATTTGTGACACCCCCCTTCCAGTACTTGTTGGATGCACCCTCTCTGAGTCTTACACAGTCCGAGATCACCAGGCTCATCCACCAAGACCTCACTCAGCTAGACACCAGGAGGACATGGATACAGCCAACACAGGAGATGGACACGAAGATGGCCTTCTACAGAGAGCATCTTCTCCAGCTTATGGAGGACGATTTTGTGACGAGACCCATATACATGGATACCCACTTGGCTCATGGGATAGGTTGTGCTATTGGCCAGATACGCACATCTTCACACCAGCTACGTATCGAGACTAGGAGATACAGCGGAGTACTAGCAGAGACCAGGATATGCCCCTTGTGTCACATAGAGCTTGAGACAAAGTTGCACTACACATGCCACTGTTCGCCTCGCACCAGAGGCACGCTGATCGATCGAACGACTGAGCTGGGGTGATCCAGACGCCCACGACTGGCGTCTGAGGAGCACTACACAGTATCGACGGAGGTTACATCAGAGGATTCAGATCACTTTGTCTTGACAGCCATGCACGACGTCCGGTTAGAATACTGACCTTAAAGGAGATTGATGAGATCCGGCAACGGCCGATGTTAGCTAGCCCAGCTAGCTGCTTGGTTTCACATCTAGCAGCTTTAGGATTCCATAGTATAAGATTCACTATATTTTGTACCCTGACATTGTATCAGATTCATCAGGATTCTATTTGTTTGGTCTTATAGGTCATTTTGGCCTTTTTAAGACGTTTAATATAACATTTCATTTCATCATCATCATCTCTCTCTCTCTCTCTCTCTCTCTCTCTCTCTCTCTCTCTCTCTCTCTCTCTCTCACTCATGGATACAGCCAACACAGGAGATGGACACGAAGATGGCCTTCTACAGAGAGCATCTTCTCCAGCTTATGGAGGACGATTTTGTGACGAGACCCATATACATGGATACCCACTTGGCTCATGGGATAGGTTGTGCTATTGGCCAGATACGCACATCTTCACACCAGCTACGTATCGAGACTAGGAGATACAGCGGAGTACTAGCAGAGACCAGGATATGCCCCTTGTGTCACATAGAGCCTGAGACAAAGTTGCACTACACATGCCACTGTCCGCCTCGCACCAGAGGCACGCTGATCGATCGAACGACTGAGCTGGGGTGATCCAGACGCCCACGGCTGGCGTCCGAGGAGCACTACACAGTATCGACGGAGGTTACATCAGAGGATTCAGATCACTTTGGCCTGACAGCCATGCACGACGCCCGGTTAGAATACTGACCTTAAAGGAGATTGATGAGATCTGCCAACGACCGATGTTAGCTAGCCCAGCTAGCTGCTTGGTTTCACATCTAGTAGCTTTAGGATTCCATAGTATAAGATTCACTATATTTTGTACCCTGACATTGTATCAGATTCATCAGGATTCTATTTGTTTGGTCTTATAGGTCATTTTGGCCTTTTTAAGACGTTTAATATAACATTTCATTTCATCATCATCATCTCTCTCTCTCTCTCTCTCTCTCTCTCTCTCTCTCTCTCAGAGAGCAAACACTCGACATCCGAAGGAGCTACTACCACATCAGAGCTTGTCGCCTCACACCAAAGGCACACTGATCGACCGAGCGACTGAGCTGGGGAGATCCATACGCCCACGATTGCGGAGGATACACAGCATTGACGGAGGCTACATAAGAGGATTCGGATCACTTTGGCCCGACATGCACGACGCCCGGTCAGTCTGCTGGCCATGGAGGAGATTGATGAGATCCGCCAGGGTCGCTAGCGGATCTCTTATGATTTAGTTATCCCAGCTAGCTGCTTAGTTCATACCTACTAGTTTAGGATTCCATAGTATTTTTATTTGTCATTTTGTTACTGACTTTGTATCAGATCCACCACATTGTAACGTTCTGGTCTCATTGGTCACTTTGGCCTTCTTTGTTGACCGTCGCACATCAACGGGCACATCTCTTTGTGAAAGGGCACCACGCATCCCTTTGCAAGAGACCTCTCCGTTGGCATGCCTTGGTAGCTTCTACACTCTCTAGTGTGCTTGGTCCAATACCCATCTACAGGTTGAAGTCTACGTAGCCAAGCCACCAACGATGACAATTCTTCCCAGCGCTGCCCCTTCAAGTTGCCCTTTCGCTGGCTGCCCTTTGCGCGTGCCTTTTCATCGTGCAAATATTTTTTACGCTGCTGTATTAATAAGCCAACGCTGGAATACATTAGCCAAGTCGTTTGTTAAAATTATAGGTTTATTAAAATTGGCTGGCCACTTCCAAATTTTAGGCCCGATTTTAAGAGGCAGTTTGGACACACCAAATGCTTCATTTTTTAAAAACAATTAACCCCTTTCCAGCCAGCGTAAACCAGCTAACGTCAAATGAACCTCTCCCCATGGCCAGATTCAGTCCAATAACCTCCTTTTTCTAATTTACATGCACGTGGGATTCCCTCAGAGCGGATGCAATGTATGTGCAATTGCTGATTCCGCAAGGTTTATATTTATCCCCTACCTGAGTAATGCGGAATAATCGAACCTGAGCCAAAGTTTCTTGCGGAGCAACCGATTCTTGCCTTGGTATTCACAACCTTTTCCTTCTTCTCAAGCTGGCTCCTCAGAACCCATTACCACTACCAGATGCAGTCCCCACCCAGCACGAATATCTTGTGTATGTGACACATCGTCATGCCACAATTCCAATTACACTTTTTAAGTAGTTAGTATGACTGGATCACAAGATGGCGATGACAATTTTATACCCGAGGACCCGATAGCAGTTATCAAAGAGCAGATGGCAGCACTTTCCACGAGCCTCGCATCACTTCACACTCACTTGGAACAAATGTAGAGGCAGATGCAAGCCTCTTCCCGGAGTCATACTAGGACTACAAATGCTGCTTCTCCACCATCTTTTTCCGAAACTTCAGTGGTCGACCAGGAAGAACCACTCAAACAAAAGCCTTCGGAACTCAAATTTTCTCACCCAAAGCATGGTTTCTTAGAGACAACTAGACACAAAGTATCTTCATGCGAGCAGTAAAAGTCTTAGCATGAATATTCTTGGAAAAGTTACAGTCTTAAGCACCTAACTTCTTATCGGAATAATCAGCAACAAAAGTAGCAATATGAAGCTTCCAAAGGATTATCAGCGATATCAAGATGGGCTCAATTGGAAGCCTTAATACCCACTGAGAAAGCTGAAGATTCAGAAGATTCTAGTTCTTGTGCGACAACCAACAAGCACATAACCCTTTCTTTGGCCGTGATCCAGGCAGAAAAATTCGCTACGTCACCGCCCTTGCAAAACAAAGTCTTTGTCTCTGAACGCATACCCAATGTAGTGGTGAATGATAATTTTTCAAACTTGAAGACTCCAGTCCTTGCCTTCAGTGATGCAAAGAATAAAGCAGATACAGACTCTTGCAACACGACTTCAGTCGCTGCAATTAAATCTTTGGACACAACTTGTTCCAGTGATAAATCTTTTCAGATGGATATACCTCCAAACACTACTCTGTCTCAGTCTACAACATCCCTTCAGGGGGATTTTACCGTTCCAAACAAACCAATGGAATACCTTACAGATTTCCAACCAGTGGTCTTTACTCAACGAAAACTCAAGTCAGTTTACCGATAATTTCACTCGAAGCAGATAAAGATTCAATCTTTCCTTGGATAAAGCTCGAAGTTAAAAATGACTTTGACAAAGGCACTAATCAAGTTGCAGATGTGATATTGATACTTTTGACAAAGATGAGACAAGTTGTAGATATGATCAGTTTTCAGTTTGACAAAATAGTCATGGTCAATAACAGTGCCATGACATGGGACTTAACAGAAAGAGCTTAATGTCACGATTGTCACTATGTTGCAGTATTACATACACTCCTAGTTGCAAATATGCAAAGTGCCATGCCAAGGAGAACCCCTACGCTTAGATGATCACAAACCTTCGCTCAAGATACGTGCCTCTTTGCCAAAAGCCACACTCCTTCGACGACTAGTCACACCCCTTCGCTCTATGGTTGCGACTCTTCGCCCAATGATTGCAACTCTTCGCCGAAAGGATGTGTCTTTACATCTAAAGTCGCGTCTCTTCACCATGAGACGTGTCTTTTGATTTGTGTCTCTTCGTCTCCTATATAAGGAGCCTATTGTACTCAATTTGGAAGCATTCAAGCAATCAACACAAAGTCTGCTGAGTCTTGTTTTTTAGTACAGTTCAAGTTTCTTAAGTCTTAATCATGAGTTTAAGTAATTAATGAAGGATTAGCAACTAGAATCCTTACATCTTAGATCAGAAAGCTGAATGAAAGAAGTATTTGCAACTCATGAAGTTCGCACATTCTTCCACAGGCAAAGCACCATTCGAAATTATTCATGAAAGCCTCTTCTACCTCCTATTCTTTGCACAAAAGAAAAGATCTGTGCTGCTAATGAGTTCGTGTGTGATCTTGATACAGCTTATCTACAGGTAAAACAAGCTATCTCTCATGCTCAAGAGAAGCAAAAGAAAGCCGCAGATAAGCATCCACGACAGATAACTCTTGCCAATGATCAATGGGTGCTCCTCAAGTTTCATCCAGTAAGGCTACGAACGATAGCAAGGAAAGAAGGCCGGGCCATTAAACTTTCTCCTCGCTATTATGGACCATTCAAGATCATGGAAAGCATTAACGATATCACATTCCGCTTAGCTCTTCCAGCTACTTGGAAGATACATAATGTCTTTCATAGCACCTTATATCTAATCTTAGGGTCCCTAACCCTTGAGGTTTCAAACCCTTAATTAATCTTAGGGTCCCTGACCCTTAGGGTTCCAAACCCTTTTCTAGCTTTCACACATTTGGTTCTCCAAGAATCCATCAAATGTGTAAACATAAATACACATGTATTCTTCTATTCATACGCCAATTCGTTTAACTCAAAATTTAGAGACAACTTCAAAAGGTGCATTCACTATTCTTTAGCTAAAATAGCTAGTCATAACAGGAAAAGTAACATTTCTCCCAACTTTTATTCAGTTGTCCTCAACCGAAAGGCTTCTAAATAGTGATGTACAAGATGGAAAAAGTTATTTATTTCTTGGGTATCCATCCACTTCGCATCCAGGGGAGAATAATTTTTAAACTTGACTAAGAAACGACGTGTTTGTTTTTCTTCCTTGAGAACACGATCTTGATCGGAAATTATCTGCTCAAGCTCGAGAACTTCTTCAAATTCATCAACTTTAGGAGTATCTTTCATAATAGGCTTCGAAGGTGGTTCACCAACATAAGGCTTAGGGTTTGGAACCCTAAGGGTCAGGGACCCTAGGATTAAATAGGGGTTAAGAACCCTAAAGGTCGGGGACCTTAGCATTTGAGTAGCTCGAGATACTCAAGTGAAATGTATCTGATGGATCTACGAGAGCCAGATATCTACTAAAATAGAAAGTATCTGTTGTGATAAAGATACTAGATACAAGCACTAAAGCTAAGATGGGACTCTACAGAAAATGGTGCATACATATGGGTGATAAATGCACGCATTTGGCATGACTTGTGTACTTTTCATGTTTAGTTGCACCCGGGGACGCTTGGAATAGTAAGTTTAGGTAATAGTCATACTATCTGTGAGCACTCTAACCATGCTTTGAGATGTGCAGGGTCAGATTCGCAGTCGGCACAAGAAATGGACCATTAGGAATTGTTCTAGGCCAATCAAACGACCAACTTCCAATAGTTGGGTCAAATTCCATGGGAACCACCTCTTAGTTTAAATAACTCATTTTTAAGTAAGTACGCCACCTCTCACTTTATGAAAGACAAATTTACTCTCTCCACTCCCTTCTATTAAAAAATGCGCCATCTTGAAGAAGAAGAAGGGGAAAAGCATAAAAGGGCACACTCTCTCTCTCTCTTCCTAGCACATTGATGCTTTAATTGAAAGGTTCATCATTGTCTCTACCAAGCTCTCCATTGCTGCAATTCAATTTAAGCAGTGATTTAAAGCTCTTTTCCATGCTAAAACAGCCCCCTTATACCCTAGAAACCATCCCCAAGAGGTCTCACATGAAGGAGTAGGGCTTCATCACAAAGAAACCCTGATTTTCAGCTGCTGCAGAAAATTACAGCAAGCTGAATACCCAGTGTTTAGAGGGTATCATTGCGTGGGAGCTTGAGGAAACCTGACGTGTCAAAGCCCTGAAGAATGGAGCCAACTTGCAGATGCCGGCCGAGGGGCCTAAACCCTAAGAAGAACAAGTAATAGAAGAAGAAGTCCTACCAACTTATGGGGACCCCGTCCGATGGGGCCCCAAGTGACAAAGGATTAAAATAAAACAAGACCTACACACAACAGCTTGCGCATGAGTTGATGACGTGGCAGCTTTGTACGGACACTGCGGATTTTTCAATGGCTGATGACGCGGCAAACTGTACGGATCTATGCGTTTTGCGCTGACTGCTGACTTGGCAGATGTATGGATTTCCGTGATTTACGTTGGCAGCTTTTGGACCAGATGCTTTTGAGTTTGAAGGCTTTTCATGTAAACTGCTTTTGGGCCTAGGGCCTTTAAATATGTGCTAAGGGCTCATTCTCTGGCTTGCTTCCTGGAGAAGGTGCAGAGTCTGGAGTACTGGCTTGTACTGAGTAGATACAATATAAAGAAATACCGAAAGGGGCGCCAAGGTTTGGGGCCAATATCTCTGGGGTAGAATTCCGCCACTCCGTGTCGTGTGCCGTCTCTCTCTCAATTCAATTGTTATTGAAGTGCTAAAATTCTGTTCACTCTGTTCTTTTCTATTGGCACGTGGTGCCCGTCTTGTGATAGTATCCAAAGCTAGCCTCTTCCGCGCTGATCCATGGAAAACTGAAAGCGCTCAATTTGGAGCACTACAACGGAAGATATTGGAGAATCAAGGAAGGAGAAGAGAACAGGACACTTCCAAAGGAAATTGAAGGTGGATGTTGGGCATCCTTGTCTTGGGAAAGAGGTGCGGGGCATCCCTTTCTCAATGCATAGACAGGGCTAAGTGCTGGGCACTCCCTTGAATAGAGTGGAAGCAATTAGCTTGGCTAATTGACTTCTCGGCTTTGAGCTTGTAAAGAATTCCTAATTTTCTTAATAGAAAATCTCTCTAAGGGGAGAACCGGCCCGGCCCATCTTTGGTCCCCAATAGTGTGTCGACTCTCTCTTATCTTTCTCTCTTTCTCTTTCAAGTCTATAGCATTAAGGTCTATTTTATCTAAGGAATACGTGAATCTTTTCAAGTTCTCTATTTTATGTGCTAAGTTGGTGCCAAAAAGCAGCAAAAGTGGGTTGCAAGTTGAATTGCGTTTTTTGCAAGGCTGTCCTGCAGGAAAACAGTAGCGTTTTTCAGCAAGAGGGGCGACCAGACATCAGCATTTTTGCATCTACAGGAGGAAACATTTGTGATTTCTTTTTCCAGAAAGGCCTGGAAAATGAGCAGCGTTTCAGGGCCTCGGGTGCAGCAAAACAGCAGCGTTTTGAGCATTTAGTGCGTGAGGGAAGCATCTGCATTTTTTAGCAGTAGCAGAGGGGAAAACCACAGCGTTTTCAGCAGTCTGCAGGAGGGAAAACAGCAGCGTTTTCAGCAAAGAAAAGCATCTGCATTTTTGTGTTGGAGGAGGAGCGCTTTATCGGGAGCGGTTTCAGCACGCAAATCAGAGTTTTCAGCAGCATTTTCAGCGTTCGAAACAGGCTGAGCAACGTTTTTGTCGTGTGAAAGTGGTCAAAACATTTGTGTTTTTGGACCAGGAGAGGAGAAGTTCGTTCGTGCTTCATTGGTATGGCTTCCGAAGACATTGTGACGTCTCGTGAGGGGAAGTCCCCCATCGACAATGATGATGAAGATTTTATGCAAGAGTGGATGAAGAGGAAGATTCCGCTTCTTCCTCAATTTCCGGAGAGTCGGCAGAAGGTGCTGATGGAGCCAGTGTACGAGACGCATGATCTTTTAGAGAGGGTGTCTCAAGATCCCCCCCGGCCGGTGGTGAAGAGTGGAGAGGGATCGTCGTCGTCATCTTCCTCTCTCTCACAGTCTGCGACGTCGAAGGAAGCAACCCAGTGGGATCGGCTGAATGCCAAGATACGGTCATTCAAATTCCTTAACTATTCACCATCCGTGATTGAGCACATTAAAACGATGATGGGAGCCCGTGCGATATGGCTACGTCTTGGTTCGCTATACAATCGGATGACCCCGATGAAGAGGGTGGCGATTGAGGTCCAGATGAGGACGCTCAATCGTGCCAAGTCTGCCTCCATGCAGGATCACATCAACAAGCTCCAAGGGATGCAACAGGATGTGCAGGCGGCAGGCAAGGTCATCTCATCCGAAGACATGGCAATCACTTGGTTGTCTCATCTACCGGACACGTATAGTAGTTTCTTTGATTACTTCGGGACGGATGACTGATTTGACGTGGAAAGAGCTAGTTCCCATGGTGTTGGATCAAGAGGATCGGTTCAAGAACAACTCTGGAAACAGAGGGGACGCAGTAGTCGGCTTGACTGGCCGGGGTTCGAAGAACCAGAAACAAAAGAAGCAGCAGTAAACCAAGGGCAAGAAAGAACAGTCAAAGGATGATGCTAAGCTAGAGGCTTAAAAGGAGGGGGTTACTTGCTTTGATTGTGGCGAGGAAGGCCACATCCGTCGCAATTGCCCAAAGAAGTCTACTAAGGGAGCGAAGGATGTCAAGGACACGAAGGAGACTGCAACGGTGGCTCGACGAGGAGCTTGTGTGCACATAGACCTTCTGGAGAGTGATAATTCTGACGAGGAGACTCTCCTTCATCTTCGGCTTGGGAGTGGATTGTGGACAATGGTGCTTCAAAGCACATGACACCACTGCGAGATGGTCTTAAACATCTTCAGCCTAAGAAGGGGAAGGTGTTCATTGGGGATAAGACATTCGTTCCTATTCAGGGGATTGGCGACTTAGACATTATTCCGAACGGCAAGGGAGGTATGTTTTCCTTCAGAGTGTAGTATGTTCCAGATCTCGGTTATCACCTGCTTTCGATGAAGGAGCTTTGTAAGCTTGGCCTTCTCGTGGAGTTTTCCGAGGATCATGTGTGGATTCCGGAGGATGTGAAGGAGTCGTCCTACCGACTGCCTCCTATTTGGGCTCGTCAGACAGTGCGCGACTCGGACATTGAGGACATTCCTCCAGAGTGGGAGGGTACAGAGGGCCCGCGGCGATCTCATTGGATTCGAGTGCAGAGTCATGTTGGAGAGGTTCTTCATGTGAATTATGGCTTGATGACTCGTGCTCTCCACGATCGGGAGCCTACAAATGTTCGTGAGGTTCAACGGCGGTCCAAGAGATGGTGTAAAGGTTGAAGAAAGTCTTGTATGGGCTAAAGTGGGCTCCCAGACCTTGGAATGAGAAGATTGATGCATTCTTCAGACGTACAAGGTGCAACCAAATTTGTACATTCATCGAGAAAATGGCCTTTCAACAGTCAATATTCTTTATGTGGATGACCTCATCATCACAAGTGATAAATCGGAGCATATCCGGAAGGTGAAATCAGCTTTGAAGCGGGAGTGTCAGATGAGAGACATGGGGCTGTTGCACTTTTTCTTAAATTGGAGATTTGGTAGGATGAGAAGGGAATATTCATCTCTCAGAGACGGTATGTCCAAGAACTTCTATAGGCCTTTGATATGCATGACTGCAAGTCCAGTAGGAGCGGAAAAGTGCCCCACCCCATCAAAACTCCGAATAATTGCAGAGTGACGACCAAAGCCCCAGAGGACCCTATGTGTGAAGCTGCTACTACAGGCGGCACAAATCTGTTGAACACCATTCCCGCAAGGGTACCTAGCGATATCGCAATGGAGCACTTTAAATTCTTCCCATGGCCAGCTGTTTCGGGCTACACCACAACCAGAATAACACTTTGAAGAAGAAGCAGTCGCAAAGACACACCATAAGCACAGGAAGAAGACCAACTAGAGGAGCAAGTACAGGTTGCAAAAGCAACAACCCGGAGGACAAGTGTAGCGGCCACCACCAGAGGAACAGGAGGCAACTTGCAAAAACAACCATCATAAGCAGGACTAGTGCACCCAAATATGCAGGGAGATGAGGAACAAAATCTTGAAGAACCACTGCAGAAACCCAATCGAGAGAGCCATCTCTCCCACCTTCGAAGAGAACTAAAGAAGAGGAGGAGGAACACAACACACCCACACACACCCTCCAACCACTTCAGCCCCACCCTCCCGGGAAAAGCCCACAACCACCGGGCAAACCAAGCAAAAAACAAAAAAACACAGCACAAACACATGAAACCCTAATCTTCCCGCAACTCACAAAGAGCAAACCCTAAAAAACAGTCAAAACGCATGCAAATAAACATGCAAGAACACACACCCACCCATCACGTGCGCACGTGCAAGCCCAAACATAAAAAACAGCAGTGCACGGACGAGCAAATGCAGCCTCTCTCTGGCTGAAGCATGTGAGGGGAGTATACCCTTGGTTATGTTGAAGCCAACACCTCCCAATCACCTTTGCTTCAATAGCCCGAAGGAGATAAAGAGTGTCATTGCTTGTCACAGAAGTCATCCACATCCTTGGTGTTGACCAAGTGAATGTCATGTAGAAAGTCCTCAGTAAACTAGAAACTGCCTGAGTTATGAGGATAATGATCCTCGGATCAAGATCTCGGAACCAAATGACCAACATCATAGTGTCCACCTATCCACCAGCATGGACAATCTTGTCCCTTCATATCTGAATTGAAGACTTTGTTCATGCATGGAGAGTTCATCGCAGTTGGAGCTAGGAAACAACCGCCAAGATTTTGCCGATGCTCAACATGTGAACGCTCCATAAAGATCCACTCGTCAAGGTCAACTCTTGCCAAACTGGAGAGCCAATAAGCATGGGAACTAGGTGCATTAGTAAACCAACAGAATTGTCTGCCTTCCGCGCTTAATATGCTTTGACCAATACGAGGCTATGGGTAAGTGTGGCCTAGGTGGGAACAACAACCAGAGAACCTTTAAAATAAATCCAAAGCTTTGACCTTTACAAAACAAGAAATCTGAAAAACAAAGTAGCTGCGCGCCTATCACCATTGTTGTCGGCCTACACAAGTCAGCCACCTCTGCAGTAGCAAGCAGAGCTATCACCTGCACTCTGCTGTCGTCAAAGAAAGTGCCAACAAATAGTCTGTACTCTGGAAAAATCCTATCCATCATCCGGTTAAATGTTGCAGGAGCATTGGTTAGGCCAAAAGGCATTATCAAAAACTCAAATAACCTAAAAGTCGTCCGAAAAGCTGTCTTGTAGACATCTCCCGGCGTGATTCGGATCTGATTATATCCGCTCTTCAAATCGATCCTGCTAAAGCACGAGGATCCCTGTAGTCGGTCAAGAATATCATCGATCCTAGGAATCGGAAATCTGTTCTTGATGGTGATTTTGTTGAGAGCTCTATAATCGATGCACATTCTCCAAGATCCGTCTGTCTTCTAAACCAACAACACCAGAGAGCAGTAAGGTGAAGTACTCGGCTGGATATGACCCTTTTCCAAGAGGTCTTTCACTTGGTTCATAATTTCTTCATTCTGGGCTCGGCTCACATGGTAAGGTGGCCGGTTCGGTGGTGTGCTTCCAGTTATCAGATCAAGGTATGATCCTCAGGACGAGCTGGTGGCAACTCGCCTGACAGGCCCTCAGAAAAGCAATTGGCATGAGTGTGGAGAAAATCTTGGCATTCTTTTTCGAGGTCAAAACATATTCGACCTTCAATCATCATTCAATTCTCTCCAGAAAGTCGAGGAAACAAACTGAATTTCATCAAGTACAATATCTATGCCCTTCATTTGTTAAAGTCACTTTCTCAACGTGATAGTCAACCATGGCATTGTTCTTGTGGTACCAAGGGATTTCGAGGAGGACGTCACAACCTCCCAAGGGAATTACGTAAAAGTCCTTGTGCCCTAAATACCCCTGACATTGCAAACAAAGTTTGCCAATGATCAGTGTAATGGCAACATCCCGTCCGGGTGCCGCTAGAACGACCTCCGCCTGTGACCTCAGCCTGTCGGGCGTAATTCCAAATCGAGCCGCCAATTCAAGTGTAAAAAAGTTGGCCTTGGCTCCTCTATCCAAGAAAATGAGGGCTTCCTGATCTTTCACTTTGCCCTAAGTGCAACAAAGTTTTGTACTTTCGTTCATCTGATTCGGTTCGGGCCCCACGCAATGTGGTGCAAGTTCTGTTTTCATCTGCCTTTTCTGCCACATTCCTCTGCTACTCTAGAACTCTCTGGCCTGTCTGCAGTCTGTTCTTGCTGTGCCTTTTTGAGGCACTTTGCGGAGATGTGCCCATGTTCCGCATATCCAAAACACTTCTCCTCTTTGAGATAGATAACCCTTTCTCTAAAAGTCTGTCGAGAACGTGGATCATTCTTTTCGTTGTTCTGGGAACTCTTTCTCTTTCTACTTTCATTGTGAGAGGTTTGTTGGGTTCTTTGAGTCAAGATCTCATCAATGGGGTAAGTCAAATTTCCCGAATGTATTGCAAAAACCCCGTTTTACATGACCCATCAATTCTTCAAAAGAATTGAACTTCTGTTCCAAGCAGTAGTCTCGGATCTCTGTAGGAAGTCCACAGCAAAACCGCTCAATCTGTTTCTTAAAAGACCTTCATAAATGAAGAGGCTGGTAGAAAAGAGTTCCAAAATCGCTCGCAACAATAAGCGTCCAAAGAATCTCCCTTGGTCATCCGAAGATGAGTCCAAGCAGTTTGTATATCTCGTTCGTACTCCCGAGTTGGCCAAGAAGAAATAAAAAGCCTTTCAATCATTTAACCGAAGCTTCCCTTCTCAGTAGAAGAGTGAACTGCCATGTTCGAGCATCACGGAACCCAGAAAAGGATTCAAATCGACTGTCTACCTTCTTTAAATTCTTTGACCTTCTTGCTTTTATCTTCAAGGAAGTCATATTGGTTGGCTTTTTTTAAAAAAAATGTTTCTTCTTTGCATAAAACATGTGATCGTTGGAGTCCGAAGTATCTGAGGATAAGTCCTCGGTAGAACTGTTAGAAACTGGGCGAAATCTAGGCTTCTTTGCCTTTTTCTTGTCCTTTCCGAAGCTTTGCTTTGTGCTTCGCTTGTCCATGTCTTTCTGCGAGTACAGGTTCTGCTTTACTGCACTCGTTTGTCTTTTTGGCTTTACTCCCTTCTTGAGAGTAAAAGCAATGGTCACACGCCATCTCGAGTAAATCGTATCAATCGGGTAATTCTTCAGGTGTATTACCAATCTCGGGTTCTTGGAGTACTTAATCAATTTGTTCACACATATGTCAATCTGCAGTTGACGTTTGTACTCCTTTTCTGACAATCTTGTCCAAAATCTCCAAGGATGAGGCAGAACATAGAGAACATCTGCTACAGGTCTTTCAAGCATTACGAGATCACAAGTTGGTGATTAATGCGAAGAAAAGTGAATTTTTCCTACTAGAGATACACATTTTAGGACACATTGTGTCAGCAGATAGACCTGGCCAAGATAGAGACTATCCGTGATTGGCCCGATTTGAAGAATGTCCATGAAGTTAGAAGCTTCTTGGGATTGTGTTCGTACTGCAAACGGTTCATTAGAAAGTTTGCAGAGGTTGTTTCCCCTTCGCATATCTTGACACAAAGAGGAGTCCCTTTCTCGTGGGGACCCACAGAGGTGACTGCCTTTCAGACACTAAAAGAGAAATTGACTACAGGACCAGTTTTGACTTTGCCAGACTTGCAGAAGTCATTTGAAGTATATTGTGATGCTTGTGGTCGTAGTTGTATGGAATCGGAAGAATGGTGGCTTACGCACACATCTCGGCATGAGGTAACATAAATTACTTATGTTCTCGTATAAAAAAGTATAATACGGTCACCCAGAAACAGCAGCATGGTTGTGTGCATATGTGATTCGCGTACTACTGCATGGACAAGATCAGAAGTGTGTGCCTTTTCAAAGTGCTAAGGAGTACCTATGAACCTGTGAGTACCCGTGAGCACCCCTTGGCGGACTTCCTGCTCCGACGGGCTGAAATTTTAGGCAGGCTGATTTGCACCCCTTTGTGGTGTCTCTTCGTTGGTGACTCTCCGCATGGTCCAACTCACCCAAAGGGCACCCGTCTCAAGGGGCATCCTCAGCACAGCCTGCTATCGATGGCAACTCTTCGTTACGAAACGCTACGCAAGGCAATACAGAAGGCTGCGATGCAAATTCTGCCCAGCCAGCGTAAGTTTTATTAACAGCCAGGGCTGAATTTAATAAGAGGTCCACCCTTTCAAAATTTTAAAGGCCTTGGCCGGCCGCCCAATTAACTTAAGTGGGCACCCACTGAGTACCAAATCTTAAAAAAAAATAAAGATTACAAGCCAACGAAACAGCCAGCGCTATTGGCAATTGCAACCAGCGTGCGTACAATCCGCCGCCCCCTCTTCACCCAATTCCCCGCCCTCTGCAGTCTGGCCTTCGCCTGGTACACACGCGGGATTCCTCGCCATCATGGCCGATGACGCTTTCGACGTTCCAGTGCCCTATCTCTCGTACATAGACGAAATTCCCGATGCCATTTTGCCGTCGCACCCGCTCTCGACACCAGAGGTAATTTTTATTTCGGATACTCCACAGCCCGAACAATTGACCGTACCTGAACCAGAGATTATTATAATTCCAGACTCTCCAAAACCCGTTCTAGAACCCGTCCCTGCACCTGTTTCCGTGCCACAGGCCGTGCTGGTCCAGCAGGAATATTTACTTTACGTCACCCACCGCCACGAGACACAGTTCCATACTTGGGTGGTGTGGCATATTTTTCTAACCTGCGAACCTCAGCATCTTCAGCATTACGAGTTTCTCCTTGGGCGTTACCCCATCTTGCCTACACACTGGCAGAGTGCATAGTAGACGTAGTCAACAATATTATATCCCTTCAGCCCCTGGTACGTGTTCATAGAGAGTTACGCATTTCGGAGTACACACCTCTGTCGCCCGCTCCAGCAGAAACACCTCCAGTGGAAGAGATCGAGGATCTCGAAGATTCGGACTTTGACTCCGACTTTCTAGGAGAGCTTGGTGACTCATTAGAACCAGCTCTCCTGTTTACCTGCCTCATACTTCTCCAGCGTCTCCTCGATACTCTCTTTGGGGCAAAACCATGTCCCAAGCAAAAGAAGATGGCCAGCAGGCACAGATGCTTGCTCTTCTCAAGGAACAAATGGAAGCTTTACAACAGGCTTTTACAACAAGTCTTGCTTTCCTCAACACTCGTTTGGAGCAGATGCAGCAGACGCACACTTCTTCTTGAGCAAACCCATCTGCTGTTACACCCCTTCTTCAGAAGCTTCAATGGATGCACACGAAGACGAACCAGATCCTACAGTAGAGGTAGACAATACTGAATTACAGCTTCATTATAAAAATTTTAATTTCGCACAAAAAAAGAAGCTCGATGTTAAGCCGCCAGAACTTTACAATGGTCGTCGCGACAAGCGCGTGCTAGATCAATGGATATTTAAGATGGAGGTCTACCTGTCCAATACGGACTTGGTCGAAAGTAAAAAAGTTGCATTAGCCAGTTCTCTATTAAAAGACACAGCATTCCTGTGGTGGCAACGTAGAGTTGCTGATGGTAAACGCACCCCTTCATGGGACAAATTCCGGCGCTCCATTCGCAAAGCATTTGAACCTGCAAATGCGGACTTTCATGCCCGGTCTGCTCTCCGCCGCCTAAACCAAACAGGTTCCTTGGCCGCGTATTATCACAGAGTTCCAAAGGCTAACTCTGGAGATAGAGACCCTCAGTTCCTCGGATAAACTACATAGTTTTATCGACGGACTCGAACCCAACCTTGAGGATGATGTGCAAAAGTTTAACCCAACTACATTGGATGCTGCCACTGCTTATGTCGAACGGCTTGGAGACAATCGCCGTCCAACACGGACCACATTTCTGGACAACCAATCTTCAACCAGTGGCCGCTTTCCTCAACGTGGTCACCCAAGCAACTTTAAGCCTAATCGGCGCTCACTACAGCAGCCTCAGTCTTCTGGACAACAATTTTCTAGATAGCAGTCTTTTTGGCCTCGGTTCTCTGGACAAGCAGCAGCATCATATAACGGTTTCTCTTCCGGCAACAACAATCGGAATCGAGGACCGTTTCAGTCCGACCGCCGACGTAAAGGCCATCGTAATGGTTCAGGAGAACAACAAGCCTCTTCATCGACTCCCTCCACCTCTCAGTCCAGTAGCACAGGATTGTGCACAATTTGTGGAGGATCACATAGGTGGTATGTATGCCCGAAGCGTCCAAACCCTTCAAATATAAGGCAAAATTCAAATATGGAGTCATGTACCAGAGTTACCCGGAACGCGGAACGGGAACGGCGACGGGCCTCCTTGCGGAACGGGGGAACGGGAACGGGTCCGGAACAGGAACGGCGCTGAACGGGAGGCTAAAAAAACACCCAAATATTGTTTTTTTTTGCGTTATGTGTTTGAATACAAGTAGTACTAGAGTCCTTTGACTCTAAGACCCACAAAAAACACGATTCGAAGACCATTCAACCTTATTATGACTTGATTGGGATGTGCGGCGCCCAGAGTACATAACACATATACAACATTGAGAAAACACAATGCCCATACACAATGCTCTCAAATAATTGCAAGAGTAGTAGTCGGAGATAACACTTTGGAATTAATTATGGCTAACAAGCCTCAAGGGCTGCCAAGGTTCTACAATGAAAACAAAGGGGGGCAAATCAATGACCACTGACCACAATACCAAAAGACTGAAGGTGACAAATACCATAAAGATGCTAGTAGCTACAAATGGCAAAGAGGGCAAGCCTCAAGCAGCCATACAAAAAGGTAAGGATAAATGGCAAAGACTCAAGACTCAAGAGCCACTAGCCTGAGAGGCCTCCCAATCCGTAGTAGCCGGCTGTAAATCATGCACATCCTCCCATTCCTCATCATCGAGCTCTAGGTCCGGCTCAATCTCAGCCACGGATGAAGTACCTGGTGTTGGTGGATGTGCATCTCCACCTACCTGAGAAGCCTCTTGCTCCATCTCCCACTTTGTAAAAGGATCTGTCTGTTTGTCTGTACTCTTGCAAAGCATTTTCAAATTTGCGCTGACGAAGACAAGATCATTAGCCTTCTCCACTCCAAGCCAATTCCTCTTCTTGGAAGCAATGTGGCTAAAGGTACTCCACAATTGCTCCAAGCATGAGGTACTAACTGACTGGCTGAGAATACGGATCGCCAATCTCTGAAGCTCAAGGCCATCATAGCCATAGTCCTCCCACCATAGCACTGAACCTATCTTCTTGCGATCAATCTGAGCATCTGGACTGCCAAATGACCCCCGCATCTCTCTGTACTGTCTCAAGTGATCTCTGACAATGCGTCGACCATCTCTGTCTAGAACCATCTTGTTTAAGATCTCTGTAAATTGGTTCATGACTTCTCTATCTGTCTCTTGCCCTGCACCTTGGAACTCTGGATCCACCATGTACGCTGCCCCGTGTAAAGGAGAGGCATATGAATTCCACCTTGAGTTGCAAAGCGCATGGATCTCCTCATACCGCTCTGCATTCGGCTCAAGCTGTGCAAGCTGCTCAATCATGCGGTCCATTGCCTCATAAATCTTGCCAATGCAAGGATCCATGCCATCCAGAACTCGAAGCAAATGAACCACCGGTTTTACCTGTGCGTCTAGACTCTTGAGCTCCTTCCAGAACTCAAGATCCTCTGCCTTATCCTTGCACAAAATCCCTGCAACTGTCTTTGCATAGGGGGAGGTGGTGAACTCATCACTGACGAAGACTTGTCGGACCGCATTTTGACATTCAGACAGGCTGCGCACAAGAAGAAAGTTGAATGCGAAGCGGGTGTCTGAATACTTTAGAAGCACTTTCCCGCCCGACCTCTTGAGGTACTCACTCCGAACCAAGTTGTGATTGTTGATGAAAGTAACAATCTTCACTGCATCAGCAATGACTGGAGCGATCCAGTCTAGCTTGCCGATATCTTTTAGAAGGTTGTTCAAGCAGTGTGCCATGCAGAAGCACACTGTCACATGCGGATAGTGGCCCTCTATAATAGCTGCTGCTGCCCTATTTGATGCCTCTCCATCTGTGACAAAGGCCACCACGTGTTGCTCACCGATGGTTTCTATGGCCGCTGTCCACTCTACAGAGAGGACATCGGCGGACTTGCCACTCTCGGTGGCATCATGAGAGTGCACAAAGTACATCTCTCCACTCGAGTATGCGACGAGACCATGGATAGATCTCTTTCTTGTATCGCTCCACCCGTCGGCAATGAGGGAAACACCATGCTTTGCCCAAAGACGCTGAATATTGAGGGTTTCTTGCTCCACGATAGCCTTCTCTCGATCGAGCAAAGTGGTCCGGAGAGCCTCTGAAGATGTCGGCACATAGCCGGTGCCATACTCTCCTATCCGTTGCACCATGACTTTCCAATACTTCGACCTATTTCGATCAAACATAGAAGAGGTTAGTATCAAAAAGGTGAAACCGACGATAACGGAAGAAATAAGAGAGAAGATTGATAAATCATAAAACAATGAACATGCCTCGCCGCGACAAATGGGATATGGTCGTGATAGAAGAATCGAGCCACGGCCGCATCCACCTCTTCCTTCTTCTTTGGGTCCCAAGAGGTGGCAAGGGTCCTTTGGCGACGTTTTGGACCTTGTGAAGATGCATCAACACCTACACCGGGTAGAGAGGAAGAAGGGAAAATGAGGGTCTTTGGATCAATACCTTTGCGTGCGGGCTTGGCTTTGTGGTTGAATTGCCGATCCTTTTCCTCGAGGTCCTTCCTCTTCTCGATGGTTAGGTTGGAGCAAAATCTCACCTCATGTCCCGGCACTCGAAGAAAGTGTGCCCTCACTTTGTCATGGCCCCCTTTTCGCGTGTAAGAGCATAGCTTGCATGGCCATGCACGAGAACCTCCCGCCGCCGACAAGGTGCCCTCCGAGGTCACTTCATCCCACCACGACCATGCCTTTGCCTTTTGAGTGTTGCCCGCATGAACGGAGGGGGTTGTACGAGAAGAAGAAGCCATGGATTATCCGTGAAAGAGAGAGAGCTTGATCTTTGAGGATTTGAGAGAGAGAGAGATAGCTTCAGAGAGGGCTTGAGAGAGAGAGAGGCTTGATTCCGTTCTTGCTTGAGGCTTGAGCAATGAGAAGTTGAGATAGAGAGCTTGAGAGAGAGGCTTCACCTCTTGGAAGTTGAGACCGAGAGAGAGAGTTTGACCCTTGAGCCTTGAGGGTTAGCCCAAGAGAGAGAGAGAGGTTGAAACATGAGAGCTAGAGGCTAGGTCCCTATGGCTTGAGAGTTGAGAGCAAGGGAGAGATGGCCCCCTTCAAACTTCCTTGATGCTTTGGTGAAGAATGGGGGAAGGGGGGATTTATATAGGGCTGTAAATGGCCGTTGGCTGCCCAAAAGTCCCAAACAGCTACATTTTTAAAAGTTGAAATCTGCCCATTTCTGCCCGTTCCGGCCCGTTCCAGCCGGTCTGTTCCGGTGATGGCATGTCTGTCAGAACGGCAGTCCGTTCCGATGCGTTCCAGGGAATTTTGACTGGCCGGAACGCCGTTCCGGCGTTCCAAGCCCCCATATTGGCGTTCCCCGGTAACTCTGTCATGTACAGATGCAGAACACTGTCCACCTCCTATAAAAGACAAGGGCAAACAAGCAGTTCGTGCGATTAGAGTATCCAAAGTGGTTAGCGCCTTAATGCTAAATGCCCACAATCGCACCTCAGTTCCCATTGATCTTTCTAACCAGGTGCTCAGTCTTCTTGGTTTCATTGGTCAACATCCAATCAATGTGCTCATAGATAGTGGATATTCCACAAATTTTATCAGCACTTCTTTAGTCAGCAAGCTTCACCTACCAATCCAACAGAGTGTGGAAGCTTTTCAAGTGGAACTTGCAGATGGTTCATTTTTGAGCTGCAAGAAACTTCAACAGTTACAATTTCAAATTCAAGGTTACCAGGATCAGTTAAGCTTTGCAGTAATGCCCTTATCACACTACAACATGATTCTTGGTCAATCTTGGCTGTATCAGTATAATCCTGTCATCAGTTTCAGAGATCATTCTATTCGGCTTTATCATGATCATCAAGAAGTAGAACTTCGTGGTCTTTTTAATGCAAAGCCTATCACCTTGGTCTCAGCTTTACAAGTTAAGCGTTTGGTTCGCAAGCGTGATTGTGCAACAGTCTTGATTATGTTGCGAGAAAAGAAGCAGAAACGGAAGAAACCTCAAAATCCTCAACATCACCCACTGCTTACTTGCAACAGCCTTTCTTTAAACCATTTGTGGACTTATTTCCTGATGAGCTCCCAACTACATTACCTCCTCCTCGTCCTATGGATCATACAATCGATTTGATTCCCGGACAACCTCCTCCAGTTCGAGCTCCTTATCGCGTTTCATATTCAGAATCTCAGGAAATTCAGTGACAATTGGAAGATTTATTGGATAAAGATCATATCCGTCCCAGCAAAAGTCCTTTTGGCGCTCCGGTCTTATTGGTAAAAAAGAAGGATGACTCCATGCGTCTTTGCATTGATTATCGTGCTCTCAATAAGCTGACGATAAAAAACAAATTTCCTTTACCTCGCATCGATGAACTCTTTGATCAGCTATTGGGTTCAAGGGTCTATTCCAAGATCGGTCTGAAGTCAGATTATCACCAGATTCGCATTAGAATTGGCGATGAATACAAAACAGCTTTTCGGACAAAGTATGGTCGTTATGAATTTCTGGTCGTTCCTTTTGGGTTGGTACTCCGTTGTATCTCCCAGTCTCGATCCGCAGCTGGTGTGAAGATGTGTGTATCTGGCCAATAGCACATTGTATCCCATGAGACAAGTGGGTGTCCATGTATTTAGGCCTCGTCACAAAACCGTCCTCCGTAAGCTGGAGAAGATGCTCTTTGTAGAAAGCCATCTTCGTGCCCAACTCTTGTGCTGTCTGTATCCATGTCCTCCTGATGTCTAGCTGAGTCAGGTCCTGGCGGATGAGCCTATTGATCTCGGACTGTGTAAGAGTCAGAGAGGGTTCATCTATTAAGTAGTGAAAGGGGAGCAATCTGTCTATGTTGAACCTATGCGCTTGAAACCATGATGTCATCTCCCCATACCAACATGTTGTATCTCCCTTCATGGCTAACTGTCGAGAGGACTAAGTGCAAGGCGGGCGTATCTGTCTCTGGGATGTTTCCACATGTGGTGTATGAAGTAGATAGATCTAGTGAGCGCCTCAACCACTAGTGTGGGGGCAGCCAGCTATGCTCGGATAATGGCACGTGGTACTGAAGCCTTGGCTCTAATGAGACGCGAGATCATAGAGACCAGAGGCTTCTCCATGTCCCCCCATCCATCAGTGCGACTTGTCCTCCCGTGATGATCCAATGAAGGCCCCCATATCTCAACTCCATAGAGCAATGCAGAAGGCACCAGAGTGTCAAAGAGATAGAGCTTCGTTCGAGGCTCCTGAAACTTAACCTATGAACACATCCTCTCCAATCTACCCAATGCCGCATGGGCTCTGGTCAATCTAGTCTCTGCTGCTCTCCTCAATGAAAATGTTGGTCCACTAAAAACCACTCCAAGGTAAGTGTAAGCATCTGTATACTCCACTGTCTCCTGGCCGTATGTGAATGCAGGCGCCGACCTCCTGATCCATTGTGGGGTGGTATTAAATACCATGACCTTGGTTTTACCAAGGTTGATAAACAAACCACTTTCATGGGCAAACCTATGCAAAGCTGACCTCTTGATCCAGTGTGGGGTGGTATTAAATACCATGACCTTGGTTTTACCAAGGTTGACAGACAAACCACTTTCATGGGCAAACCTATGCAAAGCATCGAAGTGACGTTGCATCCTCTCCGAGAGTCGGAGATCAACACAATATCATCAACATATAACAATAGCGGAATCCATGTCCTTGCTAGCGGTGCACCTCTATCACCATCTCTCTCAATGTAGTCAAAAACCTCATCCCCATACATACCAAATAGGTCAAGAGAGAGCGGGCAGCCTTGCTTCACCCCTATAGTGGAGTGAACCGGTGTAGATAGACCCTCTGAGGTGCGTACATGCCCTACTACTGATCCGTAGAATGCCATGATCCCCCAAATGAGCTCTGTGGATACTCCCATCTCCTGTAATCTGCTCATGAATCTAGCTCTGGGTACTGTGTCAATGCTTTGCGGAAGTCCACAAAGCTACAATAGATCCGTCTCCCATGGGATCTGCCCTCCTCAATGATGGCCCTGAGTGTCAAGATATGGTCAAGAGTAGAAAAACCTCTCCTGAACCCTGTCTGCCCACCAGTTACACGCATTCCCTCCCTCTCTGTCCATCTACTGAGCTGCTGCTCAAGAATGGATGCGTACATCCGTGCCAATGTGTGTCCAATCATGATAGTGCGATAATTTCCAGGCTCCATAGGGTCTCCTGACTTGAAGATAAGTACAATCGTAGATAGGCTCCAAGTATCAGGCAAGCCCTCAAATATGGCACGGTTAAACATAACTGCTAGAAGCTCTACTAGTAGATCTCTGGCATGCATGAAATGCTCAACCACTAAGCCATCATGATCATATGCTCTCCCAATCCTCATCCTGTCAATGGCCTTCTTGACCATCTTAGCGGTGAAAAAAGCGCATGTGTGTGGGCATGGATCGGGGGGGTCGGGAAGGGGCGGCTATCGAGGAACTGTGTACAAAGATGATGCGTATTGACCCCAGGTTTCTGTAGAGGTAATGGCAGGGAGGGGGAGGGGGAGACTGCTCATGAAAGAGCCGCCATGCCTCACGCGAGTCTTGACTCAAGAATAGCTGGTATAGATCCTGCTCTAGTCGAGCCAAAAATGCAGTCTTCTTTCGCCGCACTAGGCGTCGGAAGTCAATCTGTGACTGTCTGTGAGTGATGTCCCCCAAAATCACCTCCCTCTGAAGTCTAGCTCTAGTCTGGCGCCATTCCTCATCATACCAGTTGTTTTGACGCATGCTCCCAGAACGACGTCTCTGCTCAGGCTGGGTGTGTGGATATGCCTCTGCTGTTGCATCATGTAATGTCTGTGTCAGTATAGTAGTAAGCTCCTCCAGAGGTCGCCCTGTCTCCTCAATGCATAGACATCTGTATACAGAATCTGTCTCCCGCGTGAAGGTGTAGCGAGTAGGGGCTGCTACCCGTGGTCTGTGTGCTACACTGAACTGGAAAGAGATGGTCAACGACACAAGAGCATGATCCATTGCCACCCCAACACCCCAACAGGTCTGGGCCCAACTATGAGATCTTGGATACTAGGGATGAGGCTCGGCTGTACCATGACATAAATCACTGTGCTGGCTCCATGTCTTTGTGAAAAGCATGTGAAACCTCCCGCAAGTAGGAAATCTCTGTAGGCATTCAAGATGGCCAATCCATGTGCAGTCTCCATGTCTACTAAGTGCCGTCCATACTCAGTATGTTCCCCATCTTGTGATAGTCTGGATAGGCCCGTCTCTGCATCATCCGGCTCTCTCAGCATCTCCTCTGAAGTATCATAAGATACAGTCGGATGATTGACAGTCCTAACATTGAAGTCCCCTAGAATGATAATGTCACCATTTCTAGAGAACTCCCATATGTCATCATCTGAAATAGGAAGGGAGACTGTCCTTTGGGTGGTGCATATACTGACGTACTTGGTGGAAAATAGCAAATAGCATTGTAAAGATATTTGCCTGTCTCTGCTCTCAATCTCACCCACATATACCTAGCTTGCTCATCCCTGCGGGCTATATGTATCAATGGCTGCAACTCCTCCGTGAATAACACTGCCACTCCTCCCGAGCCCTGTCCTCTCTGCTCTGATCGTGTCTCTTGTCTACAGGCTGTTCCCATTTGTATCCACTAATATGAGGCATAGACTGCCCAGGGACCTGATGTGTCTCAGAGTAGAAGATGATGTCTCTCCCGGTAAAACTCTCCTCAAAAGCACCCACATCAAGGCACATAGATCCATTACAATTCCAGGTAGCAACTTTGAGTGTGGTCCCGTAGGCCTCACACCGTCATGTGGAGCGTCGCTCCATTATCACCACTCTTGTATCTCGGTAAAAAGCAATCTTACCTTTTTTCCTTGCCTCTCTAATCTCTGGCATTACCTCCTACATATGGGCGACATGTGAGAGGGTAAGGTCATCCCTGAGAAAGATACCCGTCTTCTTAAGAGTTGGTCTCTTCTTCAAAAAGTCCTTCGCTTCCATGGAGGGAAAACGAAGGATGAGTGCCCTTTCTTTCGAGGTTTCCTTCCTTGCTCCCATTTTTCTTGTTGCCCACTCTCCAAGCTCTTAAGTGCATCGGCTCGTGAACCCGCATCAAAGCCATGAGTTCTTTTACCTCTTCGTCTACATTATCTTTGTCTTTAAGGCCGCAAATTATCACATGTAGAGAGCATATACGTCTTCTTTGCTCCTCTTCTAATGTCAGGTTGATAATGGTGGGTATAGACGTTGTTTCCTTGCTTTTCCCTTTCTTGGCAACCTCAATCCATTTCTCAGCCTCATCTGCTTTCTGTTGAGTCTTTGTAAGAGCATCCACCCTAGAAGTCGTCATTTCTTTGTGTTGCTCTTCCCCGCTCTTTGATGGCTCGTACTTGCTCTTTGATTGTGTTGAGTTCTTCTATTACAGAGGGTTGCAATTCTCCCTCTTCAAGCGTGTTTCGTGATCGTGCCTCAGCGAGCTCCTTCTCAAGTGATGCAATCTCATCGTCTTGGGCCGTCACACGATCTCCCATTGCAGTGATCTTGCTTTCTTGGGCCAAAACGGGATCTTCGAGCATTTTTATTGTCCCTAATAGGTTGCGGTTGATCTTGTTAATGGTTTCGGTCATTTATTCTTTGCACTTTTGAACTGCATCTTCTAAGGGATCGGGCTTATCATTCTTCTCCTCATGTTTGGTTGCTGCTAAAAACGAGAGGAATTTTGCGGCAGAAGGAGATCACAATAACACAAGTGCTTCCACATGATGCATACATGTTCTCTCACATTAAGCATACATGGCGTACATTTTCTGCAATTTTTGCGCGCGCACACACACACACACACACAGAGAGAGAGAGAGAGAGAGAGAGAGAGAGAGAGAGAGAGAGAGAGAGAGAGAAACAACTAGATCATTAGCTATAAAGGGTAATTTACAATGGTGTGCAAGGGGCTTTATATACCCTCTTAGAGAGTTGACCAATTCTATTAAAACAATTAGATAAATGCCTTAAAAGAGTCACACATGAGATACAATGACATCCTTAAAGGGAAGACGAATCCACTAACATAGAGTATATTTACCACATGCATAACTTATATGGTGAATTTATAAGGCAGAAGTGTGCAACTCCGTACATTCTCCATAGACACATACATCATGGAAGGAAGGGAGAATACATACCTGAGTAAGAGGAACAAGTGGTCCAAGAGTCATCATGTTATTCCACCGCTATCTCAGCTTACAAGAGATGTTTGCAAAGCATGTTAATAATTAGTAAGTAGCATGCACAACCTTCTCACTTGCCAATCAAGAGAAGGGTTCACGTAGATAAAGTGCATACCAACATGTTCTCCATTTCTTGAACTTCGTTTTGAAAAGCTTCCATGTTGACTGAAATCTCACTCTGCTCAAAGTCAATGAATGTTGGCATTCCATCACATATAAGAATGTTGGAAGGTCTTGGGTCATTATGAAGAACACCACAATCATGATTTTTTTAAAGATTTTGTGTGAGACTTTTTCTACGCCCATTTGTCAACTTCACCAACCCAAAATTACATGTGCCCCCTTTCCACTCCTCTTTGTCTCCTTGCCCACTCTCTCTCAGCCTCTCAGGTCCTCATCGTCCCCTTGCCCACCCTCGCCCTCTTTCTCCTTCACCCCCGCCCTCTCCTCATTGTCCCCTTGTCCACCCTGTCTCTGCCTCTCGCTCGCGTCCTTTCCCCCACTCCTTTCCCTTGCCGCCGTGCCGCCTCATCCTTTCCTTCCCAGGTTCTAACCCTAACTTGCGGGGATTTATTTAAAAAAAAAACCAGGGTTTTCCGTGCAACAGCAGCAACAGGTTTCAACAGCACATTTCTTTCTACCTATTGCACCTATCTCCTTCTTTAGTGTAACTAAATAGGTAATTTCTGATAGAATTAGCAAATATTCTTCTAGAGTGCTCATCGGCCAGTTTGTTTGTTATCGGCGCATCAAAGGCGCATTCAAAAATTGGATTCAGGCATCCCTCGGGCTTCGAGAAGGATACATTGAAGACATTCTCTTACTTGGGAAGGGCAGTATTGCTTTCATCAGAGGAAAGTGTTGCCCCTCTCATCGGATGGTCTCCTCTCTCTTTCGGTAAAGCTAATCTTTTTGATAGAGTGGTACACATGTCTCTACATGACTACTTTCGAGGACAAATGCAGGGTGCCTAGGTTTCCGGTTAAACTCTCTTTCCCAGACCTGGCCCTAGAGTTAAGAGTGCTAGAGGTTCTTTCGTAGTTTGGTTCAGTTTATTGCACTCCTTTTCAGAGTTCCATTCAGCTTTTGGCATCTGTTCCTTCCTTGATGTTGGCCGTCCCCCCCACTACAGAGTTTCCAGAGTCCATCAGATTTGAGTGGGAGGATTTGATTATCACTCAGTGTCTGGTTATCACAGGTAGATCAAACCAATGTCTAAGATGTCATTCCTTAGGACATCTTGTTAAAGACTGTCCTAAAGCTTGGAATTGGGGAAGTCAACAGACATGCTCAGCCACCTTAGACCCGGCCTAGGGAGGCCATGTCCTATGCTACAACAGTGTTGGGTCAGGCAGCAGGTAGGGGGTCAGACTTGCAGTTTTGCCAAGCCCCAGCATCAGAAGATGGCTGAGAGGTCACAGGCTGTAGAGAGGAACGTCTACCGTCGCAGAGACAGGACAGGAGTGGAGGAACCTCCAGGTAGACCTCTTGAGATGACAACATAGGATGAGAGGTCCTGTGGGAAAATTCTCCCAGGCAACTCGTGCACTTTTTGGGAGCCTGCCACGGGAGTGATGTCTAGCAGTGGTGGTGTTCCTATTTCGGTTGGTCCGCGGTTTGTCTCTTGTGTTAGGGACCATGGGACTTTGATTGCTGGTCGATGCATATGGGTTTCGATCCAGATTGGTGATCAGCTGATTGGTTTGCTATGCGTTTATGCTCCTACATAGGCTCGCTTGAGAGCGGATTTCTGGTAGGGGATTGTGGATGTATTGGCACTTGTGGACTCTTGGATAGAGGGAGGGGATTTCAATAATCTGGAATCACCCTCAGACTATGGTGCTGACGTTCCTCTGCACCTGCTTGATATTGCTCCAGTTGAGATAGATGCTTGGGACAGTTTGCTGTTTGCTCTCAGACTTTCAGATGCGTGGCATGTGCAGTCTTTCATGCACACAGAGGGTACCTTAAATTTCTCATGGGGTTTTCGCAGACAGGCCAGTGGGCTGCTTGAGAGATTGGATCGCTTTTACATTGGTGCCTGGGCATCTATGATCGGTGGCTCTATGACGATTTGACCTGGCACTGCGCTTTCAGATCATGCTCCAGTTTCTATCCGAATTGTAGCACAGAGACCAGATGCTCCTCGTAGGGCATGTAGGATTCCTGACGTGGTTTTGTCTTCTGACACTTTACATGCTCAGCTGGAGGACTTACGGCGTATATCTCTTGAGGCTCCCCCCTTGGATTATGCACATTTCATTATGGATTGTCTTGCTGTCTCCAGTGAGATATGCCGACATCATGCGATTGCGCGGAGACGTTTCTTGAGTGCCAGTGAGCACCGTCTCCATGTTCGTCTTGCCTCTATTCATCGGTTACAGGAGCAGCACACACAGGACCCTTTTCTTGCGCAGGAGGAGAGCCAGGCTAGGGCTGAGCTTTCTCTAGTCTTGGAAAGAAGGGCAGAGTTCAATTATCATGCTTCGGTCTCTCAGTGGATCACCAAAGCGAATAGGATGAACAAGGACTTCTTTGCCACTTTTAGAGAGCGCCCCTCTGGTTCTTATTTGAGAGCTATCAGACACTCGGACGGGGTTCTTTATTCACAGCCTGATGAGGTCTTAGCGCTGACAGCTGATTACTTTGAGGCTCTCTTCGTACCAGACATTCTCACCGCATACATTGCCAATGCTAGAGATGAGGTCTGGTCGCACGTACCAATGGTAGTTACTACAGACATGTCTGCTTCTCTTTTGCGTCCGTTCACAGATTTAGAGGTTCGGGCTGCAGTTAGCGCCTTGGATGCCTCCTCTTGCCCAGCAGATGGTGGTCTCACCCGGCAGTTCTTTCTAGAGTACTGGGAGTTGGTGCATCGTCCACTGCTCCTTGGATTACAACAGATGTTTGATACTGGTTTCATGTCTCCATCCTTGACTTCTGGTTTGATTGCACTTATCCCAAAGGGCAGGACACTACGATGTTACGACAGTGGAGACCTATTACCTTGCTTTCATCCTCTTACAAGCTTATGGCTCATATGATTTCGGGTCGTTTAAAGCCTCTTATGCCTAACCTTATACATGGTTCGCAGACTGCTTTCATTCAGGTCAGATGCATACTGGATAATGTGTTTATCTTTTATGCAGTGGCCAAATGAGCCAAGTCTTCTTCCCTGTATTTGGCAATCCTTCTTCTTGATTTTGAGAAGGCCTATGATAGAGTTGATTGGACTTCCTAGAGGGCACTCTTGCCAGACTCGTGTTTCCTGAGTTGGATTAGAGGTGTCTCAGGTCTCTATCGCTCAGCGACCAAATGCAATTACCATCGGTGGGTTTGTTAGCCACCACTTCACTTTGGGCAGGTCGGTCAGACAGGGTTGCCCTCTTGCTCCTTATCTGTTCTTATTCTTTGCAGAGGCGTTGTCCTCCTTTTTATGCACTCAGTCTACTCGCATCCCTGGCCTGCACCTTCCTATTTTCTGCGGGACAGCAGACTGATCTTTTGGATTCAGAGTATTCAGATGACACCCTACTGATTACGGAGTTCTCTGAGGAGACACTTGATAGAGTTCGAGTTTTGATAGACAGATTTTGTGTTGCTAGCGGTGCTCGTGTCAATTGGAATAAATCATCTGGTATTTCTTTTGGCACAGACGCACATACTGATTGGGGTATTGCAGATGGATTCACTTGGCTGCAGCCAGGAGAATCATGCAGATATTTGGGATTTCAGATAGGCCTGGATGTGCCCAGCAGTTCACTCTAGTACTTGATTCGATCTGCAGGAAGCTCACGCACTGGTCCGCTTGTCACTTATCTCTAGCTGGTCGGGCTCTTGTGGTTAATCAGTATTACTAGCCACTGCATGGTACATTGCTTCATGCTGGATGCTGCACCCTGGGTGATCTCTAGACTCAGGCGCCTGGTGCGCAATCACTCATGGACTGGATCCGATGGTTCGCATGACACGAGAGCTAGGGTTGCTTGACACACATGCATTTTGCCTCGGTCACAGGGAGGACTGGGTATCATTGATCCCGAGCTAGGGTTGCTTGGCACACATGCATTTTGCCTCGGTCGCAGGGAGGATTGGGTATCATTTATCCCGAGATGCAGAGTAGAGCACTTATTTCCAAGTGTATCATCCGGGGGCTGTTTCCCGGAAATGAGCCTTGGAAATCTTTTCTTCAACATGCAGTTCTGCACTCGACTCCTGTAGGGAGAGGTGACTGGGATCCCTCTTACAGATTCATCTTTTGTGATGCACCTCATACTCAGCCAGATTCCTATTTCTTGCGATCAGTTCTGGGGGTGTGGAGTGCTTTGCGCAGGGACATCATTTATCGACATCTGATTCTTACGGAGGAGATTCAGCGTCAGCCACTCATCTGGAATCCGAGGGTTCTAGATGAGGAGGGTTGACAACTAGGCATTTGTACTCACATTGATTGGGCAGCTTGGAACAGGGGACCTGCGGTTTACAGACTTGGCTTGACGCCCGATGCTTGGATGTAGATTTGATGGTCACCACCTATTCTATTGGCAGGAGTGTTGTACCACGGATGCTCGAGATTGATGCTGCTATCCCACAATGCTGGATTGATAGTGTCACAGACCCGCAGATTGAGAGTCAGCTTAACTGTATCCTGGCTTCTCCAGTTCTCTGGCCCTCATGTTTTCTTCTAGGGCGAGCCTAGTGACCCTGTTTACTTATTGGCTGTCGGTACTTATTTTAGAGGCTCCCTATCCATGATACATGCTTCAGTTTGGGATGTGTCTGACCAGAGCAGGGAGCCTATTTTTGCCACTATTGCGTCTATTACGTTGTGGTGTATTTGGAAGGCTCGATGTGTGCACGTTCTTAGCGATGAGCCTTCTTTTGAGACGGGTACATTGCGGATTATTTGATTAGGGCTACAACACACTCTTTGCAGCCAGTGGGATGCATCACAGGGAGACTCTAGAGCAGCAGAGCAAAAGAGATTTGACTTTCTCTGTACTTGGGGGCGGTCTTCACTGTTCTTTCATTTCTCCAAGGGGTTCATGGTATGGCATTATGCTGTGCATACTACATGCATCACATCAGCCACCTTGATTATATGATTATGCATTGTAACTTGTAACTTGTCCGTTGTGTTTAGGAGAGACAATTTTCCAATACATTGATGAGGCTATTGAAGAGGTTGGGCCAGAACATGTGGTGCAAGTGGTGACAGATAATGCGAGCGACTGCAAGCTCATGGGAGACTCGATTGATCTTATGATGGAGGACATTAGACATCTTTCATGGGTAGCTAATGTGATTGATAAAGCATTGCAGCTTATCAACTTTGTCACACGTAAGTCCTTTGCTCTTGGATTATTCGCTCATCATTGCAAATGGGTGCTCAAGAAGCCAGCCAAGACACGATTTTGCTACATGTTTATTGTCTTACACGTATCTTGACTCTTGAGTCATTTAAAGTTGATTTATGAGTCTTGAATGTATGCATGAGACCTATGGTTGTGAAATTTTCAGCCTAGTCAAATGCAAGGATGGTCTTCGACACATGGTGGCTGATCAGGAGTGGCTTGATTGGTCGGAGTCAACCTCACCTGCTGTAGTGAATGCTCAAGACGAAATCTACAACAACACTTTTTGGGCTGATGTAGATGTCATCTAGGTTGCACTTTTCCCCATTGTCTCAGTGTTGCGCTTGTGTGACAGTGAGGGGTCTACCATGGGACTACTTTATGAGTTCATGGATAGACTTAAGCGTGCTATACACAACTGCAGAGTACTTAGTCCTGAGAGGTGCCATCTCGATTCTCGAGACTCAAACCTTTCATGTTTATCATGTATGTAACTTGTACGTTGAATGTTCTTATGTGTTACAACTTACCATGTAATTCAGACGGCCTATTAATTGTGTAGAGCATATTCTCCACCCTTTGTGGAGAAATGATTCACATAGGACCGATAGGAGGAGGACCTCTTGGAGTATAGAGGTAACAGGGGTGGGTTCTCACGACCAATTGCAAAGGAGCCTGAGAATAAAGCCATCCCAGGATCTTGGTGGGAAAAGTTTGGAGGTTTTAATCCTACCCTCCAGGCTTTGGCTATGCGAGTCCTCTCACAAGAGGTAAGCTCCTCTGGCGCAGAGAGATTATGGAGTATCATGGGCGACATACACACAAAGGATCACAATAAGTAAAGTTATAGCATATCACTTACAGGTAACATGATACATCTTATGCTGTCGATGGTTAATCTTAAAGCTTGTTACTTAACAAATTTCTTTTGGTAACTTGTAGGCTCAATACTCTGAAGGTAGATAAGTTGGCTTATGTCAATGCCAACCTTCGAGGCTTGGAGAAGGTTGGAGGATTAAACAGTGGAGGTACAGTGAGCTCGACAATAAAACAGGTCGACCATAAAAAAGTCGTAGTGGAGGTTGCGGACATCTCGAAGCTTCAGCCACGCACTACAGAGGATGATGTCTATGACTTCATTTGAGAGTACATGATGCGCTTCGCTCGACAGACTTGCTCTACTATACGATGTCGTCTTGGAGAGGCATCAGATTCGGGTGTTGCTGTTTGTGTTGCAGCTAGCTACTCATGGATGTCACGGTTCATGCAACCGCTTTACTCGGAGGGTTGTGGAGCCTTTACACTTACTCCAGAGTGTGAGAGTGATTCAGAGGATTCTCATTCTGACTCTTGATTCTTATGAGACTCTAGAGTTTGGATCATGGATGATCATTGATGGAATCTATGGCATCGATCACATATTTATTTAGTATCATGTTTTGTTTTGGATTTTGAGATGTATCATGATTCATGTACTATTTTGTTTTGATGACTCACCATGAGTCTTGACTCTCGATTATTTCTGAATCTACATCCTATTGTTTACAGCTCAATGGTTTTGTGTTCAATGGTTTAATGCTATTTGTTAGTTGCAACTTCTTCGTATTGAAATTTGAATGTTTTGAAATAGCTAGAAGCTTGTCAAAGACTCAAATGGTGCTTGAAGCTTGTTTCTTATGTTGTGAAATCTGATTCATTGTGATACTAGTCATTTTGCATGATTGTATCCTATTATCCCGTAGTTGTTTAATGTCTTAGTTCTTTCAGTGTCCTCTCCTTAGTGACTTTGTTTGCTTATGTTTGTTTTTTTTCTTTTTGGGTTTGATGTCCTTTCAAATGCTTGCTATTAAACTCTGAATTTTCTGTTCTTATGACGGTATATATATCATTTCTGCGATCTCATCATGGTCTTCAGCAGGGTAGGTTGCCTCGAGAGCTTGCTGAAAGGTCGATTTTAGGGTTTGTTGTGAGGCAGCTTGAAACACCTTTTTGGGATCTCCTTGTTTGATTCACTTGTGGGAGGTTGAGTGTCTTGGGCTGAAAATTGAGAGAAATGAAATGATATATTAACGTCTTCAAAAGGCCAAAATGACCTATGAGACCATCAGATACAAAGTGGTGAATCTAATACAATGTCTGAAGTACAAGTACAAAAAGTACTGAAAGTAAAAATGAAAACTGAAATGAAGTGTGAAATGTGAGATGTGAAAATGTAGAATAGGCCCTCAATGACAATTTGGGTGTCGTGCTAGAATGCCTCTGATCCTCTGCTGGAGTCTCCGTCGATGTAGTGTGCTCTTGTGTCTCGGTCGTGGTCATCTCGATCTGCCGAGCTCAATCGCCCTGTCAATGAGGGTGCCTCTGGTATGAATGCGGGTACAACCCTGTGCTGGTGGTTGGTCCATGTCTCTTCAATAGACTGTCTCTATGTCGGTGTAGCTCAATTAGATATAAGCCAAGGCATCTCTGGTCCTGATACCTCATGACTCTATCTAGGGGTACAAAACCCTCCCTGAATAAGCAATGGAAGCGCCCTCGTATCTCATAATACACAGTGCAGTGGCATATGTAGTGTAGCTCTGTCTCTGGCTCTCTACCGCATAGTTGACATATCCTAGCCTCTGGTGGTATCCCTCTGAATCTACCCGTCTCAATCTCCAGCTGGTGTGAGGATGTGCGAATCTGACCAATAGCACATCGCAGACCATGAGATAAATGAGTGTCCATGTAGTTCGGACTAGTCACAAACCCATCCCCTGAAAGTTGGAGAAGGTGCTCTTTGTAGAAAGCCATCTTCGTGCCCAACTCGTGTATCGGCTCTACCCATGTCCTCTTGGTGTCCAACTGTATAAGATCCTGACGAATGAGTCTAGTGATCTCCGTCCGTGTGACTGGCAGGGAAGGGTGCATCCAAGGAATACTGAAAGGGAGGCAATCTATCCATGCTGAGACCATGCCTCTGAAACCATGAGGTCATCTGTGCATACCAACATGATGCATCTCCCTGCATCGCTAACTGTCTAGAGGACTCAAGAGCCAGTCTAGTATATCTGCCTCTATGTGTATCCCATAGACTGTGCATAAAGGACACTGATCTGGTAAGAGCCTCAATCTCTATAGGAGGGGCGGCTACCTCCGCTCGAATAATCGCATGTGGTACCGAGGCCTTGGCTCTAATCATCCGGGATATCAAAAATACCAAGGGTCTCTCCATGTTCCTCCAACTGTCATGATTCACAGATGGTCCCCAAACTTGGACCCCATAAAGCATAGCTGAAGCAACCAAAGTATCAAAGAGCCATAGTTTTGTTCGTGGTTCTCGAAACTGAATCTGCGAACACATCCTCTCTAGCCCTCCTAATGCCGCATAGGCTCTGGATAGTCTAGTCTCTGCTGCTCTCCTCAGGGTAAACCTCGGTCCTGTGAATACCACCCCCAGATATGTATATTCATCTGTGTACTCCACAGTGTCCTAGTCATATACGAGTGTAGGTGCCGATCTCTTGACCCACTGTGGTGTGGTGTTAAACACCATAACCTTGGTTTTACCAAGGTTCACAGACAGTCCACTATCCTCTGCAAAGTTGTGCAATGCATCCAAATGTCTTTGCATGCCCTGTGGCGACTCTGACATTAACACAATATCATCAGCATATAATAATAAAGGGATCCATGTCCCTGCCAGCTGAGCGCCTTTGTCACCCTCTCTGTCAATGTAGTCAGAGACCTCATCTACATACATACCAAAAAGTGTAGGGGACAAAGGACACCCCTGTTTCACTCCAATAGTGGAATGAACAATGTCAGAAATCCCCTCAGGAGTGCGTACCTAGCCAGTCACTGAGCCGTATAAAGCCATGATCCCCCATATGATCTCTGTGGGTACTCCCAACTTCAGTAGCCTGCGCATCAATCTGGCCCTCGGCACTGTGTCAAATGCCTTGCGGAAGTCCACAAAGCAACAATACATCCGTCCCCCATGTGCCCGACCCTCCTCAGTAATGGCTCTGAGTGTAAGAATATGGTCCAAAGTGGAGAAACCCCTCCTGAATCCAGCCTGTCCTGCTGCTCGTATGCCCTCATTTTCTGCCCATTTACTCAGTTGCTGTTCAAGAATGGATGCATACAACCGTGCCAATGTGTGCCCTATCATAATAGTACGGTAGTTCCCTTGTACCGTGGGGTCCCCTGCCTTGAAAAGAGGTACAATAGTAGATAATCTCTAGGACTCGGGTAGTCCCTCACACATGACACGGTTAAACAACCGCGCAAGAACCTCTGACAGTAAATCTCTAGCATGTATCAAGTGCTCTGCCACCAAACCATCATGATCATATGCTCTCCTAGTCCTCATCCTGTCAATGGCGTTCTTCACCATCTCAGTGGTAAAGAAGGTACTAGTGGTGGGACATGGCTCTAGAGGGTCTGGTAATGGTGGTTGCCCAGGTACTGTATATAATGATGCTGCATATTGACCCCAAAATCTCGGGAGAGGTAATCACTGGAGGAGATGAGTGCTCATGGAAGAGACGCCAGGCCTCACCTGAATCTCGGCTCAAAAAGAGCTGATACAAATCACGTTCCATCTGGGCTAAAAAGGCCCGCTTCTTCCGTCGCACTAAACGCCGAAGGGCAATCCGAGACTGTCTATATGTAATGACTCCAAGTATAAGCTCGCTCTGAATCTGAACTCTCATCTCTCTGCACTCCTCATCATACCAACTATTCTGAGGCATGTTCCCAGAACGTCTTCTCTGATCTGGTTGAGTGTGTGGGTATGCCTCTGCTGCTGCCCCATGCAAGATCTCCGTCAATAAAGTGGTGATCTCCTCCACTGTATATATAGGCTCGGCTGCCCCCATCCGTCTGTAAATCTCTTCCACATAGACTGAATCCGTCTCTGGTGTAAAAGTATACCGTGTGTGTGCAATCCTCTGTGGTGTCTGAGAGACACTATACTGGAAAGAGACTGAAAAAGTCAGGAGAGCATGGTCCACTGCTACTCCAACAGGCCTAGGGTCCACATTGAGATCTTGAATATGAGAGATGAAGCTCGGTGAAGTCATGACATAGTCCACTGTACTGGCCCCATGTCTGTGTGGAAAGCATGTGAATCCCTCAGACGAAGGAAAAATCTCTAGACCATTAAGTATGGCCAGACCATGCGTAGTTGTCATCTCCATGAGATATCTCCCATACTTTGTGTGCTCTTTATCCTGTGAGTGTCTGTCAAGTCCCATCTCCGATATATCCATCTCTCTAAGCATCTCCTCCGAGGTATCATAAAGTAGCGTTTGGGAGTTGGTCGTCCTGGCATTAAAGTCTCCCAAGAGAATGATATCTCCATCTCTAGAGAACTCCCATATGTCAGCATCAAGTATAGAGAAAGGGGATTGCCCTCTAGGTGAGGTATAGACCGATGTGCTAGGGGGAAAGTAACATATAGCAATGTATAAGAATCTGCCTGTCTCAACTCTTAGTCTCACCCACATGTATCTCACCTGGTCATCTCTCCGGACAATCTGTAATAGCGGCTGCAACTCTTCCTTGAATAAGACTGCTACCCCTCCCGAACCTCGACTTCCATGCTGGGATCTAGCGTCTGGCCGACAAGCAGTCTCCCATAAATAGCCAGTCACACTTGGCATCAACTGTCCAGATTTTTGATGTGTCTCCGAGTAAAAGACAATGTCTCTATTTCTGAAGCTATCTTCAAAGGCACCCACATCCAGCCTATATGATCCATTACAATTCCATGCCGCCATCCGGAGTGTGGTCCCATATGTCTCGCACCGTCATGCTGTGCGTTTTTCCAAAACCACTACTTTCCCTTCTCTGTAAAAGGCAATTTTTCCCTTCTCCCTTGTTGCCTTGATCTCTGGCATCAACTCTTGCATATGTGCTATTTGTGCTAAAGTAAGGTCATCCCCCATAAATATTCCAGTTTTCTTAAGTGCTGGTCTCTTCTTCAGAAATTCCTTCCTTGTTTCCAAAGTCGGGAAACGCAAAATAAGTGCTTTCTCTTTGACGTTTCCCTTCTCATCCACTCCCTTCTTTCCTACTCTCCAAGCACCTGTGTGCATAGGTTCCGGGATGCCCATGCGCTGCAAGAGTTCCTTCACTTCGTCTTCTACATTTTCGGTGTCTTTGATACCAGTAATACGCACATGGAGGGCTCTAGTCCTCCTCTTCTGTTCCTCCTCAATGGTCATATTGATGATGGTAGAAGTCTGTGCGGCTTCTGGCATCCGGGCCTTTCCTTTCTTTGCACCTTCAATCCATTTTTCTGCTTCGTCAACTTTATCCTGTGTTTTAGAAAGGCGCTCCGCCCATGAGGAAGCCTCTTTCGAGTTTAGTTCTTCCCCTTCGCACAGAGTTTTCACCTGCTCCTTAATATCTTCGAGCTCCTTTAACATCGAGGGCTGATTTCCCCCTTCCGTTTTGGGCATAATTTTGCACGCTGCAAGTTCCCCTTTAAGCTCTTCAATCACTGCATCTTTTTCCTTCATGCACTTTTCCACATTGGTTTTCCAAGATTCAAAGCTTGCAATTGCCTCATCCAACTTTTTCTGCATAATACATTCCATTACATTCACTTTTGCCTGCATTAGAGCCTGCATCTCCCCTTTCACAGATAGATACATCTCATCATGCTTACCAAGCATCGCTTTATCGAATTCTTTCCTCATATCTGCAAACATAGAATTCTTATAACTCTCTGCGTTTGCGTACATCTCTTTCCTGATGTCATCTCTCATAAAGCTGAGCTCAGATTTAATCATCACTTGAACCCTCTCCATCATTAAATCATCTTGGATTCTGACGGTTTTCCCTGCCCGCAATGAGCTTGGCGAGAGTATGCTATCTTTGTTCCTCCGCTTGAAAGTCGCTTTCATTTTTTGTGGCGTGGTGAAGCCACTTGCATCACCATCCTCGACTGGTTGGTCCATCTGAGAGAGAAGAACAAAGCGAGCACTGAGTCAAGGCCCTCACCAGCTGAGGTCTGGCCTCCGCCCTGGTTGGCCTTGCCCTCGTCACCAAGTCCTCGCCCTCGTCTTGGCTTACTTGACTGCTCTCGTCCTCGCCCTGGCACTGGTCTCGTCTGGTCGCCCTTGGCTCTTCTAGCCCTCTCCCTTGGTAGGCAGCTAGCTCTCGCCCTTGGCACAGTTCGCCCTCGTCCTTCAGAGGTTAGGGCCCTCGTCCTCGCCCTTGGCAAGCTGCTCGCCCTCTTGACACAGGACCAGCAGCTCGACCAGGTCCACCTGCTCGCCCTCGACCAAGTCCAGCAGCTCGCCCTCGTTCCTCGTCCAGCAGAGAGAGAGCTCGTCCCTCGTCCTTCGTCAGCAAGATGCAAGAATCAGCAGTAAAGTGGCCTCTTGTGCAGTAGATGCGAAGGTTCTGATGATGGCTGAAGATGCAAAGGTTCTGGCCTGTTTTCTGGAGACCATGTTTGAGAGTGCTTCTTCATCAAGTCTTTCTAATACGGCCACTCAAAGTCTGCTTCTTGAGAATTGCTTGAAAATACCACATATGGAAGGATGAGTAGACCAAGGGGCATCCATAGGCTATGGTGCTCAAACCAAGTAAGGTTGTGCACAGAGGGTTCCATGAGTCCTTGAAAGGGTGCATGACCCTTGACCACTGCTGCAGGGAGGGCTGGTCCAAATAGGTGAAGTCCTTGAAAAAAGGACAAGGCCAAGGGGCTGGAGGTTGGGGAGAGGGGGGGGTTTCTCTGGAGGTTTGTAGGTTGTGCCACGTCCCATCGAAAAACAAATAACTGCAGAGTGAGGACAAGAGTGTTTTCTCCTTTTACTTCAAAATGAATCACATTGCCAATTTGAATGTTGAATGGAGGTTGAATGACATCAATAAGTGAAAGATCTTTTCTTTTCTTTTGTTTATAATGACTATTACTCACATTTTAGGTTTATCATTACTATTACTCTCTATTTCTTTATCCTTACCATTTCTCTCTCTACGGTAAGGCAGGCCATCCAATTTTTAATTGGTTGTATCATGTAAGTGATGTGGATTAATGATCCATTCAACAACTCTAGTTCAAAGTCTATTAAGGAGACTTCTAAAGATTCCAATTACCTCATCCTTGTTAAACCTCAAGAATTGCTTTGTCTCTTTTCAAGTTGTTTGTTTATAAGTTAGTATCCAATTCTTGAGATTGCTTTATCTCTTTCTAGCTCATACCATTTCATGTGATTTTAGTCTTTAGCATTAGTTGTCCATTTGCAAGATAAGATAAAGGTAATTTCAGGTTATGCATTGAGTAGGAAGGCTAGATAAATGCATATAGTTAGCAAGTATTGTACATTCAAGCATCTAAATAGTTTTAAGCTTCTCAACTAGAAGGCTTGTTAATCTATCTCTCATAGGATACCTAAGTCTTATTCTTAGGGTATCACTAGTAAGGACTTAGCACCTACCTACCAAGGTTTCAACAATTGCGGGGGTTGTTACATAGGAAGTAGCTCCTTGGAGTACGCTAGTGATGCTTGAGAGTGAACCTTCAAGAGTTGCAATAGCATTCATGCATTGACATCGGAATTCTACTCAAGCAAGGCTTTGAGGCTATCACTAGCAAGGACTTTGAGCACCTGCCTACCAAGGTTTCAACACTTACGGGGGTTGTTACACGGGAAATAGCTCCTTGGAGTACGTTAGTGATAGTTGACAAGAGCGAAGCGGGGGAAAAACTGTTAAAGTCGACATCGGGACTCAAATTCTGTTAATATTTTTGACTTGTGATCTTAACAAAAGGGTTCCACAGGGCTCTAACCACCCCATGCAACTTAGGATAGCTCTATGTAATCAACCATCAATAACAAGATGGTTGGCCATTTTGGGTCAAATTTTTTTTTTTCAGCTCCAGGTTTGGACAGGTGAAGCACATGCTTTGAGCTACAAACACAACAAATATGGTGTTAGTTTGAACTGTCGACGGTTGCTGGTCCTGAGTTGCTATAACTTACCATGTAATTCTGAGACTAAGGGCAAGGTTTGTATAGCACCAACTGGTTCCTGGATGTTGAAATGCTCTAGAAGAGGCTCTAGAGTCTTCTCAGTTTGCTTTGCAAAAAGGTTTGCGTATATTACTTCAAGGAAGCGAAACAAGGATACATACAATCCTTGCATCCATAGCAGAAGACATGACCTGTGAATCTAGAAAACCCATGTCTCCTTCCATAAGCGAAGCATTGTTTGCTATGGTGACTTCTAAGGACAAGATGAAGCAACAAGCGGGTTTAATGGACTTCGATTTGACATCAAGCTATTGTATGTTAGAACCAACATGCATGGTGCAAACTTTATGGAGATCCAGAAACAGTCAAAATAGAGGATATTTTATCCCCTTGAGAGCCTAAAGTGTGGGTCAACTTTCAAGATGACCAACATATGAGCTTAATAGGGATACATTATGTGCAAATGCCTTATTTTCAGCATGTGGATCCCACATGTATGATACATCTAGGAGAAGAGGGACGCACATTGTCTACCCTAAATTTGGTTGATCATCGGGAGACTTCACATGCACCTGATCCATCAAGGATGGTGGGCTTCGAACCAGACGCTCCACCATTGCCCAAGATGGTTCCAGATGAGGTAACATCTAAACCATTGGACATTCCAACCAGTGTTTTTTTAAAAGGAAAATTTAGGAAATTAGCAATTTTTTTGACTTGGTCTAGATATTTAGGTTGAAAAATACCTTAGTATGTCTAGTATTTATGGTAAACCCATATGCGCATGTGGCTTTGTACCACCAACTTCTTTATGCAAAAGGACACACTTTGTACCACCAACTCCTTTATGAAAAAGGGGGTCACAGATGTACACACTAAGGTACAAGAGTTTGATTTGACTTTAGGAGGAACAAATGTTTCCTAGTTTTAGACACTAAAGCTGTACATACTTTATGACTTTGACATGCTAATAAACCAGTTCATAGAAGCCCATTCGAAGATCGGTATCAAACACAACACTGCTACTAAAATGTTGAATTTTAAGCAAGAGGATTGGGAAACTGTCAAGGTAAGCATAGACCGACTGAAGCAATACATTGCTAGATGTCTGGAATTTGAAGTTTCAAAGGAGGAATGCCTTATTTCCTATTTTCTAGAAGGATTGCAAGATGATTAAATCTACATGACTCTACTTTCACAAAATCACACAGATTTTGATACATGTTGCTGTGAAGCTCAGAGGATAGACGATAATTGGCATGGGAATTTTATTGGAGAGAGAACTAGAGCTTTGAGCAGAGGAGGGGATGGAACATTACCAGATGCAGAAAACATTGCACATATGGTGATTCAAAGGCTTAGACAAGATCTAAGGAAGAATCAATCTAATAGGCCTCCTCAAAAATCTTCCCCTTCTCACAAGTAGGGTATTGCCCCTTTAAAATGGTCCAATCCTTGTCAAAGATGGGGAAACCATGATGCCAATGAGTGCCACATCCATCAAAGATATATAAGAGAAATTGGAGGCACCCTTGCACAAGGTATCTTTGCTTGACTCAATCAAAATTCCACACCAGATAAAGCCAGGCGTATCTTAGGCACACAAGCAACATCCCCACGCACCGTTCCTCTGCGCTATGTACCAAGAGGAAGATAACATGTCTCAAGAGTTAGTGCTAACTTGCTCTTATTATGGAGAAGATAACCCTTCAAATAAACTATCTCTTAATCCAATGGGGGAATATGCCGCCAACTACGGAAATGAGGGGTTAATTTTTGCTCACATGGTCACCATGAATGCACAACGCTCATGCTCTTGACCAATGGAGGCTATAGGCAACAGGGAGGATATGGCCAACAAAGAGCAATTTCAGGTTCAAAACCATCCACTTTGGTAGGACCTTGTTTTGAGAGTGGGTGGATCACTGGGTTAGAGATTATCTAGGAAGAAGGGAAGGGAACTTAAGTCCAAGGGGACTAAGTTGGCCTTGAGTGCCCATATACTATGAAAGTTGTGGCATTGAGCATTTGTTTAGGGATTTCCCTAACAAACCAGCTGACTCTGCAACAACATATGTGCTATGTTAGGATTCATTGATGTTGTACTCTCTCATAACAGATTCCAAAGTGGAGTTGAAGTGGTACCTTTAAATGTAGTTACCAGAGCACAAATGAGAAGAGACCATGAGGAGAAAAAGAATAAAGGGACGAGTGATAAAGAAGTCTAAAATAAGATAACACGACCCAAAAACGACGACACAAAAAGATTGCAAAAAATGTAAAAGATACTATTAGTTTGGAAACATATTTAAAAGAAAACTCTGAAAAAGGAATACGGGAGGAGGCGGGGTAAAATCCAACAAAAAATAGGGCTAACAGGGATCATGACATGTATTCAAGAGGATCGGTAATAGTGGACAAGGTTAACAAAACCCTTCGATAAATTTCTTAATGCTCTTGAGGGAAGATTAACTGAGAAAATAGATTACCTCCGAAACTACAAGAATACCCTAATCCTATACAAGAGAATTGGACATTGTTATGAATAACATGAGGACATGTGAGATACAAAATGAGATGGAGGGCCTCCCACCTTACCATTATGGAGGTGAAAACCTACCTTAGAGACCATCCTTCAAGTGCAAGAAGAATTGGATTTTGGCCCCCATCAACACACACGCCAACAAGGAACGAAACTAAGATATCCAAACCTTAGGATAGGATGTAGGTGAAGAATTGCGGCAGGATAAGGGAGTAAAAGAATATTGGGAAGATGTGGAGAAAAACACTTGTCGGATACAATTCCTACTCTACCTAACAATGTTGAGGAGACTCCACATGAGACCTATGAGAGATTGAGCTTAGGCAAACATGAAGAGGCCATTTCCTTGGCCACTTTACCATCGTATGTGGGTGATTCCAAAGTGAACTTTAAAAATCCTACTGGATCAAGCCAAGCTCTAGAGAGACCTGTAAGGAAGGGGGTTTGGACATCCTTTCCACCCAGTGGCAACCACCTTGTCACCATTGAGAGATCTTTTGAAACTCTGACCTAAGTTATGGAAGAAAATTCACAAGGCTCTCCAACCCTTTGAGTTTTCAGTCAAAGAAACTGATAGCGGCTCGCCGCAAACGAATGACTGGAGCACAACTTGCACTAACACACAAATGTCAATATGTATGGGAGAGACCCTATTAGTGCATGGAGGCAAACATAGTACTTGTCAAGCACTATAAAGTCTATGTACAATGTGTATGACTAACTAACACACTCACTTTAAGTGGAACAAGCTCTGAAACACATTCATAGCAATACTTGCATATGAACATACACACAGATTTTGACATAGCAAACAATATCCAATTGACACGAGACTTCACGAGCTTACTCACACAACATTAGGGAACACAAACATGCGACCAAAACCATCATTTGACATAGTAAAACATTTCAAATTTTTGCCCGTCAAGGTGACAAAAGTTATTGTGTGAGGTACAAACACACTAGATGTGTGTGGAGATACTTGTTTTCTATGTTTGTATATGCAAATAAATAACTAATTAAGCCATTAAATGCACAATTGATCTTATAGACTACAAGCCAAAGAGTGCATAATTACATCAAATTGACCATTAATTTGTAGAGAACCACAAGGGGAACACTTACATTCAATCAATGGAGTAAGGCCTTGTGCTCCATGAGCTTCACAATGCACTTCATGGAAGAGAAAAGAGTAGTCACATAGAACATTGAGTTATCTTCACTTAATAATAATCTTGACTTTACAAAAATAAGGCTTATGCTTATAAAACTAGCCTTGAGAAGATTGTGGGTTCAAAACTTATACAAATAATTGGAAACCTACGATCCCATTCTCCTCAGAGATAAACCCACTTATTGAATTACAACAAGGATGTTACCATATACATGTGGTAGTGATGTGTGTGACACTAGGACCGCCGGGGCATTTTTCCCCTCTTTAGGAGGTTTTTTCCCCCGTGCATTGTATATACGCCCATCACTCTAGGGCTATGTATCTTTCCATTGCACACTAAGTAATACACTCTCTATTGTGTGCCTTGAGCTTCCTTCGTCTTCTCCAAGCTGTGTGTGTTTCTCTGCAACCCTAATTCCAACAATTGGTATCAGAGCAGGTTGCGTCCTCCCGGGCTTAGTCGCCAGCTGCTCCAGTAGACGCCTGCTCACTTTCTCCGATTTCAGTGAGCTTCGGCGAGCGTTCGGAGGTCGACAAATATTTCGGGAATACTGGAAGAGCTCGGTCTGCTCAGATTTTTGATTTGGGCTCATTTCGGCCTCCGTTTCCACTACAGGCAGTACTGCATAGGCTATTTCGTCATTTTGTACAGAATTTCTGTCAGTGCCGTTTTCTGCATAATAGGTGCCTTATAGTCTTCTACGGTTTGTGCTATATAGCACGTGTTGTTCCCGCTCCGTTTCTCCTATTTTACGGTAGTTTTCACATCAGGTGCAGCATTTACCATGGCTGACAACAACAACACAGATGTGTTCAAGATGTTTGTTGTCTGCTGAGGACAGGTTGGATGGGGACAACTACCCTATGTGGGCTTATATGATGCAACATGTTCTTGTGTCAAAAGGCGTCAGGAACATTGTGCAGGGCATTGATGTATGTCCTGGTTCTGAAGATGTAGGCGATGTTGAGGATGTTGCAGGTCTTGCTGCAAGGATTGCTGTTGTTAGAGTTGTTTTGCCTACGGTAGAACAAGCTCATTGGGATATAAAGGATGTGCAGGCTGATGCATTGATTGCATTGTCTGTGAAGCGCACCATTGTTCCTCACATCCGTTCAGCAAAATCTGCAAAACAGGCTTCGGATATATTGGCTGGTCTTTATGCAAGTCGCAATGAGGCTAAAATTGCTTTGCTGCGTAAAGAGCTGGAGTCGAAGATTATGCATGAGGAAGATGATATGGAAACTTTCCTTGCTAGTGTCAAGGATATCAATGAGCAGCTTATTTCTGCAGGTGAAGTCATTTCAGACAGTTCCCTTGTGCAGACTGTTCTTAATGCCTTACCAAATTCCTACCAGACTTTTGATAGTACTTGGAGACTGATGACCCAAGGAAATCCTGAAGTTGTCAAGTTTGATGCATTATGCACATTGCTATTGCAAGAGTCACTTTCTAGAAAAAACAGGACTAGGCAGCGTGCAGTTGAACAGGCTTTTATTTCTTCTCAAAGAAAGGGTGGTAACAGTAATGCAACCACTTCTTATGGTTCTGCTGCGAGTGGCAAAAATTCTGTTCCTAATGCTTCCGTTGGCAGCACTTCGTCTGGCAATTCTGGTGATAAGGGCAAAAAGAAGATGCGTTGCCATTATTGTAAAGCCAAGGATCACTTGATCAAGTCGTGTCCTAAGTTGAAGGCCAAAGAGGCTAAGAAGAAAGAGGGTGGTTCCACTGCAAATGTAGCCATTGTTGAGTCTTCTGTGAAAGGAGACTGTGATGCTGATGTTGATGCAGAATGGGCTTTTAGCGCAGAGTTTACTTACAATCCTGCTGTCCATGATGCATGCTTGTCAGTTGCTACAAATTCACATGTGTGGTATTTTGACAGTGGTGCTACAAAGCACATTACCTCACATCGTGAATTGTTTACCTCTCTCGAGTCTGTCCCTCATGGGAATTCAGTCACTTGTGCCAACATTGCCTCTTATCTAGTTCAGGGAGTTGGAAAGATTGTGCTTACTGCTGCTAATGGCAGTTCTTTCACACTTGTTGATGCACTTTATGTACCTGGGATCAAGAAGAAATCTCTTGTCTGTATCCGCACTTGCTAGACTTGGACTTGTAGTCAAATTTGTGGATGACAAATGTAAAGTTCATGATCTCAGTTTTGGTGATGAAATTGTTGCATCTGGACTTCTGTGCCGTGGGCTGTATAAGCTCACTTTGCATGACAAGTGTGGAAATTTTTTTGCAAATGCTGTTGCAGATTTAAGGGCTATTTCAGATGAAAAACTTTGGCATGCACATTTTGGTTATCTGAATTTTTTCCAGTTTGCTGCGTTTGCAGAAATCTGATATGGTTGCTTCTTTGCCGCCTCTTGAAGCACCTGTCAAACATGTTTGTGAAGGCTGTATTTTGGGTAAGATGCAGCGTTCTAAGTTTCCAAAGGATGGTTCAATTTGGGCCACATGCAGGTTGCAACTTGTGCATAGTGATGTTTGTGGGCCCATGCAAACTCCGTCCTTGGGCAATTACCTGTACTTCGTGACTTTCATTGATGATTACTCCAGGCATGCATAGGTATTTCCGCTTAAAGCAAAGTCTGAAGTTTTTATGTACTTCAAACAATTTCTGGCTATGGCTGGAAATGTCTCGAAATGTACTATGGGTACCCTCCGTTCCGATCGAGGGGGGGAGTATATGTCTCATGAATTTAATGCATTTCTGGCTAGTCGTGGGATAAAACACCAATGTACAGTGCCTTATACACCTCAGCAAAATGGTGTTGTTGAGAGGAAAAACAGGTCACTGACGGAAATGGCACGATGTATGGTCAAAAATCAAGCTTTGCTGCATTATTTTTGGCTTGAGGCCATCATGTGTGCCACTTATGTACTTAATAGGTGTCCTAAGAAAGCTTTGCAGTCTATTACTCCATATGAAGCATGGCATGATAGAAAGCCTTCTATCGAGCACATGCGTCTTTTCGGCTGTTTGACATATGCTTTGGTGCCACAAGTGCAGCGCAGAAAATTGGATGATAAGGCTGTCAAATGTATTTTTGTTGGTTATACTGCTGAAAGCAAAGGTTACAGGTTGTACCATCCGCAAACAAAATGTATTCTGGTTTCACGGGATGTAGTGTTTGTGGAAGATTCTGTTCAGCCCTTGCTGTCATGTACTAGAGACAGTAATGTAAGCTAGAGACAGTAAAGTACTAGAGACAGTAATGTAAGCTTACATGACATTTATTGTAAGGTCTCTACTTTCAAATTGCACACAAGTTCTATTACGCATTTGTATTTTTTTGAACCATCACTCCTTATTTAAGATATTCGAGTTCAAATTATGAATCGTAGGTTGAGAAAACCTAGAAATTAAAATTTAGGCAACAAAATTCTGACATGTTTAGCTATATGAACCACTAACTAACTTATTGCAAGACTTATTTACTAGTTGTAGAATTTTCTTTTACTACTATAAAGTTAATATAAGACTGTAAAGTTTAACTTAAAAATGTAAAGTAAATTATCATTAAGGAAATAAATAAAATAATTATAAAGACAAAAGAATACACAGGGATGACAAATGAAGGCACATGGATCACATAGGAGGGGACAAAGTGGGACACACTGTTACATGAAAAAGGAGAGGCTACTCTTGACTAATCTTAATGAGGGGGGGCTTGTGTGACCTTATCTTTTGATGATAATGACAAAGTGGTTAAGCTCATGGGTACCACAAGGGTACCAAAAATGCAGGTATGATTTTTGGAAAAAAATAAAAAAATTTTAAAAAATATTTTTTTTAAAAAAAATAAAAAAATATTTTTTTTGAAAAAAAAGTTGGATGTCTTTCTTTCTACTATAAATAGAGCATCCATGCTCACACTTTAGACATAGAGATTGCCTCTATAACGCTCACGAAGTGCTGCCACTTCTCTTAGAGAGAACGCGTCCACAAACCACTAAGAGAGCAAAAACTCTAGTGGACTAATAAGTACAAAAAAATGGCTCCAAAGCGTGCTCGAACATAAGGCGCCAATGATCATGAAGCCGGTACAAGTAACGGTGGAACTCCTGCGGAACATGCTATGTCTCCACCAATCGGACCAATCGGAGCTATGGTACATGTTAGTATTGCAGTTTCAAGTTATGCATCATTGCATATGCGAGACCATAGGAATATATTATTTACCTTATGAAAAGAAAACACGGACCGAAACCACGGGGCTTAACCCCAAGAAACTCGTCATATGTTTGACAAGTAGGAAAGGTTGTCTGGTTAAACTGGTTGCTATAGGAAAGAATGTTTGTCCAAAACCTTCGGTATGGTTTTTCTCAAGTATCTCTACTTATTAGCGCTGGTATTATGTGGCAGTTGCCGAGGCGTGAGATGACGCCCAGGATGGCACCACTGATGCTGTGGTGGGAGTACAGCCAGATTAGCCCAGCTGGATACTGTAGTTTTGTTTTGCCGTGGCGTGAGGATGACGCCCAAATTGGCACTGTTGTTGCTGTTACGGGAGTACGTCCAGATTAGCACAACGAGTACTTGTCGAGCGGTATGGGACGCTCATGAGGATAAGGGTTTTTATAAATAATGTATATACCGATCGGACATAAGAGCACCAGTAGAGATTCTTGAGTGAACCTAATCCAAGAGTTGTTGGTTTAAAATTGGACGACTTTTTGTTTGACTATTGTTTGTAATACTGTTTAAAGGGCTGTTTTGACGAACCAGTATCATAAATGAAGTAAAGGAACATGTATGTTTAAACAGTGTGGTAGTAATTAGATAACAAAAGAAGGGTGAGTGTGGTGTGGAAAGTGGGAGAATGATACCCCGACGGTATCATTCTATGGACGGGTGGACCCGATGAGTCGGGTAACTTTCCAACGCTAGAATTTTTTTTTTAGTCATAAATCTTAAAAGAGACAAACCTTGGCGGCTGTGCTTCTGAAACATGGGGAAAAAAGCGCACAGGTTGGTCACTCTAAGATTTATACTTTTAGGTATAATTGATTATAGATAGTTTTTAGATAGGGTTATGGTGGTCACGCTCCGCCATAGCGAGATAGGACCAATCCTTCACTAACGGTTCATGCCCGTGGCTACGTAGTAGCTAAGGCAATGTCCGTTGGTTTTTCCTTATCAGGATTGGAGACCTATCAAAGGTACTCCACTCCTCTCGACAAGGGGCAGGGACCTCGCACTGGTATCAGAGCCTAGGTTAAAACTTGGGGAGATTTTTAGATTGATGTTTGGATGTTGAAGGATGCGAATGTTTGAAATAATAGAAGAACCTAGAAAAATTGTTTTGAGTTTTTATATGGTATTGAAGACTGAACTTTCCTGGTACAGGAAAAAGTTCATTCAGCCTACAAGAAATTCCAGCTGTTCACCATCATGTTTGAAAATGCATGCCAATCACCAAATTATCAGTTTCGAAAAAGGGTGATGATGATTTTGGATAGGGTGTTTGCACCACCTATTCCAAGGGTGCATAGAGGATGGGGCATCAACTGGAGTCCATCTGGAGGAATCTATACCATCGATGCTGACAAGATATGGTGCATGGATACCAATCTCAAGAAACTTCGTTGGGCAGAGGAGTTAAAAGTCATCGAAGTTTATCTTTTCCTTGGCACTAAGAATTCGGATGCTACCATTACCTTGGGAGGAGAAAAGATATCTCAGACTCAATGGGTCTATAACCAAGTTACAAAAGTTATCCATGGTGGTAGGATTCGACCCATATGTGTATCTCGTAGCTTTCAAGGGTCAAAAGAAACTTATTATTTTGATCATTTTGAGTTTAGTCACTAAACTCAAAATATAGAGACATTACAATCCTTGTACCTAAAGACTACCAACCTTGGTAGTAAATAATGTGTATATAAATAAAGTTTGGATTAATATTATCTTTTGTTTGTATTATTGTCTGATCAAGTCTTGCCTTAAAGTGGATTAAAGTTAGACTATCCAATAAAGTTTCACTTAATCTATATTGCACAGAGTGCGGTGTATACATCTCTTCAAGAGAAAAAGCTACTTCTCAAGCAAGCTAAACTTCCCTCTTTCAAAGGGGAAGGAGCCCTAGTTGAGCGTGATGCAGAAGTGTGGCTCGAAGAGATGGAGGATTATTTTTCTGCTGCTGGTACTACTCCCGATAACCAAGCAATGTTGGCTATGTTTCGTCTCACGGGGGATGCCAAGCTTTGGTGGAAACAACACTGCAAAGATAATCAAGTAGCTCAAAACACTCAAACTTGGGAAGACATTAAGTATGCTGTCAAACGACGTTATCTTCCACCTGCACACGAATCCCTTAAGATGAATGAATTCTTCAACTTACGTCAGTTTCATCTTACAGTGGAAGAATACTACTTCAAATTTGTAACTCTTAGATGCTATGCTCCGCCAATGACCGCAGATCAACAAGTAGCCCGTTTCTGCCAAGGGCTAAATGCTCCTTCAAATACACGTCTAGAAGCCATGAGGCCTGTAAATTTTCAAGATGCTCTTTTAAGAGCTAAACCCTTAGCTAAAGAGATGCCAAACTCTCAAAGGGTACGAAATGGAAATTTAAGGAATGCTGGAAGGAGAGGACGGCCTATGATGTGGAACCAAAGGCAAGTTTACCTAGTTCACCAAACTCATCCAATAGTTGCAGTTTCAGCAAATGGAGCTCAAAATGCAGATCTTAGATGCTATGAATGCAACGAGCTAGGACATTTCAGGAATGTATGTCCTAGGCGAGTCTCCGCAACAAATACACCTAATCGAGCTAGAGGACGAAGCCAAATAATAAATCGTGAAGGAAGAAATGGAGGACGAGGTCGAGGGCGCGGAATGGCTGCCAGAGTCAATGCTATCATAGGAGAACCAACATTGGGAGAAGAACAAGAGGAAAGAGCAACTCTACATGCTGCAATTGATAACCCAAGAGCAAGACAACAATATGCTGTCATTCAAACACCTGCAAATCACCAAGGTGAAAAATTTGAGCTTCTTATTGATTGTGGTAGTACTCATTCTTTCTTGTCACCTAAATGTTTAAGGAGGTTAGGACTTAATCAACATCCTACAAGAAAGATGAGAGTTGAATTAGCCAATGGAAAGGAGGTGTTATCTCAGTACACTGAGGGAAAAATAGATTTCAAGTTGGGAGAATACTCTACTTCTGCTACTTTTCGAACCTTACCCATAGGAATCTATGACGGAATTCTTGGAATGGATTGGTTAGCCGGTCATAATGCCAATATCCATTGTGCCCAAGGAAGTGTTACTTTTGTGGACAACCTAGGTCAAGAAGTCACTATTCAAGGCCAGAATGGACGACCAAAAGCTTACTTGGTCAAAGCTAATTGTCTTTTGAAAGGGTTACGCAAGGGTCAACAAATTTTTGTAGTCAAGCTAAACAAAGTAGAAAAATCTTCTTCCAACCCTAAACCAATGTGGCTAGAAGAATTTTCGGATGTTTTCCCCAGTGAACTTTCTGAACTACCACCACCTAGGGAGATAGACCATGAAATCAAAATTTTTCCAGGTAGTGAACCAATCTCAAGAGCGCCGTACAAGATGTCACTTCCAGAGGCTATAGAACTCAAGGAGAAGCTCAAGCAGTTGATTGAGCAAGGGTTTATCCGACCCAGTACATCTCCATGGGGTGCACCTGTTCTCTTCCAGAAGAAAAAGGATGGCTCTCTTCGACTTTGCATAGATTATAGGGGCTTAAATCAGGTTACCATCAAGAATAAATATCCAATTCCTCGTATTGATGAGATGCTGGACAGATTACATGGAGCCAAAATATTCACAAAGATCGATCTTCGATCTGGCTATCATCAAATTCGAATCTAGGAGGCTGATATCTCCAAAACAGCTTTCAACACTCGTTATGGCCATTACGAATTTGCAGTGATGGCTTTCGGACTTACGAATGCTCCTGCAACTTTCAATCGTCTGATGCACGATATCTTTAGAGAATTCTTGGATGATTTTGTCCTAGTATTCTTTGACAATATCTTAATTTATTCCAAATCAGAGGAAGAGCATGAAGGACATGTTAGGAAAGTGTTAGAGCTTTTACGCCGAAATAAGCTGTATGCAAAGAAAAGCAAATGTACCTTCTTTACCCCTAAGGTCTGTTACTTAGGGTTTATCATTTCACCTGAAGGAGTCTCTGTTGACCCTGACAAAGTCAAAGATATTGTGGAATGGCCTCAACCCACTTCACAAACCGAAGTCAGAGGGTTCTTAGGTATCGCAGGGTGGTATAGGATCTTTGTAAAGGACTATGCTCTTAAAGCTGCACCACTAACCGACTTGCTAAAGAAAGGAGCAACGATACTTTGGGAAGGAAAACATGAATCTTTCTTCAAACAGCTTAAGGAGTATCTTGCTTCAGAACCTCTCTTAAAACTTCCAGACTTCACCCAAGAATTCGAGGTGATCACAGATGCTAGTAACCTTGCATTAGGAGGAGTCCTTACTCAAGAAGGAAGGCCTGTAGCTTATACTTCTCGGAAGCTTAGGATTCATGAAGTGAATTATGCTACACATGATTTAAAATTGCTAGCAGTTATTCATGCTCTCAAGCTATGGAGACATTATCTATTGGGACGCAAATTCCAATTGGTAACAGATCACAAGAGCCTTAAGTGGATTTTCACCCAACCTAACCTTAACATGAGACAGAGGAGATGGATAGAGCTCATGCACGAATATGATTTTGATATTAAATTTAGACCAGGTAAGGATAATGTTGTGGCAGATGCCCTAAGCCGTAAAGCTTTTCTGGGGGCAATTTCCATGGCTAACAACCCTATTCTAGACAAGGTCTTGGATGCTGCTGTCAGAGATACAGATTACCAGATGCTTGCTAGTATCCTACGTGAAGAGAGGGTATCATCAAATCAGCCTAAACCTCTACATTACTCCTTAGAAGATGGGAAAATTTACTATAGGAATCGACTATGCATACCTAAGGATTCTACCCTAAGGAATGCTATCCTATATGAAGCACACGATGGCCCAACTTCAGGACATCTAGGTTATGCCAAAACCATCAATGCAATTCGCAGAAGTTACTATTAGCAAGGTATGAAGGGTGATGTCCTTCGCTATGTCAAGCAGTGTTTGTCTTGTCAAAGGACGCAAATTCTGACATGTTTAGCTATATGAATCACTAACTAACTTATTGCAAGACTTATTTACTGATTGTAGAATTTTCTTTTACTACTATAAAGTTAATATAAGACTGTAAAGTTTAACTTAAAAATGTAAAGTAAATTATCATTAAAGAAATAAATAAAATAATTATAAAGACAAAAGAATACACACGGATGACAAATGAAAGCACATGGATCACATAAGAGGGGACAAAGTGGGACACACTGTCACATGAAAAAGGAGAGGCTACTCTTGACTAATCTTAATGAGGGGGGGCTTGTGTGGCCTTATCTTTTGATGATAATGACAAAGTGGTCAAGCTCATGGGTACCACAAGGGTACCAAAAACGCGGGTATGATTTTTGGAAAAAATTTTATATAAAAAAATAAATAAAAAATAAATATTTTATATAAATAATTTTTTTTATAAAAACAAATAAATAAAAATAAATAAAATAAATAAATAGCTTGTGTCTCGGATGCTGCTGTCAGAGATACAGATTACCAAATGCTTGCTAGTATCCTACGTGAAGAGAGGGTATCATCAAATCAGCCTAAACCTCTACATTACTCCTTAGAAGATGGGAAAATTTACTATAGGAATCGACTATGCATACCTAAGGATTCTACCCTAAGGAATGCTATCCTATATGAAGCACACGATGGCCCAACTTCAGGACATCCAGGTTATGCCAAAACCATCAATGCAATTCGCAGAAGTTACTATTGTCAAGATATGAAGGGTGATGTCCTTCGCTATGTCAAGCAGTGTTTGTCTTGTCAAAGCATTAAGGCAGAGAGACTAAAGATGCCAGGTAAATTACATCCTTTAGATATTCCCCAAATGAAATGGGAATGTATTAGCATGGAATTTATCACAGGGTTTCCTTCTATCCAAGCTAGATATGATTCAATCATGGTCATAGTCGACTTGCTTACTAAAGTGGCTCACTTAATCCCAGTCAAGACAACCTTTACAGCTCCAGATATTGCTCGTCTGTTTGTGAAGGAGGTTTTCAGAATTCATGGTTTACCCAAGAGGATTGTTAACGATCGTGATGCCAAGTTTACATCAAAGTTTTGGGTATCATTGTTTCAAGCTATTGGAACCCAGTTATGTTTTAGTACTGCTTATCATCCTCAAACTGATGGCCAAACTGAAAGAGTTAATCAAGTAATTGAAGACATCCTTAGAGCCTACTGCAATAGAGAACCTCGCAAGTGGATTCAATACCTACCCTTGGTAAAGTATGCATACAATTCCTCTACTCATAGAAGTATTGGAATGACACCTTTTAATGCTCTTTATGGTCAAGAATGTTTATCGCCTCTTAACTTTTCTGACCCCACTATAAGGGTAGAAGCCTCAAAGAAAATGCTTGAAGAAATGGAAGCTCAAACCAAAGCTATTCGAAGGGATATTCAAGCGGCTCAAGATCGACAAAAGAAGTACGCCGACTTAAAAGGATCTAATCGGATTTTCAAAGAAGGTGACAAAGTTTTGTTACGAGTAAAGCCCAAAAAGAGCAACCTGTCTCTCGGAAGGTATAAGAAGCTTAGCTACCCATATTGTGGACCTTACGAAATAATCAAGGTTGTAAGTGATCAAGATTATAGACTAAAACTCCCTTCTCATCTCAAAGTGCATGATGTATTTCATGAAGTCTGTTAAAACCTTATGTATATAACCCTGACCATGTCCTTGATGATGAGCAAATCATTTTACCTGCTCAAGATGTTCTACAACTCCAACCTGATACTATCCTAGAAACTCGAGAGAGAAAGCTTAAGAATAGATCCATCAAAGAACATCTTATCTTATGGAAGGATTTCCCTATAGAAGATGCTACTTGGGAAGATGAGACATCCCTTCTCAAGGATTACCCTTCACTGTTCTTGAGATGAGGGCATCTCAAATTCTAAGTTGGGGAGATTGTAAGGTCTCTACTTTCAAATTGCACACAAGTTCTATTACGCATTTGTATTTTTTTGAACCATCACTCCTTATTTAAGATATTCGAGTTCAAATTATGAATCGTAGGTTGAGAAAACCTAGAAATTAAAAATTACGCTACAAAATTCTGACATGTTTAGCTATATGAATCACTAACTAACTTATTGCAAGACTTATTTACTGATTGTAGTAAAGTCAATTATCATTAAGGAAATAAATAAAATAATTATAAAGACAAAAGAATACACAGAGATGACAAATGAAAGCACATGGATAATATAGGAGGGGACAAAGTGGGACACACTGTCACATGAAAAAGGAGAGGCTACTCTTGACTAATCTTAATGAGGGGGGGCTTGTGTGGCCTTATCTTTTGATGATAATGACAAAGTGGTCAAGCTCATGGGTACCACAAGGGTACCAAAAACGCGGGTATGATTTTTGGAAAAAATTTTATATAAAAAAATTAATTAAAAAAAATATTTTTTTTGAAAAAAAAGTTGGCCGTTTTTCTTTCTGCTATAAATAGAGCATCCATGCTCACACTTTAGACATAGAGATTGTCTCTATAGCGCTCACGAAGTGCTGCCACTTCTCTTAGAGAGAAGGTGTCCACAAACCACTAAGAGAGCAAAAATTCTAGTGGACTAATAAGTACAAAAAAATGGCTCCAAAGCGTGCTCAAACAGAAGGCGCTAATGATCATGAAGCCGGTACAAGTAACGGTGGAACTCCTGCGGAACATGCTATGTCTCCACCAATCGGACCAATCGGAGCTATGGTACAGGTTAGTATTGCAGTTTCAAGTTATGCATCATTGCATATGCGAGACCATAGGAATATATTATTTACCTTATGAAAAGAAAACATGGACCGAAACCACGGGGCTTAACCCAAGAAACTCGTCATATGTTTGACAAGTAGGAAAGGTTGTCTGGTTAAACTGGTTGCTATAGAAAAGAATGTTTGTCCAAAACCTTCGGTATGGTTTTTCTCAAGTATCTCTACATATTAGCGCTGGTATTATGTGGGAGTTGCCGAGGCGTGAGATGACGCCCAGGATAGCACCACTAATGCTATGGTGGGAGTACACCCAGATTAGCCCAGCTGGATACTGCAGTTTTGTTTTGCCATGGCGTGAGGATGACGCCCAGATTGACACCGTTATTGCTGTGACGGGAGTACGTCCAGATTAGCACAACGAGTACTTGTCGAGCGGTATAGGACGCTCATGAGGACAAGGGTTTTTATAAATAATGTATATATCGATCGAACATAAGAGCGCCAGTAGAGATTCTTGAGTGAACCTAATCCAAGGGTTGTTGGTTTAAAATTGGACGACTTCTTGTTTGACTATTGTTTGTAATACTGTTTGAAGGGCTGTTTTAACGAACCAGTATCATAAATAAAGTAAAGGAACATGTATGTTTAAACAGTGTGGTAGTAATTAGATAACAAAAGAAGGGTGAGTGTGGTGTGGAAAGTGGGAGAATGATACCCCGACGGTATCATTCTATGGACGGGTGGACCCGATGAGTCGGGTAACTTTTCAACGCTAGATTTTTTTTTTAGTCATAAATCTTAAAAGAGACAAACCTTGGCGGCTGTGCTTCTGAAACATGAAGAAAAAAGCGCACAGGTTGGTCACTCTAAGATTTATACTTTTAGGTATAATTGATTATAGATAGTTTTTAGATAGGGTTATGGTGGTCACGCTCCGCCATAGCGAGATAGGACCAATCCTTCACTAACGGTTCATGCCTGTGGCTACGTAGTAGCTAAGGCAATGTCCGTTGGTTTTTCCTTATCAGGATTGGAGACCTATCAAAGGTACTCCGCTCCTCTCGACAAGGGGCAGGGACCTCACATTTATGACACTTTATTGCCTCTTTTCAGTGGTGGAAATACGAATGTAAGTTCCAATGAGGCAAATGTACAACCTATGGCGGTTTCTGAAAATGTTTTAGATCAGCCTATTACTCATGCAGATGTACATGAAGTACTTGATGAGGAAAGGGCTGGAAATGAGCAAGCTAGAGGTATGCCAAAATGGCTGGTGCACACTTTGCATGACAGTAAATTGGATGCACCTTTGTCTAGTCGTACTCGTTCAGGCTCTCGCCATGCATCTTATGCATCAGATAGTTATGCTTTGGCAGAGTCTAGCTTACATGATGTTGAGGAGCCTCTGTCTTTTGATGAAGCACAGAATTCAGAAAATTGGATGGCTGCCATGCAATCAAAATATGATGCACTTATAGAAAATGACACATGGACTTTATGCGATTTGCCTCCTGGCAAAAAGGACATTGGTACAAAGTGGGTTAACAAGTTAAAACGCAAGCCGGATGGTGAGATCAATCGCCATAAGGCTCGACTTGTTGCAAAGGGTTATGCACAGCAAAAAGGCATTGATTATTGAAGAGAATTTTGCTCCCACTTGTCGTATGACTACTGTGCGTTTTCTATGTGCATTGGCAACTCATTTTGGTTGGGATGTACATCAATCAGACATTGTTACTGATTTCTTGAATGGTGACATATTTGAGGAAGTTTATGTAACGCAGCCTCGCGGTTTTGTCATAAAAGGACAAGAGGACAAAGTGTGCAGATATAAGAATCCTTTGTATGGGTTGAAGCAATCTCCTCGTGCTTGGTATGAGAAAGCTGACACTCATTTGGTTAAACGAGGCTTTCGTAACAGTCCAACAGAAAGCACATTGTATGTAAAGCGTGAGGATGATGCACTTCTCATTGTGGTTCTTTATGTCGATGATTTGCTGATCACTGGACCAAATGAGAGACATATTGTTGAATTTAAGGCTGATTTGAATGCTACTTTCAAGATGAAAGATTTGGGGATGTTGCATCATTACTTGGGTATACAGTTTAAGCAGTGTGATGGTGATATTGCCTTGTGTCAGAAAAGTTACATAGAGACATTGCTATGTAAGTTTGGACTTGAGGATTGCAAACCTATTGCCACTCCCATGGAAACAGGTTTGAAGTTGAGTCTACATGATGCTGGCGATCCTACTGATGTCACTCTTTACCAAACTGCTGTTGGATGCCTCATTTATGTATGCAACACCAGGACGGATATTCAGTTTGCAGTCTCACAGGTCAGCAGATTTATGCATAGCCCAGGATCTAAGCATTAGCGGCTGTCAAGAGGATTTTCCGCTACCTTAGTGGCACTTTACATCTTGGCTTGTTTTATCCCAAGGGGGGATCATTGCTGCCAGACTTACATGCTTTTTCGGACTCAGATTGGGCTCGCTGTTTTGACACGTGAGTGTCCACAAGTGGTTTTTGTTTCATGCTTGGCAGTTCATGTATATCATGGTTGAGCAAGAAGCAACCTACTGTGGCCACTTCGAGTAGTGAGGCTGAGTACAGAGCAGTCTTCACAGCTACGGTTGAGTGTGTATGGCTCAGACGCCTTATGGCTGATTTGGGTGTTGGACAGGACACTGCCAACACTATCTACACTAACAGTCAGAGCGCATTGGCAGTTGCAAGGAACCCAATTTTTCATGCTCGCACAAAGCACATTGAGGTGCATTACCACTATGTCAGGGAGAGGCTCTCAGCAGGAGAGATCAGCTTGGCTTATGTGCCAACACAGGACAACCTTGCAGATCTTTTCACAAAGGCATTGTCTCGTGAGAAGCTTGAAGCTTTTCGCAAAGCTTTGGGCTTACTCCCCTTTGTGGACCGATCCTTTCCTCAGAGCATGGAACTTCCCTTTACTCATGTGCCAGCTCTCATTCACCGCATCACTCCAGGGGGGATTTGTTACCATATACATGTGGTGGTGATGTGTGTGAACACACTAGGACCGCCGGGGCATTTTTCCATCTTAAATCATCAACTTGTGCATCCATCGGAGGCTACTGAAGAAATGCAAACCTTTGTGGGGCCTGGTATCAAGATGTCACACAATCGCGAGCTCATCCAAATCTCGAGCACCAAACTTATACAACACAAGATGCTCATCAAGAAGCTTTTGATCTCTAAAACTGAGGCAGAAGTGTCCCCAAACATGCGGGCATGATACTTCACATCCATCTGGTTGAAATTTTTGCCATATTCATGTGGTAGTGATGTGTGTGAACACACTAGGACCGCTGGGGCATTTTTTCCCTCTTTAGGAGGTTTTTCCCCCGTGCATTGTATATACGCCCATCACTCTAGGGCTATCTATCTTTCCATTTCACACTAAGTAATACACTCTCTATTGTGTGCCTTGAGCTTCCTTCGTCTTCTCCAAGCTGTGTGTGTTTCTCTGCAACCCTGATTCCAACAAAGGAGGTAAGCCTTTTAGATTTAAAAAGTTAACCATGTAGCTTCCTTTGGGTTACACAAAATCCTGCTTTTACAATGTAGTTCCCGTTGTCCACGACCACTTTCTCTACTTTCTTCCATTTTATTGCTTTGTAGATTCATCTCATTCCCATATCATTCCATTCTAGGCTCATTCCTTCTTGAATACTCTATATCTGCTTTCTATGTGCTCTTGTTCCGTATTTCCTAGAACACTCTCCCCTTCCTAAACTGACGACCATCCTTGGGCACCATGATTTTTGGAACTTGGTGAGTGTTGAAGTGATTGTACTAGGAGTTTACGTTGTTGAAGGCTTGAAGCTACTTAGGTAGTCAATTTTATGTTGGTCGGAAGAACCTCTCTACAATGTGTTGGGTTGATTGGAGTTGTGAGTGGTTGTAGAAGTTTGATGCCTTGCGTGGTTGTGGTTGATATTTGCATGAAGCTCCACTCTCCATAATAAGATGATTGTGATTTAAAGAAGAAAAAAAAACTTTGGTGCTAGTAGACACCGAATTTGGCGGAGGGGAATAAACCTAGTGGAAAAAAAATGCCCTAGCTTGTCGATCTTATTGTATATGTACATAAGCTAGAGTTGTCTTGAGAGTGTTTTGCATGTCAGAGAGAGTGTGTAGGTAAGTTAATAAAGAGAGCCTAATGCATGTGTCCAAGAATAGGACACACCCTATTTATGCCACATAGTCAATGCCTTGGAAAATAATTATGCTATGTTAGAAAACCTAAGGATACATAAGTGATACATGATAGCAGTTCTAACTCAAAAGTCCAAATAGGTGCCCACAATCAGTTAAGAGGCATTTGTTGTAGAGGTTGCTTCTCTCATACCTTATTGTGCATAAGTATGTGAGTGATGGACTCCTTTTGTTTGTTAGATGCATTAATTAGACTTAGAATTTGACACTTATGCCCATCTCATCTAGCATGAGCAACATATTGATTGATTCAACTCTCTAGCTTGAGCAATAGCCTAGTAGCTATGACTCATAGATAATAGTTAATATGGACATGAAGCTTTGGGACTCATATCTAGGCACGATTTTGCTTAAGAATGCTTGACTCTTGACTCTTATGCCTACCAACATGTTTTGGTTGGTGGTAGCTTTTGGTCTTAAATTGAGAGAGCTATTACCACATGACGTAGGCCGTTGTGTAACATTTAATGGTCTAAAAACTTATGTGTAGCGGAAATTAGCATGAACATAGTGGGCATTTCATTAGAATAGATTCCTAATGAGAATTACAAGAGTGCTTGGGTGGAGAGAGCAACAAAAAGCATAACACCTAGTTAGATAGCATCGAAAATACTTTCAAAAGAGAGAGAAATTAAGCTATTGACAACAGTTGAGGACCGGATTTACATGGAGCCGGTCCCCCCTCCAAAAGGCTTTGTATTATGGTTTCTCCCATCAAGAGAGACATTGTACAATACAATTCTTTGTGTTCCTTCAAGACTAGCTAGTGCAATGAAGATGAAAGCTTCATGCACTAAGCAAAAAACTTAACAAACACAACTTTAATTATCCCCGTTCTCAGACCCAAGACCTCACACACCTTCGAAGATGGTGAGAGCTAGCAGGGTATGAGAGTAGATTGAGAGGAAGAAGGAGTATCTTACGAGAAAGATGTACATCTCCTCACATAATCACTCATATTAGCATAGCTTAGCTTAGTAATTAGCTTGGTAGAGGATATGAGCATGCATTGAAGCTTGGCTCTTGGTTGGATTTGCATCCACATGCCAAGAGAGTCTTGATGTAGGCTTCTATCTCACAAGCTTGGAGTAGGTGATGAGCTCTCCATTAAAGCTTGGGAAGAGATAGTATTCTCTTTCTTCACACAGGAGATTGTGTGAGTGTGTGAGTGATAATGCCTTGCAAAAATCAGCCCCCTCTCTCTCCTGGGCGAGCCCCCTTGCTATTTGCTCTTGCTCTAGCCTCATTGGCTCTCCCCAAGTCAAGCCAATGACTATTAAGCAGCATAAGTGATAGCCTTCTGACATGTGTCCCCCTTTCCCCTTTTGTGAGAGCTTTAGGTAATTAAATAATTAAACTAAACTCTCATTGGACCTTTTTGCCTCCTGGCCAATAGGAATCAGGCAAGCCATTGGGCTCCTGAAGGCTCATTGGACCCCTTGTGAGACTATCCAATAGTCTTCTAGGAGACTTAATTCTCATTGGTTCTTTTATTAAGTGTTTTTAAATTAATTAAACTAGATTTACTCTAGCCTAATTCTCATTGGTCCACCTCCAAGGCCATCCAATAGGAATTGGGCACACCTTGTGGGCATCTGGGCTAGGGAGATGACATGTGTCCCTAATTCCCTTTGTGTAAAGGGAGCCTATGTGTGTATGTGTGTGACTTTGTCTCTCATCCCCTACTCCCAAGGCTCGCCCCCTCCTATGTAGGGATTTGAAAAGACTTTTTTGGTCACACACAAAGCATCCAATTTCCCCTAGGGTTGACCTTTGGACACAACCTTTGAATTTTGGAACCTTAGCATTTTGGAAGTCTTACTGGGCTGAACCTTAGGGTCTTTTTAGCCCATTATTGCACATGGCTCTTTTGCAGATGGCCCCCCCTTTGGATCCCTATTTTCCCTCCTTTGGATCCCTATTGTGGCCGGTCTGCTAGCTTAACCAATATTCTAGCTTTTTCTCCCCTGGCACTTCCCCACATTAAACGATCAGTTTAATATGAGAAAATCATTTAGGAGAATTAGATATTGATTATTATGACACGTTGAGTTGTCTAGCTCTTCTTCTTGCTGCAACTGTTGATTGTGAGACTTGATATTCCATTGGGATGCTTGTTTTGGGTATCTTTGTGAGTTTGAAAACTTCACTTTTTCTTCCCTACTTTGGATTTTCTTGTGACATTATGAATGCAGACACAAAATGATGCCTATATTGAAATCTAGAGCTCAGATTGTGATGCCGTTTTGGACACTGTTGGTATCCCCATTAATGCGGAGAGAATGCAGAAAATCCTAGCTCTTCACCTTTTCAAGTGTTAAGGGCACAAAAAATCTAGATTTTTTGTGTTGTACGTAGTGCTACTATTTCTTGTCATGGGGTAGGGAATGGTCATTTACTCACCATTCCGCATAATATTGACGACCCCATGGCGACCGGCGGAGGCCGGGAGATATGGTGGGAGTCAATATTATGGGAATGGTCAATGCCGTCAAGGTCGATGGGAGGGGGGCCAAGCGAGTGTTGCCTGCATTGTGTAGTTGCATGTGTGGTAGCGTATGACAGTTCATGGCAGTGTGTTTTGACAAGGCGAGAGCAGGGGAGTAGGAGAGACTCGAGAGCAGATGTAAGACTTGCTACCGCCCTTGCCAAGCTCTTCCTCGTCAGTATCATCATGTTCTTGCACCCTCCTCCACCAATAGTGGGCTCTGATTGTACGTTGACAGTGTACCTGCAATGAGTATTACACACGCTGAGGTGGTCAATGGTGGTTGACACAGAGTACAGAGCCTGTTGAAATTCATTTCGTGCACTGAGGTGGAAAATGGTGGTTAGCATAGAGTATCGAGGCTGCTGAAATTCATTCCTTGTGCTGAGTTATCGAGTTCATGGGGCAAATTCCGGCATGGAATGTCTAGTAGAGGAGCGGCTGCAGGTCTCTACCCCCCGACCAACGACCTTGAAGGCAGCGTAAAACACACTCATATGCCTCCAATGAGTTTTCTTTCAGCTGAATCAAACTTTTAAATTTCCTGTTAGGAACTCTGCAGTGTTTTTATTGCTGTAGACACGAAACAAGATATATATTGAAATCCAAAAGCTTTGATCGCTCTGATCATTATGTCATTTTGGAAACTTTCATTCCACTCCACGATGCCAACGATCTTAGTACTTCACCTCTTCATGTGTTCAACCTGCAAAAAATCTAGTTTTTTTGCGTTATTCATAGTAATACCTTTTCTAGTCATGGTTTCTAAGACCTCTCATGTGCATCTAAATGAGTCTTCTCTCAACTGAAATGGACTTATAATTTACCTGTTATGATCTCTGTAGTGTTTTCATGGTTATGAAGACAAAGCTGACCATAACTTGGAATCTAGAGCTGAGATCGCTGTGTTGCTTTAGAAACTTTTGATCTCCTCAGCAATGCAGAAAGTCCTAGTCCTTCACTTCTTCAAATGTTAAGGACTAAAACTTTTAGGTTTTTTGTGTTCCACATACTACTATTGTTTCTTGTTATGGTTATATAAAGCACTCATACGCATTCAATGAGTTTGCTTTTAGCTAAAATGGACTAATAATTTGATTGTTATGACCTTTGCAACATTTTTTATGCTTTTTTCCCACTTTGACTATTTTGGGCACTTAGATGATTGTCAACAGCCTATCTTCAAAGCTTCTCGCCACGCCCCTAAGTATTCCTAACCCAAGGCTTGTGTTTTGGGCTCCTAAAATACTCGCAGGACTAAGCTCTGAGACCAATTTGATGTCTTTTGGGCATTTAGAGCTCTCGCAAATCCTTCTGCAATTTTCATCCAAACCTTAAACAAAATTGATTTCTTTTAAGTCTAGTTAAGGTCATTGATGCACTATTTTACTACTACTCGGGGTTCTACTCAATCTACCTATCCCTGAGTACAAATATGCTATCCTTGCATCTGTAGGTTCTATGTTAGCGATCCCATCCCAGTTTGTAGTAGTCATCTTGAAAAGAAAGAGGAGAGAAAGAGAGAGACCTTCTTGCAAGCTCACACACACACACACACACACACACACACACACACACACACACACACACACACACACACACACACACACACACACACACACACACACACACACACACACACACACACACACACACACAAAATGGAGAAGCTGCACAAAGAGATAGAGGGCCAAAATGTTCTTCTTCTTCTTCTCCAAAAACAAGTGACTAATGTACATAAGAAAACCTACTCACACAAATAGCTTGAACCTTGGGCATATTTACATCCAAATCAAACATTCTGCCCACACGTTTACCCTTTGTAACAAGCTTGTAGCCATTCTTGTAGTCTTCCACAAAACAACCATCTGCATTGATTAAACTTTTGGATGAGCTGGTTAACACTGTGTTTGATTTTTGTCTTAGTGAATGCTTCAATGAAGCCAATATCTATCAACTTGAGATCATGGTAAACACTTGTGTCGAACATTTGAAACCACGATATAGATTTCCATGACAGAGTCAATCCAAAGCTCTCTTTGAGGACACGGAGATCTATAACTTCCTCTACTCTTACCACTTGGTTGAATGTTGCCAAATAATCATATGGATTGCCTGATCCATTGAGATTTGCCATCCATTTTTAGAAATGATATGGCCTAGTCTTATTCTTTGATGATCCCCTATCGCTCCACTAGTTTTTTGTAAGATTCTCAATTTTTGGGTCTCTTCTAAAAATAAGAAAAATAACTTTCAATATCTATTTCGTTGAATTTTGATTGACAGTATTGGAAAGTCATGATTATGTCGGGATGTTACGGTGTGGCGTAATTTAGCTACGGTTTTCATTAGTTGGTTAGATACTGTTTGAATGGTCAAATTTAATGTAAAAATTGAATGGTAAGTGGGAGAGTTGACCATCAAAAAGCAAAGGTTTGTTTTTAGGAAAGAAAGACTCTTTTTAGAAAAGAGAGGAAGAGCTTAGTTTATGACTCTTTTCTTGGAGGCCAAACTTCTTCTTGGAGTCTCTAAATCGCGCATCGAAATCCGTATCCTCAAAATTATATATATATATATATTTAAAAAGCCGCAAACGTGCGCAAACTTATCCCTCTTTGTTCACTCTATTCTTAGCTAGTACTTTTGCCTTGAGAGCGTATATATAGACCTCTCTTCTTTCACTTTGAGGATATAGATACACTCTCAGACGCGGAAGCTCTCTTGCCTTGACGTTAGAATTACTTATCTATTATACGGAGTGGTGCAAGCTCTTCATCACCATCTCCATAAACTCTTCTCTCTCGTGAAGAAGAAGAAGAAGGATAGTCTCTCTCTATTTGCTTATTATCTTCTCTCTCGTTTCACGGTGTACACGCTCTTCGGAGGTTTTCGTGGTACGTAACTCTCATCACCGCTCTCTTGCGGCAAATCAAGAAGCCTTTCAACAACCCCAAATCGATTCTAAAAGCACGGTGAGAAACCATAAACTCCATAGTCATCATCGCTCTCTCTCTATGTCGTTTTTTGCGTAGTCACCCTCTCGGTGATTGTTTTTTCGCATACGAGTGCATGAATGGATTAACTAAGTACATACGAGGTTGCCTCATGACTGTTTCATCATGTTTTACACGTTGATTTATGTACATGATGCGTTATGTTCACGCACGTGCATAAAAAAGAATGTCGATTTATGTACATGATGCGTTATGTTCACGCACGTGCATAAAAAAGCGCTTTTCGTTTCACGTCATAGAAGCGGAAGGAATACTGTTTTGGTCATAAATCACAAATCGTTATGAATCAGCCCGAACCCTTTATACCATAGATAAAATACATCGTTTAGAACATTTTCTCTCTTATGTGTCATGTGAAAAACACGCACGAGCTAAGAGATATGGTCAGAAAACAGATTGCTGCCCACTACACAATCAAATTTTTTGACTCCAGCTCCTTGGAGAACTATATATAGATTCATTGGATGGGCAAACCCACTTAAACAATTTAAAATATTGATAAAATTTGATGATAAATGAATTTAGGTCTCCATTATCTCTTCGAAAATGCGAGTTATTAATCACTTTATTATAAGTTCTACCTACACACGTAAGAGTGCTTTGAAAGGGGGATACCATACGGCGTCGTGAGTTAACCGAGACGTTTGGATATGTTTTATGGTTTATTTTGGTGAGTTGATTTCAATTATTAGATGGCCATAAACTTACACAGGAGTATATGGTTAAACATTCCGAACCGCATAGGCAGATATAAATAAAGTGACTTCTTTTGGGTTACCGTTTGTTGTGTGAGTACCATATGGTCAAAAGTGACATGATGGAGTGATAGTCTATATTATGGAGCTGAACTTGATACATTGGTTTGAGGTCAAATACTTTCATTTGCATGTTTTGCACTCCCAAAAATGTCAGAAAGTTGTTTTTGCACATGTGTGAAGTTATGGTTTATGGTTGACCTAAAGGTCGGAGTTGTTTTGCATCATCTTTATGGTGTTGGAATGTTATCATATGATGTATGGGAACTCATGGATCGATGTGGGATGCCTTATATGCACGGTTATGATTGCTTTCCACCTTTCTAGGTCACAACTAGCTCTATGTGCTAGAGTGGTGAAGCGCAGATATGATGTATAACTTTGCATGGTTGTATGTTGTCAAAATTGGATTTTTATATTCATGATTAGTCATTGGTCGGACTCTTTTCATGCATGAAGCAATCACATCTTAAGGGTCACATGTGTGTAGACTCCGATTGATTGCATGGGATGTGTCAAACTCCAAGTGTGGGAGTTAGTCCACTGTGATTATGATTTATGGTTAAGGGCTGGATTATGGTTGATATTTTATGGTGGAAGCCGATGTGGCTTATGGTTTTTTTTTTGGATTGGGTTATGCTACCGAAATTTTTGTAGCCATGTTATGTTCTAAAGTGGTTATGCAGGATTGATTGTACCTCACCCAAGTAGGGTGGAGAGCTCACCTGTGTGATGTGATTGGATTATGGTCTATGGTTTATGGTTTTTGGATTGGATCATGAAGCGATCAAGATGGTTTATGGTAGACGTGTAAGGGTAGAGACCCTGTACAATCTAACTGTTTGAAAAAGGATTGTTTGTGCATCTCGGAAGTGCTATTGTGATTGGACTCATGTGTTATGTTTCTCATGGCAGCGTTGCTATAAGATTAGGATCACCTACATCGCTTAGACTTAGACTAAAGGGTCGTTTACCTGTGGCTTTGTTGGATCGGGGGTGTTGCCTAGGTCTTCTTGTTTTTTTTAGGCTCATCTACACAATGAGTGCATCGGGGGTTGAATGACCTACACGGCTAATGCATCGGGGATCAAAGAGGCGGGGCACCTAAACTGATATGGTTGGTGTTGATACCCTACCACCTGCTGGTATTTGGGATCCTTTCAGAGCTCAGGTTCATGGAGAGAGGCGAAGATGCCTCACCTATGTCTGGCTTAGGTAGGATGGAGGTGTTCTTGCTCACTGTCGGCGAAGTGAAATTCTCTCTGTCTGTAGTAGAGCGGAAGTGGATGGGTGGACCGATTGATCCCTGCAAGGGTCTGGTGCTCTGCTAGTTGTTTTGTCATAAACTATTTGATGTTATGGTATACCCATATTTTGTCATTGCATTAATACATGGGTGCCTGTTCCATTTAGATGGGCATTTAAAGATTCTCTATTGTCAATTTCTCATGTCTCTATGCACTCTATTTCACCCTCCACTATATTCTCTCTCTCTCTCTCTCTCTCTCTCTCTCTCTCTCTCTCTCTCTCTCTCTCTCTCTCTCGCGCAACGCGGTGTACACTTATATTCACCCTCCACAATGTTATATTTTTCTTGAGTACGCTTTCATTCATAATACCCATTCAGGGGCAGCACTAGTCGCTAGGTACCTCTGGATTGCTAGGTACCTCTGGATGCAGTCCGGCTCATGGCCTAAACTCCATGCTTGGTCGGGCGCTGAGAACTCCTCCCCTTTGCAAATGCTTGCGCAACTCTGATGTATATTGGAAATTGTATAAAAGTATAAAATTGTATATTTTGTGCATAGACCCTTGGGGAGGGGTATCTCTCACCTGGTATCAGAGCCAATGCTTAAGGTTATAGGGATAGCCTAAAGCATGATACTAGTTGGGTTAGTTATGCATCATACACGTATTCATGCATGCTGTTTGAGAAAATATACTGTATTCATGATGCATCTATAAGTGACATTTCACGGTGGCACTTGTTTGACTTGTCTTCTTGAGTGGAAGTGTTTGGTTTGAGTTATGATAAAGTGATTGAAGTGTTCAACAACGACGATGTAATTTTATTTGAATGTTTGTTTTGTAGTAACCAATGGCTCCCAGAGGGACGTTTGAATGCTTTAGCCAAGGGAATGAGGTTTTGGCCATAGTGTTCAACAATATGGCGAAACGATTGTCCAGGGATGAACGGGAACTCTTTTACTTAGAAATTCGGACCAAAGTCTTTGGCATACCAGGAAGCACAACTTGTTGGAAGAGTGTTGACCGTAGTTACCTTACCCATCACCAAGAATCCTTCCGTCAGCTCTTTATCTACATTGACCACAGTCCAAGAGATTGGTTTGCCAACCTCAGACTCCTTCAACTCAGAATATGGCTAGGCTTAGAAGACATATTCTACTACTTGGTGATGCATTCCCAAATGTTAAGGATTGCCAAAGTTTGAAGCTCTTGCAGCTGTCATAGGAAAATAAAAGTTAGAGGATAACTACAGACCACGTTGTCGCGTGGGAGGTTTGAGAGAATACCTTGTTATGAGAGTTAATTTTTTTTTTAGAGAATTAGCTCCAAGACACCCATAATATTGTAATAAAATCATAAAGATCAAATTTTGATGAGTAAAAGAAGCATAAAATTAGTTTTGATTCACATGTGTACTAAGTTTTCTCTCTTCGCTTGTTATAGATGGATCTTCTTAATTGTCTTGATGAACTCCCGAGTGATTTGCACAAAGAATCTTTTTCAATTATGCGGTTGGATTCAGTCTCTATTGGGGAATTGAAACGACTTGAGTTTCAAAGGCGAGTAGGGATTTCTTTATATCCAACACTTACGTAGCATGGGAGTTATATGTTGAAACTCAGCCCGAACATCGAACACAAGTACCTGATAGATTTGTGACCAACCCATAGCTTTGGATAAAGGAAAAGATCCAAGAAGGCGATGTTTAAGTACAAGGATATGTCCTTTAGCTTAACTTATGCTCTCTTTTGGACATACCGAGTCGTGAACTCATACTTAGTAAGAAGGTCCTTATGTTAAACCAAAGATACAGTTTTTGTGAGAAGGTCATAATTAGAGTAAGGAAGAAGTCAAATGGTGGCAACCAATTCTATTATGTACACGAGGATTGGTTCAATAGAGTCTATGGACCCATTCTCAAGTACAATCCTCACAATGTTACCATTACCTTTGATGACTACGAGAAACCAAGGTGCATTAGTGACTAGCACAACCAATAGTAGTGAACTCGAGTAGATATTTCTACAGAAATGATGTAAATGAATGACATGCCCATGTAAATTGTTTTAATGGATTATCACCCAAGGATGGGTCACGGGGGGAAGAATGGTATGAAGAGAAAGACACGACTTTTAGTGCACAAGTTGAAGTGCTAAACTTTGACACCCAAGATGTGAACAAATATAGGGGTAGAACCTCAGTTGTAAGAACCAAGAATTGATTCATTGGACCCTTTCGTATTTATCCCAAGAAACACTAGGAAGGAGCATGAGATTCATACATAACTTTCTCATGAAGGGAATGGGTAATACATAGTCTATTGCCATGGAGAAGATAACCATCCTGCAAGGTGAATGGTTCTTCTTTCTTCCCAAAGCAATGTGACTGACATTATGTCTCTAAAATCAGGGTCAATAGCATACTCATCTATCATAGAGAATAGATCATTGTGAGTAGCTATAGACACCGCATTAACTTTTGATAGTCGTGAAAGTGCATCGGCCACTTGATTGTGCTTACCAGCAATGTGAGCAATATGGAAATTAAATTGCGAAAGAAAATTTGCCCATCTCATTTGTTTGTCGGAAAGCTTGGTTTGCATCATGAAGTACTTGAGACTTTGGTGATCAGTTCGTAGAATGAATGGAGTCCCCAATAAGTAGTGCTTCCATGTGTATAGGGCTAAAATATCTTTCTCATAAATGCCCAAGACTCATTCATCAGTATTGAGCCTTTGACTCTCATATGCTATGGCATGCCCTTCTTGAAGCAAAACTGCTCCAAGTCAATCACCACAAGCATCACATTGGACCTCAAATGGCTTTGAGAGATCCGGAAGCATGAGTACTGGTTGAGAGGTAAGCTTCTCCTTGAGCTTGTCAAAAGCATTTTGCTCCTTAGTAGTCCATACATGCATTCTTCTTAGTTAAGTCATGTAGTGGTCCTGCTACTTGAGAGAATTCTGCTATGAAGCGTCTATAGTATACGCACATACCAATAAAGCTTCTTAGCTCATGTAGATTCCTTGGGTTAGACCATGCTTTTACTATCTCTAACTTTGATGGATCCATACGGATACCATCTTGAGAGATAATATGACCTAGGTATTGAATCTCTTGAAGGAAAAATTCACTTTTCTTTTGATTGAGAAAAATCTTATTCTCCCTTGATGCTTGAAAAATCACTTGGAGATGTTGCTTATGTTCCTCCAAATACTTGGAGTAGATGATGATATCATCAAAGAACACTCCAGTGAATTTGCAGTACGGTCTAAAATTTTTCTCCATTAGACGATTGAATGTAACTGGTGCATTAGTCAAGCCAAAAGGCATGACTAGATATTCATAAAGACCAAATGTTGTGCAAAACGCGGTCTTTAGGATATCTTCATCCAATATCCTATTTGATGATAGCCACTCTTAAGGTCAATCCTATTGAAGTAGGTAGAGCCTTGTAGCTTATCAAACAGATCTTCTACCCGAGGCACAGGAAATCTATTTTTGATAGTGATATGGTTTAGTGCTCGATCACACATACGGTATGTACCATCTTTCTTTTGCACTAGAAGGACTGGAGAACAAAAGGGAGAGGAACTAGGCCTCACCATCCCTTTGTCTACCAATTCCTGTACTTGCCTCATGATCTCCTCTTGTTGAGCTTGTGAGAATTGATAAGGAGGCTTGTTAGGCGGTGAGCTTCCTAGAAGGAGCTCAATATGATGGTCATCATCCCCTGTTTTTGGAGGTAAGTCCATAGAAATATAATCGATGAACACATCTTGGAATCCTTTTAGACAATTAGACAATTCTAACTCTTCTTGATTCCTACCATTTACATTTGACGAAACAATAGGAGCTTTTACAGACTCTTTGACAAAATTCATGTACACAGAAACTGAGATCTTCATTGATTTATGAAAAGCAGGAGAATTTACAAGTGGAATGGTGGAACTACACTCACTAGCATCTATATACATATTCTTTCCCCTATAGGTGAAGTAGATTCTCCTTTTAGGGAACTTCATATTGGAAGCCATGCAATCAAACCATGACGCCCCTAAAATAGCATCCTCATGTTGGAGAGGAGAGATGAAAAAGTCTTCTTTGTCGACATAGCTTTGGACATGAAGCCTCAACTTCCCAATCAAGGGAGTAACGGAGGCTTGTTGTCCCTTGAAAGGTGTGTCAGCCATTACTATATCTCCCATCTCAAAAGATTGAATGCCCAACTTGGTGGCCAACTCTGTGGATATGAAGTTGTGAGTAGAGCCAAGGTCAAACAAGATGAAGGCATCATGCTCGCTTACCTTTTCCCAAGCATAGGAAAGTGATGATCCTTTGCAATGAGCATCCTCTTTTTGATCTTCGATGGTGAAAGCCCTAGGAGTCTCACTGCGAGCATTCTTTTTGAGGCAAGAACGATAGCCATGTCCTTGCTCCCTACACTTGAAACACTTATGGTCCTTGCAAAAAGCTTCAAGCTCTTCAGGAGAGAGTTTGTTTTTGCCTTTGTAAACTCCCTTACCCCTTGGACAGATTGTTGTTGGAAGTTCGTTGGAAAGAATTTTGAGCATTGGTTTTCCCCTTTGTATCATTTTTGTCTTTGTTTTCCATGGGCTTGACATTCTATCTAGCCCCTTGATGGAAATTGATGCGTGAAGCAACCATTGTGTTTTAGGGCTAACTACTCCCATGTTCATGCTCACAAGCACAACACAGACAACATACTTATCATCCGATGACACGACTAAACCGTAGATGCACAGAGGAAATCTCGTAAGCTTGTCAGGCTGAGACCAACCTACACATATGCACTTCTATGATACATCAATCAATAACCCTTGTTGACTGCAACCCACTATATCCCTAAACGCTCACAACACCGTTTACACATCAAATGAACTCGGAATCGCTTTAAACTTGCTAGGCACCATCCTCTCACTAAAATATACTTACCTATAAGTCTAATCGCACCAGATTTTAACCCTAGTTATCTCGAATTCAATCGTGATAGACTCACAAGTCATAATCTAAAAGTGTGCGAAACCTAAGTCTATGAGTATCTATACGTAGCTAATCTCTCCCTCATTCCATAAAGTACTTGATTGTTGAAAATAGACACTGTTTGTGCTACTTACAAGCAAAACAAACTCAAGGAAGGATCGCTCGCGAACATTTCAAAAATGCGAATGCGTGATGTGGGCGCGTAGCTCTTGGAGAGGCTACCGCGATGGTGTGGTCGCATCGTGAATCCGGTGAGGGAGATGCACGTAGAGAAGAGGATAAGATCACTCTCTCTCTCTCTCTCTCTCTCTCTCTCTCTCTCTCTCTCTCTCTCTCTCCCTCAGACTCGTACGACACAGGGTTAATTATTCAAATGTTATCTCAAAAATGGTTCTAAGGTGACTTTTATACTTTAGTCACCTTATCTTGTAAAATGTACATGGGGTTCTACTCATCATAATTACAAAGTGGAAACATATCTGGGTCCCGGCGGCGGCTGACTGATTAATCTTTACATAACCTAGACAAGTGGATCAAAATGATAAGACATCTTTGATATAAAAATGGGAATTTGATAGGCTTTACAAGGTGGGTGGGCTCATTACAACAGTTAGACAAGCTGGGCTCCAACACTCCCCCCCTCCTAGTTCATGTCTACCACGACATGACTGTCTTTGTCTTCAATGTCACTATCTTTCTTCCTGGTTTATTTGATGTAGAAATGCATCGTATCGCATAGATTCGCTCGCCATTAATGGGCCAAATTTTTTTGACTTGTACATGAAGAAGCCGATGTAAAATGCTTCTTCGAATTTTTGGAGATGGTAGCTAGGAAAAAACATGAGCCGTCTGAAGTAGGCATACAAAACTGGCTCTGTAGGTGGCCCACTTAGATCATATGATAGCTCTAATATGTTTCTTTCTGTATTCATGTACTCTAAACTCCAACTTTCGGAGAACGCTGTGAGACAGGCCAAAAAAGTTCGAGCTATTTTATAAAGCATCTTGCAGGATAGGTCGGGATAGCCTCCATTCCGCAATGGTGCCCTGAAGGGTTTTCACCATGTAAGAACCGGATATTCTCTCTCCTTCAGGAGGTCCTGGCAATACTGGGTAGTTCAGCCATGTGGGATTTATGCTTTGTAAGGCTTTATGTTGGCTGTAAGTATAAGTTCTGGGCATTGGGCAAAAAGTCCTATCGTCTCTCAGCTCAGGTGGTGCATTGACTAAGTGGATCAGGTTGTTAGGATGATCCAAAAGCCATTGATGCCTCCACTTCGGTTGGCTATCTACTATTTTGCTTTGCTGGTCCCGAACCTGTAATTCTCCTTCAAATAATGGCACTTGTTCTTCCTTTGTGAGTTGTCGTTGATGTGTCAGTGTTTCATATTTCAGCAGATCATAGGGTAACATCGGGGCATTCCACTCTTCCCGTAGCTGTGTTGCTGTTTTTCCTGATATGGAGAGTCCTTGTAGCATCTCCTTCTCTAGTTTCATGGCCTTGTACCACATCATCTCTGATTGCTTTTCCATTTCTTCAGCTAGCTTGTGCTCTTCAAATTTTGTGATTGAATATTCATCTTCTTCTTGGTTGTTGGAGCCAGCTTGATCAATCTGTGTATCTGGGGCCCTATGGTCCTCTGATTCTTCCTCATAGTCATCATCACCCCCATATAGTTCTGCTAATCCAGCCAAATCTGTAGGCGCTTGCATCACGTGCACCCGCACCTGCCCTTGGGGTTGCCTTGCAGTTTGGAGACTTGCAATTTGTGCAGCCATTGTTCGATTATTGATTTGGAGTGTTTGAAATTCCATCTTCTTTTGGGCTGCAGCCTCTTCTAACTCTTTTACCATGATGTGCAAGTTTTCATTCTCTTCCTTGATGGACTTGGAAACAAGCTTTCTATTTCACCGTCATAAGCTGGTCCTTGTTGTTGTTCACTTTATAAGTCCGAGATTCACCTTTGCAATTGATCCTCAGCTCTAAGCGCACTTTCGACTATCATTAATCTTTGTTTTCTTTCCAATTCTAGCTCTCTCTTCAGTGCCGCCAGTTCTTCTTGCGGTTGGACCATTGGTGTTGCTGGTAGCAACGTTTTTTGTTTCTTTGCTCTTTCTATCTCCCTTGCCTGTATGTCTGTTACTACTCTCAAATCCTTCACTTCAATTTGTAAGTCATCGATTATGACTTGAAAATTTTTTATTGTCTCCAGGGCATCTTGCTTTTCTGCCACCAAACTTTGGATTTGTTCATCTCTATCATTGACTTCTTCAAGAAACACATTGATTGTATCTTCACAGATAGCATTGAAACTTTTTGACTCCTGTAAATTTTCCTTAAGGAGGTTTACTCTGCTTTTGAGCCCCAAGATCTCAGTGTCTTTAATGCTGATCAGTTTAAGGTTGTCATCTCTTTGCTCCTGCAACTTCAGAACCTCTTGATGGGTTGTTTCTAATTTTCCTTTTGTTTGCCCTCTTCTGATCGGCTTAACAACCGACTGTGCAGTCTCATTTGGTTTAGGAGAGTCTCCATTGATTGTAAATCCAGGTTTATAGTAGCTTCCAACTCAATTTATTGTGAGGAGGAAGCTTTTTCTCTTGTCAGATCTACCTCTATGTGCTTGCCTTTATCAATGTTTGATATTGTTCCAGTGTTTGGATGGCCATCTATCCTTTCTTCTTCTTCTTCATTGGGTGGTGTAGAAACCCGCTCATCACGATGTGAGCTTTCTGAATGCGGAGGAGAGTCAGCAAGTGGAGTTGATTGCCTTTCACTTGTCTCTGGCCTTGGAGATGGAGGTGGTGTTTCCTGATCTCGTGTAGTTGGCCTCAATTGATCTCTCAAGGTTTGGAGATCCTCCTCTTCAAGTAGCAGTTCTGGTTTATCCGTAGCATTCCTCTCTTGGATGTATCTCTCAAACCAGTCCAACTTCAAAAGCTGGATTGTGTTTATTCTTTGTTCTTAATGTGTAAGTGCTACTAGAGGGTCTCCAAGTGGTGCCTACATCGCCTCGTAAAGATCTCTAGAGTACAAAGCCTTCGAGCATTCTTTCCATCTTTGCTACCTTCTACAATCTGGTGTTGTTCTCCATTTCCGCTTTCTGCTTCTTTAGTCTCAAATCTTCTTTTTCAGCTTTTCTTTCTTCTTCCATCTTTTCCTGTGTACTTCTGTGACTCTTTCCAGCCCTCCTCCTCTAATGGTGTTAGTAAAGGCCAGTACTCACCTTTGTGGTCTGTCTTCAATATTCTCTCTTAACACCAGCCAATCGTTTTGTTGAGGAGAAGGTGGTAGCTAATCTGTCGCGCCTATGGCCTGGTATATTATTCTGGTGAGGAATTCTCCACCTGCAATGTAATTTGGCTTGTCCTACCGTAGCTTTGTGACTTCCTCAAACAGATATGATGCATGATCTATATAGAACTCATGTGTCATTCCCATAGCCCAGGTCATTGTTGTTGAGATGACCCCATGTGGTGTAGTGTATCTAGGCGGTCTCTTCCTGTAGCTCAACAAACATTGACTATATACCTGTGTCAGTTCTCTTACTTCCGGGTTTGCTATGAGTTCAAAAGAAGGAAGTTTGGATCTTTGCAAGTAGACTGTGAGATTCTTCCTTCTTTCTCTCATGTTGGCTCCCTGATCAGACAATTTTAATGCTTCTTTGATGATTTCCTTGGTGATCTAAATCTCCATTATCTCATTATCCATGCCTGCAACCCTGCAAGTTTCGTCTTCTTGAATAGTATCAATTAGTTGTTGTACCCTCTTGAAATCTATCCCCACTGGTGGTAGTGAAACAAAGTTTTACAAGCCAACTTTCTTCAGCCATGACCTTTGCGGTGATCTTTTCAGGTAATTTTGTGCCTCCTTGGGGATCATTACTGTATCCACTAAATTTCCTTTGTCGTCCACATAGGAATCTTGGTAGATTTGGAAGGCTGCTGCATGTTGCACGTCTGCAGGTATGCATGTGGCTGCTTGCTTTAGTGAATTGGGTAGAAGTGTATAGGGTATTACACCTTCCGTTGCAAGGTTCTTGCCTTTTCTTTTTCCCGGAGAAGCGACCATGGATCCTGTATTCACACAAGTAATGGTTAATGTACAAACATAGTACTTCTTTTCTAAATTGATTACCACTTAATCATGCATCTAGGTGAGCCTTCTTAATCCCAAGATGAGTTAAGGTAAAATTTTAGCAGATAGACAAGCTCTTTGAGTGTTTGAATCTGACGGCTTCAAATTAATGTTGTTGATGGAGGAGAACATGTACAAATGCCTTGAAATTTTGTGTGGTGTATGTGCATAGGGCATGTAAGGTCACTCTATAGTCACAAACTGAAAATCTGCTCATTTCCAAATTCTGCCCAGCCTATCGCGATAGACAGGCTATCTTTTGACAGGAGATATATTTTCCACATGTGACTCCACCAGTTGGTTCCTCATGTCTTGTACATGATCTGATCCCATTTCCATCTCAAGTGGATGTCAAGTGACCCCTTTTTGGATCAACTTCCATTTTTTCAGATTCCCTCCAAGGAGATGTTGGTCTATCTCCCTCATGTTGTGTTGTTTTGGGCTCAAACTTAGTGGGTAGCCCTCTTGCATCATGGTGAAGCCAATTGTTGATTCCAATTTTTGATCAGACGGCCCTTTGTCATTCTGCTTAGTCTATCGCGATAGACTAGGACTTAGTGTCATTTTGTTATAGTTTGGCTCTATAGTCATCTGTCTGCCTTCTCCTAGTTGATGTAAGGTTCCTTGACCTCTCACATGTGAATTTTAACTGTCTGCAGTTGAGGTGTCCTGTTCTGACTCTGAGTTGCTGTCAAGTCTATCTCTTCTTGTCATATTAGTCCATCTTGTCTCAAAATTTGGTGTACTACCTCCATATGCTTCCCCAAGTCTATCCTTGTTAAAAATTTTGAAAAGCCTCCTCCCAAAGATAACAGTAGTTGGTCTATCGCGATAGACTCAGTCTCTTGGTCAAGATAGAGCAATTTTGCACTTTGATTTGATATTTGGGGTCATTAGCTTTTGTTAGTACCCTTTATGAAGTCACAATCAAAATTTTACTTGTCTAAGTGTATGAGCAAGTCTATCACGATAGATTCAACTACTAGTCATTTTTACAAGTTTTTTGATGTTAGCTGACCACAATGGTGTTAGTAGGCTCTTCAGAAACACACATTAAGTTTTAATCAATTTGGAAAAGTGTACTCCCTGTTTGCAACACTTAGCTATTTCTGGAGTCGGAGTAGACCACTTAGGTGATGGTAGCCGTTCTTTTTGGTCATTGTATGACTCAGGATGACTTTCCTTTCCTTTTGACCTTCCGTATAAGCAGTCGGTTTCTCTTTTGGTGCTTACATCACCAAGAACGACCATTTGGACTTCTTTCTGGCCTATTGCTGGCGTTTGCCCTAGTGGAAGAGCTTTTTCTTGAGTGGCCACATTCCAACTCGTAGTTGACCTCTTTTGGATGTACCCTGTCACATTTGGTCACTTGGTCAACCCGTTAGAGTATCATGACGCTTTGCGTAGTTTTAGTCAGATAGGGACTTCTCCGTTTTGAAGAAGTTTTTGATGGTCTAACCATTCAGTTGGTTTGTTGAGGTTATTGGCTTGCTGCCTATGAATTTTGGCTCATTTCCAATCACTTTGGGTCAGCTGCCCTTCTGCAGGCCCTGTGAAATTAGGGTTTTTTGGGAAGCTTCCTTCACGCTTTCCGAGGTCATAGGCTTAATCCCTAAGCTATAGGCATTGTGCCTTTCAATTTTGGTTCCATTTGGTGGCCTCTAGGTCTTCATAACAACCGGTCTACAATATGTGTGCACAGGTTGTGATGGTGGTGCTGGTGAGATTTTGCGATTAACTGAGGTAAACAACACTTAGAGTCAGTGTTGACGAGCATACCTCTCATATCTGATGTCGATCTGGTGATTGTGCGTGATGGATGAGCTCCTGGAAGTCTCAGCTGCTATAGGGAGCTCTCTCTCTCTCACAATGGAAAATGACTCAAATGAGAGATTTCTAGCCTAGCCCCTCTATATGTAATCAAGACTCCGACACGAAATTTTCCCATCTTTTACTTGTGGCCATAAATTTTTGCGAGATGCGGTTTAAGCTTGCAAATTTTCTGATTTGGACCTCGTTTGCTCCAGTTCTATAATTTTTGCAGATTTCTCCTTTTGGAGGTCCCATCATGACGGTGGTCATTTTTGCTCTGTCACCTTCGCAGTCCATATTTTTTCTGTGTCTTATTTACCTTGCTCTGATGAGGCGTCTCTTCTGATGTGTTTCCATCTGGATTATGGATTTTAAAAAAAAAATATTTTTTGCTAGAAATTGGCTAAAATAAAGCAAATAAATCCCAAAATAACCCAAAAATAGCAATTCTAACCTATAAAAATATCAATGAATAGCAAAACACTTTGTAGCTCACTTTTCTCTCGTCTATGTACATTAATCGTCAACCTTGGCCTATTTTTTACTGTTTTTCGACGGTTTTTGGCCAATTTTGACTCAGTTTATAGTATATACACATTCCTAGGGGCTCATATATGATCATTTGGTCCCCAATTCTGATTAATTATGAGGGCATATTCTTCTCCCAAAAATAACACAATAAAACGCAAAAAATGGTTGAAAATTAATCACAAACATTTCCCTCTAATATATGACGTGAGTCCTCATTTGGAATGCCTCTCCCCCTCCTACTTGGAGTCCTCCCGGACGACAAGGTATCGTCAAGGGTATGTGTTGTGCATGGGCGTGAACTCGTGCTAATGCAGGCCTAGTAATGTAGCCCTATATGCATGCACAATCAATGCATTTAGAAACAAATTATGCGGTGTAAGAGGAAGGTATAAGCGATTCGCTTATTGGCATTTGTCGTTGAGGTTTCCTGTGGTAGCCTGAGTTGGTTGGTAGATTGTCTTTGCGAGAAGAAGTTGTAAATGTGCCGCTCTTTGTTTGATGGTTTTCCAATGTTTTTGAACTTGTGTTTGTGGCTCCGTTGAAGTCCATATTGTTGTATTCTTTGTTGCATGTTTTGGTTGAACATTCTTTCGTTTCCATATCTTTTTTATTACTTTGGTTGTACAGATCCTTGTGGTTGTTGTTGTGGACGCTGCGTGTTTCCGCGTGATGGATGTATGGTCTAGCTTGTCATTGTCAGTTGTAGACAACTGATCGTTGGTTTTCTTCGTCATCCATACCTATGTTGTTGGCTCGTTCTGAATTGGTAATTTTGGATGCCATACCAGTATAGTCCATTGCGGATTCTGTTGTGTAATAATTTTTCTTTGAAGCTTTGTTGGCTTTTGGTGTTTTTTCCTTTCTTCTGTCAACTGGTTTACCTGAATTAAGCTGTCTTGCTTGAGCCAAACTTGATATTTCCTCCCTTGATGAAATTGTGCCTCGGCTAGATCTGTACGTCGTACCCAGACTTGCCTAGTTCCCTGCATGATTGTTGGTTTTTGATAATACATTTCTTGCCATGTAAACTTTGTTTTTTGTTGATCAATGGTTTGCGGATGTATTGACTCTTGTCTCCACAGTGACATATATTTATCATATGATAAGAAGGGTTCTGAAAAGTTTTCATTTCTGAACAGTGCTTCATTAGTATCCAAATCAATGAATACCCTATTATCTTTCATCCACGACACTGCTAAGATACATGGCATTGCTGATCTAATTGGTGGCAGTACATGAAACTTATGAGTGTATGTGTGTCCCTACACTGTGATTGGTAACATAATAGACCACCATGTGATCACCTCATCACCCGATGCTACTTTCAACCTGTGTGTATCTGGGAATTTCGTCATTGGTCCAAGTTTCTGAAAGAGCTGAAAGCTGATGACACTCAACTTTTCCCTAGTGTCAAGCAATGCATAGATTTAGACTTGTTTTGTCCTTGCATATGCCTTTATGTAAGGACTACACCACGTATTTTCTAACTTGTCAATGGTGCTCTCGTCCTGATCCATAAAGTCTGTTATTGTCTTTACTAATTCTTCGCTTTGTATATCCGCTTCGATTGTTTGGAATGTTGAAAGAGGATATTCTTCAGTCATCATTGGTGTGACCATGTTTATTGTCCTTAGAAACTGCTTTTTCTTAGCAATGCGTTCCTTGGCTTCTTGTTGTGCTTGGTCCTGAATTTGTTGTTGCTCCTGTCTATAGGCTTTGCCATAATGCAATTGAAACAACATTCCCGGAGTTAAAGGTAGATGATACTTTTTCAAACGACACCCACTAATCCAATTCGGCATTTCTTTTCCATCGAGTGTTGACAGTTTTACTGCTCCGCTAGACAAGATTTCTTGGATCAAATAAGGCCCCATTCCTCTTTTCTTTAGCTTCTTGGCATGCTGTTTAAGGGTGTATACCAAGACATAGTCGCCCGTTTTAAAGTCCTTGTTTTTGACATGTTTGTCAAAAAACTCTTTTTGTTGTCTTTTTTTTGCATAAATGGATGCTACCGCATTGAGTCGAATCTCATCTAATTTTTCAAGGTCATCTAACCGTTTTGAAAGCTCATGGCCCGTCCAGCCCAACTGTTTATCTACCCTTAGTGTGGGAATCAAAAATTCAATAGGCAATATTGCATTTAACCCATATACCATATTAAATGGTGTAGCATTGAGTGTTGTTTTATATGCAACTCGATAAGCCCACAATGATGAATATAGCATTTGATCCCAGTCCGTTCTTGTTTCACTAACCAGTTTCGTAAGAACTGTGCACAATATTTTGTTGGTCGCTTCTGCTTGGCCATTGGCTTGTGGATGGTAGGGTGCAGATTTGGGATGAATTACCATAAAATCATTTAAGAGATGTTCGATAAATTCATTTACAAAGTGTTTCCCTCTATCACTCACCAGCTCGATTGGAAGGCCATAACGTGTAAACACATATTCATATAAAAATTGTGTCGTGTTTCTAGCGTCTACTTTTGTTGTGGCTTTTGCTTCCACCCATTTTTTCATGTAATCCGTGGCCACTATGATGTATTGTGCTTGTGAGCGATAAGCTGGTGGAGTAATAGGACCAACAAAGTCCAATCCCCATTTAGCGAATGCTCGAGCACTCATCATTGGTCTTAAAGACATTTCGTCTCTTTTAACTGGCACCTTAGTGCGTTGACATTCATCACACCTTTTTACGAATTCTGTTGCATCTTGAATCATGGTCGGCCACCATATGCCTGCAACTATAATGATTTTTACTGTTCTCTCCGCTGAAAAATGACCTCCTGCTATGCTTGCATGAGCTTGTTTCAATAATGGAAAGTAGTCATTTTCATGAGAAACTAACCTCAATTGGTCATCAGTTCCTCTTTTATACAATTGGTCATTAGTTATGGTATACCTATTCGCTTCGATTTGTAAAGCCTTTTGTCTGGCTTTAGACCAATCTCCTGGTAACTCCTTATTAGTCAAATATTCCACAATAGCATGACTACATGCGGGTGCTATTGCCACTTGGTATAATGTGGCATAATCCACAGTGGTATTGGATGTGCAAAAATTGTATTTCTTGATGTAATTAGCTACATTGCCTGCCATTCTAGGCCAATACACTCCAAGTCTTCTTAATTGTTCATAGGTCATTTGATTTCCTCGATGGAATTCCCTTGTTTGTGTATGGGCCTCCTCTAGATACGCGTCGTACTCTTCTGGGCCTATACACAACCTTAGAATCCCATCGTTTCCATGATGATACATTCTTCCTGCATGGAAAATATTTGACCAATCTGGTGCTTTTAGAATTGGTGCAGATACTAGTGCATCTTTTAGTTTCTGGAATGACTCCTCACATTCGTCGATCCATATGAAGATCGTGATTAGACTATACAAGGTTTTTTCTATTACAACGTACATGTAGATAAAACGTCGGTAGTATCCACAATGTCCCATAAATGATTGTACCTCTCATACAGTGTTTGGTCTTGGCAATTCTATGATCACCTTTACCTTGTTTTCATCAGTGGTAATTCCATTAGCCGATACTATGTGACCTAGGATCTTACCTTGCCATACAATGAATACACATTTTTCTGGGTTGAGGCAAATCCTATACGTTCTGCATTTTTCGAATACCTTTCTAAGATGATCTATATGGTCTTCTCTCAAGAGAGAATAGACACACAAGTCATCCATGTAAATATCCAAGAATATTCGCAAGTATTCTTTAAAAGCATGTGTCATTAATCTTTGAAATGTGGCTGGAGCATTGGTCAAGACAAATGGAATTACCCTAAACGCATATATGCCCCATTCTGTTGCAAACACTGTTTTGTACTGATCTTCTAGTTTGACCCCCAATTGGTTATAACCAGAGAATCCGTCCATAAAGCTATAGGCCTGGTTGCTTGCTACTCCTTCCAGGCCGTGTTCTGTGATAGGAAGAAAATAGTTGTCCCTTATTGTTTCTGCATTTACCTTCTTGAGATTCACACACACTCGCAATTTCCCATTTTTCTTAGGTACCACCACGATTGGCGACACCCAGTTTGTGTGCTCTATCTCATAAATAAATTCAGCCTCCATAAGTTTTTCTATCTCTTCCTTGATCCTTTTGGCGAATGTCTCATTGTACCTGTATGGGCGTTGTTTGCTCGGCTTTGCATCCGACTTTAGAGGGATTGAATGTTCACAAATGTTAGGATCCACCCCCTTCAGATCTTTGTATGACTAGGCAAATACATATATCACGAAATTCTTTAAGCGTTTTGATTAGTAAGTCCTCTTCTTCCTGGCTTAGATCTGTGGCAATGTAAGCAGGTCGATGACTTTGTCCCGTCTCTGCTAGGTCTATTTTCTTAGCGTTCTCTGGCCCATCATAGGACTCATTGGATTTAGGCTCTCTCATCGGTTTCTGGACCACCAATTTTCTTTCCTGAATGGTGTACTTACAATAGTAAGGAGGTACATCTATCTTTTACTTCCATCACTAGCGTTCGATCCATCGCTACTTTCCATTTCAGTTGTCCATACATTTTTCAGCTTTTATTTCAAATCATTGTATTTCTTTTCCTTCTCAACTTTCATTATAATTGGATCTCCAAAGACATCCAATATTTCTGTTGCAACTCTTTTTTTTGCTTTGCTAGTTTTCTTAAGTGTCAACAGTCTTGCCTTAAAACCTGGGTCTTCAGCAACCTTAAAAAATCTTCCTGACAATTTATCCTTAGCACAATCAACAACATGAATGTTCATAAGGAAATGTGTCTTACTCCTGAACTCAGGCATAGGTCTAATCCTAGTTGGTAGACTGTTATGGTGTTGCCTACTCTTGTATTTTTTTTGGCGTCTCACACTTTGGTTCGGGAAGTTGTAGAAGACGTTATTGTCTTGATCCTGATGGTCGTCCTCTTCCCTATTTTCCGACTTCTCGTCATCCGCATTATCTTCGTTTTCACATTGATCAAAAGAATCATAAAATTCTTCTCCATCCTGCTCGATGTCTTTAGTGGGGATGTCCACATAGCCCACCATATCCCACTATCTTAATCTCAAGTTTCGTTTTCGTTTGATTGATCCTCCTATTCTCGGTGTCTCCTTCGTTCTCGTCTTCCTCCACAATTTTGCTCAACATGTAGTATGGTACGATATCATAGCCATTCTCGTCACAAAATTGTCTTCCAATATATAGGCATTGTCTTCCAATACCCTCTCTAGTGTCCTTTCATTGTGGTGGAATTCACTACATTGAGATGCTCCACACATCCATATCTCCTTTTTCTTACAGAGTCACGCTGGGACTTCTGATCCGCTAATGGTGGATGAGTCAAATTCTTCCACAGGTGTTGTTGTGACATCATGGTAGCTATGATTTCTCATATTTACATGTGTAGTGGTTTCAGCATGTCTTAGATACGAATAATCATACCCCCAGTCCTGCACCATCTTAAGTTGCCTCATGAACGGCCTACCAAGGATAATTTCATAATTGTTTTTCTTGCTAAAATCTACTATGGAAAATGTATGTTCGTACTCTATGCCACATGAAGATACCACAATTGCCTCAAGCAATCCTATAGGCCTTTCTATGTGCCCATCCGCTAGTTGCAATTTCATTCTAGTTGTTCGTATTGCTGGTTTTCCCCATTTTTCCCATAGCAATTTGGTCGCAATGGCAATTACAGCTCCGCTATCAAGTATGGCCTTAGTCTCTATGCCGTTATACTCAACTGATAGAGTAGTGTTGCCGTATTCACCCTCACAATACTCTCCCCTCACAATACTCTCCGACCTTGTTGAGAGGCACTGGTCTAGTGTTGACTCTCTTCGGTTCTGTGTCATTAAGCTCAGTTTCGAAGAACTTAAGAGGCGTCCTTATACCAAATTTTTCAAGACATTTGCCCACTTCCGTCCACATGCTTGGCCTAATTTTTAACAATTCTGCCAATGTGATTGTACACTTGACCGGAGTGGACAACAAGTCTGTCAAGATTTTAGTGTCCAATTGATTTGACCCTCCTATTCTTTGAGAAGGTACCCTTCGAATTTCTGACCTTGCCTCGTAGTCTCCCATGTATGGCGGTAAAGTTCTGAGTGATGCTGGTCTGCTATCTTCTGATGCAACTGAACCATTATCCCCTTGAAATGATCTAGCATCTAAATCCCATGGAGGCTTATTCAAGTTCAACTCCAAGAAAGGCGCTGACTCAACTGTTTTTGTCTCATATTTTTCTTGAGCTTTTCTCACCGTTTTCCATAGCTCTTCAGGCCAATTTTCTTCCACAATAGGTGTATATGGTGGAAAATCTTTCAGTGATTCATCAGTGCTATTAGGCACGATTCTTGCATCCTCTACATCAGGCAAGGATTTAACATTTTCTATCTTGTGGTACCCTTTGTTCCGTTTTGATAGGTGTTTCATTGTTTGGTGGTTTGATTTTTCTATCCCTCACTTCCATAGGTGGAGGCTCTAGTAAAGCTTGTGCAGTTTCAATCAACTGCTTGCACATCTCTAGTCTGTGTTTTTCTATTTCTGGATATGGATATGTCATCCACCTTTGCTCTAGAGTCTGTCTGTTTTTCAATCTTGCTTCATATGCTTGCAAGATTGCATCTAAAGGTTCATTGACCTTATCTACCAATACAGACCCTCTTGAGCTTGCGCTCCTTGGTCCCTCCGTTGATTTTAGAGAGTCAGACTCTCTTTGCTGTTTAAGTTGCTCTCAAGCCATTGTTAGCTCAGCTTCTACAGCTTTCTGTTTTCGCTCATGTCTAGCTTTCATTTTTGCTCTTCGTTCTTTCCAAGGATTATCATGACTGACACTAGACTTGTCACTCTTGATTTTCATCGTTACTCTTGGGTTGATTGTCATTTTTCCTTGTTTGGGCTCTCGTCAAGACCTTAACAGGAATCGTAGTTTCGTTTCCTAACCCTCCACTGGAAGGCAATGCTCCCAACATATTCAAAGTAGTTTTTTCTCCTTTGCTTAGGTTCTTAGGGCAATCAAGGATCAAGTGACTAATTCCACACTCGGTGCAATATGCGTTGACCCTAATGATTTCATCATGAGGACAGTCCCTCAGCCAATGGTCTCCACCACAATTGTAGCATGGTCCCTTAGGCTGTTGAGATGCTCTTTGAGATCCTCTTTGTTGGTGTGCATGCCTCTATCCGCTCATGCCTCCGTTGGCTATGAACAACAATGTTCGTTCATCCAAGATATATCTTCCTTCTCCCGCTGCCTGTGCAGCAGTTGGTGGTCCTGTATTTCCTATCATACTCCATGGTTCTGGTGTGGAGGGTTCTTCCTGTGGATAATAGACAGGGTTTGCAGCATATCCATTGGGATCTTTGTAGTATGAATGCATAGGTACCAAATCCTTCTCTTCTGATTCGGTTACTATTGGTGTGTATCTTATGCCGGCTGGTCGTAATCCTGGTAGGGGTGGTTGTTGTCCCAACACTGGTTGTGGTCTTTCTACCCCTACAGTTCCTGGTAGGTTGCCTGTTTGATATCTAGGCATCGGTGGAGCTTGAGGAGATTCCGCCTGATCTTGGGGAGCATATGGTCGTTCTCTCACATATCCCTTGTTATAATAACATTCCTCCGTCCCATGATTTGTCCATTTTTGTTCAATCGCACACCATTTTTGTTCAATCTCACACCATTTTGGCTGTTTAGCTTGTGGTTTGGCATACAAGTTAATCTTTTTTAGCACTTCCTCTACAAGCTGCTCTTGGCTTAAAGCTACTTCTCCTTTCGGTGTTGTCTTAGCAGAGTTTCTTCCACTTTATTGCGAGGAGGAATCATCGTCGAGATCCTTGAACTCACCCTCTTTGTAGACCGCACAATTGTCCACAAGGTATAGATCCTCCTTGGTTAACTCATTCAACGTCGTGCTCCTCTTCATATGTAAGTCCTTCTGGAGATCTGCATTCCTTAGTCCTTGGATAAATATAAGCATAAGTCTGGACTGAGTTGGCAATTCTTCCATAGGGCAAAACTTAACCTATCTTTTTAGTCGTAGGGCTGCTTTTTGCACAGATTCTCCATCTTTCTGTTTGAATTTATGGATTTGTGAGATTGTATTATGAGATGTTCCCCTTTGTGAGAATTCCTCGATAAACTCGTCAAACACTTCCTCCATAGACTCAAAGTCTCTTCACTCCACAGAGTCAAACCAAGTAGCAGCATCATCCTCTAAGGTTAATCCAAACCTTGCAAATTGGGTAGGAAATTCTAACACCTCCTCAGGTCTAATTACACGCACAAAGGCTGCTACATGATCTCTCGGATCCCTGTTTCCCGTGTATTTCTTGTTTACCCATTTTTGCACTTGAGAAGGTCTAATTCTACGATGGTCTACAAATCTCATCATTGGATCTCCACGTCCTAGTTGATATACCTCCTCTGGTCTTCTGTAGTGGCCAGGTTCCTCTCCCAATGGTGCTCCTAAGCCATAATTTCTAACAGTTCTTGCAAGAGATGGTTCATCTCTCCGAACTCGTTCTAGGGGTGGTCTTCCAGGCTCCGTTGACCCTTGAGTCTTTGGATTACTCTCTCCTTGATACTATGAATAGAGTGGTGGTTCTTGTAAATCCCTTAGCCCTCATGCGGTTTGATAACCATCTCGGTTTTGGTATTGTTCTAATGTAGCACTCTGTTGAAGCCATGCCTCCAACGATGGCTGGGTAGCTGGTTGGTCTTGGTAGTTGAACGTCGGTTGTCGGGTAGAATGTGAGGTCGCGTCGTACTCTTCTGAAAATGGATTTGTCGACTTTCTAGGGGTGTAGGTGGATCTTGGTACTTCGTCGGGGGCATATGTTGATGCTCCTAGAACTCTTGCCTTTTCTACCTCCTCTGGGAGAATACGTTTGTATGCTCGCCCGTACCTATCAACAAAAACAATATCCTTCCCCATAGCAATTTCATAAGAGAATAAGTAAAGAACCTTGTCTTTGCTTAATTCGTTTGGGTAGGGTTCCTTACATCGAAAGTAAGAGACTATTCCCTTGCTCTCATGCTTGTAAATCCCCACATTCTCATTATAGGTTGAGACCCTGGTTGTTTTCTTATCATACATAAAAAGCGTTCAAGGTCGATCAATGTTAGGAGAAAGTTCTTGGGTTTCTCAAACCATTTTCCCTTTTTCCACGTTATCTCCATATCTGTTGTAATCCTCAGGGTTACTAACTATCAGATAGTGGTTCCCCTTTTCGTCTCCGAATCTATCTCCATCATCATAGACTCGAATTATCTCCAGTCTCTAAGGCGGTCTTTCTTCAATGCAAATACACTTGCGTCCTCGATAGTCAGAATAAACTAAGGCTCCCCTCGAGTTTGTTCCTTCTAAGAAGATTATAGTAAACTTGGTATCGTTTAAAGGATTTAGGGAGGTGCTTCCCCCTGGCATTGGTCCTTCACCGTAGAAACCTTCTTGCTATTGACGTCCCATCATGAAGAAGGACTTGTCTGACGAAGTGTCAGTATCACTACCCTCCTCAATGATCGGTGCTAATGGGTCTAGTCTTGTCTGAGTTACACTCTCTTCAGTGGACTTGGTACTTACTTGACTTTTGACACTTTTAGCTCCTGACTTAAAAAAGGCTCCTGACCTTAAATACATAAGAATGAAAGCTGGGTTGCAAACTTAAAGCTTACCTGAACTCCTTCTTCCTGTGCGGCTCTGTGATGATCTCCTTCGGGGATCTACACAAGTATGGTTAGTCTGTTCACAAGGGTTTTCCTTGAACCAGGAAAAATCTTTCAATAATGTACAACAACCACTTTTTTTATGACAACTAGTTAGTCTTCTGGTGGTCCAATTTCAAATGTGAAATGATGGTTGGGATCTATGTGAAGAGTATGTCCTAGCAGTATAGTCACAACTTGCAAAACTTGTCTGAATCACCACTTTCCGAGTCTATCGCGATAGACTGATAGATTGCTCATCATAAGTCAATTTAAAATTGTGACTTTACCTTTGAGTTCCTCTTACTCTCTAGAGTCTATCCCTTAAGTTTTATGAAGTTTGGACACTTGGTTTGGATGTTGGTCCAATTTTAGTATTTTTTTTCAGAGCCTGATTCTCTATCTAGGCCTTAGATTCACTTTCAGTGATCTAAATACCTTGAAATTTGGTGTGTATGCTATATAGGCTCTGCTAAATCTCTCCCTAGGGGAAATTTGAAAAATAAGGTCCTCAGCAGCATCTTCATGAGTCTATCGCGATAGACTCAACAAGTTCTCCAATGTTGGCCTTTCACAAGTTATCTCCATAGCTGGTTTCCCCACTCCCTGTATAGTGCATTGACAAGTTTGTGCACTGTTTGGACATTTGGTCTAAGCCTTCTTGCCCCTGTCTCTGAATTTAGACTCTAAAACACTAGTTTTGAGGTTTTGTGGTCAAGATGGTGTTCAAATTTACTCAATTTTTGTGAGCACCCTTGTATTGATGTGTTAAACCTGTGGTATAAAGGGTTTTCGAGTTGTTAGTCAATCTCCAAATTCACCAGTCAAATGTCACTTTTCTATGGCAATTCACAACTCAAATGCACTTAAAGTGATGCAAATTTGATGAAACTTCATCTTAAGCTTGTGAATAACAGTTGTACCACATGACATAATCAGTTTACCCCAGGCTAGTGGTTATATCTCTTCTTTGCCTCTTTAGGTTCACTTAGTGTTTTCTTATGACAATCACATGTTTCTTTTTGTTGGTTTTGGTCGCAATTTTTACGTTTTCTCAAGCGTTGGATCATAATTCAAATGTCTACTCTTTTCACCCCCTTAAAGAGTATATGGTGTGGGTTTTGATTTCAAGGCAAGAAAACAACCTTATTGTTTCTTCTTTTTGTTTGTTTTGCATTTTTACAGTGTTTTTTCTACACTATTTCTACACAACCATAACAAGCACTCAAAACCATAAAACCATAGCTCCACATTATCCTACCTAACTAAATCTAGCTAGTCACAGACCCTTGGCAAGACAGAGGCTTCCTAGCTATCCACTAGACCTCATATACCCTATCCTGAATCTTGTTCTAAAAGTTTAAGCTCTCTCTAGTTGAAACTAAAGTAAGCTAACCATCACACGAGTGAAGTAGATCTCCCTACTTAAGGTCTTGTGTCCCCGGCAGCGGCGCCAATGTTTTAGGGCTAACTACTCCCCTGTTCATGCTCACAAGCACAACACAGACAACATACTTATCATCCGATGACACGACTAACCCGTAGGTGCACAGAGGCAATCTTGTTAGCTTGTGAGGCTGAGACCAACCTACACATACGCACTTCTATGATGCATCAGTCAATAAACCTTGTTAACTGCAACCCACTATATCTCTAAACGCTCACAACACCGTTTACACGTCAAATGAACTCGGAATCGCTTCAAACTTGCTAAGCACCATCCTCTCACTAGGATATACTTACCTATAAGTCTAATCTCACCAGATTTTAACCCTAGTTATCTCGAATTCAGTCGCGATAGACTCACAGGTCATAATCTAAAAGTGTGTGAAACCTAAGTCTATGAGTATCTATACGTAGCTAATCTCTCCCTCATTCCATAAAGTACTTGATTGTTCAAAACAGACATTGTTTGTGCTACTTACAAGCAAAACAATCTTGAGGAAGGATCGCTCGTGAACAGCTCAAAAATGCGAATGCGTGACGTGGGCGCATAGCTCTCGGAGAGGCTACCGCCATGGTGTGGTCGCTTCGTGAATCCAGTGAGGAAGATGTGCATAGCAAAGAGGATAAGGTCACACACTCTCTCTCTCTCTCTCCCTCAGACTCGTACGACACAGAGTTAATTATTCAAATATTATCTTAAAAATGGCTCGAAGGTGACTTTTATACTTTAGTCACCTTAGCTTGTAAAATGTACATGGGGTTCTACTCATCATAATTACAAAGTGGAAACACATCTGGGTCCCGGCTGACTGATTAATCTTTACATAACCTAGACAAGTGGATCAAAATGATAAGACTTCTTTGACATAGAAATGGGAATTTGATAGGCTTTACAAGGTGGGTGGCTCATTACAACAGTTGGACAAGTTGGGCTCCAACACATGGTATAATGGATTACTTTGTTAATAGAACCAAGCCATTGAGAGTTGATATATTTGGCCATCTCTTCAGGTAATCCCGCATAGAATTGCTACCTTTGCTTGGCAAAGTCTATCTTTTGAAAGACCCTAGCCTTGAGATATAAATCCCAGAACTTGTCTATATACTTGTGGATAGACTCATGAGAGAGAAGCTTCAAGCTGAACCATTGATAAGCACTTTGTCCTTTGCATCGCTTCGCAAGGAATTGCTTCATGAAGGAAACTCGTAGAGCTTTCCATGTCCTTGGGGCTTCACCATTGCCACGAAGGCTAGCCCACCATTGACGAGCTGATTTTTGGAAGTGCATAGCTACATGGCATAGCTTGGAGAACTCTGTGAAGCCCTTGTCTCCAAAGGCCGCATCAAATTGCTGGATGAAGGCCAACACTTTGTCAGTACCAAAGGTGCCATTATAGGTGAGAAAAGAGATACTCTTTCCTCCCTCCTTGAACTTCTTTAGATTTTGTGACCTTCTCCATGCAGGGTATGATTTGTGATGTCCTCTCCTCCTGTATTTTCTAGGAGAATAGCCATAGCTTTCATCGGAAGAGGAGGAAGGTGAAGAAGAAGGAGAAGAGGGTGACCTCTTCCTAGCCTTTTTCTTCCTTTGTTTCCTCTCTCCCTTTTTGGAATGACAAGGAGAAGGACTCTGTGTTGATCTTTTCCTCTTGGGAGGAGTGGGCGATCGTCTAGACCGCCGTCTTCATGGAGCCACATCTTCAAAGGAACTTAAACTTTCATTGCTTTCTTTCTCTTTGGATTCCTTCTCTCCTATGGGAGAGAGTCTTCATTTGGGGGTGTCTTCAAGAGGCCTCCTAAGCTCTCTCTCCTCTTGGAGAGGAAGGGGAATCCCACGAGCGCGAAGTTGTTGAGTAAATTTGGCTTGCAAGGCAAGGTTTCCCATAGCTTGCTGCAACCTAGTCACGAGATAATTCACAAACATGGGAGAATCATCATTAGAACCTTCATGTGCAAAATCAAAGCTATCAATGTTCGTTCTACTCTCTTGATTATTGTCAGCCATGTTAACAAAATTTATGTATGTATTTTAGTGTATGCTTTGGCAATTCAAAACTTTAGTTGCCACTTCTCTTAGCCTTTGAAAATTGTCTCTTAAGTATCTACACCCACGGCTCGAAGTGGTTTATTATAGAGAGTAGTGGAGTAAGTCTAACATAGCAGAGTTGCCGAGGGCTAGCTCCTTTCGGACTTCTTATGGCTCAATAATGGTAAAGTCATAGGCAAGTCTAAAAGGACTCCATTATTAAGTCCAAAGCTCCCGAGGTGTGTACCATAGCCCACATAGTGGGCTCAACAAAACCGATAATAGATCCCAGCTCCACTTGTAGTAATATAATAAACAACATCAACCATTTATAGACTACTTAACACTAGTTCTGTAATTGGACACTTAAGTGTCCTGTTTTTCTACCACGTTTTGGTAATTTCTTTGTCAAGCTAGAAAGAATTTTTTTACATCTTGCTTCTACCATAGATTGGTTATGAGGGAAAGAGAACAATAGATGTTTCTCCATATCAAAATACAATCTGTATGGAGAGAATTCTGGTAAGCTCTACGACATAAATTTTTAGTAAAATTTCAAACTGTTTTGCCAAAAAAATCATGAATTTATTATATATTTTTGTAGAGATTGTTGGGAAGGCGGCTAGGGAGGATGAAGCCAGAGGAGATTCATGGCGTGGATGATGAGCAACAGAAAACGAGAGAGAGAGAGAGAGAGAGAGAGAGAGAGAGAGAGAGAGAGAGAGAGAGAGAGAGAGAGAGAGAGAGAGAGAGAGAGAGAGAGAGAGACTCAACTTGAACAAAATTGCATGCGCTGCTATTGTTATTAATCGTTGTACATAAGCCTTACAAAGTATATAAAGCTACAAAAATTCATGCAAACTTGAGTCTCTACTGCATGCCTATAAGAGGCTTTTCCCACGGGATGACCGATAAGGGCTTGAACCCAACAATCCCCCCCTCAAGCCCGAACTAGACAAACCACTCTCATTATACCTCGAGTTTCTGGTATACTTGTCAATTGTGAGTTTTAGGTTCTCTCACAACCAAGGATTTCTGGTGTATCCTTAACCTGGTGCTAGGTCACTAACCCCCCCTTGAACAGATAGGGTGTAGGTCAAAAATTTAGCTACCGAAAATGGAGTTTTTGGTTCACTGCCAAACCTTGGGTTTAAGGTGTACCCAGTAACCTCATGAGAAGCAGTAACAAAATAGGGACTTGAACAAAAACTGATATTTTGGGAGGTCTTACCACTCATGTGTGGCAGTGTCTATAACCCGTACAACTTATCATGGCAATAGTTGAAATTTTATAAGCTAAAATAAGGCTTTGATTGAAAAGTGTGATGGTTTTGACAATAGAAAAAATTTGACAAATTTGTGATAACATAAAAACAAACTGGTACTAGAGAGAACATTACTCTTTAATACTGCTTCAACAAATTCAAGCAGAAACCGGCATTTATTGTCCAAATAGCTTTCACAATGCACGATCCATCTACACATTGTGTATCCACTTCATCCAAGCTTCATCCGAGCCACAACTTGATTGTAGTGGCCAGCCACCAGCAAGCATAAGCAACCTATTCAAATAGTGCTCCACCATAGCCTCGACCGTCAAGACTGTATCAATTGATTCTTCCAAAACATTTTGGTCATACCCTTCGGAAAACCCCGATACACGTGAGTCACATAAACCTAAAGTAGAGGATATTTTCTCTCTTTGCTTGGATTCTGTTGGCATGATTGCATTGCAAGGCAACTCACCTATAAAAGCAACCACTGATTTTGGTAGGCTACACACGGATGAGGCCGAGCGTGAATAGACTCGTGGGAACAATGGCTTGTAGAGGAAATAAGGTTAATTGGGTGTGAATCGGGTGCAAAACAAAAAAACGATGACGAGCTCTCTGTTTGATTGCAGGCGCCGACAACGCAAACGACAGAGGCTGGAGCATGCGCAACGGGCTGAGAAGGCGGAAAGATCAGGTGTTTTAGTGTCGATGGCAAATTTTGCTTGCAGCACCTGTAGGTATGCCGCTTAAGTGCCTGAAGATCCTTGCCTGCAACGCTTAGCAACACCACCAAGTTCCTCACATTTTGAGAAGTAGCCTATCTGCCTGCGACGAGCGCCAAGCCTATTCGAGAGCGTTTCGAGATGCAGAGGTGGTATTTAGGGTTGTGCGGCCCTTGTGGCGATTGTGATGTCGCCCCTTGGGCGTTTTTCCTAGCTTGTGAGGTGAACTCCATGTATCAGCTGCTTTGCTAAAACTTCTACTATTGAGCCTATGCTGCCAAAATTCCCACAAGGCTCTGTCTTGCCTGTTGTAACAAAAGCGCCGGCTCTGGGTTGATTCAGCACATCCCCTTGGGCTACCTGTTGAGAAGCTGACCAAGTTCATTGGCTAACCATCCACGAGTTTCTATCTTCTTCACGATCTCCTTCTCACAGCAAGTCTCCCTAGAACGGAACCAGCAACTCTGATACCAATTGTTGGGAAGGCGGCTAGGGAGGATGAAGCCGGAGGGGATTCATGTCGTGGATGATGAGCAACAGAAAACGAGAGAGAGAGAGAGAGAGAGAGAGAGAGAGAGAGAGAGAGAGAGAGAGAGAGAGAGAGAGAGAGAGAGAGAGAGAGAGAGAGAGAGAGAGAGAGAGAGAGAGAGAGAGAGAGAGAGAGAGAGAGAGAGAGAGAGAGAGAGAGAGACTCAGCTTGAACAAAATTGCACGCACTGCTATTGTTATTAATCGTTGTATATAAGCCTTACAAAGTATATAAAGCTACAAAAAGCCATGCAAAGCCTATAAGAGGCTTTTCCCACGGGTTGATCGACAAGGGCTTGAACCCAACAGACACTACAAGAGGCTCTTCATATTAGCGACGCTTATAGCGACGCTCATAGCGACGCCGGCTGGGGTAAAAAAATAAACGAGCGCGCCCAAAAACTCAGATCTCACATCTGAGTTTTTCGGCGCCCTCAAGCAAGGAGCAGGTAACGCTCTCCCTCACTCTCTCTCTCTCTCTCTCTCTCTCTCTCTCTCTCTTTCTTCTCCACACACACACACACACACACACACACGAGGAGAGGAAGGAGAGCCAGGTATGCTCCTTCCCTCTCCTCATTCTCATGTTCCCTTCCCCTCTTTCTCTCTCCCTCTCTCTCTCTCTCACACACACACATACACACACACACATAGAGAGAGAGAGAGAGAGAGAGAGAGAGAGAGAGAGAGAGAGAGAGAGAGAGAGAGAGAGAGTACAAACAAAAACAAAAACGCACACACACATACATAAACAAAGAATGCACACACACATTGAGAGAGAAAAAGAGAGAGAGAGCATGCATAAACAAAAAACGCACGCATTGAGAGAGGAAAAGAGAGAGAGAACATGCATAAACAAAAAACGCACACATTGAGAGAGGAAAAGAGAGAGAAAACATGCATACGATCCAAAAAAACGCACACACATTGAGAAAGAAAGAGAGAGAAACTAATTTAACGTCGTAGGAAACTAATTAAAATTAAAAGACCTAAAGATCTAGCCGACGAGGAGTTGAACTCAAGACCTATTATTCAAGAGGAAAATGGCATAATCAATCTATCATATTTGGCATGGGTGATAGAAAGGTTATACCATTTATCTCTTTTTATTGGCACACACATCCACACACGCGCACACACACAAGAAGAAGAGAGTTATTACGTCGTAGGAAACTATCTTAAAAGACGTTAAAGATTAGGTTATATGTAGACTTACATTAAATTATATTTAGGTTTATTTTTAACTAGATTTACATTTATTTAAGCTAGATTTAGATTTATGTTATATTAGATTAGATTTAGGTCTCCATAGACTGCGATGCCTGCATGAAGCGGGTGAAGAAAGCCCTCAATGGAATATAGGGTATTGCTGCCTTCACTCATGGTGGGCTCCGTCGATCCAAAAGTACTGGTGAAATGTCTTCAAAAGATAGGGAAGAAGGTGGATCTTCAGGGCGGCAAGAGTCACTACATCCCCGACACAATGACCATCTAGACAACCTCTAGTCATTAGACTTACGTTAAATTAGATTTAGCTTTATTTTTAGTTAGATTTACGTTTATTTAGATTTACGCTTATTTACGTTAGATCGAGTCCACGCAAGAATTACTTACGGTTTAGGGTTTAGAGTTAGACGAACAGTGAAAAGATCTACTGTGAAAAGATGTTAAGATGAAGTGAAGTGCTACAGCTAGAGAAGAGGCAAAGGGGTTTTGTCCACTACATGCAGTATCATGTAGACGTGGGTGTCTAGATTTCTTGTACCCACAAATATAGGTATTGACCAATAAAGACGAGATTATAACCCGGTGGTTCTGATCTCCGTGCACCTCTAGACCGAGGTGTGCGGGGATTGGACATGACTAGAGAATGTGAGGTAAAGAGAGAGAGAGAGAGAGAGAGAGAGAGAGAGAGAGAGAGAGAGAGAGAGAGAGAGAGAGAGAGAGAGAGAGAGAGAGAGATAAGACGAAGAATGCCAATAGAATATTAAATTTTTTGTCCAGGTTATAAGTTTTTTATCTTCATTATGAGTAGCGACGAGGATGTGGGACCGTCCAACCGAAACACCTATCTCTCAACGAGGGTCTTATGTCCTTGTAATCAATGCAAGCATGCTGTGCGACGGACAAGACGTGTTTCTTTGCATCACGTTCGCGAATTTGGCGAGTTCGATCCATCTATTATAGATCGAGTTGTTGCCAATTATAACTCGTCGGACTCTGACGCTGGCCAACAAGCAGCAATCTTGCAACCCAATAGACGTGTTCGCAGGCGCTTTGGTCAAGCAGCATATGTGAGGCCACAAGATGTAGCCTCTGACAGCTCGGGGGATGATCATGCAGAGCACATTCCCAACGAGGCAACGTTTGAGCCCGAGATTGATGAAATGATCGAGACGATCATGGATTCAGAAAGGCTTATCTATGATGATATGAAAAGTGAAGCCGATACGCCATTGTATAATGGAGCACGTATGTCTAGATTGAAAGCACTCCTGGTTCTTCTCAACATGCAGGCAAAGTTTGGATGGAGTGACACTAGCGTCACAGCGCTTTTCAGGTGATCTATTACAATTAGTTTACTTTAATAGAACTCTAAATGCATAATGATCTGATAGATTTTTACGCGACTGTATCATATTTTTATGTTGTGTAGATTGCTGAAAGAGCACATACTACCAGCTGGCAATGTGATGCCAGATTCCCGAGATGAAGCAAGAAAGATTTTGCGAAACTTGGGGATGGATTACAATTCTATCCACGCTTGTCCTAATGACTGCATTCTTTTCAGAGGGGAATACATCGACATGGAGAAGTGTCCGAAATGTGATTCCGAAAGATATCGAGTAGATCTCCACGGGACAAAAATTCCACAAAAGGTTTTGCGACATTTCCCTCTGCTTCCTTGCATCAAGCATTTCTTCGAATGTAAGTCCATGGCCGCCCTAGCATCATGGCATGAGGAGAATAAATCTTTGGATGGTGTGCTACGAATTCCTGCAGATTGCGTAGCGTGGAAACATATAGATGGAACATGGTCGGATTTTGCCAGGGAAGCTCGAAATTTGCACTTAGGCCTGGCTATGGATTGCGTAAATCCATTTGGTCAAAGATCAACATCTTACAGTGTATGGCCCGTTGTCATCGTCAACTACAACATTCCCCCGTGGTTGACTATGAAGAGGGGGCACCTATGACTAAGCTTGATTGTGCCAGGGCGATATAAAGTGGGGAATATGGATGTGTATCTTCGTCCACTATTGGAAGAGCTACAACAATTGTGGATTGGCATAGAGGTGGTGGATATGAGCCGACACACAGAACGACGGAATGCTTTGATAAGAGGCATTCTAATGTGGACCACGCATGACTATCCCGGGCTAACAGAATGCTCAGGTGATCTATTGACACTCCTCACTCAGACACTGTAAATCTTGTTTTTTCCCATAGTTGATCTATTATCATGTGTATACATGCAGGGCTTCAAACAAGCGGATACAGAGCATGTGTCACATGTGGACCTAGACTGAATGCACGTAGGGCACCCTCACTGAAGAAGCAAATCTACGAAGGTCATCAAGCGTATCTTCCAGAGAATCATGTGTTACGCGACGGCTTTTTGGGAAGAGAGCCACCAAGGATGTATGCACAAGCATGGTTAGAGCAGAAGGAGATGTGCGATGACGGATTGCCTCCAGGGATGAAGAGACTATCTCTATGGTACAAGTTACCATACTGGCCCCGACTCATGATCAATCACTTGCTTGATCCAATGCACATATTCAAGAATGTGGGTAATCTACTATGGGACCATTTGACCGGCAAGAAAGATACTTTGGGAGCCAGAGTTGACCTTAGAAATGTGGATCGTATGGAGCAATATTGGCCGCAAACAGCGTCTGATGGATCGATAAAACTCCCTAAAGCACCATGGATTCTCACAGGAGCCCAAGAACGCAAAGTAAAAGAGACCATTCGATCTTTGCGGACCCCCACTGGCGTAATGCACTCGCTCCGAATGTGTTTTACTAAAGAAGGAAAGCTTACCGGTTTGAAGTCACACGATTGGCATAAAATGTGTCAGGTACGTTCATAGTGGACTTTAATATCATTGCATAAAATGTGGACTTTAATATCATTGCTGCACTTACTTTACAGTTTATTTTACCAGTTTCCATTGAGAGATGTTTGTCTCTCGACATCCGTAACACAATCTACAAACTTGCAAAGCTGGTGCAATGGATCTCACAAAAGGAGATCAACGTAGACTCCATACCATTCGCCAAACTAAATGCTGCGGAGCTTGTGTGCATGTTTGAGAAACATTTTCCTACTACAATGCTAACCATTCAGGTGCATCTTCTTGTTCACATAGTTGATGAGGTGGAAATAGCTGGCACAGTTCATTCCAGATGGATGTTCTTCTTAGAGCGTTTCATGAAAACGCTTAAGGGATATGTGCGTCAAAAGGCACGTCCGGAGGGTAGCATGGCAGAAGGTTGGTTGGTATCAGTGTCCCTAGTGTACATTGGAGAGTGGCTAGACGGATTTGATAAATCCCGGGACACGCTATGGCGAACCATAGATGATGAGTGCATATCTGGGATTGTCATGTGCAATCTCGGTGTTGAGAAGAAGATGACGGAAGATCTAGAGGCTAAAATCAACCGATTTTGCATGCTTCACAATCCAGTGATGCAAAAGTGGATTTCACAATATGAGGATGCAAAGCAAGAGCGACAAAGGGCACGAATCGAGTGGAGACGGGGAAGACGACCACTGATGCACTATCCAGCGGTTCTGGAGAGCCTACCAACCTTCATGAGCTTAAGATGGTTGCACAACCAATTGAAAAGCGCACAACAATGCGGTGACGAAGTGACTGAAGAAGAGTGGGAGTACTCTCGGGGTTGCGCGACCAAGGTAAGTTTGCAATGTACGACTAGCAAGTGACTTTATTTATAAACGTTTGAACAGCCACTCATAATCTTTGTTCGTTGTAGTATAAGTCATATACAGCAGCATGGTGTAAAGGTCGACATTTTAGGGTGGAACGAATTGACAAAAAGCGTTTTACTCAAGATTGTGGAATCATGGCAAAATTTGAACAGTCTAGTCGACGACGTTCCTCTGATGCAGATCCTGTGGTGGCGGAACTCACTTACTTCGGCACGTTGCAAGAGATTTTGAGGATCGATTACAGAGGATTTTTTGTCGACTTGTTCGACGTGCAATGGTTCAAGATAATCATGGAGGGTCGCAACGCTACTGTGCGTAGAGGAGAGTCTGGTTTTCTTGAGGTGGATTCTACTAAGAAATGGGCTGACCTAAGAGACACTTTTGTACTACCCGAGCATTGTGAACAAGTAAGTATGTAAATAGTTAATATCCCCCTTTTACAAGTTATGTGCTTGAAAGCTCTCATGTAAGTTATGTGGCTCTGGCAGGTAATATTTCATCCTACAAAGTCTACATCAAACTGGTGGTACCTCATAGAGGTAGCCCCTCGTAGTGCAAGGACGTATGAAGGCTACCATGTGCCAATCACAACGACATCAATGGAGGAGATCAGAGAAGATGCTCAATCAGAAGCCGCTGCGGTGGTGCCAGACGAGCATCAAGATGCTACTACTCTATATGGGGTGCATGCAGAGGAGCTACAAAATGAAACAGAGGATATGTGTTTAAACGGAGAGCTCTATATAGTTATAGGAAGTTATGCTGAGTTATGCGAGGATGAGAGAGAGATCTCTTAAAGCCACAAATATTGTATTTGAACAATTTTGCTCCGTGTTGTAAAAGCTCTGGCTCTCTAAGTACCTTCCATGGTGTATAACGCTCTTTTCTACTCGCGCTCACATCTTTTGATTGAAAATTCTGAGTTTTCGACTTGCCTCTTCTACCACTCGATTCATTGCGTCATTGTATTTATATGCGTCATTAAGTCATTGTATTTAATGGTCTTTGCGTCATTGTCTACTCTATTCATTCAATATTAAGTTTCAATATTCGTGTGTTTAATGCAGGTATGGATGATGAGGAGTTTCTTTCTTCTTTGTCACCTCAGCAGAGACAGTGGTACGTGGAGCGTCATCGCTCTGGCGCATCATCACGCGTTCCTACTCCATCCGCATCTCCCTCTCTTTCGGAGCATTCGGCGCGCTCCGAAGCTTCGGCGTCGACGAGACGAGCTTCACACTCGTCTAGACACCGGCGCTCTAGTGGTGGCGGTGGCGGTTGTTGTGGGGATTCCGCCACCGATGCCTCCACACCGCCTCGTGTTCGACGAGGCTCTTTACCCTCCCCTTCTTTGCCTGCCCCCACACCAGCTAAAGCATCTCCATCTACGCCAGGTTTTGCACGGCTGACTGTTCCTAGAAACTACACACCTCTACCTACTCCGCCAGGAGCCACCCCACGCGACACTCCTTGCTTCGGGGCCCAGACGCCGGTGGAGACACCTGACGTCCGTACCCCCATCGACACGCCGCTAGAGACCCCTGCCGGGACACCCAGGTTCACGCGTCACCGGCTAGAGGGCTTGCCTTACTCCGTCGACATCAGCGGCGGCATCATCATGGATGATGACGGCAAGAAGGTGATCTCGCGCATGCGTGGTCTTTGCTCTCAGCTATTTAGACACTACATACTAAACAAATGGAGTGAAGTACCAAGTGATTTAAAAAACAGAGTCATCAGCATACTTCATGATGAGTTTTCCGTTCCAACACGGGATCAGCGCTTCAATGAAGACCTGATGAAGATTCAAATGCGCGAATACTGCAAACACAAGCGTTCCGAAGTGCAAAAAGAAATCAAGAATGGGTGGAACAGGCCAGATTGGCTGGCCAAAGAAGATTGGAAGAATGCGAAGAAAGCAGCGCGCGAGAATCCCGACAAGTGGAAGCAACAAAAGGATGCAGCCAGAGCGCGAGTAGAGGTAGGGAGCTCGCACCACTTGGGGAGCGGTGGATGGGCATCATTTGAGGCCGATTTTGTAAGTGTTTTCACATTTCTCTTTATGCATGTTCGATAGTTTAGGGTTTATGAGTTTTTTAGTTCTAACATAATGAAATCTTTGTATGTTTTGACAGTGGTTGATGACAGGACGTGATCCCACACCGTACGAGCGCGAGTACGCAGGCAGGAAGGGCTTAAATGCCCTGATGGACATTCTCAGTTCTCGCGGCGGCATGGTTAGTATTAGGGTTTACTCTTTTTTATTTTTTGTATTGTTTTATAAATGTCGTTATATGTTTATACTTACTGAAAGCTGTCTTATTGTCTTTTTTTGCAGAATCCGACAGATACGACGCTTGGACGCGATGAGACGTCTGACTAGACGACGTCAGTTTAGCCGTAGCTAGATAGCATTAGTTTAGGGTTTCTCATAGCTTATGTATCATGAGACGGATTTTATACGTCTTTTTGAACCATGTATATTATTACATTTGTGACCGCAGTTCCTTTTGCCAATCAATTCTTTATGCCTACGATGTTGTACAATTGTCATTATTACATTTTCCAATCAATTCATTTTGCTTATGATGTGTACAATTGTCAATTTTGCAAACAATGCGTCTTGTGGGTGACTATTTTGGGTCTATTATCTACTTTTGCACTTTTTTAAAAAAGTGAATCAAGTACAATATGGTTGATGGGTGGCAGGGCATTTGAATGCCCTGCCACCAAAAAAAAATTCTCTCGGGCGTCGCTATAAGCATCGCTATTTATGGCTCTGTAGCGTCGCTATGAGCGTCGCTATAGTCTTCTGTGTAAACGTCGCTATAGGCGTCGCTATATAGCGACGCTCATAGCGACGCATATAGCGACGCCTATAGCGACGCTCTCGTAGCGACGCTCGTAGCGACGGTTTTAGCGACGCCGGGGGTTATAAAAACCCAATGTATTTTGGTCGCTAACAGCGTCACAAGAGCACACAACCTCTTGTAGTGAGAGATGGCCTTTTTAATGTTTATAAAAGCCAAGTGTTAGCAGTTAGTGTTACAAAACAATGGAATGCACTTCAAAGATAAGTTTTCAAGTCACATGCAAGCTATAGACATAATTTCATACTTGAGCACGTGCTGAATAAGGGCAGAACTTTGGTCTTCCAAAGGTTCCCTCATGAAATTGATACTATTCTAGTGCAATTTGACAACTACAAATGACTTTATATGTTTAAACCAAGAAACTACGTATTTTTTTAGGCTCCCTAACTCAATTAGATCTTGTTTCTTGAACTCTATCTCGAATTGTTTTTTCGTACAAAAACTCTTTAAAGTCTTGAGTTCTCCATAATAAAATTAGAACCAAGGTTTTAAGCTCCCCAATTGTGTATGTGCCACGTACTTTGATACATCTAGTTGATCTACATGGAAAGTTTGTTATTATTTGAGGTTTTGAATGCTTATGTCTCAAGAATGAAAATATGAAAGTTTTCTCTTATGCAGTTTTGAATATTTAAAATGATCCAATAATTGTTGCATACCAAAGCCCTTCTACTTGCCACCTTGAGTGCTCAATTGAAAGGGCAACCAATGTATCACTTTATAAAACTCACAAATACATCAGAAACATATTTTTCTTTGTATACAATGATATGCTTGAAATAACGATATCAAACACATGGAAATTTCCATTTTTTTATATACTCCAAAGTCAAATTTTTAGCACATGAAACTTTCAATTATCTATAGCAAAATTATGGAAGAGTCACCTAAAATTTTCTACAAGGTCGCTTCATTTTTTCTTGATCTTATAAAGGCAATCTTGTCAAAGCATCAATCGTAGTCTTATAAGGGTCAACTTGATAAGTAGATTTCTTGATCATGATAGATTCTAAAATGCAAGGTTATATTTTTAAAACAACCTCTAGCTAACGTATTTAAGCATATCAAGAGGGTTTTCTTAAATAAACCGTCTAATGCATAGAGCATTTAGTTTAAATTTATTAAAAAGGGACACTTAAAGTGTCCTATTTTTGTACCAAACTAGTGTTAAGGACCTCTCTTCTTAAGCAAGAAAAGAGAAACCAAATGCTCTGATACCAATGTAATGGAATTGGCCTATTTAACTTGAGAGTAGCGGAAATTAATGAGAGTACTTTTGAGAAATTACTTTGTGAGCCTAGCGGGGGTGAATATAATTGAAGATAGCAACATAATCATAACAATTAGTTAACTTGGCATGAACAATACTTTTGCAAGGGAGAGAGTTGAGAGAACATGACAACAGTTGAGGACCGGATTTATGTGGAGCCGGTCCCAAGTGATGCAATGAAGATAGAAAGCTTCATGCATCACAAGCATAACATAAACTTTGAAGAAATATTTAACTATCCCAAGCCTCATTCCCAAGACCTCAAACACCTTTGAAGGTGGAGAGAGCTATCAAGGAATGAGGGTAGGAAAGAGGAAGAAGAAACATTTCATAGGAGAAAGAATTAGTTCCTCACTTATCATAACTCTTCTTGCGATCATGCATAATAGCATAGTAATGAAGATGGAGAAGATGAAAAGTTTAATCATTGAAGCATAGCTCTTGGTTGGATTTGCACTCCATAGCCAAGAGTGTTGGTGTAGGTTCTCAACCTCTACTTGCTTGGAGAAAGAGAGGGATCTCTTGCACTTTGCATAGCACACAATGAGAGTGTGTGTGTGAGTGTGTGTGCATGAGTATACCCCCTAAGCAACCCCCTTTCTTGCTTTGGTCGACCTTGTTAAAGAATATGATGTTAAAGAATATGTCCATTGTGTTATGGACGGCTACACACTGACTATACTATGTTGTAAATATACTTTGGATAATAGTTCAAAGAGTAGAAGAGAAGAGCAGCATGTTGAATGGCAGTTGCTACAGGGTAACGATTGTGTGTGTCTCGATGTGTGTTGGTGTGTGTGCGTAGTCTTATTTCCTACCTTCTCCATCACCTGCGTACTCTACAAAGTGGTATCAGAGCTCAGTTTAAGGAGCTACAGTCAATACACAGGTTTCCGTAACTTTGGAAAACAGCAAAAAAGAGAGGTTTTTTGGTCATAACTCCCTCACCTGAACTCGAAATACAGTGATCCAGAAGTCTATCTTTATGTTTTTGGGCATTCCAGACGCAATGACATACTCAAATTTTCCAAAATCTATAATTTTCTACATCAAACAACCAGCTCACACAAGCATAGGAGATGTCCAGTTTTGCACTCGGCAGTAGATCTACATGTTACAGGTGAAGAATTCAGCATTTACACAGGTTTTGGAGAACGACATAGAGCTTTTGCATCATGATATTGTGTTATCAAAGATTATGTTTGGTTGTTGTGGGTTCGTTATGGACAGCCGCTTATGTAAGAAAGGTTGTGGGAAGAAGTTGAGGAAGTTATATTGTCAGATTGAGTACTTTGTGGTTATATATGGATATGCGGTTAATGTATTTTGGAAAACTGCAGCTTTTGTGAGGGTCGAGTGAGGTTTTTTGAAGCCTTGCCTTGGGAGCTTTGGTACCTTTGGCAAGGTGGATTAGGTGCTGGAGCGAACCCCCGACTGGCCCCGCGAAAGATCTCATATGTCGTTTACGACTATGGGAAGAAGGTGGATGTATGGATATGTGGTACAGGACAACGTATGGATTGCATTTGCATACAGGTCCATGTGGACATTGTTTTAGAGTATTTATGCATAGTACTGAGTCAGTTTGTGGCAAAGTAAGTCAGTGGATTCTCCCTTGGCAGTGGTAGATTTTCTGTCAGTGTTTATGAGCACTTTGGTTGAGATTGTCACTTGAGATATTGTCCAAATACAAACGAAACTTTGCCAAAATTTTGTCAAAATCCTTTGGAAGAAATTAAGAGAGTGAAGATGGCAGAAAGTTCAACTCAAGTCACACAGATTGTTGGAGAGAAGTTGACTAGAGAGAACTATAGCATATGGTCTTACAGGATGGAGAACTTTATCATGGGCAAAGGTTTATGGGATTATATTACAGGTGAACAAGAGTGTCTCGAGGTTGGTTTGGAACCAAATAGAGAGAATGTTGAAGCACATAAAACATGGCAAGCAGGAGTAGAAGCTTACAAGAAGTGGATCGAGAATTCAAGGAAAGTGATGCATTGGATTTCACTATGCATTAGTGACTTCTTTATACCACATGTGAAGAAGGCTCAATCTCCAAAGGAAGCATGGGAGACACTAGCAAGAATGAACAGCTCCAATACAGAACCACGAAAAGTTCACTTGAAGCAAAGGTTACATTGTGTATGGCAAGGAAATAGATCCATATCAGATTATGTGACAGAGATAAAGCAAATACAGGAAGATTTGCGAGCATGAATGTTGAAGTTCCAGATGATGACTTAGTTTCAGTGACATTGAATGGTTTGGGACCGGAATACAAGTCATTGGATACATCTATATCTATTCGAGGACACATGCCTGATTTTGAAGAGTTAGTAAACCTTTGTTTGCAACACTACAAGAGGCTCTTCACATTAGCGACGCTCACACAGCGACGCTCAAAAAAAAATTCCCGGCGTCGCTATGAGCGTCGCTATGAGCGTCGCAAATTTACAAAGAAATTTGCGACGCTCATAGCGACGCTTATAGCGACGCTCATAGCGACGCCAGCTGGGGTAAAAAAAATAACCGAGCGCGCCCAAAAACTCAGATCTCAGATCTGAGTTTTTCGGCGCCCTCAAGCAAAGAGCAGGTAACGCTCTCCCTCACTCTCTCTCTCTCTCTCTCTCTCTCTCTTTTTCTTTTACACATACACACACACACACACACACACACACACACACACACACACACACACACACACACACACACACGAGGAGAGGAAGGAGAGCCAGGTATGCTCCTTCCCTCTCCTCATTCTCATGTTCCCTTCCCCTCTTTCTCTCTCCCTCGCTCTCTCTCTCACACACACACATACACACACACACATAGTGTTTTTGAGAGAGAGAGAGAGAGAGAGAGAGAGAGAGAGAGAGAGAGAGAGAGAGCGAGCGAGAGAGAGTGCTAAAACGCACACACATACATAAACAAAGAATGCACACACACATTGAGAGAGAAAAAGAGAGAGAGAGCATGCATAAACAAAAAACGCACGCATTGAGAGAGGAAAAGAGAGAGAGAACATGCATAAACAAAAAACGCACACATTGAGAGAGGAAAAGAGAAAGAAAACATGCATACGATCCAAAAAAACGCACACACATTGAGAGAGAAAGAAAGAGAAACTAAGGGAGCGTCGTAGGAAACTAATTAAAATTAAAAGACCTAAAGATCTAGCCGACGAGGAGTTGAACTGAAGACCTATTATTCAAGAGAGAAATGGCATAATCAATCTATCATACTTGGCATGGGTGATAGAAAGGTTATACCATTTATCTCTTTTTATTGGCACACACATCCACACACGCGCACACACACAGGAAGAAGAGAGTTATAACGTCGTAGGAAACTATCTTAAAAGACGTTAAAGATTAGGTTATATGTAGACTTACATTAAATTAGATTTAGGTTTATTTTTAACTAGATTTACGTTTATTTAAGCTAGATTTAGATTTACGTTATATTAGATTAGATGCGGGTCTCCATAGACTGCGATGCCTGCATGAAGCGGGTGAAGAAAGCCCTCAATGGAATATAGGGTATTGCTGCCTTCACTCATGGTGGGCTCCGTCGATCCAAAAGTACTGGTGAAATGTCTTCAGAAGATAGGGAAGAAGGTGGATCTTCAGGGCGGCAAGAGTCACTACATCCCCGACACAATGACCATCTAGACAACCTCTAGTCATTAGACTTACGTTAAATTAGATTTAGCTTTATTTTTAGTTAGATTTACGTTTATTTAGATTTACGCTTATTTACGTTAGATCGAGTCCACGCAAGAATTACTTACGGTTTAGGGTTTAGAGTTAGACGAACAGTGAAAAGATCTACTGTGAAAAGATGTTAAGATGAAGTCAAGTGCTACAGCTAGAGAAGAGGCAAAGGGATTTTGTCCACTACATGCAGTATCATGTAGACGTGGGTGTCTAGATTTCTTGTACCCACAAATATAGGTATTGACCAATAAAGACGAGATTATAACCCGGTGGTTCTGATCTCCGTGCACCTCTAGACCGAGGTGTGCGGGGATTGGACATGACTAGAGAATGTGAGGTAAAGAGAGAGAGAGAGAGAGAGAGAGAGAGAGAGAGAGAGAGAGAGAGAGAGAGAGAGAGAGAGAGAGAGAGATAAGACGAAGAATGCCAATAGAATATTAAATTTGTTGTCTAGGTTATAAGTTTTTTATCCTCATTATGAGTAGCGACGAGGATGTGGGACCGTCCAACCGAAACACCTATCTCTCAACGAGGATCTTATGTCCTTGTAATCAATGCAAGCATGCTGTGCGACGGACAAGACGTGTTTCTTTGCAGCACGTTCGCGAATTTGGCGAGTTCGATCCATCTATTATAGATCGAGTTGTTGCCAATTATAACTCGTCGGACTCTGACGCTGGCCAACAAGCAGCAATCTTGCAACCCAATAGACGTATTCGCAGGCGCTTTGGTCAAGCAGCATATGTGAGGCCACAAGATGTAGCCTCTGACAGCTCGGGGGATGATCATGCAGAGCACATTCCCAACGAGACAATGTTTGAGCCCGAGATTGATGAAATGATCGAGACGATCATGGATTCAGAAAGGCTTATCTATGATGATATGAAAAGTGAAGCCGATACATCATTGTATAATGGAGCACGTATGTCTAGATTGAAAGCACTCCTGGTTCTTCTCAACATGCAGGCAAAGTTTGGATGGAGTGACACTAGCGTCACAGCGCTTTTCAGGTGATCTATTACAATTAGTTTACTTTAATAGAACTCTAAATGTATAATGATCTGATAGATTTTTACACGACTGTATCATATTTTTATGTTGTGTAGATTGCTGAAAGAGCACATTCTACCAGCTGACAATGTGATGCCAGATTCCCGAGATGAAGCAAGAAAGATTTTGCGAAACTTGGGGATGGATTACAATTCTATCCACGCTTGTCCTAATGACTGCATTCTTTTCAGAGGGGAATACACAGACATGGAGAAGTGTCCGAAATGTGATTCCGAAAGATATCGAGTAGATCTCCACGGGACAAAAATTCCACAAAAGGTTTTGCGACATTTTCGTTTGCTTCCTCGCATCAAGCATTTCTTCGAATGTAAGTCCATGGCCGCCCTAGCATCATGGCATGAGGAGAATAAATCTTCGGATGGTGTGCTACGAATTCCTGCAGATTGCGCAGCCTGGAAACATATAGATGGAACATGGTTGGATTTTGCCAGGGAAGCTCGAAATTTGCGCTTAGGCCTGGCTATGGATGGCGTAAATCCATTTGGTCAAAGATCAACATCTTACAGTGTATGGCCCGTTGTCATCGTCAACTACAACATTCCCCCGTGGTTGACTACGAAGAAGGGGCACCTATGGCTAAGCTTGATTGTGCCAGGGCGATATAAAGTGGGGAATATGGATGTGTATCTTCGTCCACTATTGGAAGAGCTACAACAATTGTGGATTGGCATAGAGGTGGTGGATATGAGCCGACACACAGGACGACGGAATGCTTTGATCAGAGGTATTCTAATGTGGACCATGCATGACTATCCCGGGCTAACAGAATGCTCAGGTGATCTATTGACACTCCTCTCTCAGACACTGTAAATCTTGTTTTTCCCCATAGTTGATCTATTATCATGTGTATACATGCAGGGCTTCAAACAAGCGGATACAGAGCATGTGTCACATGTGGACCTAGACTGAATGCACGTAGGGCACCCTCACTGAAGAAGCAAATCTACGAAGGTCATCAAGCGTATCTTCCGGAGAATCATGTGTTACGCGACGGCTTTTTGGGAAGAGAGCCACCAAGGATGTCTGCACAAGCATGGTTAGAGCAGAAGGAGATGTGCGATGACGGATTGCCTCCAGGGATGAAGAGACTATCTCTATGGTACGAGTTACCATACTGGCCCCGACTCGTGATCAATCACTTGCTCGATCCAATGCACATATTCAAGAATGTGGGTAATCTACTATGGGACCATTTGACCGGCAAGAAAGATACTTTGGGAGCCAGAGTTGACCTTAGAAATGTGGATCGTATGGAGCAATATTGGCCGCAAACAGCGTCTGATGGATCGATAAAACTTCCTAAAGCACCATGGATTTTCACAGGAGCCCAAGAACGCAAAGTAAAAGAGGCCATTCGATCTTTGCGGACCCCCACTGGCGTAATGCACTCGCTCCGAACGTGTTTTACTAAAGAAGGAAAGCTTACCGGTTTGAAGTCACACGATTGGCATAAAATGTGTCAGGTACGTTCATAGTGGACTTTAATATCATTGCATAAAATGTGGACTTTAATATCATTGCTGCACATACTTTACAGTTTATTTTACCGGTTGCCATTGAGGGATGTTTGTCTCTCGACATCCGTAACACAATCTACAAACTTGCAAAGCTGGTGCAATGGATCTCACAAAAGGAGATCGACGTAGACTCCATACCATTCGCCAAACTTAATGCTGCGGAGCTTGTGTGCATGTTTGAGAAACATTTTCCTACTACAATGCTAACCATTCAGGTGCATCTTCTTATTCACATAGTTGATGAGGTGGAAATAGCTGGCACAGTTCATTCCAGATGGATGTTCTTCTTAGAGCGTTTCATGAAAACGCTTAAGGGATATGTGCGTCAAAAGGCACGTCCGGAGGGTAGCATGGCAGAAGGTTGGTTGGTATCAGAGTCCCTAGTGTACATTGGAGAGTGGCTAGACGGATTTGATAAATCCCGGGACACGCTATGGCGAACCATAGATGATGAGCGCATATCTGGGATTGTCATGTGCAATCTCGGTGTTGAGAAGAAGATGACGGAAGATCTAGAGGCTAAAATCAACCGATTTTGCATGCTTCACAATCCAGTGATGCAAAAGTGGATTTCACAATATGAGGATGCAAAGCAAGAGCGACAAAGGGCACGAATCGAGTGGAGACGGGGAAGACGACCACCGATGCACTATCCAGCGGTTATGGAGAGCCTACCAACCTTCATGAGCTTAAGATGGTTGCACAACCAATTGAAAAGCGCACAACAATGCGGTGACGAAGTGACTGAAGAAGAGTGGGAGTACTCTCGGGGTTGCGCGACCAAGGTAAGTTTGCAATGTATGACTAGCAAGTGACTTTATTTATAAACGTTTGAACGGCCACTCATAATCTTTGTTCGTTGTAGTATAAGTCATACACAGCAGCATGGTGTAAAGGTCGACATTTTAGGGTGGAACGAATCGACAAAAAGCGTTTTACTCAAGATTGTGGAATCATGGCAAAATTTGAACAGTCTAGTCGACGACGTTCCTCTGATGCAGATCCCGTGGTGGCGGAACTCACTTACTTCGGCACGCTGCAAGAGATTTTGAGGATCGATTACAGAGGATTTTTTGTCGACTTGTTCGACGTGCAATGGTTCAAGATAATCATGGAGGGTCGAAACGCTACTGTGCGTAGAGGAGAGTCTGGTTTTCTTGAGGTGGATTCTACTAAGAAATGGACTGACCTAAGAGACACTTTCGTACTACCCGAGCATTGTGAACAAGTAAGTATATAAATAGTTAACATCCCCCTTTTACAAGTTATGTGCTTGAAAGATCTCATGTAAGTTATGTGGCTCTGGCAGGTAGTATTTCATCCTACAAAGTCTACATCAAACTGGTGGTACGTCATAGAGGTAGCCCCTCGTAGTGCAAGGACGTATGAAGGCTACCATGTGCCAATCACAACGACATCAATGGAGGAGATCAGAGAAGATGCTCAATCAGAAGCCGCTGCGGTGGTGCCAGACGAACATCAAGCTGCTACTACTCTATATGGGGTGCATGCAGAGGAGCTACAAAATGAAACAGAGGATATGTGTTTAAACGGAGAGCTCTATATAGATATAGAAAGTTATGCTGAGTTATGCGAGGATGAGAGAGAGATCTCTTAAAGCCACAAATATTGTATTTGAACAATTTTGCTCCGTGCTGTAAAAGCTCTAGCTCTCTAAGTAGCTTCCATGGTGTGTAACGCTCTTTTCTACTCGCGCTCACATCTTTTGATTGAAAATTCTGAGTTTTCGACTTGCCTCTTCTACCACTCGATTCATTGCGTCATTGTATTTATATGCGTCATTAAGTCATTGTATTTAATGGTCTTTGCGTCATTGTCTACTCTATTCATTCAATATTAAGTTTCAATATTCGTGTGTTTAATGCAGGTATGGATGATGAGGAGTTTCTTTCTTCTTTGTCACCTCAGCAGAGACAGTGGTACGTGGAGCGTCATCGCTCTGGCGCATCATCGCGCGTTCCTACACCATCCGCATCTCCCTCTCTTTCGGAGCATCCGGCGCGCTCCGAAGCTTCGGCGTCGACGAGACGAGCGTCACACTCGTCTAGACACCGGCGCTCTAGTGGTGGCGGTGGCGGTTGTTGTGGGGATTCCGCCACCGATGCCTCCACACCGCCTCGTGTTCGACGAGGCTCTTTACCCTCCCCTTCTTTGCCCGCCCCCACACCAGCCACAGCATCGCCATCTACGCCAGGTTTTGCACGGCTGACTATTCCTAGAAGCTACACACCTCTACCTACTCCGCCAGGAGCCACCCCACTCGACACTCCTCGCTTCGGGGCCGAGACGCCGGTGGAGACACCTGACGTCCGTACCCCCATCGACACGCCGCTAGAGACCCCTGCCGGGACACCCAGGTTCACGCGTCACCGGCCAGAGGGCTTGCCTTACTCCGTCGACATCAGCGGCGGCATCATCATGGATGATGACGGCAAGAAGGTGATCTCGTGCATGCGTGGTCTTTGCTCTCAGCTGTTTAGACACTATATACTAAACAAATGGAGTGAAGTACCAAGTGATTTAAAAAACAGAGTCATCAGCATACTTCATGATGAGTTTCCCGTTCCAACACGGGATCAGCGCTTCAATGAAGACCTGATGAAGATTCGAATGCGCGAATACTGCAAACACAAGCGTTCCGAAGTGCAAAAAGCAATCAAGAATGGGTGGAATAGGCTAGATTGGCTGGCCAAAGAAGATTGGAAGAATGCGAAGAAAGCAGCGCGCGAGAATCCCGACAAGTGGAAGCAACAAAAGGATGTAGCCAGAGCGCGAGTAGAGGCAGGGAGCTCGCACCACTTGGGGAGCGGTGGATGGGCATCATTTGAGGCCGATTTTGTAAGTCTTTTCACATTGCTCTTTATGCATGTTCGATAGTTTAGGGTTTATGAGTTTTTTAGTTCTAACATAATGAAATCTTTGTATGTTTTGACAGTGGTCGATGACAGGACGTGATCCCACACCGTACGAGCGCGAGTACGCAGGCAGGAAGGGCTTAAACGCCCTGATGGACATTCTCAGTTCTCGCGGCGGCATGGTTAGTATTAGGGTTTACTCTTTTTTATTTTTTGTATTGTTTTATAAATGTCGTTATATGTTTATATTTACTGAAAACTGTCTTATTGTCTTTTTTTGCAGAATCCGACAGATACGCCGCTTGGACGCGATGAGACGTCTGATTAGACGACGTCAGTTTAGCCGTAGCTAGATAGCATTAGTTTAGGGTTTCTCATAGCTTATGTATCATGAGACGGATTTTATACGTCTTTTTGAACCATGTATATTATTACATTTGTCACCGCAATTCCTTTTGCCAATCAATTCTTTATGCCTATGATGTTGTACAATTGTCATTATTACATTTGCCAATCAATTCAGTTTGTCTATGATGTGTACAATTGTCAATTTTGCAAACAATGCGTCTTGTGGGTGACTATTTTGGGTCTATTATTTACCTTTGCACTTTTTTTAAAAAGTGAATCAAGTACAATATGGTTGATGGGTGGCAGGGCATTCAATGCCCTGCCACCAAAAAAATATTCTCTCAGGCGTCGCTATAAGCGTCGCTATTTATGGCTCTGTAGCGTCGCTATATGCGTCACTATACTCTTCTGTGAGAGCGTCGCTATAGGCGTCGCTATGAGCGTCGCTATATAGCGACGCCTATAGCGACGCAGATAGCGACGCTCTCGTAGCGACGCTTTTAGCGACGGTTATAGCGACGCCGGGGGTTATAAAAACCCAGTGTATTTCCGTCGCTAAGAGCGTCACAAGAGCACACAACCTCTTGTAGTGCAAGAAGAGGTGAAGTTAGGCAAGTCAGGTCCTTCTACATCAAATAACAATTCCAGAGATTAGGTTTTTTACTCTAGAGGTTGTGGAAACAATAGAGGTGGAAGAGGAAACTATGGTCGTGGAAACAATGCTAGAAGAGGTCAATGGTAAAACCAACAAAGTCAAAGTTACAATGATTATAGCCAAAGAGTCAGGGGGAGAGCCCGACCTCGTGGACGTGGAGGTGGACGATTTGTACATCCTCAAAGAGATGGATATTGTAACAGATGTGGCATTTATGGTCACTTTGAAAGAGAATGTTACACAAGGCTAAATCAAAATTGTGATCGTGGTGGAAGAGGCCGAGGTTATAGCAGACATGGAGGAAAGTTTGCTGGATACAATCCTCATGATCAAAATATACATGACAATAGATCGAGTGGACATTTATTTCCTATGGAGCATGTTGTTGGAAGCATGGTGGAGCCACATCATATGGATGATTGGTATTTAGATAGTGGTGCCACAAATCATATGACATCATGGTGAATGGTTTGACAGAAAAGAGAAATTAGAAGAGTGCACGACAATTGAGAAGATCAGAGAGGGTGCATTATCCAGTTGATAGATTGTCATACAACGGTTACATGCGCACACATTATGCATACATGGTTTCACGTGTGAAACATAAAGAGCCTACATGTTTTCAAGAGGAAATTGGAAAGTCAGAATGGGAGTCAGCTATGGATGAAGAGATGGATGCTCTTGTGAAGAATGACACTTGGGATTTGGTTCGCTTGTCAAGTGGAAAGAAAGCAATTGGTTCAAAATGGGTATACAAAGTCAAGTACAAGTCAGATGGTAGTGTGGAAAGATACAAAGTGAGGCTTGTTGCTAAAGGTTATGCACAAACAAAAGGTCTTGATTATGATGAGACATTTAGTCCAGTTGTTGCAAAGATGACAACAGTCAGATTGGTGATAGCAATGGCAAGTATGTTTGGTTGGAAGTTACGGCAAATGGATGTGGATAATGCATTCTTGAATGGTGACTTGGAAGAAGAAGTTTATATGATACAGCCAGAGGGTTATCAACATCCAGAGTTTCCATATTATGTGTATAAGTTGAAGAAAGCATTGTATGGTTTGAAGCAAGCATCTAGAGCTTGGTGTGAAAAGATAACCAGATTCTTGAAGAAGATTGGATTTAAACAGTCTACTGCTGATCACTCATTGTTTTTGAAGCATGTTGATGGAGAGATCGTCGTTATTGTTATCTATGTTGATGACTTGATTCTCACTGGAAGTCATGATGAGCAAATTTTGCATGTCAAGAAGAGTTTGTTGAGAGAATTCAACATGAAGGACCTTGGTGAGTTGAGATATTTCTTGGGAATTGAAATTGTCAACACTTTATTAGGAATTTGGATGATACAAAGACAATACACATTGGATATGCTTGAGAAGTATGGAATGACAGTGGAAAAACCGGTTGATACACCTCTTGATCAAAATGTGAAGTTGTTTGATGATGGACATTACATTGAGGATGTCACTATGTACCGCAAGATGGTTGGAAGCCTTATTTACTTGACAATAACAAGGCCACATTTGAGTTATGCAGTGGGTGTTGTGAGTCAATTCATGCAAAAGCCATGTAAAAGTCATCTTGATGCAGTGAGACGGATTATGAGATATGTGAAAGCCACTGTCAGTTATGGAATGTTTTATGAAAAGAATGGGAAGCTTTGTCTTTATGGTTACACAGATGCAGATTGGGCAGGAGATTTTATGGATAGAAGATCTACAAGTGGTTATGCATTTTCGATTGGCAATAGTATGATAAGTTGGAGTAGCAAGAAGCAATCAACTGTAGCATTATCAAGTACAGAAGCTGAATATCGTGGAGCAGCTTTGGCAGCATGTGAAAAGTCATGGTTGAGAGTGCTTATGGTAGAATTTGGTTGAGAGTGCTTATGGTAGAATTTGGTTTTGACTATCTTGACAGTGTCATTATATATTGTGACAATATTAGCAGCATCATGTTGGCAAAGAATCCAGTCTACCATGCTCGCACTAAACACATTGAGGTACATTATCACTTCATTAGAGAAAAATTTTTGGCAAATGAGATTGATTTGGTGTATGTGAAGACAAATGATCAAGTTGCGGATATATTCACAAAAGCTCTTGGAAAGGAGAAGTTTTGCTACTTTCGTGAGGCATTGGGAATCCATCATATGCAAGCTCACTCTGAGCTTGAGGGGGAGTGTTAAATAATATGATATTAAAGAATATGTCCATTGTGCTATGGGTGGCTGGACACTGACTATACTATGTTGTAAATATACTTTGGATAATAGTTCAAAGAGTAGAAGAGAAGAGCAGCATGTTGAATGGCTGCTGCAGGGTAACGATTGTGTGTGTGTTTGTCTCGATGTGTATTGGTGTGTGTGCATAGTCTTATTTCCTACCTTCTCCATCACCTGCGCACTCTACAGACCCCCCCTTGTAGCTCATGCTTGAAGCTCATTGGACCCCTCCGGGCCTAGCCAATCACAAGCAGGGGGCAATACAAGCAACAAGGGTAGCCTTGGCACAAGTGTCCCCCTTTCCCCTTTGAGAGAGAGGACTTTATAAATGCAAAATCAATTAATTAAATCTCCAAATTTATCATTGGACCCCTTGGGTGGCCAACCAATAGGCTTTAGGCACACCATGAGGGTAACATGGGTAGGAGCTTGACATGTGCCCTTGCTGCCTCGTAAGGCTTGGGGATACCTTGAGTGTGTGTGTGTTCTCTCACTATCATTGGACCCCTTGGGTGGCCAACCAATAGGCTTTAGGCACACCATGAGGGTAGCATGGGTAGGAGCTTGACATGTGCCCTTGCTGCCTCTTAAGGCTTGGGGATACCTTGAGTGTGTGTATGTGTGTTCTCTCACTAGCCCCTACAATATGGGCTCACCCCCCCTTATGTAGGGCTCCTTTTGACTTTAGGTGCTCAAGCACCTTACTCATCAAGCATGACAAAGCACTTCTAGCTTTGGGGTGTTCTCACAAGCATATCAAGCAAGCACAACAAAGCACCTCAAGCACCTTAGTCATCCAGCAAGATACGCACCTTAATCATCCAGCAGGACAAGCACGACAAGTACCTCAAGCAGGACAAGCACAACAAGCACCTCAAGCACCTTAATCAAGCACGACAAGTACCTCAAGCAGGACAAGCATCTTGAGATTGGGTTGGGTTCCCACCTCAAGCTCAACCCTAGCTTATTACCTAAGGTCAAAGGACTTTTACACACATTATTGGAGGTCTTCGATGAAGCTAACCCTAAGGTCTTATGCTCAATCGGTTAGCCTTGCTCTTTGATAGACCATCTCCCATTTGGGCCCCTTTATCATTGGCCCCGTGTTGAGATAGATCTATAAGAACATGTCTATATCTTAACCCTTGTTCCCATTTATTCTCCCACATTAAATGATCAGTTTAATATGATAAAATAATTTGGGTTGGTTAGATATTAGATTTTATGACAAAAAGACAATGTCTCTCCTCATAAATCTATCCTCAAATGCCCCTACATCAAGACGAAGTGACCCATTACAATTCCATGCTCTCAGTTTTAGTGTGGTCCCATAAGTCTTGCATCATCATGCGGAGCAGCACTCCAATAGCACCACCCTTCCATCTCAGTAGAAAGCAATCTTAGTCTTTTCCCTTTCCACTCTAATATTTGGAATTACCTCTTGCATGTGAGCAATCTGCAAGAGCATGAGGTCATCTTCAAGAAAGATGTCCGTCTTCTTAAGAGTTGGTCTCTTCTTCAAAAAGTCCTTCATGTTGTCCATGGAGGGGAAACTCAAGACAAGTGACCTGTCCTTTTAGGTTTCCCCATTTCTTCCACTTTTCTTGTTGCCCACTCTCCAAGCTCTTGCATGCGTCGTCTCATTAACCCCCATCATGGTCATGAGTTATTTTACCTCTTCATCAACATTATCTTGGTCTTTGAGGCCACAAATCATCACATGTAAAGCCCGCACACGCCTCCTTTGCTCCTCTTCTAATGTCAAGTTAATGATGGTGGGTGTGGGGGTTGTCTCCTTGTCTATTCCTTTCTTGGCGATCTCAATTCATTTCTCTGCCTCATCCCCTTTTTGTTGGGTCCTTGTAATGACATCCACCCATGAAACCGTCATTGCTTTGTGTTTCTTATCTCCTTCTTTGATGGCTTGCTTTTGTTCTTTAATTACGCTGAGTTCATCAGGGTTGAAGCTTGCCTTCTTCAAGTGTGTGCCGTGATCGCTCTCTGCATGCTCCATCTTGAGTAACACTATCTCCTCATCTTGGGCCGTCACCCAACTCTCAAGTGCATTTATCGTACTTTCTTGGACCGACACACGTTCTTCAAGTATCTTTATTGTGCCTAGGAGCTTGCGATTAATCTTGTTCATGGTCTCGCACATTTCCTCTTTGCATTTTTGAATCGCATCCTCCAGAGGGTCGTCTTTGCCATTTTGCTTCTTCATGTTTGAGAGGGAGAGACAAAAAGTTCATGAGAGAGGGAAATGCACACTATGTAAATATGTGGTTCCTCATTATACATACATGGCATTTGTTTACACTCTCCACATCATCCATAAATGCGCACTCAACATCTATCACAATCTCTGCACTTTTTGAAATTTTTGAACCGCAATCTAAAATTCAGAAATTTCTAAATTTGCCTGAAAAGAATGTGCCAATTGATGAAACCAGGGGGGGGGGGGGGGGGGGGGGAGAGATGGGAAACTCTCATACAACATGTAGGTAACCCATTTGTAGCACTTTCGAATTAGTTGGAACTGAAAAAGCCTATACTCGCCTCTTCTAGCTTAAATAGGGTAAACATTATGGGAATGGGGAAGGAGCACAGGCAGTGGGCTGCGGGGCAGTGACTCCGGAGTCTAGAAAATGCTTCTTCGGATGCATTGATTGTAGGATTTTTCCCATAGGAGAAAGCTCTATTGTGTGTTCAACAAATGCAAAGCGAGGGACTCTCTCCAAATGCAATCACCTACGCATGCATCTTGAAGGCATGTGGCTCTATGAAATCTATGGATATATCCACAAAAATTCACAATTACATTATTAGTCACAGGCTGTTGAAAAAAGATGTCGTTTTTGGCATTGTCTTGGTGGATATGTATGCCAAATGTGGTGCACTTGAGAAAGCACAAAAAGTTCACAATTACATTATTAGTCAGAGGTTGTTGAAAAAAGTTGTCGTGCTTGGCACTGTCTTGATGGATATGTATGCCAAATGTGGTGCACGTGAGAAAGCACAAAAAGTGCTTGAGGAGCTCCTGTCCGGAATGTCGCCTCTTGGAATGCACTGATTGTGGGAAGTGTGCAAGAAGAGCAGGGGACAACAAGCTCTGGGCCATTTTAGCGAGATGCAAAGGGAAGGCCTTTTTCCAAATGGATTCACCCATGCTTGCACCTTGAAAGTTAGTCACCTTATGCAAGACCTTCACATAGGTTTGAGAATTCATGATGAAATTTATAGTCATGGGCCGTTGGAGGGGAATGTCAGGTTTAACAATGTTTTGATCAATATGTATGCCGAATGTGGTGCCCTCATGAAACTACACAAAGTTTTAGATGAGCTTTTACTACAAATTGTCGCCTTTTGGAGCACGTTGATTGCTAGATACGAGCGACGTGGTTGTTGCAAGGCAGCTCTCGGCTATTTTAACCACATGAAAAGTGAGGGTTTCTCACCAGATGAAGTCTCTTGGAGTGATTTTATACGTGGATATGCCAAGCAAGGGTAGGCAAGGATGCTCTAAAATGTTTTTCCTAGATGCAACACGACTTGGGAATGTTTTTGACGACCAATTTGTCTGAAATGTTGCCCCTTGAATGCATGGAATGATGGGAATGGCGTCTCTTGGAATGCAATAGTCATGGGATATACACCACACGAGCAGGGCTAGAGAGGTATAGGCTATTTTCAACTTCCTATCCAAAGTGTGGACTCTTGGAATGCACTAACTGCAAAATTCTCCCATGAGGAGAAAGCTCTAGTGTGTTTTCAGCAGATGCAAAGCGAGGGCCTCTCTCCAGATGCAATCACCTACGCATGCATCTTGAAGGCATACGGCTCTGTGTAAGATGTTGATATGGGCACAAAAATTCATAGTTATATTGTTAGTCAAAGACTTAGTCGATATGTATGCCAAATGTGATGCGCTTGAGAAAGCCCAAAAAGGGCTTGAGGAGCTTCTTGTCCGGAATGTCGCCTCTTTGGGATGCACTAGTTGTAGGATGTATGCAACAAGAGCAGGGAAAGAAAGCTTTGGGATATTTTCAACGAATGCAAAGCAAGTGTATTTGTCCAAATTCAATCACCTATACTTTTGTCTTGAAGGCTATGCTTATATCTTGAAGGCATGTGGCTCTATGCAAGTGGCTCTATGCTTATATCTTGAAGGCATGTGGCTCTATGAAAGTGCTCGAAGAGCTTCGTGTCCCGAGTGTGGACTCTTGGATTGCAAGATTTTCCCCATAGGGCAGGGCCAAAAAGCTCGAGTCTGACTTTAGTAGATGTAAAGCAAGGGCCTCTCTCCAGATGCAATCACCTACACATGCATCTTGAAGGCATGTGGCTCTAGGCAAGATGCTGAGTTTTAAAAACGGGAGTTATGTCGTTTAATATAGCTTGTGTGCTTTTCACCACTGCCATGCCATCATCCTTTTCTTCTATTTTTAGCCTATGGCTACCTCCACGCTGTGTTAGTCTCCCAACTTGGATCACCTTTCCTCATCAAAAATTTAGAAGTGACACACCCATCTTTGGTTGTTCTACCATTAGAGAAAGTTTTGGCAGGCTTGCAGATCTATAAGTTGTATCCACTTGCTGAGTTGATCTTCCATGGAAAACCTGCAAGATTTGCGTTCCATGGTAATCAAAGTAAACCCCAAGCTGATCGTACAAAGCCACACCCAAACGGAATCTTGGGAGGCTCTTTCTTCTCACGTAAAGCAGGTTAGTTTTGATTGCCAGTATATTTGCAAGAGCCCCACCGACCTTGGAATTGGGCGGAAAATCACACAAAAAGGTCAGTTTCTCACATGCATTTGTGATTTGTTGATTTGTTGATTTGACGGCTCTAGATTGACATCTAGTGTTGTGGCTAAAACTTTGATGCATGCTTCCCTTGCAGTTCCTAGTGAATGAGGCTCGTTTCTTGACCCTGGTAATAGCTTGGATCACCCAAGGCTCCTTAATGAGGTTCAAAGTCAACCTCAGAGCTATATAGATGAATGTGACCACTCAACTAGAGAAGCACTTCAGAAGTTCATAGTACAAAATGATCTGGCAACAATACATTGGAAAATTCATTGATTTGCATGCATGTGAACTCTGGGAATCTTGCCCAAGCTAGTCAAATTTTTAGAATTTAAAAATAACTTTTTGCTTCTACCTAGGGTGCCATTATTTTGGCCCATGCTAGGCTCGATGAAAGAAACCAAGCTATTTCTCTTTACCTTGAATATCTAAGAGCGATTTGCAAAATGGAGAAAGGAGAAGCATGCCACTTGGCATTGGTTGATTGGACAGGAAATGGTAGAAGGTAGAGGCTAAATTTAGCACGAGCTTCGTGCAAAAAAAAAAACAACAATATCTGCTTTCGCCGCACCAAAGAAGGCAGACAACGATCGATATGGGAAAGTGGGAAAGCTTGCAAGGGGTGGTGAATTAGCCCACGCTTGTTGTCCGGAATGGCGTCTCTTGGAATGCACTGATTGCAAGATACACACAACAAGAGCAGGGACAGAAGGCTCTACATTGTTTTCAGCGGATGCAAAGTGATGGCCTCTGTCCATATCACTTTGCCTCTGTCCAGATGAAATCACCTACTTATGCTTAAAAATTCATTGTTAGTCATGGGATGTTGCAAAATAATGTTGTGCTTGGCAATGCCTTATTCGATATGCATGCCAAATTTGGTGAACTTCAGAAAGCACAAAAAATGTGTGAGGAGAATGTCATCTCTTTGGAGTGTATTGATTGCGGGATAAACACAACAGAAGTAGGGCCAGATTACTCTAAGCTATTGTCAGCGGATGCAAAGTGAGGGCCTCTCTCTTGATGCAATCATACCCACGTGCATCTTGAAGGCATGTGGCTCTATGCAATATGTTGACGTGGGCATAAAAATTCACGTTGATATTGTTAGTCAGGGGCTGTTGAAACAAGATGTCATGCTTGGCAATGCATTGGTTGACATATTTGCTAAATGAGGTGCGCTTCAAAGAACACAAAAAGTGCTTGAGCATCTTCCTGTCCAAAGTGTGGACTCTTGGAATTCATTGATTGTAGGATTTGCCCCAGAGGGGCAGGGCTAGAAAGCTGTAATTTGTTTTCAACCGATGTGAAGCAAGGGCCTCTCTTTAGATGCAATCACTTATACATGCATCTTGAAGGCATGTGGCTCTATGCAAAATGTTGCTATGGACACAAAAATTGCCTTAGTCGATTTGTATGCTAGAATGTCGTCTCTTGGAGTGCATTGAGTGCGGGATAAACACAACAGAAGTAGGGTCAGATTACTCTAAGCTATAATCAGCGGCCGCAAAGAGAGGGCCTCTCTCCTGATGCAATCATATCCGCTTGCATCTTGAACACATGTGGCTCTACGCAATATGCTGATGTGAGCATAAAAATTCACGTTGATATTGTTAGTCAGGGGCTGTTGAAACAAGATGTCATGCCTCGCAATGCGTTGGTTGACATATTTGCTAAATGAGGTGCACTTCAGAGAGCACCAAAAGTGCATGATCAGTTTCCTGTCCAAAGTGTGGACTCTTGGAATTCACTGATTGTAGGATTTTCCCCACAGGGGCAGGGCCAGAAAGCTGTAATCTGTTTTCAACCCATATAAAGCAAGGGCCTCTCTTTAGATGCAATCACTTATGCATGCATCTTGAAGGCATGTGGCTCTATGCAAAATGCTGCAATGGGCACAAAAATTACCTTAGTCGATATGTATGCCAAATGTGGTGCGCTTGAAAAAGCACAAAAAGTGCTTGAGGAGTTTCTTGTCTGGAATGTCATCTCTTGGAATGTACTGATTGCACCATACGTGCAACAGGAGCATGGCTATAAATCTTTAGGGTTTCTAGAAGCTCCAAGTGGCTCTAAGGGTGGGCAAAGCGGCTCTTTTATGGGTTAGAGGTGGAAATCAGAAGGTGGGACTAACTGCGAGGGTTGAACAACTGTTTTGAGCTGGCAATGGGCACAAGTTTGAGGGCTAGCATTGGGGTTGCTAAACAGGGCCTATTGTAAGTGCAACGTTTACAAAATAAGGAAGTCCCTCTAACACTAGAGGAGAAGCATAAGTCCCCCTTCAACACTGGAGAGGATAAAAGTGGCGGGGGAAAGGCCCGTTCCCTACAATATTATTATAAATGTGGAGTATGGTGCCAACTCCACACCACACATATGGTTTTTTCTTTTTTTGATGGGCACAAGCATCGAAATGCACACAATGCATGTCTCTATCTTTAAAAATTGCAATGTGAAAGTTTTCTTCTCCAAATATCTAATAATGCAAAATTTCGTTTATTTGCGAGGTTGTAGAACTTTCGGCAAAAGGGATGCGACTAAACCATCACAATAAGCTATGCCGTTTGGTAAAATCGCTTCTTGAATTCTTAAAAAATTCTTATAGTGAAGCAATCAAGGCAAACTAGTTATAACGAGATACTCAACTCATGATTATTGGCAAATGGTCTTTATATGTAACAGTTCTTAAAGCATGCTTTGTTGCTAAAATCCATTTAGAGACTGGCATGTAGGTGCATGCTTGTATTGTCACGAATGGTTTTGTTGGCGGTACGCTGGTTGACGTGTATCTGAAGGCGCAAAATCTTGATGTTTCCCCAACGCTCCTCGAAAGTTTGACACACAAAAATGTTGTAACATGGACTACACTGATCACAAGGTACGCATATCATGGTCAAGCAGAGGAAGCACTTTATTGTACAAAGAAAATGGAGTTGTAGGGTCCTTGATCGAACGAAGTCACCTTTGCTGCCCTTCTCAAAGCATCCTCTAGCATTGCAGCTGAAGAGTAGGGCAAATGGGTACGTGACCAAATTATCAAAAGGGCCTAGATATCAATCCATTTATTGGTAGTTTCCTTGTTTGTATGTTTGCCAATGTTAAATAACAAGTCTGGAAATGAAAAGCACATGAAGGATTTTTTTATCATGGTAAGAAGAAAGAGCTGGTGGTCATCACGTACAACATGCCATGTCATCATTCAAGTGCAATTTTTGGAAGTCTGCCACATCATTAGTATTTGTGTGTGTGCCGGTTCTGCTTTATTTTAATCATTTATGTCACTTGGGGCCCCATCGGACGGGGTCCCCATAAGTTGGTAGGACTTCTTTGACTACTTGCTCTTCTTAGGGTTTAGGCCCCTCGATCGGCATGTGTGAGCTAGCTCCCTTCATTAGGCTTTGACACATCAACAGTTTGTTATAGATAGAACATTTTTGTGATTAAGTTAAACAAAAGTGAAATTGTAGAGAATAAGAAACTTGAGAGAGTCCCAATAACCCTCATGACTAGAGCCCTTGATACAAATGAGGGCCATCAAAGCAAAAAAATCCAAAAAATTTTAGAGATTAGTCAGAGAAGAACATTTGGGGTCAAATGCTTTTGAGGGTAATTGTGGGGATTTTAGGGTATTCCACTACTCCAACGTACCTAAGCTTATCAGGCTTAGCAAGTAAGGGAGGGGTTAGATGTTGAGGGCTTTGATAGGTACAAGGTGGAATGGCACATGGGAGAGATCTAAAGTCAAGAAAATGTATGTACAATGTGTCAAAGGGTGGCAATGTCAAAACCCTTGTTTCTATTATATGGGTGCATTAAAGGAGTTGAATCTTGCTAATTGAAGAAAGTCCGTGATAGACACTCAAAAGATCCCAAATTTTAACTAGTTTTGGATATTTCCCTCTCAAACTATCCACATGTGCACATGACATGTATTTGTGAAGAATTATTGAGAAGACTGTGTATCTTTATATAGGTTTTGCATAATTATTACGACCTTTATTAGCCAAGTAGGCTCCCATAAAAAGTATTGAAAGGGTCTTGTTAGATATTGGACTTCATGATGCAATGTGGTGATTGAAATAGACACAAAGAGGTCATCTAGTGGAAACAATGTTGCTTAAAAGGATTCTAATGGAGGGTAAAGGCTAGGGACTTCATGAAATTCCATAGAAAATTGGGGAGGGATGCATCCAATATTCAGTCCAAAAATTACTACGTAATGCTGTGAAGGACCATGGAGTTATGAACTTGATGGCATAGCAAGGTATCATAAGATAGAAGTGTAGGAAGTTCTGCATGCAATCTCTATTACTATGATAAACTCATTGGGAAAACCATAAACTCTTCAACTTCAATAAAGAGCTCAATAAATTCAAGAAAGCTATGAGAAAGAGCTTGGTCTAGGAGCTTAGAGCACTTTACAAACTAAATGGCAAGAGTTGTTAATGTCCACATAATACTGGTCATTTACTCCATCTTGAAATAGTTGCAAATATGTTTGTTAATTTACTTCACTTCTTCTACATAAAAAACTATATGAATTAATTTTTTTGTGCAACATATCCTCTACAATCACACTCCTTGTTGGTTTATGAAGAAACATGGGATTTTGTCAATTTGGTCTACCCAAGGTATGGAGAAGTCCTACCATCAAGCAAGAAACAAGTTTCTTAAGCACACACTAGACATGGAAAAGGGGAGAAAAAATCAAATAGCTTGCTTGAAATATTCCAATGGTTTTGTAGACAAGTGTGTCATCGAACAAAAACACAAGTAGCCAAAGAATTATTAGAGAATTCAAATATTTTTGTACAACCATACAAAGGAGTAAGCAAAAAATACAAGATGCATACAATAAGTCATCTACAAGTGAATGCTTTATACAATGGCTTGCAACAAGGTCTAATTTTTCCTGCTTGAACCAACATACGGCCTTTGAGTCTCAACTTTCAGTCATTTCAATCCTTCCCCACCACTCGAAAAATTTCTACTTCTTGTAACCTTGCAACTGCATGCCTCCATCACCAATAGAGGCTTTCCAAAGCTCAATAAATAAGTCTCGTCTTTATTCTCTAGCTTTTGTGGCACCTCCAATTATTTTTGTATCTGATGGAGCTCTTCCTCTATCAAAAGTCCCACTTCTTCATAGATTTTTAAACCATTAAGCATGAAGGGAGTGCATTTGCCCGTGCGTGCATGCATGCAAGAAGGGGAGGAAGAGGAAGAGATCCAAGCTGGAGAAAACACCACACTACAACATTATGTATGTTTTTCTTTATTAGTATATGTGTGCAAGAGTTAATAGTTAGGATGCTAGTCACACGGGTGGCTGCAAGCCTTTACCCCAACAATCTTTTATTTAAAGGCCAATGTGGTTGTAAGTGGCTATGACCAAAGCTAGGATGCATATCCGTGAAGTACAACAATTTCACCCTTGTAAAAACATGTTCACCTTACACCCATTCAATGAAATGTGCAAACCACTTCATATCCAAGATATTTATAAGAAAATTTGTAGGGTTGTCATCAGTTTGGACCTTAACAAGATCCAATCTCCTATTCATCAATCAACACATCCCAAATGAGATGATACCTCAATGTGTTTTGACTTGGAGTGAAACACAAGGTTTCTTGCCAAAGCAATGACACTTTGACTATCACAAAATTGAAACTTGCTGAATGTTTAAATCTCCCACTAAATGTGCCAACCATATAGCTTCCTTGCTGGCATCTGACGTTGCATCATACTCAACATCTATAGTGAAAGAAGACATACACTCTTGGAGACGATCTCCATGATCTCCAAGAAATCATTGGAAAATTTTTGAGGTCTTTTGGAAGGCCAATAAGTGGAGAGAGAAAAAAATGCGCATCCAATGAGAACACTTCAAACAAGACGTTCAAAAACTCCAAAAATGAGCTTTAAAATGGCTATTTTGCTGAAATTTGGGGCCAAAAAAAGCCATTTGATAGTGAGAATGGCCTTTTCACCATAGTCAAAATCAACCTTCCACCATTAATGTTCCTAGTGTTTTCAAAAATTGAAAAATTTTGGGGACCCGGATGACAGTAGGGGTCTCTCCTTACCGAGAAAACTTGTCCCTACTTTTGAAGAAGCCGCTCCCTTCCCTCCTAAATCCTCATCTTCATCTCTATCACCATCTTCAATTCGACTATCAGCAGAGTTACTCCTTTCTCCTTCATCCTTCTCTATTATGGATGAACCTCGTAGGTATAGTACTATTCGATGCTTCACAACTCTCAGCTCCACCAATAGTACATGTCCAACTCCAAGGAGGTTAAAGTCTTCTATTTTCTCTCAATCGTCATTTGCAACTTAATCAATGCTACTAATAAATGTATGGAGATAAAGATAAGCAAGGGATCTTGGGTGCTTGTAGAAGGAAGAAACCTCAATAGTCCAATATGTACAAGTCTTCTTGAAAGGGTCGAGTAATGGATTTCAAAATTGAGGTTGGGAGAAAGACTATAAAAGAGGTCTTTGTGCAACATGTTTGGAATCATGGTGATATTATGTAGCATGGTGGTGACTGTTCCTCAGTCAAAACTCCTAGAAGAAATTGTAAGTTATGCAGCTTCTTCCTCATTTAAAATCCTCTTGATCTTAATAATTGTTTCTAAGTTTCTTTATAACATTGTTGCACTCTTGTAACCCTCTTCCTATCAAGAGTGGGAGCCTGCGGAGTGTATCATTGTCCTCATGTATGTTGTACATGCTCACATTGGACTGATTCACTATGAGGGTAGAAGACATGGGAGCCTAGCTGATGCTGGTATTTTCTTCTATGACCATTAAATCTATCAACTTGAAAGCAATCACGGACTAGGTTCCTTGATTTACTTACCTTTGGAGGAGGACTATATTTATATAGATTGACAAGTTTTTGGCTATGTTGCTCTTGAATAAGTTAAAAGCAAGCTTTTCAAAGATGCACTAAGGCCTACTCTAGCGACAAAGCTCGTCAAGATAGTTCTATTCATCCCTATTATGATGTTCATTGAGTTGTTTGGTTCACAATACATTAGAATTTATAGGACAATGTTGTGCCATAGTCTCAACGTTGTGTTTTGTAGTGGCCTTCTTGACAATGGTTGGCATACAAAGGAGTCAACATGTATTGTCATTAAGATTGCACTTGACAGCTTAATAGTCAAGTACATGATATCCACACAATCCTTAATACTATCATTCTGGTATAAAAGATCTCGACTTATCAATGGCACGCTTGTGCCGATGGATCAAGAGGCAGCTAGCTTGGAAGGACATAGTGTGATGCACATAGAGGTCACTGACATTGATGAGAACGTGTTAACAGCTATAACCATTCGAGAGATCAACACGTTGTCCCAATTGTGATAGGATATTTTGCAAGAGAGACTAGTAGAGATAGACCCAAATTTCTTTTTCATTCTTAGTGGATGTAAGTTTCTGTGGAGAAGGGAGAAGGTGATTCAGTGCCGTGACATTTTAGGTGTGAGGTCCCTGCCCCTTTTTGAGAGGAGTGGATCACCTTTGATAGGTCTTCAATCTTGAGAAAGAAAAACCAACGGACATTGCCTTAGCTACTATGTAGCCACGGGCCTGAACCGTTAGTGAAGGATTGGTCCTATCTCGCTATGGCGGAGCGTGACCAACCCTATCTAAAAACTATCTATAATCAATTATACCCAAAGGTATAAATCTTAGAGTGACCAACCTATGCACTTTTTTCCCCATATTTCAGAAGCACAGCCGCCAAGGTTTGTCTCTTTTAAGATTTATGACTATTAAAAAAAACAATTTCTACCGTTGGAAAATTACCTGACTCATTCGGTCCACCCGTCCATAGAATGATACCATGAGGGTATCATTCTCCCACTTTCCACACTGCACTCACCCTTCTTGTTATCTAATTACTACCACACTGTTTAAAACATACATGTTCCTTTACTTTATTTACGATACTTGCTCGTCGTTAAGACAATCCTTCAAACAGTATTACAAACAATAATCAAACAAGAAGTCGTCCAATTTTAAACCAACAACCCTTGGATTAGGTTCACTTAAGAATCTCTACTGGCGCTATTATGTCCGATCGGTATATACATTATTTATAAAAACCCTTGTCATCATGAGCGTCCCATACCGCTCGACAAGTACTCGTTGTACTAATCTGGACGTACTCCCGCCACAACAACAATGGTGCCAATTGGGCGTCATCCTCACGCCACGAAAAAACCACACTGCAGTATCCAGCTGGGCTAATCTGGGTGTACTCCCACCACAGCATCAGTGGTGCCATCCTGGGCGTCATCTCACGCCTCGGCAACTGCCACATAATGCCAACGCTAATAAGTAGAGAGACTTGAGAGAAACCATACCGAAGGTTTTGGACAAACATTCTTTCCTATAGCAACCAGTTTAATCAGACATTCTTTCTCACTTGTCAAACATATGCCGAGTTTCTTGGGGTAAAGCCCCTTGGTTTCTTTTCATAAGGTAAATAATATATTTCTATGGTCTCGCATATGCAATGATGCCTAACTTGAAACTACAATACTAACCTGTACCATAGCTCCGATTGATCCGATTGGTGGAGACATAGCATGTTCTGCAAGAGTTCCCCCGTTACTTGTACCGGCTTCATGATCATTAGCACCTTGGGTTTGAGTACGCTTTGGAGCCATTTTTTTGTACTACACTTTCGTTATACACTTAGAACTTTAAATTGGTCAATTTCTCTAGTAATCTCCTTGAAATCTAAGGTCATTTTTACATATAAGTAACCTTGTTATTTTTCTTGAATATTACTTTACTAAAATTTTTCAAAGAGAGTCTGTATTTTGAACCCTCGTCAACTCGGATTCACACTTAGTGTTGTTGTTCTACATATAATTTCTATACATCAAAATATTTACTAATCTTAATTAATAAAAAATTAAGTGTGTAAACTATGAGTGAAAGTTTAGGAATGGATTACTTTTATGCATGACATTTCTAATCCAATTCTAACTTCAATTTCTATACTTCAACTAAATTAATTTTTAGTACTATTTAAAATACTAATCTAATTGACAATAACATTGGTGAATGAGAATTTCATCATACATAATAAGAGTGTGATGAGTACTCTTATGTATTAACTTACAATTAACTATGCATAAGTTAATAGTGAAGATGTACTAACTAGAGAGAGTAGGAATACTTAGAGAGATTAGAGTAAGAGAAAACATACACACACATCTTTTCTAAAGTTAATTGAATCTTACTAATCCATTAGAAAGATTAGAGTAAAAGAGAACACACACACATCCTTTTCTAAAGCTAATTGAATCTTACCAATCTATTAGAGAGATTATAGTAAGAGATAACACACACACAGATCATTCCTAAAGCTAATTGAATCTTACTAATCTATTAGAGAGATTAGAGTAAGAGATAACACACACACATCATTCCTAAAGCTAATTGAATCTTACTAATCTATTAGAGAGACTAGAGTAAGAGATAGCACATACACATCATTCCTAAAGCTAATTAAATCTTACTAATCTATTAGAGAGATTAGAGTAAGAGATAGCACACACACATCATTCCTAAAGTTAATTGAATGCTTACTTAATATGCACCTTACTAATCCACTAGAGTTTTTTCTCTTTAGTGGTTTGTGGACGCCTTCTCTCTAAGAGAAGTGGCAGCATTTTGTGAGCGCTATAGAGGCAATCTCTATGTTTAAAGTGTGAGTATGGATGCTCTATTGATAACAGAAAAAAAAATGTCCAACTTTTTTTCTAAAAGAAACAAAAATATATATAAATATATTTTCATTAAATTTTATTTTTTTATTTTTCTAAAATTCATACCCACGTTCTTGGTCCCCTTGTGGTACCCATCAGCTTAACCAATTTGTCCTCATCATCAAGAGATAAGGCCACACAGCCCCCCCTCATTAAGATTAGTCAAGACTAGCCTCTCCTTTTCATGTGACAGTGTGTCCCACTTTGTCCCCTCCTATGTGAGTCCAGGTGAGTCCATGTGCCTTCATGTGTCATCCATGTGTACTCTTTTGTCTTTATAATTATTATTATTTTTTCTTAATGATAATTTACTTTATATTTTTAAGTTAAACGTTACAGTAGTAAGAAAAAATTCTACAATCAGTAGATAAGTCTTGCAATAAGTTAGTTAGTGATTCGCATAAGTAAACATGTCAGAATTTTGTAGCATAAATTTTGAATTCTAGGTTTTCTCAGCCTACAATTCATAATTTGAACTCGAATATCTTAAATAATGAGTGATGGTAAAAAAATTTCAAATGCGTAATAGAAGTTGTGTGAAATTCGAAAATAGAGACCTTACAATCTCCCCAACTTAGAATTTGAGATGCTCTCATCTCAAGAACAGTGAAGGGTACTCCTTAAGAAGGGTTGTCTTATCTTCCCAAGTAGCATCGTCTACAGGGAAATCCTTGCATAAGATAAGATATTTTTTGATGGATCTATTCCTAAGATTTCTCTCTTGAGTTTCTAGGATAGTATCAGGTTGGAGTTGTAAAACATCTTGAGCAGGTAAAATGATTTGGTCATCATCAAGGACATGGTCATGGTTATATACATAAGGTTTTAACAGACTTACATGAAATACATCATGCACTTTGAGATGAGAAGGGAGTTTTAGTCTATAAGCTTGATCACTTACAACCTTGATTATTTCGTAAGGTCCATAATATCGGTAGCTAAGCTTCTTATACCTTCCGAGAGACAGATTGCTCTTTTTGGGCTTTACTCGTAAGAAAACCTTATCACCTTCCTTGAAAATGCGTGTTAGCGGGTACGCTGCGACGGACGATGGAGCACAACGAGAACACAGACCAACAAACTGTCAATCCGATGACGTAGCTGACCCGACTAGGGCATGGAGGAAATCTCTGGGTTGTCAACCCTGAGATAGACAGTAAAAACACTCTACAGTCACTAATCCTACCACAACACTACCATAAAGCAAAGAAACAGATAACGCATCCTACGAAACACTACAAGCTCGAATCAGTCTCAAATCATATCGGAATGACTCAAAATCGAAGGGCAAGACTCACAAGGATATATCCTATATGGCCAAACACCTAAACCCTGAAAACCATAACTGTAAGACCTCTAATCGCTATCGCGATAGACTCAAAACAGTAATTTCCAAAGTGTCCGGAACTGATCTACAAAGACATCAACATGAAGAGCTTCTCGCCCTGATTTTAACGACTACTTGATTATTTAGAACGGATATCGTTTGAGGTACTTACGACCAAATATAGTTCGTAGCAGGCAGGCTCGCGATGTGGTCCTCGGCTTGCATTGCTTGCGTCAACGCAGAGAGCTCCTTGATGCTAACACACTCCTACTCTCATATCTGAAATGTGATTAGTGTGCGCGACGGTGTGTGTACGTGAAGCTCATTACTGTGTGCTGTAGAAACCATGACTGTATATTAATTGAGATAACGTAATGTGTTTTTTACAAAGCTTTAGGTATCAGCTTATATACCAAGCCTTCAAACCTAATGTACGGCCAAATGACCTGAATTGTCTCTATGCTTCTACAGAGCTTAATTACAAGAAACTGAGTTGGCTTTACTCATTATACAAGCATCTGCGGCCAAAATACAAGTGCCGATTTAAAATATGAGGTTCCCGTAAACATTACAAAAGTGGCCGTCATGACTCAAAATATTAATTACGGGATATTCGATGACGTCCATGAACTCGTATCTTCATATTGTAGCATCCATCTTCATCTTCATTACTTCATCACCATCTTCATGTGGAATCTTTACAAAATCTTTGAGTAATCTTAATGGAATCTTTATGAAAATGTTGTTTAAAGGGCGTCCTTTCAACGCTCTCCTCCTCTGAATTCTTGTCGTCCTCGACAAGACCCTATGTCTTTGCTGGCCTTGACGATTTCGTGATGTCTTGGTGTTGGTTGAAGTTGTTGTGGCAACCTCTTATGCAGTTGGTTGCTTTGTGTGATGTTAAAGCTGCCTTGAAGTTGTACCTGTAGTGTATCTGAAGCCTGGAACTCTCCCGCTTGTTAGGAAATAAGACGTAGCTAAATAGATAATTGAGTAGATTACTTAATGGAGAGAGACAGATTTACATACACGAGATTATAGAGTAGAGAGAGAGAGAGAGAGAGAGTACACACGATATACGTGGTTCACCCAATGTGTGCTACGTCCACAGGAAAGCAGCCACTCAATGGATTTAGTACTTCAAAACAAGAAGTAGTTTACAAAGGGATTATACCCTTAATGGAGCTCCCGCCTTGCTTCACTCTCACCACCTCACACTCACCTTGTTGCATCAACTTCACACTATGAAATGTGTGTAGAAATGGCCTCCTTTTATAGGCCAAAAGGGCTGCCCCCTCTCATGAGAGGCAGCCATGTGTGAATAAGTCCAAATCGGACCCTCCAATCCGTCCATGTGTGGCCGCCCTTGTGTAGACAAATCTGCTTTTGAATTCGGCTACCGGCCATTGAATTCAGCCACCGGCCATTGACTTCCGACCAACGGCCACCGGCCATTGACTACCGGCCACCGGCCAACCGACCGGTTGTTTTCCGACCACTTTCCGGCCGCCGTCCGACCATAATATTCCGGCGAAAAGAAATATTCCGGCGAGGAAAAAAAAAGTATCAGGGGCGGAAGCCCACGAGACCCCTAAAGTTGCCCCTGATTTTTGGCCGTCGTAAAAATTTTGGTTTCCGGCAAGTGATTTTCCTTCACGCACGATGGCTTCTACTCATAATGGGGGCCTTACAAATGTGCCCTTTTACCACAGAAAATTACAAGGGTAAATCAGACTCCATACTTAACAATCTCCCACTTGGAGACTGATCTCCAAACCAAACCTGTGACTGCTTTCCATCCTGGCTTCTTATCCTTGAATGCCAATTGAAGATGAGCAAAAGCTCAACTTCTCCTTGTTGACCACCTTTGTAAACATGTCTGCAGGATTTCACTTGTATGCACCTTTCCTAGCTTTAGTTGTCCCTCTTCCAAAAGAGTGCGTATGAAGTGATATCTCACCTCAATGTGCTTTGTCCTTGAATGCAAGGCTGAGTTATTTGCAAGATGGATAGCGCTTTGACTATCACTGTACAAGACACAATTGTCTTGTTTGAATCCAAGTTCTTCTAAGAATCTGTGAATCCATAGAATTTCTTTGCTTGCCTCCGTCATTGCTACATACTCTCCTTCCGTGGTACAAAGTGAAACCACTTTCTGCAGCTTTGAAGCCCAACTTACTGATGTGCCTCCAACCGTGAACACATAGCCAATAGTGCTCCTTCGAGTATCTTTGTCACCTACCATATTTGCATCAGCATACCCTTCTAGAAAAATATCCGTTCCTCCAAAATACAAATCATTTGTTGTTGTCTCTTTTAGATACCTAAGTATCCACTTCACAGCTTGCCAATGCTCTTTACCTGGGTTGTCCACGAACCTACTCACAACTCCCACTGCATGTGCAATGTCTGGCCTTGTCCAGGACCATAGCATACATTAGAGAACCTACCGGTGCAGCATATGGAACTTTAGACATATAGGCTATCTCGTCTTGTGTCTTTGGACACATATCCTTTGTTAGTTTAAAATGACAAGCCAAAGGTGTAGAAACTGGTTTTGCATTTTGCATTGCAAACCTTTCTAGTACCTTCTTGATGTAATCTTCTTGAGATAGCTTTATTGTCTTCTTTGTCCTATCCCTTGATATTTTCATACCAAGTATCCTCTTTGCAACACCTAAATCTTTCATTGAAAAAGATTTAGACAGCTCCTCTTTTAGGTCTTTGATGTCCTGCATGTTAGCACTTGCAATCAACATGTCATCAACATACAACATTAGGATGATGAATTTCCCATCTCCCAAATTCTTCGTGTAGACGCAGTGATCCGAGTTGCATCTTGTGAATCCATGATCCAACATCCATCAATCAAACTTCAAGTACCATTGTCTTGATGCTTCCTTTAAACCATACAAGCTCTTCTTTAATCTGCAAACCATTTTCTCCTTACCTTTTATTTCATACCCCTTCGGTTGAATCATGTAGATTTCCTCCTCTAAGTCACCGTGAGGGAATGCCGTATTTACATCCATTTGCTCAAGATTTAGATCATGAGCAGCCACAAGGCTTAAGACAAGCCTAATTGAGTTTATTTTTACAACAGGAGAAAATATTTCATTGAAGTCAATACCTTTCTTTTGAGAAAACCCTTTTACCACAAGCCTAGACTTGTACCTTTTCTTCCCGCCTTCTTCTTCCTTCACCTTGTACATCCATTTGTTTTGAAGTGCCTGCTTACCTTTAGGAAACTCAACCAACTCCCATGTTTGGTTGCGATGTAGTGAGTCCATCTCCACTTGCATGCTCTTCATCCATTCTTCATTGGATTCATGTTGCATAGCTTCTTCGTATGATTCTGGCTCTCCAGAATCTGAGATCAAGAGATGGTTGAAGGAAGGAACAAACCTTTCTGGAGGTCTACTTGCTCTTGTAGATCTTCGGGGAATAGGTTGAGGCTCCTCATTTGGTTGACGTTGTTGCACATTGTCACCGTTTGCAGTCCTTGAGTCTTCACCGTCCTCAAGCTCCATGTACTCATCACATGTTTCTTTTGTTTGTTTTCTTTCCAAGTAATCTTTGTACATATTTTGTTCGTTAAAAATTACATCTATACTCCTTAAGATTTTACCATCTTCATGATTCTATAGGCGATCCCAAAGTCACCTTCTCCATAGCCAATGAAGAAACACTTTTTGGACTTTGCATCTAGCTTTGATCTTAGGCTTCTATCTATGTGCATGAAAGCCTCACACCCAAACACTTTGAGAAATGCATAAGTCACCGGTTTACCTGTCCATGCCTCTTCTAGAACTCCCCCATCCAATGCCGTTGAAGGTGACCGATTGATTAAGTACACAGACGTACTTACAGCTTCTGCCCAAAGCTCAAGCGGTAGACTTGCATGTAGCCGCATGCTTCGTGCTCGCTCCATGATTGTCCTGTTCATCCTTTCCAAAATCCCATTTTGTTGAGGTGTCCTTGGGGTTGTCCTTTGCCTCCAAATGTCATTGCTAGCACAAAAGCTTTCAAAAGCTTGGCTGCAATATTCGCCTCCATTGTCGGATCTGAGGCATTTAACCTTGGTACTTGTTTCATTCTCCACAAAGTCTTTCCACCTTTGAAATATGGAAAATACATCAGATTTATTCCTCATGACATAAACCCATGTTTTTCTAGTAGCATCGTCTATGAATGTTACATAGTACAATGAGCCACCAAGTGATGGTGTACTTGCAGGACCCCAAGCATCAGAATGAACCAACTCAAGTTTTTTATTTTTTCTTTAATTTCTTGATTTTCGAAATTTTACCCTCTTTTGTTTACCATAAACACAATCTTCACAGAACTCTAAGTCCACTTCTTTCAAACCTGGTAGAAGCTTCTTTGTTTGAAGGATTTGCATTCCTTTGGCACTCATATGCCCAAGTCCGTAGTGCCATACCGCACTGTCAACTTCTATAGTTGCTGCACAAGATGAAGGTTGCGTGCTAACAGTACACAAGTAAAGTGTACCGACTTTTTCTCCCTTGGAAACCACCAAAGATCCCTTTGAGATCTTCCACCATTTTTTTCCGAATGCAATGTTGTGACCTTCATCGTCCAATTGTCCTGTAGAGATCAATTTTTTACGAAGAGAAGGAACATGGCTTACATCTTTAAGCTTCCATTCATTTTCGTTAGCAGTTGTGACAGAAACTGTACCTTTGCCGACAATCTCACAAGTTTCATCATCTCCCAAGTATACATACCCAAAATTACCTTTGGTGTAGTCTTGGAAATGTTGCTTGTGTGGTGTCGCATGGAATGAAGCCCCGGAATCTACTATCCAGGAATTAGACACATTATCTAATGAGATAATTAGAGCATCTTGCTCTACTTTACCTGCCACATTGGCCTCCGATGTTGTCTTGTTGTCTTGAGACTCTGTCTCCTTCTTCTTCTTGGACCAACAATCCTTCTTGACGTGGCCCTTCTTGCCGCAGTTCCAACATTCAAGAACTGACTTTGTGCGTGACTTGCTCCGCCTTGAGCGATCACGACCCTTTTGGTTTTTGAACCTGTCCTTAAGCCTTCCTCTTGTTTCCACTGATAGTGCAGCACTTGATGATTCTCCTATGCTTCTCCTTTGCATTTCCTCGCTTAGGAGAACACCCACAACATCATCAAACTTAAGAGTATTTGTGCCAGAGATACAATTACTTACAGCCATCAGAAGGCTGTCCCAACTATCCGGTAGAGACGATAGTATAAGGAGAGCTCGCACTTCGTCATCGAAATTGATTTTCACTCATCGAAGTTGACTTATGTTTGTGTTAAAGTCATTTAGGTGTTCTGCAACTGAACCATTCTCTGCCATCTTTAGATTGAACAAGCTCTTCATAAGAAATACCTTATTGGATGCCGATGGTTTCTCGTAGAAGTCGTCAAGTGACTTCATCAAGTCCTCCGTGGTCTTCATCTCTGAAACATTGAAGGCCACCGTTGACGCTAAGCTTAACCGGATTGTTCCCAGTGCCTTTCAATCAAGGACAATCCATGCTTCATCTCCCATCGTTGCAGGCTTCTTTGCAATACCACCTAGTGGCAAATAGAGGTCCTTCTGGTAGAGATAGTCCTCAATTTACATCTTCCAATGTTGGTAGTTTTTACCGTTGAACTTCTGAATATTGAGATTCCCTTCCTCCGCCATAACTCCCACTCAATTCAAGGAATCCTTTCCTTGAGATAATTTAGCTAGGAGCAAACCTTGCTCTGATACCAGTTGTTAGGAAATAAGACGTAGCTAAATAGATCTTTGAGTAGATTACTTAATGGAGAGAGTCAGATTTACATACACGAGATTATTGAGTAGAGAGAGAGAGAGAGAGAGAGAGAGAGAGAGAGAGAGAGAGAGAGAGAGAGAGAGAGAGAGTACACACGATATACGTGGTTCACCCACTATGGGCTACGTCCACGGGAAAGCAGCCACTCAATGGCTTTAGTACTTCAAAACAAGAAGTAGTTTACAAAGGGATTATACCCTTAATGGAGCTCCCGCCTTGCTTCACTCTCACCACCTCACACTCACCTTGTTGCATCAACTTCACACTATGAAATGTGTGTAGAAATGGCCTCCTTTTATAGGCCAAAAGGGCTGCCCTCTCTCATGAGAGGCAGCTATGTGTAGCCGTCCTTGTGTGAATAAGTCCAAATCGGACCCTCCAATCTGCCCATGTGTAGCCGCCCTTGTGTAGACAAATCCGTTTTTGAATTCGGCCACTGGCCATCGGCCATTGACTTCTGACCATCGGCCACCGGCCAAATGACCGGTTGTTTTCCAACCACTTTTCGGCCGCCGTCTGGCCATAATATTCCGGTGAAAATGAATATTCCACTGAGGCTCCTGAAGTTGCCCCTGATTTTTGGCCGTGAACATTTTGGTTTTCGGTGAGTGATTTTCCTTCACGCACGATGGCTTCTCCTCATAATGGGGGCCTTACAAATGTATGCTTTTACCACAAAAAATTACAAGGGTAAATGAGGCTCCATACTTAACACCCCTTTGATTGGTTGTTGTATCTTGAGCTGCTTGAGGTTGTATCGACTTGTTGGTGCAGTAGTTCGTTGTCATTGTAGCTACTTGTAAGTTGACTTGAAGCTTTGTCAAGCTGTTTTTTGGCCTCTCCCTTTTGACTTGTGAGTAGATTTGTAGTTAGTAGTGTGGGGATATTGTGGTTCTTCTTGTTTTTGCTGTTATAAAAAATAAAAGAGTAAAAGTAAAATGTAGCGTATATACAAAATGAAGGTCTTGGATACCTGGATAAGACTAAAGGGAAAAACCCTGTGGGAAAAAATGTCTTTAGTCATAATTGAATGTGAGGCTATATGTACTTAGGTTCTGATGTTATAGAGTTATGCTAAGTTAAAGTACATATGGACATATGGCTACTAATATGGGCTTGATATACATAGATAAGTGTTAGTAGCTTGAAGTCAGAGTCATTGTTGTTGAGCAAAGGCTTATAAAACCTGTTTCCGCTCGGTCATCGTCATTTGTTTGTGTAAGTGCATTGGTGGAATAAAAAAGAGTGGCCAATGCATATGTCCAATGATGGGACATCTATATGTTTGCACAAAGTTATGCATGTTAAACAAGATGTGGTGCGAGAGAAGAGTATTGATGGGTTCTTCATGGAGTTAGTGTAGCTAGCAAAACATATAGCATGAGTGCTTCAAAAGCTTTCACTACTCACAATAAGGGTTTTCGTTGTCGAGGTTTCTCCACTCTTCCTCACTGTGTCAAGTGAGTGAGTGTTTTTGTTTTGGACTACTCTGCCTTCTCCACCTTATATATTATATGGACTTTGACTCTTATGCTCACCTCTTCCAGCATGAGCGACATGACTTTATGTATGCTCAACTCTCCAGCTTGATCTTATACCTATTAGCTAGACTCATAGACCATAGAAAAATATTAACTTGAAGCTTGGGTCTGACACTTCACTCATTTAGTGGCTTAGCTGCCCGACTCTAGACTCTTATGCCATGTAGGTTTAATGGCGACTTGGACTTACCTGATCACTGCCTGAAATCCAATTCCATATGTTTTTGATGTTTAGGCCTTTCTCGTTAGTTTCTATTTGAGATGCCATGTTGTCCAATACATTGGCATATATTTGCTCTTCATTCCTTGGTAGCAAATTGTGGTCGCTTGGTGAGACAGGTATTGATGTTGAAGCAATGGTTGATGAAGTCTTCTTCTTCCAGATAGTGTTCTTCAAAATTGTGACCTCCACATTTACCGTTGCTTTCTTTTTGTTGTTAAGAGGCTGTAAAGGAGTTGTGTATCTTTCTTGTTGTTGAGCCTCAATCGCTGATTTTGGAACCCACATGGTTCTTGGGCCTAGTGTGATCTCCTTTGCCACTTTGTTTGTTTCTTGTTTGACTTGATGGTACCTTGTCTTTAATTTCCAAATATGGCTGTTACTTTTGTAAAAGTCTTGCTCTTGTGGTAATTGACGAGGGATCCATCTATAGGTTGTAGTACTCTTGGGTGTAGCAGGTGGTTGCTCTTGATTTCTTGATGTTTCTTGCTTTTCCTGGGTGATTCCTTGATAAGCTACTACCTTAGGTAACCAAATTTGAAAGTCATAGAATCCTTGTGCTTTGAGTAACTCGATTGGAATGAATCTTTTGACTTTCTTGGAGGTGATCTTCACTTGACTTTGTTGGGTAGTCTGGTAGAATTCTGATTTCATTACCCAGACTTGTCGTATGGTTTGTCCAATGGAAGACCTTCTCTTTTTCTTTGTGTACACTTCCTTTCTCCTGGTTGAGTTATGTGATTGACGTTGACGGCTTTGTTGATTCCTGAATGAGTGGTCGTCATGGGATGGATATTGCCAGGTTGTTATCTTGGGCTTGTTGAGCCAAACATCTGAATTTCCTTTCTTGTAGCCTTGTGCAATAATCGACTTGCTTGATGTGATCCATCATGTTACCTTTGCTTGTTGAGGTTGTTCCTGTGATTGTATCCAAATTGGATCATTAAATTTAATATGTGCCTTGGATACTAGCACTTGGTTGACCTGTTTTGACTTCCTTTGGAGACTTTCGAGCGATGGAAACTTCGGTTGATAGACTTTTTGCTTCGGCTTCCATTGTTTTGTTGATGGTTTGGCTTGAGTCTTACCAAGCACCAAGAAAACTTTACCGAGAGAACGCAAAAACCGAGCAAAAGAATTCAGGCGAGAGAGAGAGAGAGAGAGAGAGAGAGAGAGAGAGAGAGAGAGAGAGAGAGAGAGAGAGAGGCAACACAATTTAGTAAATCATAGGCTCATAGCATGGTCTATACAAAACATACAATGAGATTAGTAAACCTTCGTGAGTTTAATAAACCATATTTTTTATTGACACATCATCGTGTCAGGCTTCTTCTCAATCTTGTGTTCCTCCACTTTATCTTTGGTTAGGGAAGCTGTCATGAAATGATCTCAACCATATAATATATAAAAACAACATTGAGAAAATAAAAACTTAGAATAGAAATACCCAATAAACTTTCATAAAATATACACAATTCACCCAATAATGATCACAACCAAATGTTCATTGGAATAAATAATTGAAGAATAAATGCATAATTTAATGTCAACTTTCAGCAAGGAAAATTCAATGTCTCCTAGAGGTCCAATCACGCTAGCCTTATTGCTTAATCATGCTCCCCCCTTGGATATTGCCCTTAACAGTCCCGCGCCAACACGAGATAGGTTAGGGTAGTATCTAGGAAGGCCTTGCAATAGGATAATGATAGGAAGGATAGGACTTTGATGATGATACGACCAATAAATGTTTAGCAAAAAGAAGATGATCACATTAATTAAAGCTTAGCCATAACATGACTTGTATATCCTAAAGTAAAACTGAAGCCTATGATGCCATTAGAGTCTGCACCTGGACATCACCCTTAAGCATCCCGTGTTGGCGCGAAAGCATATAGGGAGATGTTTTGATCATTAAGTGTTTTTGGTCTCGGAAAAAGCCTTCAAATCGGCCACAGCCAAAGTGCAGGTCGAGTAGCTTAAGAGCATAGCAACACATTAGGCCAATGCACTAACCTATCCCACGCCAACGTGCTACTCATTACGGCCATGTCAACAAATTGAAATGGAAATATTTTTTTTCTTTCCAAGCTCTACAAACAACATGTTTCCTTCTATTTACCCTCCCACACCGACACATGGTACCTAATGGGTTCATGTCCCATGTGAGCATGATTTGCTTTGCAAGCTCCGACAATAGCGTATTTACGCTCCTTAAATTACCAACAGGTCACATACAATTCATGAACATATATAGGCGAGAACTTCCCATTTAAAGCTCCCCGTTTTCAGCCCTTAATACTCCCGCGCCAACGCGGTACTACTTTGAGCAATGTCTCATTTGAAGAGCAAGGTAGCTTCAACATCTACACAGATTGGACGTTCAAAGCACGATCTCCTTCTGTGTCGGGCAATGTCTCATGAAGATATGATTGCCATAAAGACGCTAGGGCCTGCAGGATAATAAGAAAACAGAGAATTTCTTGCTGAAATGGAAACCTTAGGCAAGGATAAGCACAAGAACCTCGTTCCACTTCTCGTGTTACCTTCCACCACAGGTTAAACCCACAGGGACATGAAGGCAAGCGACAGTATTCTCCTGGATACCAATTTGAACAAAGGTAAAGATCAAGAATATTGCACGTTATGCTGTGAAGCCTTGGCTTGGGTACAGGCGAGTTGGTGACGCAAAATCTGAAGCAACTCCACTTTACGTTTGTTGCAGCAACTCCTTCCGTGCCGACGCGGTACCGTCTGGGGCAGTGTCCACAAGGGAGCTCCTCTGTTCGCTTTTAGTGCATGTGAAATTTCTTTTTTACGTTCGCTGTAGTAACTCCTTCCGCGCCGACGCGGTACCACCTAGGGTAGTGTCCCATCTGTATATTATTTTGCTTTCTCTACAAAAGGGTTTTTTTTTTTCCTTCCGGGGGTTGGTTAAGCCCACGACCCAATGCTGAGGGCCAAGCATAATCTCCAAGATGTTAGCCTACAAGGTCCCGACTCCGGCGTTGACGTTGCATAGTCTAGGGCAATGCCCCTATTGTGTTTATGTTGTCGACAGCACAAAAGAGATTGTGGAGGGGCGCCCATCTGCACGGACGTCAAGCATTGCATTTTTTGCTGATTCCAACAATCATGCCAATGTTAAACAGCTGGCCTCATGCTCCTCACAAACGTCGTTGGCGAGATACTCAAACTTAACAGAGTACAACTTAGTTGAAAGTTTTTCCAAGTATATAAGTGCTTCAGCTTTTGTTAGTGTTTTTGTCCCTTAACAAAAATCGACATTATGTCTGACCCACAAATGGGTTGTGAAACCTAAAAGTAATTAAAATATGTGAAGAATACTAAGCCTATTAAAAATTGTAACTTTGAGGTGGCTCCCAACTCATCAGCCCACTTGAGTTAGGATTCTGTGAGTTCTACGATGCAAGGGATGGGTCCCCGCTAAAAAGGTACCCCCAGGAGGGGGAGCCCTGGTTGTGGGCAGCTCCTTTGCTCCTCCATTCTAGCCTCAAGCCCCAATTTTTTTGCACTCAAGGTGCCATGGGGGCCCCTTGCCTCGTGGAGGTTATGAAGGTTATGCCTCTCCCCGTTTGCCACCTTGTTTGCCCGGATTGAGAGGATGTCTCCGTGCATCAACTGATGTACGTGTTGTGTATTAGTGATATAATTGGGTGGCTCCCTCACAGTTGATGTAAATTTTTTTGGTAGCCTTGCACCGTTTGGTGAGGGTGATTTTCCTAGTATTATTTCTTATTAATATATTCCAACCTCATATAGGAGGATATTGCTAAAAAAGTAAAAATAAAAAATTTGCATAGTTGAGGAAAGGTTGAGGAGATAAATAGAGGACAAAAAGTATTCTTCGAACTCGAAACCTTTTTTGCGATAGATTTTTTCATTTTCACACTTGGCATCGAAAAGAGCATTGCTCAGATAAAAACTCACCATTAGCTTCTTTTCCCAAAAGATTGTCCCTCCTTAAAAAAGTAGTCTTTGCGTCACTCATGGCCAAATGTAGTGCAACTTGCAAAATGGGTTGTCATATCACTAGTTTTGGTCTTGAATGTTGGGGTATAAAGCCCAATGTGGTCGCCCAGGTAAGTGGGCCGGCCGCCAGGTATGTACACATATTCTTTTGTAAAAACCTAATAAGAACTCACTATGCTCTACACATTACAGTAGAGCGAGTTCACCATATCGTCGTGCTCTTCTTCTCGCACTCTCTCTCGCGTCACACTTCCGCTCGTACTCCTTCAACTGGTATCAGAGCTCAGATCGAGGCTCGGGGCAGCATTTTCAGGTAGCCAGAGTTACCTGCTCAGATTGGAGTGAGATTCGACAGGCGAAGACACGGCCCCAATTCATGTGCAAAAACCCGAAAGGGCCTGGTGTACTCAGAATTTCATTCTGAGGTCATCTCGGCCACCGTTTGGCTTCGACAAAGATTTGTGCAGGCCATTTTTGACTACGTGGTCTCGACGGGTGTAGATCCGACTTTGCAATTTTGGGGTTTCGGCGCAAGTGCTGAGGATATCTGCACTTCCAGAGTGCTGATTTGTGGCTATCTACACAACAAAAGGACTTCCCTCAGAGAGCTTTGCGCATTTTCGCAAGCAGTTAGGTGTAGGGTAGTACATCACTTCTCTACATCCCTTGTATATTAGCTTGTATAGTAGCTTCTCTCACACTTAAAGTACCACATTGGACTTTAAGTGGGAGGTTGTTGGGGTATAAAGCCCAATGTGGTCGCCTAGGTAAGTAGGCGGGCCGCCAGGTATGTACACATATTCTTTTGTAAAAACCTAATAAGAACTCACTATGCTCTACACATTACAGTAGAGCGAGTTCACCATATCGTCGTGCTCTTCTTCTCGCACTCTCTCTCGCGTCACACTTCTGCTCGTACTCCTTCATTGAACAACGTAAGCAGAAACTTGTTGGTCATATCACTATTTTTGGTCCTACGCTGGACATTATGGCATGTCTTAACTAAAAAAGCAATTTGTGTTACAAGTTTATTTACATTCGCTCAGTAAAATAACATGCTCGGGTTTTTTTGCTCGGTGTATGGATTTCCCCGTTTGGCTTTTGATGTAGAGGCTTTGTCTTGCACTTGCATTGGCTGGGCTAGAGACTGTGGGCTTACGTTAGCTTTTCCTTTTTCAATAGCCAAGAATCTTTGAACTGTTGTAGGCTTGACCTCTGTTTCCACTTGATAGCTTGTCGTGATGACCATTGTTGAAGATTCAGGCTCGTTTTCAAAGACTTGTGCCCATGGCTTGGACAAAATCAAGTGTGTTCCCATTTGTCGAGAATCTACCACCAAGAATTTTTCTTTGACATTCTGTGAGTGTAGTTGGAGAGTAGCTTCTGCAATCCCCATACTTATAACATCTACTTCAGGTGAGAGATTTACCTTTATCTGAATATCATAAAGCTTTGGCTTACCTAGAAGTAACCACATGCCATATGACATGACATTAGTCGTGGAATTTGTATCAATTTCTGCCATAAAATTCATCTTGACTCTATCTTGTGCACTTAGCAAAAAGTTGATCTTCTTTGGTACTAGATTGCCTGTGTTCTCTTGAGTGACTTGAGCAATCTTTGGCCTGGACTCCTTGTCATCTTCTTCTTCATTGTTCACACTTGTGAGTTCATATGTGTGTTCTATCTCCTGCTTGACCACCATTTCCTCTGATATGTCTTTTGGAGAGACAAAATCAGCATTTGGTACCTGGAGACTCATAGGCTCTTCTTCCTCGACTTCAACTGTTGAAATATCACCAATAGTGTCTGAACTTCCTGTCACTTGATGCACCTCTTCTTTGATTGATTCCAAGTCTTCATATTGCTTGTTTGTAGGCGCTAGACCTGAAGCATCTTTTTTGGATCTTAGCCCTTCTTCCTGCAACTTTGCTTTGTTGACTTGCGGCTCCTCCTTTGTACTATGCATTCGAGTTGGACAGTTTGTAATCAAGTGTGTTATCGCACACTGATCACAAAGAGCACCTATTTCTATATGCCGAGTATTCGGGCTAGGTATCTGGTTTTGAGCTATCCTCATAGCTGATAACCCTGTTTCAAACTCAAACTCAGATTCATCATCTGTCTCACCCATAACCCTTAGCATGTAGTAGGGGACTATGTCATACCCATTCTCATCGCAAAAATTTATTGGCGTGGTCTCATTAACACAAACATCCAAAGTAGCCAATATCTGAGTCGCGGTTCTAACGCCTCTTCCGGAAAAGGTTCTCTTATGTAAGCATCATCTTCTAAGACACTCTCTAAGGAATTCTCATTTCTCCCAAAGTCACTACACTCCGATGCTCTGCACATCCAGATTTCTTTCTTTTTGCCCATCCACGGATGGTCTGTTGATCCACTTTGTGTTGCAGAATCAAAATCTTCCACGGGCGTTCTAGTTACATCTTGGTAACTATGATTTCTCATATTTACACGTGTTGTGGTTTCAACATGTCTCAAGTATAGATAATCATAACCCCAATCTTGTATCATCTTGAGTTGCCTCATGAATGGTCTTCCAAGGATGATTTCATAGTTATTTTTCTTGCCAAAGTCAACTATGGCAAAAGTATGCGCATACTCTATACCACAAGAAGACACCACTATCGCTTCTAGCAATCCCATGGGTCTTTCCACATGCCCATCAGCTAACTGTAATTTTATTCTGGTTGTTCTAAAGGCGGGCCTACCCCATTTCTCCCATATTCGTTTTGTTGCTATGGCAATTCCTACTCCGCTGTCAAGTATAGCTTTCATTTCAATCCCATTGTACTTGACAGGCAAAGTGGCATTACCATATTCTCCTTCAGATTACTCTCCTACTTTGTTCAGAGGTCCCGGTCTTACATTTGATCTAGGCTTCTCGATCTCATCTAGTTATTTTTCCAAGAGCCTTAACGGGCTTTTGCTCCCAAATTTTTCCAAGCATTTTCCTATATCCGTCCAAATACTTGGCCTGATTTTCAAAAGTTCTGCCAACGTAATTGTGCACTTCACTGGTGTGGATAGCAAGTCAGTCAAAATTTTTGTGTCCAATTCTTTTGTCCCCCTTAGCCTCTGTGATGGAACTCTCACAATCTTAGACTTTGCCTCAAAATCTCCCATGTACTGTGGAAAAGTTCTTAACGATGCAGGTCTACTGTCTTCGGAGGCTATCAATCCTATGTCACCATGATATGACCTCGCATCAACACTCATTTGTGGACTATCTAATGTGGTTTCAATAAACAGTGTTTGTCGAGCATCCTCTTCTCTTTTTTGGGCATCTGAGACAGCCTTCCATAACTCCTCTGGCCACTGCTCCTCAACTATAGGTACATAGGGTGGGAAATCCCTCATTGATTCATCTGTTGTATTTTGGGCTACCCTCGAGTCTTGCGACCTTGGCAGTGGTTCTTCCCTATGATCTACCTCTTCTCTAGGCAATTCGTCTACTTTAATGCTCTCATCTTTGTGCACTGGGGTGACTATCCTATCCTTCACTTCTCGTGGAGGTGGTTCTAGCAATTCTTGAGCAGTTTCAATGAGCTGCTTACACATTTCTAGCCTCTGCTTCTCTAGTTCAAGATAAGTATGGGTCATCCATCTTTGTTCTAAGGTCTGTCTATTTGTCAATCTAGCCTCATAAGCCTGTAAAATCGTGTCTAAAGGCTCATTCACTTTGTCCACTAGTACAGGTCCTCCTAAACTAGCACTCTTGGGTGCTTCAGTTGGTTTAAGGGTTACAGCTTCCCTTTGTTGTGTATGTTGCTCTTGAGTTGTTTCCAACTTAGCTGTAACAGCCTTTTCTTCTCCTTTCTTCTTTTCTAGTCTCGCTTTCATTCTAGTCCTTCTTGCTCGTCTAGAGTTTCTATAGCTTTTGGAACTCTTACTAGTCTCTCCATCTGTAGGCTTCTACTCTTGCGTTTTTGCTTGTGCTCTTGTGACAACGTTTACTGGAGCAACTTGCTTACTTTCATCTTCTTGTTCTTTAAGCACCCGTTCTTTTGCAATTGTTTCTTGCTCTATTGTTGTTGTCGTCTCTCCTTTTTTTGCGGCTTGATCTTTCTCTGATTTGTTGTGGTTGAAGGAAAGGTAACATGTGGTTGCATTTTACCTTTCTTTCTTGGATTCTTAGGACAATTCAAAATCATATGTGTGACTGCACACTCATTACAATATACATTTATCATGATATCATGGTGTTGACAATCCTTAATCAAGTGATCACTACTACCACATCTATCACATGGACGTATTGGTTGTTGTGGCAATACTTGATATTGACCTTGAAGTGGCCTCTGATCTACCACATATCTTTCTATTTGAAGCTCATGACACTCATATGCATTTCTAGCAGCTATGGGTCTTTCACTTAAGAACACTTGTTCCGCTACAGGATAATATATAGGAGGTTGAGACATAACATGCTCAAACCCTGGTGGAGTCTTAGTTCTATAGTCAGGAAAATGTTGCATCGAATGGTCCCCTCCACATGTCATGCACCTTCGTCGTTGAGGAACTCTATAGGCTGGTACTCTATCAGAGTGGTTGATGCATTGCATCACATTCTCTATGATTTGCTCCTCAACATTTACTTGGTTTTGCCCTAGATTCCCTCTTTGATCCTCAAGATCAGTGGTTTTCTTTTCCTCACTCGCATCATTCATCTTCTTCTGGCCCTCTTCATAGAATTCGCAATTGTCAACTAGGTCAACTGCCGCTTTGGTCACCTCTTCTAAGGTTTGGTATCTTTTCATGTGTAGGTCCTTTTAGAGATTCTCATTCCTAAGCCCTCTGATGAAGCATAGGATCTGACGTTCTGGAGTGGGTAACTCTTGGGTAGGACATCTAGCAACATATTGCTTGAAACGCAGTATTGCATGTCGCAATGTTTCTGTTTTGCCTTGTTTAAATTCTTGAATCTTAGGAAGGGTGTTATGTTTTATGCCCCTCTTGGTGAATTCTTGAACAAATTCATCCAACATTTTCTCAATGGTTGTCAACTCTCTCTAGTTCAATAGTTCAAACCATGCTTGTGCATTGTCCTCCAATGTAAGTCCAAAACCCTCATACTGCGTGTGGAAGTCCTCTACTCGGTCTGCTCGTAGGACCTGCTTGAAAGCTGAGACATGGGCATATGGGTCTCCTATGCCATTGTAAACCCAGTGGTATACTTGGTTTCAAAAAAAAAATTCAAAATTTTTTCCTGACTTGTCTATCGCGATAGGCTCACCAAGTACCCCTTGCAGATGTCCAAATGCACTCAAACTTTGTGTACAGGGTATAATGGGCCTTCTCAACCCAAATATGAAGTCAGATTTGAATTTTGATTTTTCTACAGTGAATTCCTGAGTCTATCGCGATAGACTCACCAGAGTGTTACTGGGATACAATTGTTCAACTGTTTTTATAGATTTGAGTTCCCCCTTCTCTTGAGATAATACTCACCAAGTTTCAACCAATTTGGAATACTTTTCCTTTGTAACTTGCATCAAACAACAGTTTCTTTTCTGATCTTATGAAGTAATCCTCTTAGATGCACTTACAATACTCCAAATTTACTCAAATTTTAACCATAGGCTCACAACAACATGTAGAACAAGGCCCTAAGGTCAGTTTTCAAAAATTTCAATTTCTGGGAAAAAGCCTCAGTCTATCACGATAGACTCTGCAGATTCTTCAGTTTTGAAAATTTTGTAGATTTTTCTTTACCACTGTGTTCCCTATGCTCTGTACACCTTGCTCACCAATTTCCACTTGTTTTGGACTTTTTCTTAGGTCTCTAACTCCAACTCTAGAATTCTGAGTCTATCTGACCACTAGAAAATAGACTTAGGATGACTTCCCAATGTCCAAAATCCACCAAATTTTGTGTGTAACCTCCTGAGAGGCTAAACAAGCTAGAGGGTTTTGAAAATTTCAATTTCTTTAGCCCTGCTTTGAGTCTATCGCGATAGACTGAGCAAGTACCTCTTTTATAGGTCAGACTTGAACTTTGACTATACCATTGTGTTCCAACACCTCTCCTTAGTCCTCCTACCAATTTTCAAGTGGTTTGGACTTTTACTTTGTTAGTTAGACCAGATCTGGTGTTTTCTACAAGCTGAATCCTCTCAAATGGTCTTAGAGCCACTTTCTGATGTCCAAATGACTTCAAAATTTTTATGTGTCCTTGATAGCACCTTTCCAAGCTATGCCACAGAGGTTTTTGAAAAATTCGGTTTCTATCACTGTGTTCTTAGTCTATCGCGATAAACTCACCAAGTATGCTAAAATGACACTTTTTTCAAATTTTCTCTTCACAGATGTGTTCCCTACCCTCTGTAGATCATGTATACCAAGCTTCACAAGGTTTGGAAATTTGGTCAAGGTCTTTTTATCACTGTGTCTCTGAACTTAGAGTCTAAACACCATACTTGAGGTTTGGTGGTCAAGCAGGTGTCAAAGTACACTCAATTTTTGAGAGTAGCCTTGTATTGATGTGTTTTACCTGTGGTATGAGGGGTTTTGCCGGATTGTGATTCTATCTCCAATCCAGCAGTCTATCGCGATAGACTGAGCAGAGAGCCACTGGGAAGTGATTTTTTTCTCTGTTTTTGGACAGTTTGGTTCCCAATGCCCTTAGAAGCCTATCCCCAAAGTTTCATTCAATTTGGACTTCTTTTCCTTTGGATTCAAGCATTTCACAGTTCACTTCCTTACACTCAGAAAAAGCAAATTCCCACTTAGATGCACAAGCACTGATGCAAATGCTTTGAAACTTCGCATACAAGCTCTAGAGCATATGCAAAACAAGGTCTTGAGGTCAAACTTTTTTGAAAATTGTAGATTTGGTTTCAGTTTTTTTTTTATAGTTTTTTTTTAGTTTTTTAGTTTTTTTTTGGATTGGACCAAATATGTGTTTTCCCCCTACCTTAAGGTCTCCAATGCAAAAACAAGCACTTAAATCGGCTTTCAAACGACCATTTTAGAGCACTTTGACCATAATCAGCACAATTCCGCCTTTTGTGTTTTCAAGCACATTTTCATGTCAAAATTGCTCTAGATCAACATCAGATGTCCTACAGTACCTAAAGTCCTACTTTGGATGGTTGAATGGTTGTTTTTGCTTTCTGGAAAAAGCAAACAGCCTCCTGCTTACCTTTTGCGTTTTTCTTTGCATTTTTTTTTTCTCTTTCAAGTTCTTCACAACCATAAGTCACAACCAAACACACAAACCATAAAACCTAATCTAAACACACAACAAAATAATATAACCATACCTCAACCTCATGGTGGACCACCTCGGTGAGACGCAGGCTCCCTGGCTATCCCTTAGTCAAGAGATATGCTCTCTGACTTCCAACTAAGAAGGCAAATGGTGACAACACTCTAGAAAACTCTAGAGAAATGCTATACTATCAAACACGAGTGATGCGGTCTATGCTAGTTTAGGCGCTTCGTCCCCGGTAGCGGCACCAATGTTGGCGGGTACGCCGCGACGGGACGATGGAGCACAGCGAGAACATAGACCAACAAACTGTCAATCCGAGGACGTAGCTGACCCAACTAGGGCATGGAGGAAATCTCTAGGTTTTCAACCATGAGCTAGACACTAACAACACTCTACATTCACTAATCCTACCACAACACTACCATAAAGCAAAGAAACAAACAACGCATCCTACGAAACACTACAAGCTCGAAACAGTCTCAAATCATATCGGAATGACTCCAAATCAGAGGGCAAGAATCACAAGGATATATCCTATATGGCCAATCACCTAAAACCTGAAAACCATAACTGTAAGACCTCTAATCGCTATCGCGATAGACTCTAAACAATAATTTCCAAAGTGTCCGGAAGTGATCTACAAAGACATCAACACGAAGAGCTTCTCGCCCTAATTCTAACAACTACTTGATCATTCAGAACGGATGTCGTTTGAGGTAGTTACAACCAAATATAACTCGTAGAAGGCGGGCTCACGATGTGGTCGTCGGCTTGCAATACTTGCGTCGACACAGAGAGCTCCTCGATGCTAACACGCTCCTACTCTCATATCTGCAGTGTGATTAGCGTGTGCGACGATGTGTGTACGTGAAGCTCACTACTGTGTGTTGCAGAACCCACGACTGTATACTAATTGAGATAACGTAATGTTTTTTTTACAAAGCCTTAGGTTTCAGCTTATATACCAAGCCTTCAAACCTAATGTCCGACCAAATGACCTGAATTGTCCTTATGCTTCTACAGAGCTTAATTACAAGAAACTGAGTTGGCTTTACTCATTATACAAGAATTTACGGCCAAAATACAAGTGCCGATTTAAAATATGAGGTTCCCGTAAACATTACAAAAGTGGCTGTAATGGCTCAAAATATTAATAACGGAATACTCGATGACGCCCATGAACTCGTATCTTCATGTTGCAGCATCCATCTTCATCTTCATTACTTCATCACCATCTTCATGTGGAATCTTTACAGAATCTTAATGGAAATGTTGTTTAAAGGGTGTCCTTTCAACAATGCGATCAGATCTTTTGAACTCGGCGTACTTCTTTTGTTGATCTTGAGCCGCTTTAATATCCCTTCAAATAGTTTTGGTTTGAGCTTCCATTTCTTCGAGCATTTTCTTTGAGGCTTCTACCCTTATAGTGGGGTCAGAAAAGTTAAGAGGTGATAAACATTCTTGACCATAAAGAGCATTAAAAGGTGTCATTCCAATACTTCTATGAGTAGAGGAATTGTATGCATACTCTACCAAGGGTAGGTATTGAATCCACTTGCGAGGTTCTCTATTGCAGTAGGCTCAGAGGAGGTCTTCAATTACTTGATTAACTCTTTCATTTGGCCATTAGTTTGAGGATGATAAGCACTACTAAAGCATAACTGGGTCCAAGAGCTTGAAACAATGATACCCAAAACTTTGAAGTAAACTTGGCATCACTATCGCTGACAATCCTCTTGGGTAAACCATGAATTCTGAAAACCTCCTTTAGAAACAGACGAGCAATATCTGAAGTTGTAAAGGTTGTCTTGACTGGGATTAAGTGAGCCACTTTAGTTAGCAAGTCGACTATGAACATGATTGAATCATAGCCAGCTTGAATAGAAGGAAACCCGGTGATAAAGTCCATGCTAATACATTCCCATTTCATTTGGGGAATATCTAAAGGATGTAATTTACCTAGCATCTTCAGTCTCCCTGCCTTAATCCTTTGACAAGACAAACACTGCTTGACATAACAAAGGACATCACCTTTCATACCTTGCCAATAGTAACTTTTGTGAATTGCATTGATGGTTTTGGCATAACCTGGATGTCCTGAAGTTGGGCCATCATGTGCTTCATATAGGATACCATTCCTTAGGTAGAATCCTTAGGTATGCATAGTCGATTCCTATAGTAAATTTTCCCATCTTCTAAGGAGTAATGTAAAGGTTTAGTCTGATTTGATGATACCCTCTCTTCACGTAGGATACTAGAAAGCATTCTGGTAATATGCATCTCTGATAGCAGCATGCGAAACGTTGTCTAAAATAGGGTTGTTAGCCATGAAAATTGCCCCCAGAAAATCTTTACGGCTTAGGGCATCTGCCACAACATTATCCTTACCTGGTCTAAATTTAATATCAAAATCATATGCGTGCATGAGCTCTATCCATCTCCTCTATCTCATGTTAAGGTTAGGTTGGATAAAAATCCACTTAAGGCTCTTGTGATCAGTTACCAACTAGAATTTGCGTCCCAATAGATAATGTCTCCATAGCTTGAGAGCGTGAATAACTGCTAGCAATTCTAAATCATGTGTAGCTTAATTCACTTCATGAATCCTAAACTTCCGAGAAGTATAAGCTACACGCCTTCCTGCTTGATTAAGGACTCCTCCTAATGCAAGGTTACTAGCATCTGTGATCGCCTCAAATTCTTGGGTGAAGTCTGGAAGTTTGAAGAGAGGTTCTGAGGCAAGATACTCCTTAAGCTGTTTGCAGCAAGATTTATGTTTTTCTTCCCAAAGTATCGTAGCTCCTTTCTTTAGCAAGTCGGTTGTGGTGCAGCTTCAAGAGCATAGTCCTTTACAAAGATCCTGTACCACCCTGTGATACCTAAGAACCCTCTGACTTCGGTTTGTGACTTCGGTTTCTGAAGTGGGTTGAGGCCATTCCACAATATCCTTGACTTTGTGAGGGTCAATACATACTCCTTCAGGTCAAATGATAAACCCTAAGTAACAGAACTTAGGGGTAAAGAAGATACATTTTCTTTTCTTTGCATACAACTTATTTTGGTGTAAAAGCTTTAATACTTTCCTAACATGTCCTTCATGCTCTTCCTCTGATTTGGAATAAATTAAGATATCATCAAACAATACTAGGACAAAATCGTCCAAGAATTCTCTAAAGATATCGTGCATCAGACGATTGAAAGTTGTAGGAGCATTCGTAAGTCCAAAAGCCATAGCTGTAACTTCGTTATGACCATAACGAGTGTTGAAAGCTGTTTTGGAGATATCAGCCTCCTACATTCGAACTTGATGATAGCCAGATCAAAGATCGATCTTTGTGAATATTTTGGCTCCATGTAATCTATCCAGCATCTCATCAATACGAGGAATTGGATATTTATTCTTGATGGTAACCTCATTTAAGCCCCTATAATCTATGCAAAGTCGAAGAGAGCCATCCTTTTTCTTTTGGAAGAGAAGAGGTGCACCCCATGGAGATGTAGTAGGTCAGATAAACCCTTGCTCAATCAACTGCTTGAGCTGCTCCTTGACCTCTATAGCCTCTCGAAGTGACATCTTGTACGACACTCTTGAGAGTGGTTCACTACCTGGAAAAATTTTGATTTCATGGTCTACCTCCCTAGGTGGTGGTAGTTCAGAAAGTTCAGTGGGAAAAACATCCAAAAATTCTTCTAGCCACATTGGTTCAGGGTTGGAAGAAGATTTTTCTACTTTGTTTAGTTTGACTAAAAGAATTTGTTGACCCTTGCGTAACCCTTTCAAAAGACGATTAGCTTTGACCAAGTAAGCCTTTGGTCGTCCATTCTGGCCTTGAATAGTGACTTCTTGACCTTGGTTGTCCACAAAAGTAACACTTCCTTGGGCACAATGGATATTGGCATTATGACTGGCTAACCAATCCATTCCAAGAATTCCGTCATAGATTCCTATGGGCAAGGTTCGAAAAGTAGCAGAAGTAGAGTATTCTCCCAACTTGAAATCTATATTTTCCATAGTGTACTCAGATAACATCTCCTTTCCATTGGCTAATTCAACTCTCATCTTTCTTGCAGGGTGTTGATTAAGTCCTAACCTCCTTAAACATTTAGGTGACAAGAAAGAATGAGTACTGCCACAATCAATAAGAAGCTCAAATTTTTGACCTTGGTGATTTGCAGGTGTTTGAATGACAACATATTGTTATCTTGCTCTTGGGTTATCAAATGCAGCATGTTAGAGTTTCTCTTTCCTCTTGTTCTTATCCCAATGTTGGTTCTCCTATGATAGCATTGACTCTGGCAGCCATTCCGCGCCCTCGACCTCGTCCTCCAATTCTTCCTCCACGCTATATTATTTGGCCTCGCCCTCTGGCTAGATTAGGTATATTTGTTGCAGAGACTCGCCTAGGACATACATTCCTGAAATTTCCTTGCTCGTTGCATTCATAGCATCTAAGATCTGTATTTTGAGCTCCATTTGCTTAAGCTGCAACTATCGGATGAGTTTGGTGAACTGGGTGAACTTGCCTTTGGTTCCACATCATAGGTCGTCCTCTCCTTCCAGCATTCCTTATATTTCCATTTCGTACCCTTTGAGATTTTGACATCTCTTTAGCTAAGGGTTTAGCTCTTAAAAGAGCATCTTGAAAATTTACAGACCTCATGGCTTCTAGATGAGTATTTAAAGGAGCATTTAGCCCTTGGCAAAAACGGGCTACTTGTTGATCTGTGGTCATTGGCGGAGCATAGCGCCCAAGAGTTACAAATTTGAAGTAGTATTCTTCCACTGTAAGATGAAATTGACGTAAGTTGAAGAATTCATTCATCTTAAGGGATTCGTGTGCAGGTGGAATATAACGTCCTTTGACAGCATACTTAATGTCTTCCCAAGTTTGAGTGTTTTGAGCTACTTGATTATCTTTGCAGTGTTGTTTCCACCAAAGCTTGGAATCCCCCGTGAGACGAAACATAGCTAACATTGCTTGGTTATTGGTAGTAGTACCAACAGCAGCAAAATAATCCTCCATATCTTCAAGCCACACTTCTGCATCGCACTCAACTAGGGCTCCTTCCCCCTTGAAAGAGGGGAGGGAATTTTAGCTTGCTTGAGAAGTAGCTTTTTCTCTTGAAGAGATGTGTACACCGCACTCTGTGCAATATAGATTAAATGAAATTTTATTTGATACAGTAACTTTAATCCACTTTCAGACAAGACTTGATCAAACAATAGTATAGGCAAAAGTCAATATCGATCCAAACTTTATTCATATACACATTATTTGCTACCAAGGTTGGTAGTCTTTGAGCACAAGACTTGTAGTGTCTCTATATTTTGAGTTTACTGACTACAAAAGGATAGGCTAAAGGATCAAAAGAATAAGTTTCCTTTGACTCTTGAAAGCTACAAGATACACATATGGGTCAAATCCTACCACCATGGATAACTTTTGTAAGTTGGTTATAGACCCATTGAGTCTGCGATATCTTTTCTTCTCCCAAGGTAATGGTAGAATCCGGATTCTTAGTACCAATGAAAAGATAAACTTCTATGACTTTTAATTCCTATGCCCATCAAAGTTTCTTGAGGTTGGTATCCATGCACCATATCTTGTCAGCATCGATGGTATAGATTCCTCCAGATGGACTCCAATTGATACCCCATCCTCTATGCATCCTTGGGATAGGTGGTGCAAACACCCTATCCAAAATCATCATCACCCTTTTTCAAAATTGATAATTTGGTGATTGGCAAGAATTTTCAAACATGATGGTGAACACCTAGAATTTCTGTTAGGCTGAATTAACATTTGCCTGTACTAGGAAAGTTCAATATTGAATACCATATAAAAAGTCAAAACAATTTTTCTAGGTTCTTCTATTATTTCAAACAATCGAATACTTCAACATTCAAACATCAATCTAAAAATCTCCCCAAGCTCTAACCTAGGCTCTGATACCAGTGTGAGGTCCCTGCCCCTTGTCGAGAGGAGCGAAGCACCGTTGATAGGTCTCCAGTCCTGAGAAAGAAAAACCAACATACATTGACTGAGCTACTACGTAGCCATGGGCATGAACCACTAGTGAAGGATTGGTCCTATCTCGCTATGGCGGAGCGTGACCACCATAACACTATCTAAAAACTATCTATAATCAATTATACCTAAAGGTATAAATCTTAGAGTGACCAACGTGTGTGATTTTTTCGCCATATTTCAGAAGCACGACCGCTAAGATTTGTCTCTTTTAAGATTTATGACATTAAAAAAAAACAATTTCTAGTGTTGGAAAGTTATCCGACTCATCGGGTCCACCCGTCCATAGAATGATACCATGAGGGTATCATTCTCCCACTTTCCACACCACACTCACCCTTCTTTTGTTATCTAATTACTACCACACTGTTTAAACATACATGTTCCTTTACTTTATTTACGATACTTGTTCGTTAAGACAACCCTTCAAACAATATCACAAACAATAATCAAACAAGAAGTCGTCCAATTTTAAACCAACAACCCTTGGATTATGTTCACTTAAGAATCGCTATACTGACGCTATTATGTCCGATCAACATATACATTATTTATAAAGACCCTTTTCATCATGAGCGTCCCATACCGCTCAACAAGTACTTGTTGTGCTAATCTGGACGTACTGTCGCCACAACAACAACGGTGCCAATCTAGGCGTCATCCTCACGCCACGACAAAATAAAACTACAGTATCCAGTTGGGCTAATCTGGGTGTACTCACACCACAGCATCAGCGGTGCCATCCTAGATGTCATCTCACGCCTTGGAAACTACCACATAATGCCAGTGCTAATAAGTAGAGAGACTTGAACGAAACCATACCAAAGGTTTTGGACAAACATTCTTTCCTATACAACCACTTTAACTAGACATTCTTTCCTACTTGTCAAACATATGGTGAGTTTCTTGGGGTTAAGCCACTTGGTTTCGATTGGTGTTTTCTTTTCATAAGGTAAATAATTTATTTCTATGGTTTCGCATATGCAATGATGCATAGCTTGAAACTGCAATACTAACCTGTACCATAGCTCCGATTGATCCAATTGGTGGAGACATAGCATGTTCTGCAAGAGTTTCCCCGTTACTTGTACCGGCTTCATGATCATTAGCGCCTTGGGTTTGAGCACGCTTTGGAGCCATTTTTTTGTACTACACTTACGTTATACACTTAGAGCTTTAAATTGGTCAATTTCCCTAGTAATGTGAGGTCCCTGCCCCTTTTTGAGAGTGGCGGAGTACCTTTGATAGGTCTCCAATCCTGAAAAAAAAAACCAACGGACATTGCCATAGCTACTACGTAGCCAAGGGCATGAATTGTTAGTGAAGGATTGGTCCTATCTCGCTATGGCGGAGCGTGACCACCATAACCCTTTCTAAAAACTATCTATAATCAATTATACCTAAAAGTATAAATCTTAGAGTGACCAATGTGTGCGCTTTTTTCCCCATGTTTCAGAAGCACAGCCACCAAGGTTTGTCTCTTTTAAGATTTATGACTTTAAAAAAAAATATTTCTAGCGTTGGAAAGTTACCGGACTCATCCGGTCCACCCGTCCATAGAATGATACCGTCGGGGTATCATTCTCCCACTTTCCACACCACACTCACCCTTCTTTTGTTATCTAATTACTACCACACTGTTTAAACATACATGTTCCTTTACTTTATTTATGATAGTGGTTCGTTAAAACAACCCTTCAAACAGTATTACAAACAAGGGTCAAACAAGAAGTCATCCAATTTTAAACCAACCCTTGGATAGGTTCACTTAAGAATCTCTACTGGCGCTATTATGTCCGATCGGTATATACATTATTTATAAAAACCCTTGTCCTCATGAGCATCCCATACCGCTCGACAAGTACTCGTTGTGCTAATCTGGACATACTCCCGCCACAGCAACAACGGTGCCAATCTATGCATCATCCTCACGTCACAGAAAAACAAAACTGCAGTATCGAGCTGAGCTAATCTAGGTGTACTCCCACAACAGCATCAGCGGTGCCATCCTGGGCGTCATCTCACGCCTCGGCAACTGCCACATAATACCAGCGCTAATAAGTAGAGAGACTTGAGAGAAACCCTACCGAAGGTTTTGGACAAACATTATTTCCTATAGCAACCAGTTTAACCAGACAATCTTTCCTACTTGTCAAATAATGCGGAGTTTCTTGGGGTTAAGCCCCGTGGTTTCGGTCCATGTTTTTTTTCCATAAGGTAAATAATATATTTCTATGGTCTCGGATATGCAATGATTCATAACTTGAAACTGCAATACTAACCTGTACCATAGCTTCGATTGGTGGAGACATAACATGTTCCGCAGGAGTTCCACCATTACTTGTACTAGCTTCATGATCATTAGCGCGTTGGGTTTGAGCACGCTTTGGAGACAATTTTTTGTACTACACTTATGTTATACACTTAGAACTTTAAATTGGTCAATTTCCCTAGTAATCTCCTTCTTTCCAAAGAGAGTCTGTAATTTGAACCCTCGCAAACTCGGATTCACACTTCATGTTGTTGTTCTATATCTAACTTCTATACATCAAATATTTAATAATCTTAATTAATAAAAAATTATGTGTGTAAACTACCAGTGAAAGTTTAGGACTGCATTACTTTTATGCATGACATTTCTAATCCAATTCTAACTTCCATTTCTATACTTCAACTAAATCAATTTTTAGTATTATTCAAAATTCTACTTAATCTAATTGACAATAAAATTGTTGAATGAGAATTTTATCATGTATAATAAGAATATGATGAGTTCTCTTATGTATTAACTTTCAATTAACTATGCATAAGTTAATAGTGAAGATGTACTAACTACAGAGAGTAGATATACTTAGAGAGATTAGAGTAAGAGAAAACATACACACACATATTTTCTAAAGTTAATTGAATCTTACTAATCCATTTTGACATCTCTTTAGGTAAGGGTTTAGATCTTAAAAGAGCATCTTGAAAATTTGCAGGTCTCATGGCTTCTAGACGTGTATTTAAAGGAGCATTTAGCCCTTGGCAGAAACGGGCTACTTGTTGATCTGCGGTTATTGCGGAGCATAACGCCTAAGAGTTACAAATTTGGAGTAGTATTCTTCCACTGAAAGATGCAACTGGCATAAGTTGAAGAATTTATTCATCTTAAGGGGTTCGTGTGCAGGTGGAAGATAACGTCCTTTGACAACATACTTAATATCTTCCCAAGTTTGAGTGTTTTGAGCTACTTGATTATCTTTGCAGTGTTGTTTCCACCAAAGCTTGGCATCCCTCATTAGATGAAACATAGCCAACATTGCTTGGTTATCGGGAGTAGTACCATCACAGCAGCAAAATAATCCTCCATATCTTCGAGCCACACTTCTGCATCGCGCTCAACTAGGGCTCCTTCCCATTTGAAAGAGGGAAGTTTAGCTTGCTTGAGAAGTAGCTTTTTCTATTGAAGAGATGTGTACACCGCACTCTGTGCAATATAGATTAAGTGAAACTTTATTGGATACTCTAACTTTAATCCACTTTAAGTCAAGACTTGATCAGAAAATAATACAAACAAAAGATAATATTAATCCAAACTTTATTTATATACACATTGTTTGCTACCAAGGTTGGTAGTCTTTCGGTACAAGGATTGTAATGTCTCTATATTTTGAGTTTAGTGACTACAAAAGGATAGGCTAAAGGATCAAAATAATAAGTTTCTTTTGGCCCTTGAAAGCTATGAGATACACATATGGGTCGAATCCTACCACCATGGATAACTTTTGTAACTTGGTTATAGACCCATTGAGTCTGAGATATCTTTTCTCCTCCCAAGGTAATGGTAGCATCTGGATTCTTAGTACCAATGAAAAGATAAACTTCGATGACTTTTAACTCCTCTATCCATTAAAGTTTCTTGAGCTTGGTATCCATGCACCATATCTTGTCAGCATCGATGGTATAGATTCCTCCAGATGGACTCCACTTGATGCCCCATCCTCTTTGCACCCTTGGGATAGGTGGTGCAAACACCCTATCCAAAATCATTATCACACTTTTTCGAAACTGATAATTTGGTGATTGGCATGCATTTTCAAACATGATGGTGAACACCTGGAATTTCTGGTAGGCTGAATGAACATTTTCCTATACCAAGAAAGTTCAGTCTTCAATACAATATAAAAAGTCAAAACAATTTTTCTAGGTTCTTCTATTAGTTCAAACATTCTCATCCTTCAATATCCAAACATCAATCTAAAAATCTCCCTAAGCTTTAACCTAGGCTCTGATACTAGTGTAAGGTCCCCGTCCCTTTTTGAGAGGAGCGGAGTACCTTTGATAGGTCTCCAATCCTGAAAAACAAAAACCAACGGACATTGCCTGAGCTACTACGTAGCCACGAGCATGAACCGTTAGTGAAGGATTGGTCCTATCTCGCTATGGCAGAGCATGACCACCATAACCCTATCTAAAAACTATCTATAATCAATTATACCTAAAAGGATAAATCTTAGAGTGACCAATCTGTGCGCTTTTTTTCCCATGTTTCAGAAGCACATCGGCCAAGGTTTGTCTCTTTTAACATTTATGACTTAAAGAAAATCAATTTCTAGCATTGGAAAGTTACCCAACTCATCGGGTCCACCCGTCCATAGAATGATACCGTCAGGTATCATTCTCCCACTTTTCACACCACACTCACCCTTCTTTTGTTATCTAATTACTACCACACTGTTTAAACATACATGTTCCTTTACTTTATTTATGATACTGGTTCATTAAAACAACCCTTCAAACAGTATTACAAACAATAGTCAAACAAGAAGTCGTCCAATTTTATACCAACAACACTGGGATTAGGTTCATTTAAGAATCTCTACTGTAGCTATTATGTCCGACCGGTATATACATTATTTATAAAAACCCTTGTCCTCATGAGCGTCCCATACCGCTCGACAAGTACTCGTTGTGCTAATCTAGACGTACTCCCACCACAGCAACAACGGTGCCAATCTGAGCGTCATCCTCACGCCATGGAAAAACAAAATTGCAATATCCAGTTGGTCTAATCTGGGTGTACTCCCACCACAGCATCAGCGGTGCCATCCTTGGCGTCATCTCACGCCTCGGCAACTGCCACATAATACCAGCGCTAATAAGTAGAGAGACTTGAGAGAAACCATACCGAAGGTTTTGGACAAAAATTCTCTCCTATAGGAACCATTTTAACCAGACAATCTTTCCTACTTGTCAAACATATGTCGAGTTTCTTGGGATTAAGCCCCGTGGTTTCGGTCCATGTTTTCTTTTCATAAGGTAAATAATATATTTCTATGGTCTCGGATATGCAATGATGCATAACTTGAAACTGCAATACTAACCTGTACCATAGCTCTGATTGATCTGATTGGTGGAGACATAACATGTTCCGCAGGAGTTCCACCGTTACTTGTACTAGCGTCATGATCATTAGCGCGTTGGGTTTGAGCACGCTTTGGAGACAATTTTTTGTACTACACTTATGTTATACACTTAGAACTTTAAATTGGTCAATTTCCCTAGTAATCTCCTTCTTTCCAAAGATAGTCTGTAATTTGAACCCTCGCCAACTCGGATTCACACTTAATGTTGTTGTTCTATATCTTATTTCTATACATTAAATATTTATTAATCTTAATTAATCAAAAATTAAGTGTGTAAACTACGAGTGAAAGTTTAGGACTGCATTACTTTTATGCATGACATTTCTAATCCAATTCTAACTTCCATTTCTATACTTCAACTAAATCAATTTTTAGGATTATTCAAAATTCTACTTAATCTAATTGACAATAAAATTGTTGAATGAGAATTTCATCATGTTTAATAAAAATATAATGAGTTCTCTTATGTATTAACTTTCAATTAACTATGCATAAGTTAATAGTGAAGATGTACTAACTAGAGAGAGTAGGTATACTTAAAGAGATTAGAGTAAGAGAAAACATACACACACATCTTTTCTAAAGTTAATTGAATCTTACTAATCCATTAGAAAGATGAGAGTGAAAGAGAACACCCACACATCCTTTTCTAAAGTTAATTGGATCTCACCAATCTATTAGAGAGATTAGAGTAAGAGATAGCACACACACACACACACACACACACATCCTTCTTAAAACTAATTGAATCTTACTAATCTATTAGAGAAATTAGAGTAAGAGAAATGAAACACACATCATTCTTAAAGTTAATTGAATTTTACTAATCTATTAGAGAGATTAGAGTAAGAGATAGCACACACACATACATATCCTTCTTAAAACTTATTGAATCTTACTAATCTATTAGAGAAATTAGAGTAAGAGATAGCAAACACACATCATTTTTAAAGTTAATTGAATTTTACTAATCTATTAGAGAAATTAGAGTAAGAGATAGCACACACACACACATGCTTCTTAAAGCTAATTGAGCCTTAATTAATACGTACCTTACTAATCCACTAGAGTTTTTGCTCTCTTAGTGGTTTGTGGATGTCTTCTCTGTAAGAGAAGTGGCAGCACTTCGTGAGAGCTATAGAGACAATCTCTATGTTCTAAAGTGTGAGCATGGATGTTCTATTTATAGTAGAAGAAAACATCCAACTTTTTTTTTCCCAAAAAAAATAAAAATTTTAAAATTTATATATATATATATATATATATATATATATTCCAAAAATCATACCTGCGTTTTTGGTACCCTTGTGGTACCCATCAACTTGACCAATTTGTCATCATCAAAAGATAAGGTCACACGGTCCCCCCTCATTAAGATTAGTCAAGACTAGCCTCTCCTTTTCATGTGATAGTGTGTCCCACTTTGTCCCCTCCTATGTGAGTCCAGGTGAGTCCATGTGCCTTCATTTGTCACCCCTGTGTATTCTTTTGTCTTTATAATTATTTTATTTATTTCCCTAATGATAATTTACTTTATGTTTTTAAGGTAAACTTTACAGTCTTATATTAACTTTACAGTAGTAAAAGAAAATTCTACAATCAGTAAAACTAAGTCTTACAATAAGTTAATTAGTGATTCATATAGCTAAACATGTCAAAATTTTGTAGCGAAAATTTTAAATTCTAGGTTTTCTCAGCCTACGATTCATAATTTGAACTCGAATATCTTAAATAATGAGTGATGGATAAAAAAATTTCAAATGCGTAATAGAACTTGTGTGAAATTGAAATTAGAGACCTTACAAGTAATCTCCTTGAAATCTAAGGTCATTTTTACATATAAGTAACCTTGTTATTTTTCTTGAATATTACTTTACTAAAATTTTCCAACGAGAGTCTATAATTTGAACCCTCGCCAACTCGGATTCACACTTAGTGTTGTTGTTCTACATCTAATTTCTATACATCAAAATATTTACTAATCTTAATTAATCAAAAATTAAGTGTGTAAACTACGAGTGAAAGTTTAGGAATGGATTACTTTTATGCATGACATTTATAATCCAATTCTAACTTCAATTTCTATACTTCAACTAAATCAATTTTTAGTATTATTCAAAATACTAATTAATCTAATTGACAATAAAATTGGTAAATGAGAATTTCATCATGCATAATAAGGGTGTGATGAGTACTCTTATGTATTAACTTACAATCAACTATTTATAAGTTAATAGTGAAGATGTACTGACTAGAGAGAGTAGGTATACTTAGAGAGATTAGAGTATGAGGAAACATACACACACATCTTTTCTAAAGTTAATTAAATCTTACTAATCCATCAATCCATTAGAAAGATTAGAGTAAGAGATAGGACACACACATCATTCCTAAAGCTAATTGAATCTTACTAATCTATTAGAGAGATTAGAGTAAGAGATAGCACACACACATCATTCCTAAAGCTAATTGAATGCTTACTTAATAGGCACCTTACTAATCCACTAGAGTTTTTGCTCTCTTAGTGGTTTGTGGACTCCTTCTCTCTAAGAGAAGTGGCAGCACTTCGTGAGCACTATAGAGACAATCTTTATGTTTAAAGTGTGAGTATGGATGCTTGATTTATAGCAAAGAAGAAAACGTCCAAATTTTTTTCTAAAAAAACTATTAAAAAAATATAAATATATATATTTTTATAAAAAAAGTAAATTTTTTTCTAAAATTCATACCCGTGTTTTTGGTCCCCTTGTGTTACCCATCAGCTTGACCAATTTGTCCTCATCATCAAGAGATAAGGCCACACAGTCCCCCCTCATTAAGATTAGTCAAGACTAGCCTCTCTTTTTCATGTGACAGTGTGTCCCACTTTGTCCCCTCCTATGTGAGTCCAGGTGAGTTCATGTGCCTTCATGTGTCATCCATGTGTATTCTTTTGTCTTTATAATTATTTTATTTATTTCCTTAAGGATAATTTACTTTACGTTTTTAAGTTAAACTTTACAGTCTTATACTAACTTTACAGTAGTAAGAGAAAATTCCATAATCAGTAAATAAGTCTTGCAATAAGTCAGTTAGTGATTTGTATAGCTAAACATGTCAGAATTTTGTAGCATAAATTTTAAATTCTAGGTTTTCTTAGCCTACGATTCATAATTTGAGCTCGAATATCTTAAATAGTGAGTGATGGTAAAAAAAATTCAAATGTGTAATAGAACTTGTGTGAAATTTGGAAGTAGAGAACTTACATTAGGCAAAGTGAAGATAATATAGTTGTAGGTTTTGAATGAGTCTTTGTAACAAACATACTTGAGGTGATCTACTTAGTGATATTTCTTTGAACCATTTGTCTCATGAATTCATAATTTTTTTGCGTTTCAATACGTGCCATGCTTAACGTATTACCAAAAAGAAAGTGTCTTTGACTATAAGTTGAAACACTTCTAGCTTGCAAAAGATGCTCACAAAAATGGGGTATTTATTACATAATCCACTGTCAATGTCTCTGCTATAGACAAACCATATAAGTATGGTATTAACCAACTTTCTAGGTAATCATCATTTGGAACGCATATACACAAGCAAGGTGGGTTATCAATAGATTTCTCCAAGGTATCGTCTATAAGAATTGTATTCTACAAATCAAACTCATTGGGGAAACGCATAAACTATTCATTAGGAGATTTGAAAGAGATTTTAGAGGGCCTTGTTCTTCTGTCTATGAGACTCTTTTGTCTCTAGTGTAGACTGGTCCATAGATGAAGAATTAGCTCGTAACTTTCACATAGCTTGCCATATACAAGGAGCAATCTTTTTATGCAGTTGCAAGCATACAAGTTTGTTATGATTTCAATACAATCACTGTATGCATTCTTTATTCCACATCCTTCTAAATTCTAATTTTGAATACTCACAGTCTTAATTCTGAATGCATCCCTCGAGTTGAGTTTAAAATTCATATAATTGGCTTGTCAAGATCAATGCAAACCAGGCTCTAGTGTGGTGTTTTTCATTCTAAGAAAGATAGAGGGTTGAGGATCCATGATATATATTTTTGGCTAACTTTTTGCAGGTAGCTAGCACTTGATCAAACTACAAGACATTTACTGAAAGTTATTCTCTAATCTAGTTTGACTAAATAAAAGTGTGTTGAAGCTAGTGAAATCATCTTACTTTAGGCTCATATACACCATTGATATAGTTACTTGACTGATCCTTCAACATATTAATGTCAACAAAATCTCTATTTGGTGGATACAGCGGACTGTCACCTAAAATCCTGGATACACGTCAAACTTTGTTATATTCAATCCTTTTTTCCAAAAGAAGGCCTGTAATTTCTCTATTGATGATTCTCAAATTGTAATTTATCCTGTTGCTCTCTATTACCCACTTAGAACCTACAAGCCTTGTAAAGTAGCCAATGGCCGTGGGAAAGGGTCCCAAGTTTTTTAAGTCAAAACCCTTAGTTTTGAAAAACACATTATCATTATCTTTGGGATTTATTGGATGTTGATTGAGAGTTTTATTTCTGCTACAAGTTGCAATCAGGATTTATCCTTCTTTGGTAATCAGAATTTGATTCCGAATAGCAGATTGTGTTCCTTGTCTCTTGCTCTTTAATCTAAGTGTAATCATTCTCAATTTTGTTGTGGTTTGCAATTTCTTGTATGTGAGCTAAATGCGTTGATTTAAAGTCTTAAATGGTAATTTTTTATGTTCTGACCTCGAAAGAGCGTTTCTAAGTCTAAAGGGAATCTTCCGTGTAGTTTTGTTTCAGTTTTATATATATTTTTTGGGATGCATCATGATTTATGTACCTTCCCAGATGACTGTAAAACTTGGTAGGATTATGCCCTTAGGTGTTGTAACACCCCTCCTTAAGTTTTGTTGCATTTCAAATTCATTTGGATGCCAAAAAGGTGTGATGACCTAGAGCGGTGAGAATGGACATAGGCTGATTTTTCAACTATGAAGTGATTGATTTGCTATTGTAAATGCATGAACAATCCTTTAGGTTCACTTCTCTGAAATTGACAATCTCATTGAGTCTCTGTGCCGCATCCCGAGTCGCTTCCTTGTGTATTGACATTATGTTATTACTAGACAGCTATGCTGTAGACGTTTGTCGTCACATTTGTCGTTGCGACGACACGCTAACATTGTGCAGAAGTCAATCCTTAGGTGGTGAGTGACCTAGTTGTACAAAAAATCCTTTCCAGAGATTTTGACACCCATTCCATTTACACTTAGATAGTAAATCATCTAGACATAGGTTTAGTGCGTAGTAGAGACTAGAGTCAAGGACCAGCCAGTGCTACTCCTTATGAGAAAAGGGAGCTATGAGTGAAGTACAAAAAGTAAATTTTTCTTTGATTTTTCCTATGCTTGAAAAGGACCGTTTCACCATACATTTCATTGTCATTTCTACAATTTTAAACTTATTTATGTTTGTTGATACATTTTGTTTTATAGGAGTAGATTAAGTAACAATTTCCACCTTCAATTGGGGCCAAAAGGATAAGGGTACAAATTGTCCAAAACCTTATTTTGATACCAAAGACCATAACTCTAAATATTTGCAAAATTGATGGTCAAAGCTTCAAAGCTGCATTAAACTCAACAAAACCTAACAAAAAGGGATATACAAGCTTGCAGTAGACAAACTGAATAGTTTTTTCCCAGATTGCCTGCCCAACATGGATCGCAATCATGTACCTCTCGGCCAATTGACTAGAAACTGTCCTCATTTGTTAGAACTGACTCTCAGACACCAAAATCTTGAAAATCGGTTGCTAAAAGAACATCCAAATCAAGAACTGACTCTCAGACACCAAAATCTTGAAAATAGGTTGCTAAAAGAACATCCAAATCAAGAAATTGGGATAATTTGTACAAAACCTTGAATATTAAGTAAATTTAGGAAAACTAAACTTGTAGCTATCCAAATTCAAAAAGGGGTGAGAATTTGGTTCAACTAAAGGCAAGGAACCAGCAATACAAATTTCATGACCAGATGTTGCCAAACATGGATCACTATCCATGTACAAGGTTGACATTTAGACATGATAATTGACCAGTACACTCCTGAGAAGTGAGGGAACAAGTTTTCCAAAAGAATCCACAACAAAAAAGTGCAAAAGCCTGATAAAAACACCAAAAATCAGTTGATAGCAAAAGTGGTTCAAATCGAAAACTATTTGGGGAAAAGTATAATCATATCCAAGATTATAAGCTTACCAAATCTCATGTCAAAATAATGTCCAACATGGATCGTGATCCATGGACCTCATTGGGATTTTGAGTTGATATTTGAGAGGTGGACAATTGATGAGATTTGAAGAACATTCCCAAAACAACTACTGTCAAAAAAAGTTTAACAAGTGGGTAAAAGGAGTAGAAAACAGTTCAAGGTGAAAACCCTAGAACAGAAATGATGATTCACTCTTTTGGCCTTAAAAAGTCCAAATCCCTCAAAAACCATAAAATGAATATTTGTGGACCAAATGGAAGCTGTGTGCCAAGTTTCAATGCAATCTAACAACTAGGTACATGGATCACGATCCATGTTCCTTTGACATAGATTGATACCAAACCTGCACCATAGCTAGATCACATCTCACAGGGAGGGTATTATAGGTGCTTCATATACGTGTATGCTATAATAGCTAAGCCCTTGTATGCTCTCATTGCCAATATTAGCGGGCCACCGTGACGAACGTCTGTAGTATAGCGATTTGGAACTAACATAATGTCAATACTACTCAAGGAAGTGACTCGGATGGGACACGAAGACTCTTTGAGATCATCAATCTCAAGAAGTGAACCTTAACAAGAAAACACACCAACTTAATAATCAAACCACCACTCAATGATTAGGGAAATCTACCTATGTCGTTTCTCACAACTCTAGATCATCATGCCATTTCGGTACTCGAACGGACTTGAAATGCAATGAAACTTTAGGAGGAGGTCTAGGATACCTAGGGGCACTATTGTATCAAGTCTGGTTGCAATGTGATAAGGTACCAAAATCGCGAGCCATCATGAGAAAGGTCCTAAAAACTGCAACACAACTATCCAGAATGGTCTCCCTATGATCTAGGAACACTCTCCTATGGTCGAAATGGCTAAAAATAATCATTTAAGTGAAGATTAGGCTCACTAACGCATAGTCGCAAACCTCAACAAAGTTGACAATGCTTACACTTGAATAAAAGAGCAAAGAGAGAGGAACACAATGCAAATTTTAAAATTGAAATTTGATTACCTATTCATTAGTTGCGATGATTACAAGCTGGAGAAGCTTCGTAGCATGAGCGTACGTTTTGTAGAGCTCTTTGTCTTCTACAGATAATCCTTCTTTCACATTAAAGTTATTGACCTTTATACCTAGGGATTTCTAAATAACCAGTGGCCAGTTCACATGGACCTTCACAATTGTCATGACACAAAAGCCAAGAAGTGCCAAGTATTCTAACTAGGTGCCAAAATTGACCTACCTTTCAATACAAAGGTCCAATTTCAAAACAATTGATACCATAGGACCTACTAATCATGCTAATTTTGATGGTACCAAGAAAAGTTAGTTTGGCCTCCAAACATGGATCGCGATCCATGTACCCATAGTAGGAGCTTGACCTGAAACTTACGAGATCATTAGTGCATACATAAGGAAACATATCTCCAAGTCCAATTTTGAAAAAAACCCAACAAATTTGGGTCAAAAGGGTGCAAAACAGGTGATATACTAAAACCTGATGTGCAGACCTAGTAATGGCCATTTGACCTGTCAAAACAAGTCCAAATCCAAAAAGATGAGATTTACTTTGTGGACATAGTCAGGAACAATCTCCTAAGAGATAAATCCAGATGTGATTGAACATGGATCGCGATCCATGTACCTCAACCTCAAAATTTGATGAAAACAAGTACATAGCCTGTATATGACCTTGTCTACATATTGTCAAAATTTGGAGAAAAAAATTTGACAAAGGAACATGGATCGCGATCCATGTACCTCAGCATAGTGTCGGCATCTGACTTGGTGATCTTGTATACATACTTGAGAACATTCCAAATCTCAAGTTTGAGCTAAAAATACCTTCTAGGGACCAAGATACAAGCCAAAGTTCCTGTGTCATGGTCCTAAAATTGTTTTGAGTACTGTTTCAAGTGCAGCTCACTAAAATTGCTCTAACTTTTGATTGACAATTTCAAATTGAGTCAGGTATAGCCAGGAAGAAAGCTTGTGGGAAATATAATTCTTTTAGGTTTCCTAATTCAAAGCTTTTAGGATACGCCAAGACCAGTTTCCAGAGACCAACAAGGCACAAAAAACTTTGAGAGGTCTAATCAGGGGCAAAAGGGGATAAGTTGCACTAAGCCAAAGTAGGATTGGCAAGTACTATCTTGAGAGTTTTGAGTGAGCCTTTTCTATGAAAAATCATCAACCACCAGGGTTTCCTACTCCACTCAGAGACTTAAAAAACACAAGAAACACTACAATGCCAACAACAGTGGAATTGGAGAATACCTAGAGGAGAGGCATCCTCTAATCAACAAACCTAATGTGAGACTCATCAAAACCAATGAATCCATGAAAGTGCTTACGGATTATGCTTCATGAGGGATTTTATAGGTTCACAAACATAGATCCATATATCTTCTACAAGTGTGTAGAGCCCTATGCTAGAGAGTTGACCACCCATAAGAACCTCTATGCATTCACGTGTACAGATGTCCACGGAGTGCAAGTTTTAATGGTAGATAGGTATGGGAGATAGTACAAACTTGTTGATCCCATTGACCTAGAGAGATATACGTATAAGGTTACTCCAATATCTACTTACTATTAATAAAAAACGATGCCAAAATACACATTAAAGAGGATTCCATCGGGATTTTCTCCAAGACTAGAGGAGAGGACAAGAGACGTCTTTCCAAGAGACCACAATTGGTTAGACTGGTGACTAGATCAAAACAATTAAGACCATATCAAGTGGCTCAATGTGTCAAAACAAAGTATGATGGGTCAGGAGATCCATATGCTCATGTCTCACTCTTCAAAGAAGTTTTGAGAGCTGAACAAATTGCAGATTTCCATACTCAATATGAGGGATTTGGGTTGACATTTGAAGGAACGACTTTGACGTGGTTCCAACCTCTAAATAGACATGATCTCCCAAACATGGCACAACTCTTACAAGAGTTTGTAGAGCAGTTCTTGAAAAGAAGAATCAAGAACAACACAATGTCACAAGTCTACTCTTTCAAACAAAAAAAAGGATGAAAAAGTGAAGGGAGCTCTACTTCGCTTCAAACAATACATAGATAGATGTCCTCTAAGAGAGTTTTTGCAAGATGAGATATTATTAGTTATCTTCATAGAGGTCTTAAGTAATGAAACTCTAAAAAAGGACCTACATTTGAAAGGATGCATGACATTTGAGCAAGTCACGGCGAGAGAAGCTCTATATCTAGTTAACAATTTGTAAGGCCTATGAAGAGGTGACTGAAGATATAGACAACACAACTAGTAGTACCTCATCTCGGAAGAGCTAATCAGCAAAACAAAGAGAGATGTTCAAACTCCTTGGAAACCAATCATTGATCAAGTAGTTGAGGGGGTGATTAGAAGAATAAATCAAGGCTAGAAACAAAACCTGAATGTACAACAACCTCAAATGAGAAGATGTGATACTTGTCGAGGGGATCATCCCATTCCATATTGTAGCACTTAGCCAAATTCACAATGTGTGCTAGGGAAACAACCACCTCTTTTGAATTATGGTAGAGTAATAGTCAACTACACTCAACCAACACATGTGCCACAATCCATGAAAAACCAGTACTCCATGGATGCAAATACATGCATGTCCATAGAAAATCAAGAGTATGGTTCAAAGGCCATCTTCACCATGCAAGAAGAACCATTGGTTGTATCACCAGCTATGAAACAAGAAGTTCCATGCTATGAATGTGGAGGTGACCATTGGGCACAAGGTTGTCCAAACAAGGGTCCACAAATATAATTATTTGGATTTTGTGATGGTTGTAGAAGAGACCATCTACTCCAACATTGTGCTAAGAATGCACTACAAGGGGAAAGCAACAGTGCATGTTGTAGGCGTGATGCATTCTTCAAGAGGATCTGAGGTAGAACCCAAAATCCCTTTGAAGGTAATGACTCGAGCTCAAGCTCAAGAAGTTTCCAAAAATGCAATTGTTGAGGAGGAAGCCACATTCCATGCAAAGAGGCTACACGAGAAAGATGCTTTGGAAACTGAACCGCATCAAACAAAATAAAACTTAAAGATGAGCAAGAAAGCAAGAGAAATGCAAAGGGACCTAAAGAGTCGAAGACTGACTCAAGCAATTCAATCTTGGTCAACAAAGTCTTTGAACCCTTAGATGCAATGTTGAAGGCTTATGAAGCTAGGCTAAAACCCAATCAAACCCAAGATCATAGATGGCTAACGTATCCTCATCCAAGTTAGGTGCAAGGAGCTCATCCAGTCGGCCCAATCTCTTATGGAACCACATGTTCTAGATGCTCCAAAAATCGAGGTGCTAATCCGCAAAAAAATCCAGGAAATGGAATGCCAAGGTATTGTAAACAGAGACCAGGAAGAGGCAAGAGTTGAGGCACCTTTAGATACAAGGGAAGTAGCCAATACCACAGATGGGGTGGGATCACAAGTAGTGATGCCAAGTCTAGAGATAGAAGAGCCGTGGCCACAATCCTTATGGGAATCAATCAAAAACAAAAACGATGGTAGTGCTACTTTACAGTCAGCACCTATCCTTGCGATAAACATGGATCACAATTTTTTTCTAGGGAATATAAGATCTATATATGGAGATTCTGGGTCTGTCGCATCTGAAGAGAGAAAACCTCATTCTCTATAGACTTTGCCATTTTTCATAGGAGAACTCAAAAAAAAATCTGAGGTTAAAATGTTACCTTCTCAGTGGAAAGCCACACCATAAATGATGGATACCAAGAGCTTGCACAAATTGATGTCTTCTCCTATACAATGTACACTTTAATTTCCCAGAGCTACTGAAAATTAGACCACATCTATGGGGCCAAATGGACAAACACCTAAAAAAATTGGGACTGAAATCCCTTCACATGACCAACTTGCATATGAAAACATGGATGACACCTCACCTAAGAAATCACAAGAAAAACCGGTACCAGTGAATAAGGTGGGTGATTACTGCGCAGGCTATGAAGGAAACACCACCTTACCACTTGAGTACAAATGAGTAAAGATGGTTGCGATATTAGATAGTGGGGCAGTAATTGCCATTGCAACCAAGGCAATGTGGGTAAAATGGGAAAAGCCTACTCTAATACAAACTCGAATGAAATTGCAATTAGCAAATGGATACATAGAGAAATCAATTGGAATATTATAATAGATCATTGTATCCTCTTGTGGAATTGCTTATGAACACACCGTTGCCATAATGAATTTTGACAAGAGCAACAACTTCAATATGATATTCGGCAGACCATTTATGTGGTAGTTCAAAATGGTACAAGATTGGGGCTATGACTATATCTAATTAAGACACAAGGAAAGCACTACAAAAATTAATGTCAAAGATCATAGTTATAGAGATGCTAAACGGACCCCGTTAGAAGAACTAAAATTTACTATGGATCAAGAAGTTGAGATACCGGCCGAGGTGCAAGACAAAGCACATATTTGGTTGTATGGAGCTCCCGAGAGTGTAAGTATGAGGAAGGAGGATTGTATTCTTGATGGACCTGTGGAGGACACAAACTATATTTTTGAACATTTTCCTAAGAAATGTTCAAACCATTTGGATGGCAGCTTATTCTTCCACCCTTGATGTCTGCAAAAATGATGTGACCAAGACCAAATTTTACGATGACATAACTCCCTTGTCTACAATAAAGGTGTTGAAGGAAGCTAATGAAGTTTGTGAGTGTGAAAGCAAAAAATGTGAGACAGATCTATGTCTTGGAACATGATACCAAAATGAAAATGAAGAAAGCAGAGTGACTGCAAGAATATGTCATCATTGACATACTTAAAGAATCGGCAAAAGCTGTTTCAAAGAATTCGACTCCAAAAAAAGCGCAATTGAAAGCAGATGAAGGAGAAAAGTTTCAAAGTTCATCGTCAAACATTCAAAAACTGCAAGATCAAGACAATAACAGGGATAAGAAAGAAGATCGATAGTCTCCTATGACGATCAAAGTCAGTATATGTGGAGAAACAGGACTCAAAATCACATGTTCAGTTGTGATAGATCTAGAAGCAACAAAGAATCTAATAACTTATGGAACATGATCATGATGTGAAAGCGACCAATCAAATAGCTAGAGGAGATAGTGTACACAAGTTTAAAAATGCCAATTCCTAACTTTGGTGTGGGAGAAGACGTACTCAAGTTGAATATCGGGGAGTACAAGGATACTTTCAAAATAATAGACTCCCATCACATCAAAGAGAGTCTGGTCTTGACAAAAAGCTGGAGGAACATCTTCTTCCAACAACAACCAAAAGCTTCAATAACGACAACCATAAGAGTCCATGAAGCTTCTCAAATCCATGCGGAGAAGAAATTGCCAACCATCATGGAAAAAGGTAAAGCAAAGATAAACATTGAAGTATATCAACCTCGCAAGATGACTTTACCCTCAACGAGCTTCCAACAAACTTCCCGTAGAACCTCTACATCAAGAGCCAAACCACCGACAATGCAATGGACACCGAAACAAAAAGTATGTCAACCAAATTTTCCATCACAAAAAAGAATCCAAAAGAAGCCAAAGAGAATCAACCAAGTGCTAGTATCCAAAGATCACATCCAAGTCAAAGATCCTGTTTGGATACATGAAGCACAAGTTCAACCACAACAACGAAAGGTGAGAGGGTGGGTAGCATCAAATGAGTCAATCATTTCTCAGGGCTACTTCCAAGGAAGCACCAGTGTTTGGGGCAAAAGCCTAAAGTAATAGCCTAGACGTAACCTCAACCAGCGAGCTCTACAAAGAACAAGGCTATAAACACAAGACAAACAACTCAAGCAGGAGAAAAAACAACCACAATAGGCAAAAGAAAAGATCAAATAAATAAGCAATGAAACAAGTTTGGTTGCCAAAGTCAGATTCTAGTCAAGTTACCAAGAATAATAGGTAAAACAACGGATGATTCCAGTCAAGCTACTCAAAGCACAAGGATTTTATGCAGGTAACACTTAAATATGGTTACCAAAAATTGTAGCTCAATCTGGAACAACTCAATCTGGAACAACCAAGAGAAATCATGTTGCACAAGCTTCTACTCAAAGTCAAGCAATGAAAACCAAGAGCCAACAAAATCCAATTGCAACCAAGGCTGTGACAACCTCTAGATGGATACCTTGTTTCAACTGCAAAAGTAAGGCTTTTACAATGGAAAACATTAGGTCTAGATATCGAAGCGTAGTGTGCATCAAATTATAGAAGAAGGTAAAATGCCAAAGATAGTCACACAAGACCAACAACAAGATGGGTTCTAAAATTGCTAGTGGAAACTCAATCACAAAGAACCCACACACAGATTCAATTTCTTCTCATGGGAGATAAAGCAAAGGTTCCATCAATCACTACAATAGCTGAAGAACTTGTTTCACAAAGTAGTGAAACAATATACAACAAGCAAGTCAAAAGGAGCCATAATTTTCTAATCTACTCGACAAAATGGTGGCATCCAAAGACCAACACAATGGAAGAGGCATAAATTTCTAGAACTTATGGAATTGGATTTCTAGCCTTGAAGAAGTAAGTCCAAGTTTCCATTAAAAAAACATGGCATAAAAGTCAGAGTGGAGAAGCTAAGCCACTAAATGAGCGAGGCACTGGTCCCAAAGCTTCATGTAATATTCGTGTGGTCTAAGCATCTAAGTACTGTGCAAGATAGAATAGTTGAGGATAATTACGTTGTGTCGCTCATGCTGGTATATGTGAGCATAAGAGTCGAAGTTGTTATAGTATAGTTGTGAAGTGAAGGAGGAAGTCCAAAAGAAGCTCACATAGTCAACACAATGAGGTATGAGTTGAGAAGCTTCTACATCGAGAACCCTTCTTGGAAATGTGGAAGCTATTGAGGTTGCATGTTTACTTGAGGTTTTTCTAATTCCTTGATTCCTTCCTACATTCGTGAATTCGGATCCGTTACTCCAAATTTTTGGAGACATTTTCCTACCGTATTCGAGATATTAGGTCTTAATTTGAGAAGCTCTACTAGATTAATGGTACAAGTTACTGGAGTTGATAAGAGTGTTATCAACCCCTGGGAGTCCATACCCTTCCTTGTAGCGAGTTGCTCTGATGGTACAACTTTCACATCTGACTTTGCTTCATACTCTCCCATATATGATGGTAATGTTTTCAGAGATACAGGTTGGCTATCC